>NC_072429.2:88225000-88825000 GCF_028878055.3 Symphalangus syndactylus | reverse complement strand
AAACAACTACCTGAGAGAAACTGAAAAGGAGCTCAGGAAATATGGGGAAATTAGCAAATTGCTGGAAAACAAAATAAATAAAAGGAAAGGGCATGTGACCTTACTGAATTGTGTCTAATAATTCATTGGCTAATTCTAGTAATAAAAGAATGTGATAAGAAGAAATTTTCAGCTTCCAAATACCCTGAGTAGCAGGGTAAACAGTGGAACACAGCTGCAGTTTTATTTTACCAATGGAAGTACTAAAGTGATGATGTAAAGATAGGACAGCTTTAAATACATGTGGTAGTGTTTATACATAGAGAAAAATACCCGAAAGAAATACTCTGAAATGTTAACAGCAGCTTATTCCTGAGTAGTAGGAATATGAACAGTGATAGATTAGATAGATAGATGGTAGATAGATAGATAGATAGATAGACTTGAAAGAAATACTCTGAAATGTTAATAGCAGCTTATTCCTGAGTAATAGAGATATGTGTGGTGATAGATACATACATACATACATTCATACATACATACATAGAAATACCTAAAAGAAATACTCTGAAATGTTAATAGCACCTTATTTCTGAGTAGTAGGGATATGTGTGGTGATAGATTAGGTAGGGGATAGAAAGATAGATGACAGATAGATAGATAGATAGATGATAGATAGATAGATAGATATAAGGAGATAGAGATATGTAGATATATAGCATTTCTAGTTTTTCTAGATTCTCATTGTGATACTTTCATAATAGAAAAGAGAGCTTTAAAATATTCCATACATTTTTTCTTTCATTAGAGATGTTATTTTTAAAATGTGCCTATCATCTCTGTGAATTCTATTTAAACTTGGTGTGAGATAGAGAAAAATAGCTTGAGCTACGAATGGCCCACATATATTACACAAAATGCAATCTAGAACTTATAGGAATTTTTAAATTTCTGCTTAAATAGGTGTATGTATTTGAACATAAGACAGGCCATGTTTCATGTAGATTGTGTACATTATGAGTGAAGACATATTTTGTGCAAGTCAGAAAGACTCATCACTTTCACCACAGCTCGCCTGAGGTAACTGTCTCTGTTGCAGAGCTTCTTGGTGACCAACATCTATTAGTCCCTTAGGAAGCAACCTAAATTAGACAGGTGGCTGCAAGAAAGTGAGCGACTCTGTGCGTGTAGCTCCAGAAAATCAGATATCTTCAAATAGTAATCTTAAGGTAATTTGGGGTACTGTCTTATTTTAGTAAGTTTTTCTGATTATAAAAATAATACATGGTAATCATAACATTGGAAAATACAAAAATATACAAAGATCAAAATTATTTAATCCTGTGATTCCACCTCCAGAGATAACAACTAATAACTTTTAGATTTCTTTCCGGTGAATTGATCTTTAAAAGCCAAGGACAGGAAGTTAAGAAAAATGAAGATAAATCTAGTAAGATAAATATTTACTTTCAGTCTGTATTTAAGTGTGCGTCATTGAGGGAATCCATAAAAACTTCAGGAAAGTTTTAGTAAGGATAGAAGTTATACTTGCCAACACATTAACAATTTATGTTTAGAAACAAGAAACTCAATCTCAAGTTATATTACACTCTATAAGCCACATTTAGCTTTTTAAAAATCAAGATGTTGAGACATATTAGATATATTGTGAAATTGACATTTTTGAGTGCACAGTTTTATAAATTCTGACAAATGCACACAGTTGTGTTTACAACACCATAAACAAGAAATAAAACACCAGAAGGACATCTCAATGGAATCCTATAGTATGTAGCCATTTGAGATGGGCATCTTTCTCTTAACACATTTGAGATTCATCAGTGTTGTTGCATGCCTCTGTACTTCACTCCTTTTATTGCTAAATAGTATTCCATTGAATAGGTTTACTACAATTTGGTTTATACATGCACCAGTTGATAGACATTTTTGTTGTTTTCAAATTTTGGCAATTACGAATAATGACAATATAAACATTTATGTTCAAGTATTTATACAGACATGGGTTTTCATTTCTTTAAATTTCTATGAGTGAGATTTTGGAGTCATAAGGTAAATGTATGTAGAAGTTTAAAAGTAACTGCCACACTGTTTTTCCAAACTGGTAGTAAAAATTTGCATTGGCATTGGCAATGTATGATAGTTCCACTTGCTCGACATTACTAAAAGCACTTAGGATCATTCAATTTTTAAAATTTTAGCCATTTGAATAGATGAGTGTGATTATAATTTAAATTTCCCGGTGACTAACAACAGTGGGATTCATGATTTTTTTTTCACCAACTGTATATCTTCTGTGGTGAAGTATAGGTTCAATGCTTTTGCCCATTTTAAAATACAGTGCGTTTGTTTTCTAATTATTGAGTTGTGAGAGTTATTTATATATTCTGCATACAAGTGCTTTATCAGGTAAGTGTTTAACCAACATATTCTTCCCACATGTTACTTGTTTTTCTTTTTTTTTTAGGTTTATTTTAACTTTTAAGTTCAGGGGTACATGTGTAAGTTCGTTATATAAGTAAACTTGTGTCGCAGGGGTTTGTTGTACAAATTATTTTGTCACCCAGGTATTAAGCCTAGCACTCAATGGTTATTTTTCCTGGTCCTATCCCTGCTTCCACCTTCCATCCTCCAGTAGGCCCCAGTGTGTGCTGTTCCCCTCTATGTGTCCATGTTTTCTCATCATTTAGCTCCCACTTGTAAGTGAGAACATGTGGTATTTGGTTTTCTGTTCCTGTGTTAGTTTGCTAAGGATTATAGCTTCCAGCTCCATTCATGTTCCTGCAAAGGACATGACCTCATTCATTTTTACGGCTGCATAGTTTTCCATGGTATGTATGTATCACATTTTTCTTTTCTCTTTTTTTTTTTTTTTTGAGACGGAGTCTTGCTCTGTCGCCCAGGCTGGAGTGCAGTGGCGCAGCCTCGGCTCACTGCAAGCTCCGCCTCCCAGGTTCACACCATTCTCTTGCCTCAGCCTCTCCAAGTAGCTGGGACTACAGGCACCCACCACCACACCCGGCTAATTTTTTGTATTTTTAGTAGAGACGGGGTTTCACCGTGGTCTCGATCTCCTGACCTCGTGATCCGCCCGCCTCGGCCTCCCAAAGTGCTAGGATTACAAGCGTGAGCCACCATGCCCGGCCTCACATTTTTCTTTATCCTGTCTATCATTGATGAGTATTTAGGTTGTTTCAATGTCTTTGCTATTGTGAACGGTGCCGTGATGAATATATGCATGCATGTGTCTTTATGATAGAACAATTTATATTCCTTTGGGTATATAGCCAGTAATGGGATTGCTAATTCAAATAGCATTTCTGTCTTTAGGTTTTTGAGGAATCACCATACTATATTCCCCAATAATTGAACTACTTTACACTCCCACAAACAGTGTGTAAGTGTTCCTTTTTCTTCACAAGCTTGCCAGCATCTGTTATTTTTTGACTTTTTCATAGTAGCCATTCTGACTAGTGTGAGATGGTATTTCATTATGGTTTTGATTTGCATTTCTCTAATGATGAGTGATGTTGAGCTTTTTTTCATATGATTGTTGGCCATATGTGTCTTCTTTTGAAAAGTGTTCATGTCCTTTGCCCACTTTTTTTGTTTGTTTTTCTCTTGTAAATTTGTTTAAGTTCCTTATAGATGCTGGATATTAGACCTTTGTCAGATGCACAGTTTGCAAAAATTTTCTCCCACCCTGTAGGTTGTCTGTTCACTTTGTTGATAGTTTCCTTTACTGTGCAGAAGCTCTTCAGTTTAACTAGATCCCGTTTGTCAATTTTTGCTTTTGTTGCAATTGCTTTTGGTATCTTCGTCATGAAATCTTTGCCCATTCCTATGTCTAGAATGGTATTGCCTAGGTTGTCTTCCAGGGTTTTTATAGTTTTGGGTTTTACATTTAAGTCTCTAATCCATCTTGAGTTAATTTTTGTATATGGTGTGGAGTCGAGTTTCAGTATTCTGCAGATGGCTAGCCAGCTATCCTAGCACCATTTATTGAATAAGGAGTCTTTTCCCCATTGCTTGTTTTGTCGTCTTTGTCAAAGATCAGACAGTTGTAGGTGTGTGGCCTTATTTCTCAGTTCTGTATTCTGTCCCATTGGTCTATGTGTCTGTTTTTGTACCAGTACCATGCTATTTTGGTTACTGTATCCCTGTAGTATAGTTTGAAGTCAGGTAGCGTGATGCCTACAGCTTTGTTCCTTTTGTTTAGGATTGCCTTGGCTATTAGGGCTCTTTTTGGTTCCATATGAATTTTTAAATAGTTTTTTTTTTATTTCTATGAAGAATGATATTGGTAGTTTAATAGAAATAACATTGAATCTACAAATTGCTTTGGGCAGTATGATCATTTTAACAATATTGATTCTTCTCATCAATGAACATGGAAGGTCTTTCCATTTGATTGTGTCATTTCTGATTTCTTTGAGCAGTGTTTTGTAGTTCTCCTTGTAGAGACGTTTCACTGCCCTCATTAGCTGTATTCCTAGGTATTGTATTCTTTTTGTGGCAGCTGTGAAAGGGATTGAGTTCCTGATTTGGCTCTTGGCTTGACTGTAGTTGGTGTATAGGAGTGCTAGTGATTTTTGCACATTGATTTTGTATCCTGAGGCTTTGCTGAAGTTGTTTATCGGCTTAAAGAGCTTTTAGACCAATACTGTGGGGTTTTCTAAATATAGGATCATGTCATCTGCAAACAGGGATAGTTTGACTTCCTCTCTTTCTATTTGGTGCCTTTTATTTCTTTCTCTTGCCTGATTGCCCTAGTCAAGTCTTCCAATACTGTGTTGAAATAGCAGTGGTGAGAGAGGGTATTCTTGTCTTATTTCAGTTTTCAAGGGGAATGCTTCCAGCTTTTGCCCATTCAGTATGATGTTGGCTGTGAGTTTGTCAGAGATGGCTCTTACTATTTTGAGGTATGTTCCTTCAACACCTAGTTTATTGAGTTTTTAATATGAAGGAAGGCGTGTTGAATTTTATCAAAAGAGTTTTTTGCAAATATTAAGATAATCATGTGGTTTTTGTCTTTAGTTCTATGTATGTGACAAATCACATTTATTGATTTGTGTATGGTGAGCCAACCTTGCATCCTGGGGACAAAGCTTACTTAATTGTGGTGGATAAGCTTTTTGATGTGCTGCTGGATTTGGTTTGCCAGTATTTTTTGAGGATTTTTGTGTGGATGTTTATCAAAGATATTGGTCTGAAGTTTTCTTTTTTGTTGTTGTGTCTCTGCCAGGTTTTGGTATCAGAATGATGCTGGCCTCATAGAATGAGTTAAGGAGGAGTCCCTCCTCCTCAATTTTTTGGAATTGTTTCAGCAGGAATGGTACAATTTCTTCTTTGTACATCTGGTACAATTCAGCTGTCAGTCTGTCTGGTCCTGGGCTTTTGTTGGTTGGTAGGCTATTTATTATTGACTCTATTTCAGAGCTCATTATTGGTCTATTCAGGGATTCAATTCCTTCCCAGTTCAGTCTTGGGGGGTGTTTTTCATTTTCTTAACATATTTTTTCTTTTATGATTCATGCTTTTTGTGTCCTACCTAATAAATAAATCCTGGCCTAATACAAAGTCCCACAGATTTTCTTCTTTGTTTTTTGTTTTGTTTTGTTTTTTTGTTGTTGTTGCTGTTTTTTCAGAGAAAGGATCTCTCTTTGTCACCTGGGCTGGAGTGCAGTAACACAATTATAGCTCACTGCAGCATTGAACTCCTGGGATCCAGGGATCTTCCCACCTCAGCCTCTTGAGTATCTAGGATTACAGGTATGTACCACCATGCCCCGATAATTTTTTTTAATAGGCTGGTCTTGAACTCCTGGCCTCAAGACATCCTTCTGCTTTGGCCTCCCAAAGTGCCAGGATTACATGCATGAGCCACTGCACCCAGCTCTTCTTTGCTTTTTATAAAAGTTTTATGGAGTTAGGCTTTACATTTTTTTTCTGTGATTCATTATGGGTTCATTTTTGTACATAGGGTGAGATACAATCTAAGTAATTTTTTCTTTTTTTCCAATTGGATGTTCAGTTATGCTGGCATCATTTGTTGGAAAGATGATTTTTCTACCTTAAAATGCCTAGATTACTTTGTTGAAAATCAATTGTATGATTCTGTTTCTCAGTGTTCTATTCTGTTCCATTTATCTGTGTGTTTGTTCTTTCACTGACATCACACTGTCCTGATTACTATAGATTTAGAGTGAGTCTTGAAATCAGATAGCTTGAATGTTCCAACTTGTTCTTCTTTTTCAAAGATTTTTGGCTATTCTAATTCCTTTGCTTTTCCATATACATTTTAATATTTACTTGTAAATTTCTACAAAAAAACCTGAATATAGATCAACATGTGGATAATTGACATTTTAATGCTGAGTATTCCAAACTCAATATTTCTAAACCTGATTATAGTAAATCTCTCCATTCATTTCAATCCCCTTTGATTTCCTGCTCAATGTTTTAAAGTTTTCAGTATTCAGTCTTGTACATATTTTGCTATATTTACAAAGTATTTTGTGTTTTTGATACTATTATAAATGGTAGTATTGTAAAATAATTTCAACTTTTTATTGCTGGTATATAATAATACAGTTAATTTTATATCCTAAACTCTGCTAAACTTACTTATTAGTTCTACTAGCTTTTTTCATAGATTTTCAAGATTTCCTACTTAGACAAGCATAATATCTGTTAATAGAGACAATTTAGTCCTTTTTCAGCCTGCAAATATTATATTCATCTGTCTTGTCTTGTTGGACTGGGTAGAAATAATAAGATTGAGTAGGAGAGGTAAAAGCAGACATCTTTGCAATATTCCCAATCTTAAGAAGAATGCATTCAATCTTTCACCATTGAGTATGGTGCTAGCTATAGGACTTCTATAGATGCCTTTTATTATCTTGAGAATGTTCTCTTCCATTTTTAGTTTTCTGAGAGTCTTTTATAAGTTCATGAATGGATGTTGAATTTGTCAAAAGTTTTTTTTCATCTATTGAGATTAGTCATATAATTTTTCTTCATTTTTATCAACACAGTAAATTGCATTGTTAGACTTTCAAATGTCAAATCAACTTTACATCCTGAGAATAACCCCTACTTTTTCATGATGTATATCTGTTTAATATACTGCTGGTTTCAGTTGGCTAATATTTTATTGATAATTTTTGTGTCCTCTCTTTATGATCAATATAGTTTGTAGTTTAATTGCAATGTCTTTAGCTGGTTTTTCTATAAAGATAACAGAAAATTGCACTGGGAAGTGTTTTCTACTCTCCTATTTTCTGGAAGAGTATGTGTAGAAAAATAATTTCTTCTTTAAATGTTTGGTAGAACTTTTCAGCAAAGTAATCTGGACCAGCAGTTTTCTTGAATAGAAATAGGACTAC
Organism: Symphalangus syndactylus; assembly: GCF_028878055.3. Lineage (NCBI taxonomy): Eukaryota > Metazoa > Chordata > Mammalia > Primates > Hylobatidae > Symphalangus > Symphalangus syndactylus. Next base: position 88,817,615 of record NC_072429.2, on the reverse strand, counting down.
ACAGATTTTCTGTTTCTTATTTAGTGATTTTTGGTAGTGTCTTTCAAATAATTTGCTCATTTCACATAAGATGTTGTATTGTCATAAAATAGTTCATATATTTCCTTTATTATCTTTTTAATATTAGTATGATCTTTAGTGAGGACCCATCTTTCATTTCTGATATTGGTCATTTAAGTATGCTTTTTTTTAAATCAATCTTTCTAGAGAAGTGGTTCTAAACTGGGGATAATACTGCCTTCCAAAGAACACTTGCCAATGTCTGGAGACATGTTTAATCATCCCACAAGTTTGGTGGGATGCTACAGGCATGTAGTGGGTAGAGGTCAGAGATGCTGTCAAATATCCTATATAGGATAGCCCTTGAAAAAGAAAATATTGCCTAGCCCGAAATTTCAGTTGTGCCAAGGTTTAAAAATTCTAGTGTAAAGATTTATAAATTTTATTAATTTTCTCAAAGCACTAGCTTTTGATTTCAGTGACTTTATTGCTTTTCTTTTTCATTCTTCAATTTTATTAATTTCTGTAACAAATTATTTCTGCTTTTGCGGGAGTTAATTTGCCGTTATCTTTCTACTTCTTAATGAGGAAGCTTAAATCATTGATTTGAGACTTTTCTATTTAATACAAGCATAAACATTTAAAGCTATTAATTTCTCTTGAAGCAACACTTTCAATGTCTCTCTCAAATTACGGTATGCTCAAATCAAATAAATATACGTATTCATTCTCATTCAATTTAAAATACTTTCCAATTTTCCTCGTGACTTCAACTTTGACCAAAGACTTAATTAGAAGTATGTTGTTTAATTTCCAAATATTTGGGAATTATCCAAGTAGATTTCTCATTGATTTTTAATTTAATTGTAATATGGATAGAGAACATGCTTTGTATGGCTTTAATTATTTTAAATTTGTTGAGGTTTCTTCACAGTTCAGGATATGGTCTATCCTGTTGAATATTCTGTTTTTACTTGACAACAATGTGCATTCTGTTGTTGGATTAAATGTTCTATAAATGCCAATTTGGTAAAATTGGTTGTTCAGATCTTCCTTGTCATTACTGATATTTTGTCTATTTGCTCAATCAACTACTGAAAGAAGAGTGTTGAAATCTTCAATAATAATTATGCTTTTGTTTATTTGTCCTTCAGTCTATCAGTTTTTGCTTCATGTATTTTAAAGCTCTCTGGTAACCATATATACATTTAAGATTTTATGCATTTTTGGTAAATCAATCATTTTATCATTATAAACTGTCTCTTTCTTCTGTGGAGATATTCCTTTTTCTGAAATCTAATTTATTTAAGATCAACACAGTCTCTCTTGCATTGTTTTGATTCATTTTGTATATCTTTCTTAATCATTTTACTTTTAGCCTAGCTATGTCTTTATATTTGAAATTAATTCGTTGAAGTAAATCCTGCCTGCTGCCTTTCTCAACTTTGGCAAACTCTTGTGTTTTAATTTGAGTGCTTAGGATCATGTAATATAATCACTGACATAGTTAGATTTAAATCTACGATCCTGCTAGATTTTGTTTTCTATTTTTTCATCTGTTCTTTGTCCTCTTTCTCCTCTTTGTCTGCCTACTATTGGATTGGGTACTTTTTAAATGATTCCTTTATCTTCACTACTGACTTATTTATACATCTATTTCTAATTGCTTTGTGGTTTCCCTAGGCAATATACATCTTTAACTTATCACAACCTACCTTCAAATAATATCACAGCACTTCAAGTAGAGTGTGCAAACCTTATAGCAGTGTGCTTCCAAACCTTTCTCGTATCTTTGTGTTACTGTTGTCATACATTTTAATTTTACATGTTATAAATACCACAGTATTTTACAATTTTTCTTAAATCACTTATCTTTTTCAGTAAATAAAAATAAGAAAATTTTTAAATATTTCCCTTAACTTTTTACAATATCTGGAACTCTTCATTTCTTTTTGTAGATACATGTTTCTGATTCACATCTGCCTGAAAGACATTTTTTAATATTTCTTCTAGCATGAATCTGATGGAAATCACTTCTCTAAACTTTAGATTGTCTTAAAAATGCTTTAGTTCATGTTTGCATCTGAAATAAATTATCATTGCCATAGAATTAAGAATTGACAGAGGGTTTGTTTCTTATTTCAAAACTTTAAAGATGTGTTCAACCATTGTGGAAGACAGTGTGGCGATTCCTCAGGGATCTAGAACTAGAAATAACATTTGACCCAGCCATCCCATTACTGGGGATATACCCAAAGGACTATAAATCATGCTGCTATAAAGACACATGCACACGTATGTTTATTGCGGCACTATTCACAATAGCAAAGACTTGGAACCAACCCAAATGTCCAACAAGGATAGACTGGATTAAGAAAATGTGGCACATATACACCATGGAATACTATGCAGCCATAAAAAATGATGAGTTCATGTCCTTTGTAGGGACATGGATGAAACTGGAAACCATCATTCTCAGTAAACTATCACAAGGACAAAAAACCAAACACCGCATGTTCTCACTCATAGGTGGGAATTGAACAATGAGAACACATGGACACAGGAAAGGGAACATCACACACTGGGGACTGTTGTGGGGTGGGGGGGGAGGGACAGCATTAGGAGATATACCTAATGCTAAATGACGAGTTAATGGGTGCAGCACACCAACATGGCACATGGATACATATGTAACAAACCTGCACATTGTGCACATGTGCCCTAAAACTTAAAGTATAATAATAATAAAAAAAAACTTTAAAGATGTTATTCAATTTTCTTCTAGCTTGCATAGTTTTGGATGAGATGTATACAGTCATTTTTATCTTTGTTCTTCCATATGTAATGTGTTTAACCCCCTCTGGTTGCCTTCAAGATTTTCATTTTATCTTTGGTTTTCAGCAGTTTGAATATAATGTGTCTAGTTTATGTGTGTGTGGTGTGTGTTTGTGTATGCGTATTTTAATTCTCGTTTGTGATTCTTGGTATCTCTTGAACATGTGGCTTAATGTCTTTATTTTGGGAAAAAAATCTACACTATTGTTTCTTTAAATATTTCTTCTGTTTTGTCTTCACTCTTACTCATCTTGGATTGTAATTACACATATTTTAGACCAGTCTATGGTATTGTTTAGAAAAGACTGAGGTAAATAGTATATGTGCCTACAAATAGCCACAGATCTTTTCAGGCACTTAGTAAGAGGGATTGTATCAATCTAGTCAGAATTTAGTTATTTTGTTGAGTTTAGATTTCCTTGTTGGTATAAATATCTTCAGTGCTCTATAAGGCATCAAATTGTTCTAAGAATGCCCTGAGTTTAGGCTGGGAGGTGAGATTGCTATGAGGTTTTTCTCAGTATTTGTGATTCATCCTCATCTTACAATCATTCCTTTATACCTTTGCCACAGGGGTGAGAGGGAGAGGCCTCTCCCCAGCCTCTTGCCCTTCCTTCAAGGGTAGGCCGCAATAGGCTGTCACTGCTTGCTAGGCTAGCAGAGAGAGGGCCCTGTTGTCCCGGTTGAGCATCAATCCTAAGGAAGCCCTGTGAGCCTGAGCCTTCAGGTGGGGTTTTATCATATTCCTTTCCCTCTTCCCCACAGCAGTCAAACTCTGCCTGTGTCTGTGGTGTTGCTTTGTGAGAGCATATGTTTTCTGTCCCTTCCATAGAAGCAGGAGACCTCTAATGGTATCAGTATTGGTTCAGCCCTCTTTCCTGACCAGGAGTAAGGGAGTTTTTTTGTCTCTATCTTTCTCCAGCAACCCTGGTTCTTTGCCCTGAGTGTGACAGACCTTTCCTCACGTTCAACCCCTAACTGTTTTTCATGAACACTCAGTGGAAATGGTATATAGTCTGTGAGGGTGCTGCAAATGCCACTTGGGTCTGAGGCTCCCAGAAAGTCTATACTGTCACACTAGCTGAATCTCAACCTTTGACAATTCATACAATTTTAGCTAATTCTTTCTTCCTTCTTGTGGGGTGGCCCTTTCCTCCTACCATAACTCCCACAGTGGAGGTAGTGCATGTGTTCCAACTCTCCTTGCAGGAGGTTGGCAGGTGGAGGATCTGCCCTCCTTGGATTTGAGGTGGCTTGATTTACCTAGGACCTCAGCCCACTGACAGATTTAAAGTCATATTTGTAGTTTATCTGTATTTTCCTCATTGTTAGTGAGGGAGCAACATTCTTTCTATTACATTCTATGCAAAAACTTATTTTTATTTTTATTACATAGTCTATTATATGTCTTATGAACTGAATGTTTGTGTCCCCCTAAAATTCATATATTGAAACTCAGTATGTTGGTATTTGGAGATGAGGCCTTTGGGAAGTAATGAGGTCATGAGGGTGGAGCTCTCAGATGGGATTAGTTATTTTATAAGAAGAGACTGGAGAGAACACCCTGTTTCTCTCATTTCTCTCCATCATGTGAGGATACAATGAGAAGACGGTAGTCTGGACACTAGGACTCCAGCCCTTCATAGACACCAGATTTGCTGGCACCTTGATCTTTGGAGGTCCTTTCAGCCTCCAAAATGGCAAGAAATAAATGTGGTGTTTAAACCACCCAATCTATTATATTTATGTTTTAACAGCCCAAGCTCAAACAATAAGTAAACATATTTCTTAAAAATATGGTATAATAGATTATGCTAAAAATATCAGCTTTTAAAGTTAACGTCTCTTCCACAGAGATTAAAAGCAAGACTCTTAGAGATTCGAATTCAAATTGTGCTTTCCCTGGTGATAAAGCTAAATGGTCATGGCGCTCTAGCTAGATTTCCTAGTTCTCCTCAAGTATAACCCTACTGAATCTCAGTTCTCCTTTTCTCTCGACCAATTGTTTGTATTATAATACAAAGGGACCTTTTACTTTAGAAAAAGTCATGACATGATTTCCTTCAAAAGGAAAACCCCTTGTGGATGAAAAATATAATTCAGTTTACTAAAATTCAAGGTATAAACAGTGAAAAACAGTATTATAGGGTAAGGTAAGGGACTGCTGTTTGGTACGCTAACAGAACTGACCATATTTACACTGCCTTCCTACCACCATAGGCATTCTCAGCACCGCAGACACTCACTCATAATATAATAAATAACAAAGGAAATAGAACAGCAAGAAACTGTCACTTGTCAATTAAATGTGTGGTTCCATTACTGACACAATAAAGCAGGTTTGTCACAGAGGAGCCTGGCTGATTTTTTTTATCACATAAAATGGGAACAATTAATTTGAAATATGTTCCCCTTTGGCTTACCAAGCTGCTGAAGCCTCATGGGAATTTATAAAACACATTCCTGATAGAAGCTGGTTCATCAGCATACGGTTGCTACAGTTACAGTATCACTGCAACAGCAACCCAAATGATGATGCCTTGACAGCTTTTCATTTAGAAAGACCAGAGGAAGATTATTTCCAAGTGTCCAGTTGCCTTTAAATTTATTAATACTGGGTAGAGGAAAGAGGATTATTCAAATGGTCTGAACTTTTCTCAAGTCTCACTCTAATATCAACAATATCTCATATGAATTAGGATGAATTACTCTTTCCCATATGGATAGTTTTTAACTAAATTTTTTATTAAAAATTAGATGCAATTACAGTAGGTAATTATACAAGGGATGTTTTTCTTGACTTTTAATATATTTCTGATTTAAAATTATGAAATCAATCTTTTGTTTTTTCAAAGAAACTGATTAACATACTTAATCTTGACTTAATAGAAATCACATCAATTTTTATTGTTTTTTAAAAAAGAACTCCTTATTTTTCACGACCCTCTAGCTAACAGCAAAAAATTACCATTTGAAGAACATTGATTAAACTAAAGGAGCTCTGTTTGGTTTTGGGTTTTTATATTTTCTTTTCATTTTTTAATTAGTTCTTACCTTTTGGCACCATTCTCAAATTAGTACTCATTTCTAGCCAAATTTCTCAAGTTTCAAAATGAGCATCTGACAAAGAAGGTGGATTTTGGCAAATGCGAACTTTCTAAATCAGGATGAATCAAAACAATTCTCTCCTATATTTCTACAGTGTCTCAACCAAATCAGAGGCTTAACTATGAGACATAAAGCAAAGGAACGTGTTGGCCCCCTAGACTGGCATTTGTTGGGATGGGACTTATTACTATAAAATCACTGCCAAATGAGAAAAATAAAGATCAGATACAGAAAGGAAGTGACATTACTGTGTTGGGCCAATGAGGAACAATGTTTTTGGATGCTGTATCTTTTATTTCAGATGACGTATAAATGTATTTGCAGAAGTAGTTCTAGACAAATTACTTAAGACACCAACTCTAATTCTTTCAGAGATATAGCTCTTGAGCAATTATACTCAGCAAATGTGAACAACGGCATATTTTCCCTACTAAACAGTGTGGAAAATAACACAGAATAAGACAATGGCTTTTTCCTAACATTCAAGAAATTTTAATCAGGTTAAGAAAAAGAAGATTAGAAGATAAAACAAAATTTGAAAAGCATGAAAATATATGTAATTGAGTACTAAATTGTGTAGCAAAATCTATGTGTGGAAGAAAAGTACATTAGTAAACGCTGAGAATAATGGGAGAAGGCTTCATTAGGAAGGTTGAACTTAACTTGAGTCTTAAAAAGCAGACATTTGTTCATTCATTCATTCACTCACTTGGCATTCATTCACTAAGAACTGACTCTCTACCAAGCACTCTGTTAATTTCAAAGGACATAAAGTTTATTTATGCCCTGACTTAATGGTACACACAGTTATTCTGGGAAACATAAATATATAAAAGGTGATGTCAATACAATATTAGGGCAATTATAGAGATAGGAGAGCATTGTTGAAGTGCAGGGATCAGAGACAGCTTTCTAAATCAGATAATGCCTGAACTAAATTTTTTGTTTTTGTTATCTGTTTTTTTGTTTTGTTTTGTTTTGAGATGGAATCTCACTCTGTCACCCAGGCTGGAGTGCAGTGGTGCGATCTCGCCTCACTGCAACCTCTGCCTTCTGGTTTCAAGCAATTCTCCTGCCTCAGCCCCCCGAGTATCTGGGACTACAGGTGCCCACCACCACACCCAGCTAATTTTTGTATTTTTAGTAGATACGGGGTTTCACCAGGTTGGCCAGGCTGGTCTCTAACTCCTGACCTCGTGATCTGCCAGCTTCAGCCTCCCAAAGTGCCAGGATTACAGGCGTGAGCCACCACATCCGGCCTGAACTAAGTTTTAAAGGATAATTTGCTGAGTGTATGTTTGCTGAAGCATGGAGCTGTATCAGTCCAAAGGTGTAGAAATAACAGGTAGGACCTGGACAGATGGAGGAGATAATGCAGCAGGATTTTAAGTGAAGGCCACATTTCAAGTCATGGAGTGAGCAATGCACATGGCATTTCTGGGATAAACCAGCCTGACCAAGTGGAGGGTTTATATTGATAGAAGGGAGAAATTTGATTAAATATGTAAAGCTGAATCTGTATTTTCTAATTGATAGAAGCCAGGAAGAGGCGCTTGACTTTTGGTAGCTCTTAGAGGTGCACTTCTAGAGGGTTAGACTTTTTAACAGGAATCTGATAATTTACTCAGGAATATTAATCTAGCAGGTGAATGTAAGAATGATTTAAATCCCTACATCTTAGTGTTAATGAGGTGAACTAAAAAGCTATGACTACAATCCATGTGTGATTGACTGGAAAGTGGTATTGAGGTAAGGACATGTTTTTTTGCAAGAAACAAAATCTCAATCCAGTTAACTTAAGTAAAGGCAGTACAAGAATTCAAGCTGCTAACTCACAAGTATCTCAGGACAAGAAAGAAACTAGGTCAAGTCACCCAGACTCTTGACCAGAAAGCCAGCAAGTGAGGCTCCTCCCTCAATATCTCAGGAAGTCACCTGACTCTTGGCCCAGCCCCCTCTCTGCTAGGTAGCAAAACATTCTTGCTTCTCTTAGTACTCTTTAGCTTGCCTATCGCCTATACAGTATACACATAGACAAAAAGCAGTTATTCCCATCCAACATGACCTTTGTTCATCTGACTGTCATTTGAGACTCCAACTCCAAATTCCTGGCTTAAATAAATTGCCCAGCCATGCTCCAGTTGGGGGCAGGATGTGGTAAGGCACATGCTAGGGAGCACTGCAAGTTCCTAATTTTGGGGGTGGAGCAGTTGCACTAAGCGGGAACAGTGAGTGAGTGACTGAGATATCCCACAAGGAGAGCCTGAACTTTGACTATAGCAATGGGCATGGGAAAGGAAGGCATTTTTTGGAAGAAACAATAAAAGAAGTTGATGACTAGCTACACTCAAAGGATGTAAAAAGAAAATATTTTGAAGTTGATATAAAAGTTTAAATTTAATTAATCTAGAGAATGATGGTGCTTTGATAAGGTTAAAAATTTTAGGAGAAATATCTGACTGGAGCAGAAAGGCAATATATCCCAATGGAAAGAACAATAAATTTGAGATAATTAAAGGCATTCACATGAAATTAAGTAGACAAATAAAATATGGAACTGAATCTAAGGTTAAAAATAGAATTGGATATTATGCATTAAAATTAGCTATATGATGGTGAGAGTTAAAGCTATTTAAAAAGTACGATGGGAAAAGGTATTTTTTTCTGAAAGAGAATATAGAAAGGGAAGAGCTAGGAGTCAAGAACTGAGACTTTGGGAATAACTACAAGGAGGACAATTTGGGACCCATAAGTAAATGTCATGTCCAGCAAAGAAAATAGAGAATGGGAGGCCAGAGAAGTATGGGGAAAATACAAATAGAACTATGCCATAAAAGAAAAAAAAGCACCAACTTGTCTCGAACATTTTTTTAATGCTATGTTTTATGCCCAATTCAAACTCAGAATGGGAGCAGCTGACCAGCTACATTTTTTTTTTCCATTTCTGGTTTTTATTTTTTCTGAAACTAAGAACTTTGTTTTTTCAGTTTTAAATATCACTTATTTTTAAATTCAATATTTCCTAAAAGAGTTATCAGGACTTTTTTTCTGATTGGAAATTAGTTAGCTAGTCTATGTAGATAGCTAGGAAAAAATAAATGGTTTTCATTTAAGCCATTTTTTCCTTCAGTAATCTTCTTACCTGAACTAAGACTAAACTTATGAACTTTTAAGTTCAAAAGAGACCCATTTCAAAATATTAGGAGTTGGTGAAAGAGGCATGAACAATGGAAGTCAGTTTTCAATGGTAAATGCTGTAAGAAGAAATTGGCTATAGCTTCCTCCAAGCTGGAAAAAGAAAAGAGAACCTACAGGAAAAACTTTGCTGCTCTTAAATTAAAAAAGAAAAAAATCAATGAAATCTTTCTGAAGTAAAGTTAAAATAGGACCAAATGAAAGACTATGTGCTTTACAGTTAAATCTGGCTTTGGTATAGTAAGGAGGTATTGGGAACATGAACCCAGCCTCCTGCTAGGCTCTTTTCTTTCAAACACTGATACTGCCTTTAAACTAAAAACGTAGCAAATACCGTGACTGTACTAAATCTAAATACTCTACCTCTCTATATAAAGCTCATAGTTGTACTAATTGTTCTAGCAGTCACTTCATACTATTCATTCATATTGAACTAAAACCTCCTAAGAATTTTTCACATCAACCTCAACAAAGAATGTTTGTCTCGATTCTGTATTTAATCAAGTCACTTTTGAATCTGAATTTGAAAATTTGCATTTTCTTTATGAGTTTTATCTCTTTCATTTTGGCACACACCTTTCAAATGTTTTTTGAATTCTTATGTTGTCAAAGACTTACCAGTTATGTTCATAGATTTCTGGTTCCTAGAAATGTAATTACCAAGCCATATTTTTTCCCTCGTTCATTTTAAAATTGAGTTTCTACTGAATGTCAAACTCTTTGCTAGATGTCAGGGGTACAGAGAGAAATCAAATAGCCTCTGCCCTTAAGAGCCCCACAATCTTGTTGGGGAAAAGGGAGAAAATAGATATTTTGCAAACATTGTGACAAATGCAATAACAGAGATAGGCTCAGTTGAATTAAAAGGGTGATGTCTTGTGAGAGTGTGAAGACAGGGAAGTTGGAGGATGGTGTAGGGGGCAGAAGAGGCCTTACTACATGAGAGTAGGCTTCCTGGGAAAGGCAGTGCTTTCTCTTGTTTTCCTATTAATCAAGGGTATTGATCTGATTACAGGGTCCTGCAGACAAATGCTGAGGAACTCTAAATCAGTGATTCTCGAAATGTGGTCCCCAGACATCAGCATTAGCACCATCTGGAGATGTGTAGAAATGCACATTCTTGGGCCTCATCCCAGACATGCTGAATCTAAAACTCTGGAGTAGGATGCAGAAATCTGTGTTTCAACATGCCCCCCTAGGTGACTCTGCCACCCACTCAAGTCTGAGCACTGCTGCTGTAAATGCCAATCCTTTAATTAGTATCTCATAGGTGGCCAGTCACTCTTATGGTAGCAAGGGAGAAGTGGAGACACCTGAAGATGAAGTCAAAGGCTCTGCTTGGGAATACCAGCTCAGCCACTCACTAGTCTGTTTGGAGCAAATTACTTAACCTTACCGTTCAGACTACTGATTGATCACATCTTCCTCAGATTACTATAAAAATAAAATGAGGCCGGGCGCGGTGGCTCACGCTTGTAATCCCAGCACTTTGGGAGGCCGAGGCGGGTGAATCACGAGGTCAGGAGATCGAGACCACGGTGAAACCCCGTCTCTACTAAAAATACAAAAAATTAGCCAGGCATGGTGGCGGGCGCCTGTAGTCCCAGCTACTCGGAGAGGCTGAGGCAGGAGAATGGCGTGAACCTGGGAGGCGGAGCTTGCAGTGAGCCGAGATTGCACCACTGCGCTCCAGCCTGGGCAACAGAGCGAGACTCCGTCTCAAAAAAAAAAAAAAAAAAAAAAAAAAATGAAAATATGTGTTTGTAAGTACCTAGCCCATTACCTAGAGTAGGCACCTTTTGTTTGTTTCACAACAGACTAATGAGTTTACCTATGTTGATACTATGAAAAAGCCATAGAAGAGTCTGAAGAATATAGAAATATGTAAATGTTTTCCTCTGGATAAGTAGACATGAGAGTTATCTTCAACATTTGGAAAGCAGTACTTTAATCCATCTTAAGATGGATTTTCACTCATCAGTCTAAAGGGAAATAATTGATAAAAGGAAGATTCAATTCAGTAGAGCAAGAAATAGTCTAACAATGGAAAAGACCAGGGCAGAGGGGTGGAGAGTCACTGCAGTTTTCTAGATAAGAAGACATTTTTACTTTGGTGGGAGAAACCACCATATAACTTCCCAAGCAAGCATCGGTATCTAATTCTGTATGATTATTACCTTTAGCAGGTTATTCTGCATGGTTTCTGAAGATTCCCAAATATTTCACAACAAGAGGCAATGGCTTTCCAACTGAAGATGCTTCTGCACTCTGCAAATAAGAGAATTTTTACAAATGAGCCATCACATCCACATTGTCTATATGTCACAAATATAAATACTTTCTGTATATCCTGAAAATCTTCATGACCCACTTTATTTGTGACATCCTACTAGCTAATGCTCCAAGTTTACACAATTGTACTTTGTGTCCCATTCTCTTCTGGGTTTATAAAAGAGGAAATAAATGTGTAACTATACTAACCTTTTTAAAATGTATTTACTTACCTATTTTATGTCTTAGATATTGAAACATGCATCATTTTAAGATAATATGTTTTCTGTTAATATTCTTTTGCATGATGTAGTCTTTACTCTTTGCTAAAATGAGGTAAATGTATTTTTTTAAAAATCTGAGAAAGGCCTGGGATCTATAAAAAGGGGACATTTCCAATGAGATTAAATTTTAATGTTCATAGAACTACATCAAAGCAATTAAAAAAGAGTGAGTTAAATATAGCTTTCCCCTGACAGAGATGCTGCCCTTAGTAGGACACATTGCTATATTCTGTAACCAAATACACTGCCCCAGTTTACTTTAATTCTAGCTAAATCTGTATACCCTCCAGAGTGGTATCCTTGAGAAATTAAGTGCCACGGTTATTTAAATCAGTGATAGTGTCAATAGCAATAATGGGGCTTGCCAGGTGCAAGTGATTGGCAGATCTGCATATCAGATTCAAGCAGACTATATACACTGACCATATAGGCCACACTCAGGAAAACATTGTGATAGCAAATATTGTAAGGGCCTCTGATCAGAGGGCATCTCTTCTAACAATTACTTACTGTGCTAGCACAAGGCATGCTCCCAAAGTTAAACAATGGTACTAAAATTATGATGGAGCTATTTGCTATGTTAGGTGAGTTTCTTAAGAGCAAGAACCTTGATTTACCCATTTCTATATCCCCTAGAACTTGGCAAACACTGAATGTTTAATGAGTTATTAACAAATAAATAAATGAGTTAATTTGTAAGAGTTGACATCTCCAGATTGCCATTTTCTCCCTTTGATACAGTGCTTTTCATGTGGACTCCCTCTGTTTTAAAATAACCGCCAGGGGTTGCTGTTTTATATTTTTTAACTTGCAATGTCTTTAGCATACTTTTTAAAAAACCCTACCACACTTCTGCAAATTGTATTTTTCAAAGAAGTCCACGATAATATATACCATGTCACATAATCTTACAGGTGACATTGACTTTCCTGTCGTTGAGCAGTGAGGTCTATGCCCCTCCTTTGAACCTGAATAGACTTGCCTTAACCATTGGAGTATGGTGGAAGCAACACTGAGTCCCTAGATCATAAAAATACCTTGTTCTATTAGTAGGCTCGCTCTTGACACCCGGCCACCATGCTATGAGAAAGCCAAGCAGCCATATGGAAAAACCCCTTGTAGGCATTCTAGCCAAAAGCCTCAGATGAGGCCCCAGCCAATAGTCAGCATTAACAGACAGATATGTGAGAAAGGAGTCCTCTGATGATTCCAGCCCTCAGCCTTGAAGTCTTCTTGGTCTTCAAGCCACTCCAGCTGATGAAGCAAGGAACAGAGACAAACTGTCCCTACTAAGCCCAGCCCAAATTGCAGATTCATAAACATGAGAAATGATTGTTCTTGTTTCACGTCACTACAACGGAGATGATTTGTTGCAAAGCAATAGAGAACTGGAACACATACATACCAATAAGTGGCTAATAACTGTACAGTTCAGTCATCACTAAATGAGCACACCTGTGTAATCATCATCTAGTTCCAGAAATAAAGCATTACTAGTATCCCAGAAGCCCGTCCAGATCTCTTCCTGTTGTAACCCCCCAAAAGGTAACCATTATCCTGATTTCTAATACCAGAGATTAGTTTGGAATATTTTGAATTCTATATTAATGGACTCACACAATAGGTACTCTTTTGTGACCAATTTCTTTATCTTAATATTATGTTTGTGTACGTAACCCATATTGTTGCAAAATCTGTAGTTTATTCAATTTAATTGCTATGTACTATTGTATGAACATACAATACTTTCTCTGTTCTACTGTTGATGAATATCTGGGATTCTAACAAATGATACTACTGTTAGTATTCTTGTGCATGTCTTTGGTGTACATATTCATTGTATATTTGGGGGTGTTATGCCTAGGAGTGGAAATTCTGATTCATAAAATACACAAATGTTTGTTTTTTTCTGATAATACCAAACTATTTTCCAAAGTAACTGCACCAATTTACACTCCCATCAACAAGGTATCATGCTCTTCCCCAGCACTTTGTAATTTGAGTCATTCTGCTGGACAATATTAATGTGCATTTTCTTGATGTCTAATGAAGTTGAGCCCTTTTTATGTTTGTTAGCTATGTGTGTATTTTCTTTTGTAAACTGCTTGTTCAAGTCTTTTGCCAATTTTTATATTGGGTGATCTTGTCGTTTTCTTATATGCTTAAGAATTCATTATATATTCTAAAAGAGACTTGTCAACTGCCAACTCCTCTCAAAGACTATCAAATTAACCTAATGATCAAGCAAAACCAAATTTCTTAACCTACTATTGTGATGAAAAGCATCAGTTTGACACTCTTCAGTCTCAGAAAAGGGAAGACAAGAGTGGATATCCATGGAATTTTTTAAAATCTAAAATCAAATGATTTATGAATCTTTCAATACAGACATCTGATTGGGACTGGGAAAAATTCATAATAAATTAGTATAGGATTGAGGGACAACAAGGCAAGGGTCATAAAGTGAGTCTTCATAAACAAACAGTTGTTTTATGAGATTTTCCACTAAGTAAGCAAACTATTGTCCTGAGAAGGGGGCTGTTTTTCTAGATGAGCAATCTACTCTTTGGACAAATTAGTTTTCATGAATTTCCTGAAGCAAGTAGTGAAGTTATGTATTGTTTTCAGTCTTATCTTTCTTGGCAAAACTTTCCAGAACAAATTGTAAGTGGTCTGTTTCCAGTCCTGAGAACTAAGCCCTGTAGATGCAGGTGGTCCCAGCTGTCAGATCCTACAGACATTTTGCAAATATTGTCACTCCTTTGTTGCTTGTCTTTAGAGTGATCATCCTGATTTGCGTAGGACTCTTCCAGTTTTAGCACTAAAAATTTATGTTGCAAGAAAGCCCTTAGTCCTGGGCAAACTGGGATGGTTGGCCACCCCACTTGCTTTGTTTCTCTTAAATGTACCTTTTGACAGACAGAAGTTCTTAAATTTAATGTAGTGCAGCTTAACAGATTTTCTTAGGATTAGTGCTCTTCAGAGTCCTGTTAAGAAATCTCCTAGACAAGTCTTTACATATAGCCTAGATTTAATAAACATATAATGTAAACTTTTATAAGAGTTTCATAGTTCAGATGGATTTCCTATTATTAAAATTCCTTGTATATATTAATTTTGAAAATGGTTCTTCAGTACCAAAAGCTAAGCTACTTAAAGAATCTATTAAGTCTTTTCATATTGTTATTTGATATAATGAAAGGATGAGCAAATTTTGATAAATGATGGTAGAAATTTCATGAAAAGATTATGCTATTAATGATCAAGCTTCATGACTCATAGTCTTTTTTTTTTTGTCTTTTTTTCCCCAAATACTGCTGAAACTAGAGCCTAACGTCACAAATATCACAAGCTGCTGGTAGCATTACATTTTTTGACAAAATACTTGCTAATCACTTTCTGATTTCTTTTTCTTTTTTTTTTTTTTTTTTGTTGTTGTTGTTGTTGTTGTTGAGACAGGGCCTCACTCTGTTGCCCAGATTGAAGTGCAGTGGCATGAAAACAGCTCACTACAGCCTCGACCTGGGCTTAAGTGATCCTCCCATCTCAGTGTACCTGGAATCACAAATCACAAGTGTTCACCACCATGCCCAGCTAATTTTTTTTTTTTTTTTTTTTGGTAGAGATGAAGTCTTGCCATGTTGCCCTGACTGGTCTCAAATTCCTGGGCTCAAGTAATCCTCCTGCCTTGGCTTTCCCAAAGTGCTGTGATTATAGGCATGAGCCACTGTACTGGTCTTCTTTTACAAAGTTAACATCCTCAACAAGATGGGTCCATCTCATCTCCATCTATTCTAGTCTAGACACCCTACAAAATGCTCATCATCTGACTAAAACAATTAGGACAGGACTCACTCTTGATCTTTTTCATACCAGCTCAATAATTTCATTGCAGTCATTATCAGTTGAACCTTTGTTTGGGCATTTATGTCATTACTGTGTGTAAGGCACTGTACTGAACACCATTAGAGAGACAAAGATATATAAACAGCAGTCGTTGCCAGGCAATTCTCCTCCTTAACACTTTATAGTCTAAGTTTCAGAAGTCTACACATTTTATGAGTTTTCTCAAACCACTTATCACCTTTGCTGCCTCCACCTTCATCATAATACCGAGCCTTATATCTCCTTATTAATGTTCTTTGATGTGAGTTCAATTACTCCAAAAGTAAAGTGTCATAGTCCTACACTAGATGGAAACTGAGACACTGTTGATTCAATTACTTAATTTATTAATCTTTCCATAGATAACCATATACCTTTTTATCTTGTCTCATATTTCTTATAACTTCCTGGATTTTTCATTTTATACTTAAGATACTTAAATATTTAAAACCTGCTTTGTATTTCCAGAGTTGGCCACAATGGAGTAAGTGCACCCCTACTTGTTTTTTCTACTGATTATACCTAAAAATTCTGGTCAAAATTTTAAAAAATCAAAATCTGAGAACTCTGGCCAAAACCTGAAGAATAAACCATAACAGGCATGATTTTCCTGGTTTTATTTTTCGTTTTTTACCTCCTGACTCTAACCCAATAGAACCTGAGCCACAGAACCGCACTAAAGCAATGGAAAAATAGTTCAGATACCTTAAACTAGTCTTTCTAGCCAGAAGAACTGACAGAGATGGGTCCTGTGATCCAATGAACGTAGGGGAATCTTCCTTGTTTTCTTCCCTTTCTTTTCTCACAACTTTACCCCAAAGACAGCCCTACTCAAGCAGAACTATGTAGCAATACGAGCACATAAAATGCTAAGATAGATTTTTTTTTTCTATCCAAGTGCCATGGAAAGAGGAAAAATTATATGCCTGTATTTACCCTTTTAAACTAGAGGCACATATCCCTCATGAAATTTTGAAAAAGACTGTGTTATTTCTTCCAAAATTTTCTGTCATCTGTTTCTCTGTTATTTTCTGAAACTCTTTTTAACTAGATATTGAGCTTCCTGGCTTGGTCTTCTAGTCTAGAATATTTTCTCATTTATTTCCCAATGGTATAGGTTTTTTATATTGTTTTTGTTTTGTTTTGTTACTTGCTAGAAAATTTCCTTGATTTTTTTTTCAACCTTTAAATTTATTTGGGTTTTTTTCTTCCATTCATCATTTTTTGCTTTCCCAAGGGTTATTTTGTATGTTTTCTAATTGTTTAGATTTTGTTTTTGTTTAGTGTCCTATTTTTGCATTATCAATGCAACCTTCTCAAATAACCCTAGAATACTAATTAGTGTTTTATTATTAAATATTTTCTTTTACTTTTTAGAAATTTCCTATTATTTGGGTTTTCTATTTCCTCTGTGGTTATTTTTTTCTCTCTTTCTGTATTTGCCTCACTCTCTCACATTTTATACTTGATTTGACTAGTCTAGGGATGACCATTTGTGTTCTTTGGAAGCACAGATTGGCAGATTTTGCTTTATGGCATGAGAGCGGGAAACTGGCCACCATACTGGAGAGTCTCTGAACCACCAACACGGAAGTCAAAGCTCTTAAAGCTGCCCTGCCTCTGCAGAGTGCAGATGATTATATTTCTTCAGAAAACTGACTTTGCTATTTTTTGACTTCAGTTGTAGGGTAAACCTGATGATGAATATTATGCGTGAAGAAAGTTAGAAAAAAGGGTAGGGCCATTAACTTTTTTTTCATATAGATTTCAACTAATGACCTTCTCTATTAGTTACCTGTTGCTGCCATACTAAATCACCAGATATACTCAGTAACTTAAAATAACACAGACATATGATCTCACAGTTTCTGTAGGTCAGAAGTCCATGCGACCTCAGCTGGGTCCTCTGCCGATGGACTCATAAGGCTGCAATCCAGGTGCTGGCAGGGCTACATTCCTTACTGGACACTTTGGGGAGAATCGACTTCCAACCTACCTCATGGAGTTTGTTGGCCGAGTTCAGTTTCTTGTGGTGCAGGAATGAGACCCTCATTTCCTTGCTGGCTGTCAGTTGAGGCAGGTTTTTACTCTTCTATGATACCTGCATTTCTTCCCATGCTTTCCATGTGTTTCTCTGCAGCCACAGCAGGTTGAGTCTCTTTAATGCTTCAAACTCTCTCTGACTTTTCCTTCTGTCTTATCCTTCTGACTCCATCCAGAGAAAGTTCTTTGCTTTTAAGGTCTCCTGTGATTAGACTGGGTCCACCCAGATAATCCAGAATAACTTTCCTGTCTTAAGGTCTGTAAATTTAATTATATCGGTGAAGTCACTTTAGCCGTGTAATGTAACATATTCACAGGTCCTGGGAGTTAGGGTATGGATAATTTTGAAGAAGCCACTCTGACTACCACACCCACCTTTTAGTCCCATCTCTTGTTTCTACATTCCATTATTATTGAAATGTCATAGTCCTAGCCAACTACAGAATTTTGCAAGGTAGATAGATCAGCTGGCCTCAATTTCAACCCACTCCATACATGTTCTAGGTAATAATTACAAAGGAACTGGAATTCAGTAACATAAGACGTTGAAAGTTAATGGAAGAATGCCTCCAGAATTTTGAAGGAAAATTATTTTCAATCTAGAATTCTATACCTAAAAAACTATCAACCAAATGTGACTGTAGAATAAAAAATATTTCTAAACAACCAAGAACTGAAAACTATGTCTCATGTATCCTCTTTTATAATATTACTTGAAAATGTGCCCCAGCCAAATAAAGAGGTAAATCAAACAAGAAAAAAAATAAGATCCAGGAAATATCAGCCAATGCAGCAGATTAATTTTAAAAATCCCCAAAAATTGGCTGTTCAATGAGCCTAAGAAAGCAATCAATTCATACTGGAGTTAGAATATGAAAGGTTCCAAGAAAGATATTCGGGAAATAGAGATTTCATAGATATGATACTATCCTTGAGAAATTTTAAGAATTGAAGAATGCAATAATGATAGAAAATAAAATAAAAATATGTAAAGCAAGTAGTAGCCCCAGGGAAAACAAAAAGTTGTGTCAGAAAGGAAACTTAATCAGAGTTTGATTCTTGGCAGTCAAGTGAACAATATTGAATAGTCATGGTACAAATATTGTTTACATTTTAAAATAATTATTCTACATAAAAGTATTAAAAGTTATAGTTAGGGAACTGAATACAAAATAAAAATAACACTGACTTTGTAAAAGTAATTGCATAAGCTGGGAGTTGGAGCTAGGGAAGGAGAGATAACAGGAAGGGAAAAGACACCAATAATCTCATTTTACAAACTGCGGAGTCCAAAGGCACTACCCACAATTAATAGAACAGAAAATAAAGCTATTAATAGTTGTGTATTATTTACAGTTGCAAATTTCATCAGTAGAGAACTAAAAACTAAATATATAGAAAGGGACAAAGGTGAAGTGGAAGTGAATTATATTCTTCTCTAGCACAGATAAAAATCAATAGATAAGGTCTAATATTAATAAATTATTTTTAAGGTACATATTGTTAAGAGCAGGGGTCAGCAAACAATGGCTCACAGGCCATATCCAACTCATGACCTGTTTTTGTATGCCTGGTGAACTAAGAATGCTTTCATTTATCTTTAAAGGGTGGTCAAAACAGAGGAATGTATGACAGAGACTATATGTGGCCCATAAAGCCTAAGCTATTTGCTATTTAGCCATTTAGAGAAAAAAAATGTCAAATCCTGATTTAGAGATGTGGGAGACACTCCTCCTGGGGTCTCTTGTGCTCAAACACACCTTGCTGGGTATGCTAGAAATGCAAGGCCCAGACCTGAACCATATGTCAGGCTGCGTTTGCCGTCAGCAACCTTAAATAATGAAGAAATATCTCCCAGAGGTCAGAGAGCAGGCTTGTTTACTGCTTATAATGAAACAGTGGACTCCCTAAGCTCGGTGATCCTGCCCTGTCACACAATTCACTGCATGTGCGGCTGACATTTGTCCAGGCCCTCCTCGTCATCCCATGGGACTTGAGAGGACAAAGGGAACTAACACAAACCAGACAATGCATGTGTTACTCGCTGTGCTGTCAGTAATGCCTCATTTTTCACGGACCTAGGAGCATCACTCGAACAGTAACAGACTAAGTTATTTACTTGTCAGCCGTGTAAATTCAAATATCAGAGGCTGAGGCGGGAAGATCGCTTGAGCCCAGGAGTTTGAGACCAGCCTGGGCAACACAGTGAGACCTTGTCTCTACAAAAATTGTTTTAAACATAAAACAAAATATTAAATTCAAATCCCAGACCCTGATTGAGACAGCTATCAAAATATCTGAAAACAGAAACAAGTAAGTGTTCATCTTTGCAGTGGAGCAGAGAGTGGAGGCCAGTCAGGGAATCATTACTTTTCACAAAAGACTTTCTTACTATTTGATTTTTAAAATATATATGCATATATTACTTTGATTATACATATATATAGTAAGATACTCCCACACATCACCACTGTAAATAGAATCTGGCCAGATTCAAAACTAGTTTTGACAAGTAGAAAGCAGCAGATGTGACAGATGTAACTTTTAAACTTGGGCCTTAAGAGATCTTCAGCCTCTACCTGGAATTCTTAATATTCAAACCCAGCCATGGTGTTGTGAGAAGGCCAAGATATATGGAAAACCACACGGAGGAACAGAGAGGCATCTTGGTCAAGATCCCCAACTGAACTCCCAGCCAACTGCTAACCAAGTGCTCTCGACAGTCCTGCCCACTTGAGTACTCAGTTGTCTTCAGCCCCTAACAACCCTTCACGAATGAGAGGAACTGCACAGCTGATCCCAATCCGTCCATAGACTTCTGCACAATAATAAGTCATTATTGTTCTTTAAGCTGATAAATTTTGGAGTGGCTTATTATATAGCAAGAGATAGCCAAAATAGTATACATTTAATGTATTTAACCCACATGATAGATTAAAGGTATCTGCATTAACATATCATCCTTGGATTGTTTATCCAAATACCTTCTTTCTAACCTTTTATATCTTTTGACCATTGACTAGTCATGCAGAAATTATTTTTTCTTACTAGTAGTCATGAGTGAGGCATATGTCTTGTCTCTTTTCAACACAATTTATTGCTTTCCTAGAAATAGATCTGCCACATGTGCACCACTATTAGAAAATTTGCTTTTGAGGGACAAAAATAACTACAGTTTACTCTAACGTGCCTTATTCGGATTGTTTATTTTGCTATCATCTTACCAAGGACTTTTACATAAGCTATTTTTATCCTAATTGTTTTGATTCATTTTGATAGATACATACACACAATTTTAAAAAACTTCTATTACCTACAAAGAGTACATGCTTAGTTACCAAAAAAATGCTGAGATAGATCTCCAGATGTATACCCTATGCCGTCTAGTGACCTTAAAGCTATGCTTTGCACCTTCTCATTCACATGCAATACACTGACTTTATGAGTTAGGACCCTGTATTTCAGTTGTAATCATGGCCCTCAAGTCTTTCACCTCAAACAGCCTTACCTCCACTAAGCCTGTTCTTTGCTTTCATTGCTTCTGCAGACTTCTTTCTCCTTTATATTCCCCCATCCATTAAACTTTTCTGGTAGTATTTGCATGACTCCTCTCCTGTCTGTCCTCCACGATCAACTGTTTCAGCAAATCTACACAAGCATCACCAGGCCTCGTGATTCTCTGCAGTGTTAACACCTATGGCATCCGAGCATGAATAGAGAAAATCACTGGTGATTTGTTGGATTATGACTCATTCCAGCTTCAACTGAGACCTCACTGCTACTGAGCAATGGTTTCTCATGTTGTGTCAGTTCCATTGCATATTTCTCTCAATAGCTGCTTAAAACCTTTACCTTTCCTCTTGCATCCCTAGCTTACCTGAAGCCCATCTGATTCTCAGTCCATGATCTCATCTCTTGTTATCCAGCCTCCATTATTTTCTTTTGCTAATATTTGGAAAAAGTGTCTCTTCTCTTTTCCAAAGTCAAATTATTCCAATGTAAATCCCTAATTATTGCTTCTTTTGTAAGGACCTCTCCATTAATTTCTTTTATAGGACCTACCAACACATTGGATGGCGTTTCATAGACTTGTGGCCTTCATGTGGCTCTCATGGCCTTCCTCCTTGGCTTCTGTAATAATATATTAAAATTCATTTTTCCATAGGCCTTATTAGGGTCCCATTAGTAATATTAAGTCAAGTTTCTCTAGCTTGAAAGCCTGCCACTCTGCTTCATTATTTCCCAGTGTTCACTGGGTTTCTTTCTAGATTTCAGAAACTTATTCTGATCTCACATTTTCTAGTTTCTCACTCCACTTGTGTAGGTTTATGCCTTTTTATTTTACTATTGTTTTCATGGAGTCAATAGGAAAAAGAGATCAATGCATGTGGTGATCTGCCATCTTGAATTGGAATTCATTTTTTATTTTTTACAATATGCTTCCTCATTCGCATATGTAGTATATTCATAAAAATCTCTGAGGTCACCAGTTTAAGGATATAGTTCCTTTTGCATTATTGAAATTTCTCCTGTTTTTCCTGATGCATTTTTTTCATCCTGTCTGTCTTGTGTTGCAGGCTTTCCTCAAATACCTATGATCCTTTGTTGTTTGTTTATATATAAGAATAAGGCAGTAGAAAGGCTGACTAGGTGCTGTATGTGAGTTGAGCTTGTTGGCTGGCAGACTTTGCTTTAAATTGGGTGAGAAGAAAGCCAGTCATTATGCTGGGGATCTCTTCTTTAAATCTATAGCACCTATGGGACCCTACAGGTAGATTAGAGGCCTCTTTGACTACAGTGGCCTTCAAGGATATTCTAGGCTATGGTTTCCTTCACTCAATTCAGTAGTCACCATCCCTTCCTCAGCTTTCTGACTTCCACAGATTTTATTAAATGTTATGTCCACTGATGATCCCTTCTACAGTTCATTATTTCGTTGGAAATTATGTCACTTTTATGTCATTCTTTAATTGGTTGCCTTCTTTAATGTCATTCCTGTTTCTGTAATTAGGTCATGGGAGGAAGAGGTGATAAACTTGTCTTTAGTCTGACATTGAAAACTTGAATCCATTTTTAAGTTTCTGTGATTGATTTTTTGATACACGGATCTCACAACACCTCTGCTTCTTCTCTCTCCTGCCAATCATTAGCCCTAGAATTTCCCTGATTTCTGATTATTAGCATATTAAAGAGCAATGAAATAATTGATCTTAGTATTAACAGATTAATGTAGTTCAGTCTTATCTTACTGTGCACAGTGATTTATTCCTGGAGTGCTGAGAATATAGGAAGATTTCCTGTTCTTTAATATCTCTATTCACAAGGGGTCTTAGCATCTTGGTTCCCAGCAACAGTAATATGAGGCTGTGTTGACCTTTTCTAGCAATTTATTTACTTTTACCTCCCCTGAAGTACCTACAACCTTAGCCCTTTGTTCTCATTAGATCTTAGTAACCCCAATATCTTGAACAGTATTCTAACCCTTCTCACCTGCTTTTGTAAGTTTCAAGTGGTTATTTTCTACTCTAACGTACCCATGTATATCTAGATAGAAAAGAGGATGGCAAAGTCGTATTGATTTCCTAATGATGACTGATGATACAGAACTAACTGGGACAAGCAATTCTGCTTCTTCTCTCTCTTACCTCCCAGGACTCTAATTAAAAGTCAAGAAAGTAATATTAAAAAAAGAAACACAGTTGAAGATATAAATCACTTAATTGTTTATAAATTTAGCACATATAATATTATAATAGGCAATTTGTTCATGGTGGAGCTAATGCAGTCCCTACAAATTTGTAATGAAACACAATTCTTGGTCACACACAATTCAAACATGTAGAGAATATTCGCCTGAATTGACATATAATATAGTTTGGTTCTATATTTAGGTTTGCAGATCAATGCAGACATAAATTACTCTGATAATAGGTTGCTGAAGTAGGGAAATTTTCTAGCACTCTGTTCATTTAGGTTTTACTATACTCTTATAACAAAGAAAAATCTTTCCATTTTATTCCTGTTACATCATTTAAAAATGACCTTGTTAGGATATTCAGTCTCTTTGTTAGCTGCTCATCACGAAATCTTGTATAAAAGTCTGAGAGTAGTGTGTATATATATATATATACACACATATATGTATATATCTATACACATATATGTATATATATACATATACACATATATGTGTATATATATACATATACACATATATGTGTATATATACATATACACATATATGTGTATATATACATATATACACATATACACATATATGGGTATATATATACAACCTCAATGCAATTTTTGTTTTTATAATTTGTTACAGGTAACATCAGTCTTTTTTGTTCCTTAGCCTTATTTCATCAACATAGAGAGGAATATTGGAATCCTTAAGAATTGCAGGAATGCATTTTGACCCCAAAAGCAGCTATCTTGGGTGTACAACAGCCAAAAAATAAAAATAAAGAAACATGAACTAATTGTAGAGGGAGGTTTATTTTCACATAGTTCAGTCCTGGGTCAGGAACTCCCTCAAGGAGCAATAAATTAATTATTTTTATAACTGAACTTTCCATATATAATGTTTTATCATCACTTACGCCTGGACATAGATGCCACCAAAACACCTAAGCTGCTATTAAGTCTTGAGAATTTCCTTTTATTTTTTAAACTTTTTTAACATTTATTTACTTATTTATTTATTTTGAGATGGAGTCTCGCTCTGTCACCCGGGCTGGGGTGCAGTGGCTTAATCTTGGCTCACTGAAACCTCTGCCTCTCAGGTTCAAGCAACTCTCCTGCCTCAGCCTCCCAAGTAGCTGAGATTACAGGTGCCCACCACCACGCTAGGCTGATTTTTATATTTTTAATAGAGATGGAGTTTCACCACGTTGGCCAGGCTGGTCTCGAACTCCTGACCTCAAGTGATCTGCCTGCCTCAGCCTCCCAAAGTGCTGGCATTACAGGTGTGAGCCACCATGCTAGGCCAAGAATTTCCTTTCAAACACATATTGCCAGAATAACTGGTTACCCAAATGCAAAAGAATAAAGTTGGTCACCTATCTCATACTATATACAGAAATTAATTCAAAATGGATCATTGGCATAAATGTAAGGCCTAAACTCTAGAAATCTTAGAGAGAGCATAGAATAAATTTTCATAACATTGGGATAGGCAATGGTTTCTTAGATAACAGTAAATGTACAAGTAACAATAGAAAAGATATATGTCGGATTTCAACAAAATTAAAGATTTTTATGCTTCAAAGGACACCAAGTAAACGTACAACCCACAGATGGGAAGAAAATTTTGCAATCAACTATCTGATAAGGGACTTGCATCATAAATAAAGAACTTTTAATTAACAATTAAAAAGTAATTAATAAATGAGAAAAGCACATGAATATACATTTTTCCAAAATATATACACAAGTGGCCAGAAAACAAATGAAAATATGTTCAACATCATTTGTCATTAGGGAAATGCAAATCAAAATCACTTTACCAACACTAGGATAATTAAAATAAAAACGAAAGGTAATAACATGTGTTGGTGAGGATGTGGAGAAATTGGAACCCTCATACATTGCTAGTGGGAATGCAAAATAGTGCAGACACTTTAGTAAACACTTTGGTAAACTGTTCTTCAAAATGTTAAATATGCAGTTAGTATATGATCCAGTCCTAGGTTTATACCCAGGAGAAATGAAAGCATGTCCACTCAAAAATTTGTACACAAATGTTTGTAGCCACATTATTCTTAATAGCCAAAAAGTGACAACCCAAATGTCCATCAAATAATAAATGTATCAACAAAATGTCGTGTATCCATACAATAAAATATTATTTGGCAATAAAAAGGTATGAAGTAACAGTGGAAACTACAACACGGATGGATCTTGGTAACATTATACTGAGTAAAAGAAGCCATATACAATGTATGACTCTATTTTTCACTTTCTTTTCTTTTCTTTTCTTTTTTGAGACAATGTCTCACTCTGTCACTCAGGCTAGAGTGTGGTGGCGCAATCACAGCTCACCGCAGCCTCAACCTCCGGGGCTCAAGTGATCCTTCCACCTCAGCTTCCTAAGTAGCTGTGACCACAGCTGCATGCCACCATGCTGGCTAATGTTTTTGCTTTTTTTGTAGAGATAGGGGTTTCCCTATTGCCCAGGCTGCCCTGAACACTTGGGCTCAAGCAATCCTCCCACTTCAGCCTCCCAAAGTGCTAGGATTAGAAGTGTGAGCCACTGCACCCAGCCACTTTACTTTTATTAACTGTTCAGAATAGGCAAATTCATAGATACAGGAAGAAACCTCTGGTTTCCAGAGGTGTAGGTAGTGGGCAGGGAACGGGGATGACTGTTAAGAGATATAGGGTGTCTCTTGAGAGTGATGAAACTAATCTAAAATTAGTTCTGATGGTTGCATCATTCTGTGAATATACTAAAAAACAGTAAGTCATACGTTTTGAAAGACGAATTTTGTGGTATATGAATTATATCTCATTAAAGTAGTTAGGTTTCTTAAAAAAACTCAATTGTGGATTTTTTAAAAGAGTATTTCTGCAATTATGTATTCATTGTGCATCCTTTCTATAAATGCTTAACCATCTAGCCAAGCTGCTAGGTGTCAAAATTGATATTTCAATTAAACATTAACTTATAAAAGATGAGGGGCTTATAGTGAATTGCGGAATCATTAAATGCAAATTTTCAGAGGAAATTCCCAAGAAATTCTTCCTTGTCTCTTGAACCTTTTTATGCACTTTGAAATATTAAATGTGTGCAAAAGTGTAGGAGGGAGAATCCTGTGAGGAGGATTTGTTGAGATGTCACTGAAGAAAGCTCGACTTTGAGCCCCCTCCTTTAACTCATGAGAAAGGTGGCAGATGCCCCAAGTCTGGTGAGGGTGAGTCCATGGGGCTACTTGGAGTGCCTATGTGACTGCCTAACGTGGAGGGCAGGACAGACCGGGATCTGACACCTACCCAGGAAATTTAGACAGCGAGAGCCAAATAATACCTAGATGGGAGTCAGGAGAAGAGGAAAGGACTCCTATACTTTGTTGGGGGACAGTGGGGAATCAGTGCTTCCCTCAACAGAGAGGGGTGCCACATGTTAGAGCAGATTCCATATCACTCTGGGCTCTTTCCAATAGCATAGCTTGCAAGTGCAGAAGAGGCACAGAAGCAAGAAGCTGGGGATAAATGGCTGCGGAAGAAACTGCAAATCTACCCAGAATAGGATGCATCTACCTGGGTCAAGAGGATTGCTGGGAAGAAAGAATGAGACCCAGAAGGCACACTCTTTCAGCCTCTGAAAAATATTTTTCACAAGGCCAGCGATAAACTTCTGCCAGCCCCAGAGGGCAAGAAGCCATGTTATTTTGATCCAGTAAGACGTAGACCCTACCCACTTATTTCTTCCTCTCTTCTCCCTGCTACTTCTCCACTCCAAAGTGTTTAGAAACTAGTTAGCAAGAGGGAGCCATGAGGCAGGAAAAACAAATAAGAAATTAACTCCATCCCACCAATTTTCTACTGGAATTTTCCAGACCAAAGTAAACCCAACCTGTCAAAAGGAGTTTACCTATTAAATAACATTTGGGGTTTTGATTACTATTTTCCGAAGATAAGCCTAATTCCTGAACTGAAAACATTTGCAATTTAAAATGACTGTAGAACTCTCTGTTATCTCAGTGTGAGCACAAATAACATGAGATTAGTTTAATACATTTATTTGTCTTTCTCTAAAAACTACTTTTGTATTTTAATGTTAAACATTCTCTTCTACAATGTATGGCTTTAGAATATCTACAAGATTTTTTTCCAAAAGAGTCTTAGAGCTAAAAGACACATCGGTGATAATACTGTCCACAGCTCAGGGCCAGGTCCAAGAGGTGGAATGGCTATTTCGAATGTGTGAAAGAGAACATTCTTCTTGACTCCCAGCTTAGGACTTTCTCTTTATAAAACCAAATATCAATTTTTTTATAGAATTTGCCGTGTGCAGAACCTAGCACAGAATATATATGCTTTAAATGGGCTTGTTTCATTAGGACAGTTACATCTACAGGACCCATGGCCTATAGATGCTGACGGACTATATCATGGGTTGATGGACTCCACTTTATGAAACTCATGTATTTTAAGATTTTCTCACATCAAATTATGTCTACAAGGCTTGTAATACATTTTCTTTTCTCTTTTTAACATAATAATTATGTGGTGCAGTATAACTGGGAAAGAAGATGACATCAGCTCAATCCTCAAAGATTTTAGGATGATAACATTCAGATTTATGGGCATTTTTAGTTCTTTTTGATTGCAGAGTTCAAAAAGTTTGATACACCTTTTTGTGGTGATAGAACCATAAGTTATCATTGACTTAATGACTGCCTACAGTTGCAATGACAGTACCTTATGGTAGCAATAAACTATGTTTACCTCAGTTATTCAAATGCAGGATTATCTCTGTGGAGTAAATTGGATGAGTTGTCCTGCCAGCTGCACGAGGTGGTGCTAAGTGTAATTTTACCCTGGGGGCGGGGGCTGATTCAGACTTCTGAAAAAACAGTGGAAAGGGGACAGTTGTTTCTTTAAATATACAGTTAAAGCTCAACTTTTGTGAAGGCCAGTCCTCAAAACAGTCTTTTGGTGTGGTATGAAGAGTTTGATGTAAAAAACTCAAAAATATAGTAGCATGCAGGATTGGTTCAGTGTTTATATAACAGAGTAGTGTGGTCCAGCTATAGACAGAAAAGCATAAATAAATGGCCTCTATAAACCAAAATTTATTAAATAACCCAGGCAAATACATAAAAGCTCTTTGCCTGTAGAAACAAATCCTTCTAGCACAGCAGTAACATTTCCACACGCTGCTGAATCACCAGGTTTTAACATCCATTTTCTGGGATTGCTTAAAAAGCCGAGCAGGTGCCAGCCAACAATTCTGCTATTGGGAGAACATACAGAGGCAAACTGAGTCATCCGTTAATAGTTGTTAAGAGTTTCTTGTGAGCACTGACAGTTTTCTAAGCCAGCGAGCGACCTCAATACTCACAAAGAGATTTTAGAGAATCCAGATTGAAATTTGCAGTCCCATGACTCTTGAGTTTACCCAGACAGCTGAGCAATTTCAGGAGCTTCTGCCTTTCCACTCTTTCTAGCAGAAAGCATATTTGCTAGGTAACTGAAGAGCGAATAATGGCCTGAGTTGCCCATTTGGGGAATTCAGTAGAAGATGTGCACATTTTTCTCAGTTTCTTGACTCACATAATTTTCATATGTACATGCAAGCTAAGGTGGGAAAGATGTGTGCAAAGGGTGTGATATAAATTGCTGAACCCACTGCTTCTTTATCTCTGGCGTGGTTATAAAAAAAAAATCATTATAAGACTTTCCTTAAAGGGAGCATTTTTGAGTTCCAAACAGAATTTCCAAAACTGGAGAGTATGCTGTCTGTGGAGGATTCTAAGGAACAATGCATATAAAAATGCTTCTAAAGGGAAAGGGAAAAAAATGTTATCTCGGGCAATTTGGACTACATTTAAATCTTAAACTGACCCAGCAGACTCTCCTTAAGCACCTCAAATGATAAGAATTGTTATTTAATTGCTCTGACAGTTAATTAACATCCAAACAAGTACAGCAATAAACTAAGACATACTGTTCATTGAGAATCTATAAACAGACAAATAATTATATGATTAGGCGTCACTGTCTTTGAGACTTAATAATGACAGAACTTAGGTTATTACTCTATTTACAACCACCATAGTGAGGTGGCCCTAAAATCTGTCCTTTTCTTTTACAGGTTTAAGATGCCTGGATTGTGGACAACCAACAGCATTCAAAGCTGAAAGTGCACTAATTAATGGCACATAGGGGTTAGATTTTGTGACTATCACTGATCATTTCTTGTCATCTAAATGCACTTTAAAATGTCTTCACTTATTTTTCCAGTTTTAGTGCACATTCTTCAAAAGACATATTTTATTTCTATAAGGAGAAGTGTTGTGAGCCATGGGATTCTAAGAAAGTTACTCTTTTCACTGTTGCAGAACTTCAGGCAGATTGGTCACAGAATTGAGACATAGGCTTTCTGTGGCCCCAATGCCTACTGCTAGGTAACAGCACATCAGCGTCTTAGACAGCAGCCAAAGCTGAAATGACAGCCGTGTCTAACCTTTTCTCCTATTCCCATTAAAAACTGGAAGACTATTGATTTGAGTACCGGTTTTTAATGAAAATCCTTGAGTATCTGATAGCTATGAGAGTGAGTTTGCTATAAGCAGACCATATGAAAATAACTTATGCATTCTTCCAGTGTAATGATTAGTACGTGTTGAGAATAAATAATTTTCAATTCCCCTCAGTATATATGCATGTTTGCCCTTTTCTGGACAGTTTTTAAATTTTTAATGTGAGTATGATGGAAATATAACTTAATTTTACTTATTTTTATTTGGGGGTGGCCACTGCCAGATGCAAAATGGTCTTTCTGCACCCACAAATAAGTGCATTGCCTTATCATGATCTAAATAATTGAACTCATGCCCTCGTCTAAGATTCACATTCTTCTCCTTTCCAAGCTTCATAGACATGGTGTATGGGTAGACTAGCTCCTGGCTGTAGAAGATTTCTATGCCCTGAAGAGATGGCAATAAGGGCAGTTTTAAAATAGCACATTCATTCAAAGTGTTAACCAACTACCATTTCAGTAATATTTGTGGAACACCAGCAAGGTAGATGGCATCACCATTACCCCTTTGCAGCTGAGGAAACCAAGAAAGCATGACTATACAACCCACCCAAGGTCAGCCCATGCATCTGGGTCTGTTTCCCCAGGTAGCAGCTCTGCACTTCCAGGAAGTAGCAGCACACACAGTATCACACTCTATTACTGGGCTCACTGGATTTTCCGTGACCTATGCTAACGCCAAGCTAATACTCTGAAGAATATTTTCTTGTTTATAGGTGAGAAACCAATAGGAGTGAAGTAGGGAGGCAGAGACAGAAGTGTTGAGATAAGATTTATCTCTAAAATCTGAGCTTATATATTCCACATAAAGAAATGTCATTTCTAAGGCTACTTGTTTTGCTAATATTTAATTGGTTTGTGGAATGTGCCGAAGTGCCATACTCCCTTTTTTCCTCAAGTGAAGTCATTACCTTGGGTTCTCATTTTGAAAGCGTAATGTTTCTTCCATAAGCTCATAAGCAAGTCCCTCATTTTTCTCCTTCTACCTTGGAGCCATTAATGTTCCAAAAAGAAATGACTTTGTTCAAAATAGCCAGAAACAAGTGCTCCTAATATTTTTTCATTCAAATTAATTTTAAATTACAAAAGTTGAAGAGCTTGTAGCAGTCTGGGTCAGCTTTCAAGAACAAGTCATCAGGTTTTGCACAGTATGTCTAGTTCTTTAGTTCAATTCAGCTTCATCCTGCCTCACAAAAATAATAACTTTGGATAATGCTGGAATAACAATGTCAAGCTTTCACAATGGGTCTTGATGGTAAACTCAGGTTTCTTGTGAGTGTGACATCATAACAGCATCTACACTTACAGGCAATTTTAAAACCAGGAGACCAAAATCACAGACATGAATCATAGCATCCTCCCTTATTTCTAAGATGTATACACAAAGATGAGATAAATAGCATTTTGTAAAGGGATAATTGGCTGGTAGTAATTCTCCTAAGTGAAGGAAAGAATGAGTCTTTAGATACCTAGTCTGTTACATTGTCCCACCCCTTTACCAATTAAATGCTAACATCATGATTCGAATGGGAGAAAACCTGAAGCTGACTGAGGACTTTCTCATCTATCCTTTAGCACCACAGTATCAAAGGTGTTTCATATTTATTCTGTGAGCACATTCCCTGTTATAGCCTTTTAATTACCTACCACTCTTTCTAAAGATTGTAAATTAACAGGAGAAATGTTGGCTTCAAAAGTGATATTTAAAACCAGTTGCCTCAGCGAAGATCCTGTGTAGATAGTGGTTATTCAACTACAAAGGAGGTCACCAAAAAGCTCTAAAAATAATCTCTAACTCAAAGGACCATCTTTAGTTTATGGTTGCTAACATCTAAAAATCACTTTTTTAACATACAAAAATTCCTGAAACTCTCTCCTTTCTTGTTATGTTGGTTAATTCAGTAAATCAGTGGAAGTAATGAGAACACAGATGCTTTTCTTCTTTCCATTTTGCCAATAATGAGATTTAAGACACAGCAAAGTGTCTGCTTTTAGACTGACTTCCTTCAAGGTCTCCAGATGGCTGCCGCAGTTCTAGATATCCCCATGCAGATGACCATTCCCCAAAGAAAATTTTAAAATCACTTTATTTTTTGCAATTATCTTCATGTATCATTTTCTAGTTTCACCCTAAAATGTTCTCCTATCTCACTTTGCCTATTTAGAGCTGACTTTCACTAGGGCATGTCTGCATTGACTTGAGCAGCAGTGGAGAGTGATTGAGCGAAAACACAAAGTTCTCCTTCTCCCTAGGGACTAGCTTCCCAGATTCTATAGAATGCCTGCCTGGGGCTCATGTGAGCAACAGGGTCCATGTTCTGGTTTAACCTTTGCTGCTTGACTTCTTTTGATATAATGTTTATTTCCAAAGTGCAGGTGCCTCCACTGTCATCAGTTCACCAACAAGAGCTGACCTACAGATGTCCAGAAGGGCTCGCTTCAGCAAAAGCAAAAAAGAAACACTTTTTTTTTTTTTTTTTTTTGTCAAATTTAAGGCTAGCCATCTATGTTACAAATCATGCTGCAAAAAGTAAAAAATTTAAAGCTTAGATTGGATCAACATTAAGGAGAGGTAAAGATGGCCGGGTTTCCTGGTTTTTTTCAAAATAAATGTGAGACTTTTAAAAGGATGAAAAAAATGTTTTATGCTCCAGTATATTTGGCTCACTGACCTTGAACTTAAGAAATCTGATAACAATCCTAATGCCTTAGAACAATGGAACTTTAAAATTAAATGGAAAAGCATGCACAGCAGTAATGGCAGCCCATAAAGCCCCCAGCATAAATGCTGCATAACTGGAGTAATGGGGAGTTTGAGTGAAAGGCAGTGGAAAGTTACAAGAAATTCAGAAAGTATTAAAAGAGAGAGCCTTTATTCTAGGTCTTTTTATCAGTATCTGTTTACAAAAAGGCAAAACTATCCACAGTTATTTATTTCCCCAATTTATGAAGCTTTGAAACATGACAGTCACTTTGCACCATGTAATCCTCATAAAGAGAACATTGTTGTCTACTATCTCACATTTTTTTTTCTTAATAGAGACTCTTGAGATGGTAAACAGCTTACTCAGATTATACAACAAATCTATTTTTACTTAACAGATAGAAACTCAGATCCAAAACTATTCTCTTCCTCAGGTCTCTTAACTACCTCATTTGATGAGAATACACAAGCGATCACTCAGAAATTTAGCCAAGCATTTTAAGGTCACTTAATTATTTTAAGATTTGATTGAAAATTTGGCCTATTGCTTAAATCCTCTAGTGGACTTCCTCATTGCATCAGGTCAATTGAGTCAATCTTCTGATAGCTTCACACTTTTTTTTTTTTTTTTTGAGACGGAGTCTCGTTCTGTTGTCCAGGCTAGAGTGCAGTGGCATGATCTCGACTCACTGCAACCTCCGCCTCCTGGGTGCAAGCGATTCTCCTGCCTCAGCCTCCTGAGTAGCTGGGATTACAGGCACTCGCCACCACACCCGGCAAATTTTGTATTTTTAGGAGAGACGGGGTTTCACCATGTTGGCCAGGCTGATCTCGAACTCCTGACCTCAGGTGACCCACCTGCCTCGGCCTCCCAAAGTGCTGGGATTACAGGCGTGAGCCACTGCAGCCAGCCACCTTCATTTTTCAAAATGATGAATGCATTATAATAGAAACTTCTAGTCTTCTATGGTACCCACCATAGAGAAAGTTGCCTTATATGAATTTAAAACAAAAAAAGCATGTGTTACTGCGGCAAGATTTCCAATAGAGAGCAAAACCTATTTGACATTAATCAATCGCTTTTGAATCCTTGCCACAGCAAGTAAAATGTGAGGACAAATGAACACAGACTGGGTCATGATTTATTAGTACTTAACTTAGATCAAGCCAAAGGAGACAAGAGGAGAAAATTTCTTATCTAACAGCTTTAGTGATGATGGAAGATTTAGAGTCTATTTCAGCATCTTGCTTATTGAATTCCATATAGACAAATTTATCATTTTGAATCTCCCCAGTAAATTTTCTCTGCATTCAAATAAATGATAAGCTACAGGTGAAGAAATTCTCTCCTTTAATACTTTAATACCATATACAAATCTAGTCATCACATTAGTTGAATCCTAGAACCTCCTTCCTTTTGTGAATTGAAAACTTACAGCTCTTGGAAGACCAAGATATCAATACTGAGAATAATCAAAGGGTACATGTATAAGTATGGTGACGGGAGGTTAATCTCAACAGATACATAAGTAAACAAAGCTTGGCTTAATAAAGCAAATGGTTATTTTAAGCAACATCAAATTTTTATAACGAGATCAGTAATGAAGAACATATAATGAAGCTTTTCCATAGAGTTCAAGGATTGAAACGAAGTCTGAAAAACATGACATTTTAGATGCATACATCTATACAACACTGAAATTAAGATTAGGGATAGTAAGTGACATGGCAGGAATTTGTTTCCTGTTTTTTTAATTTCATATTTTTTTTTAATTTCACAGATTTTTTTGTTTAATTTCACAAGGATTAGTACATGAGCCATTATTTCTCTGGCTTAGTAAAAAGTTTTCTGCCTATCTTAGCTAAGAGAAATGGAAGGCAACACTTTGATATGAGTGAATATAGCAATAACCAAGAAATTCCTATTCTATGAGATGTGGCAATGGTCACAAATAAAATGTGACTAGTGTCCATGAGCAAGGTGAATAATTAATATATTCATTCACTGGGTACCTACATATAGTTCCCAATGAGTGGGAATTTTTGGTATTAAAAAATTTGTATAAAGGAAACTTTTTGATATAAAAGAAAATTATTAGCTTAAATTTCATCCTGTGCTCTCAGGAAAAAGAAAAATACTATTGGTCGTTTTTTAGAGAATGATACTAGGTATCAGCTAGAGTACTCAAGACCTGTGAAATATACACATCATGTAAAATTTAAACACACCAACACTTACTAACATACAGTAATAGCACTAATATATTGAATAGACTTTAGTTTAAACAGATTATTTTCATTAATTAAAGAAAAGAATACCTGATATACCTCACATAGCTATCTGCAAAATGCTATAAACATAGCAGAAGCTTAATAGAGATATTAATTAATCCAGTCACCTAATTGTGATACCCTAACTACAAAAGCTGTATCCAAGATTATAGAGTTCTTAACTGGCCTCTCTGTCTTCAGTCTCACTGAAGTCCCACCCTCTAGACTGCAAAATAATCTTTCCAAAGATGAAATTTCTACTATGACACTCTATTTTTTAAATATTTAATGGCCCACAAAATAAGTTCCAACTTCCTTAGCATGTCTTCCTCACATGGCCCTTCATGATTTGGCTGTTATGTATCTAGACAGCTTTAGATCCTGATACCTCCACACTCATTCCTTACACTCCCAGAATGCTAGACAACCAGCAATTCCTTGAGCATACCTTGTAGTCCCGTTTCTTGCCTTGATCTCTATAGCAGCCATCATTGATACCCACCCATATCCTTTCAGCACTCACCATTTCTGTGAACCTCTAACTACTGGCTTTCACCTGCGACTCTTTGCCTGAGGGCTTTCTCAGGTGGCCAGAGCTAATGGGGCCCACACCTGTGGGAAATCTAAAATGGAGAAGAATTAACATCCATAGGGAGCAGCTGTCAACCACAGAATGACTGGAACTGGTGAGCAACTCCAAGTTATAGCCACACTGTTTCCCAGGGTGCTCCCAAAGAACTGAGAGACCCAGTTGCTCACAGAAGTAATCTGCCAGAAAAGACACTCTTTACAGTCATTCTTTCCTTCCTTATCTCACTTCCCACTCCCCTACTAGTGTTTCCTCCCAAATAAATTGCTGTACTCAACTCTTTGCCTCAGAGTGTGCTTCTGAGGAGAATCTTTTTTTTTTTTTTTTTTTTTTTTGAGACGGAGTCTTGCTCTGTCGCCCACGCTGGAGTGCAGTGGCGCAATCTCGGCTCACTGCAAGCTCCGCCTCCCGGGTTCACGCCATTCTCCTGCCTTAGCCTTTCCGAGTAGCTGGGACTACAGGCGCCCGCCACCACGCCCGGCTATTTTTTTTGTATTTTTAGTAGAGATGGGGTTTCACCGTGGTCTCGATCTCCTGACCTCGTGATCCGCCCACCTCGGCCCCCTAAAGTGCTGAGATTACAAGCGTGAGCCACCGCGAGAATCTTGTCCAAGATAGTCCCTTTACAAGTATCCTTCCCACTTCTGGAGAATATTTTTCCTTTCCTTCAAACCTACTTGGGAATTCTTCACCATCCTTTAAAGCAAACCTTCTTAAAATTTAATGTCATACAAATGACCAGAGATCTTATTAAAATAGAGATCCTGATTTGGTATGTCCTGAATGGGATCTGAGATTCTGAAGTTCTAACAGGCTTCTGGAAAATGTGAATACCCCTAGTTTGAAAACCCCATTTTGTGAGCAGCAAATATTTAAGACACAGTTCAAAAACCTATTTCTTTGGAAGTCTTCCCTAAAACTTCTTCATTTCTATCCTGATGGTTAATTTTTCTTTTTTCCCTATGTTTATTACTGTGTGTGGTAATTCTTTGTTTACAGGTCTATCTCCAATGAGTTTGTTCCTTTAAGATGAGGATTGTCTTTTTCTTCTCCATGTATCCACAATGACTAGCATATAGCCTGACATATTACCCATACCTAAGAAATGTTTGTGAACTGGTGAAATTAATGAACAAATTATAATTTTATGGCATACTTCACCAAAAATTTTATAGGTACACATATTGTGTTCTGACAGATTCAACTAACTCAGTCAACTGTGTTATAAATTGTATAAATTCTTCAGATTTCTGGTCTATTTTTACATTAAATCATAGACTTCAGGACTTCTGAACAATGCAGATTGTAGAATTTCTGCTGTAGAGATATTTAATAGGCTATGTCAACATCGGCTTAAAATGGTTTAGTTAACTGTTATCTAAAGGTCAGGAAAAGTACCAATCACTAGAATCCCTTCTTTGCATTCAATTTAAAATCTGTGGATGAATGTTGTGCAAGTTAGTCATTCATTGGGTTTAGGGAAGTGGAGAAGGTGGTGGCAGTGTGTGTGTTTGTGTGTGTGTGTGTGTGTGTGTGTGTAGGCACTTGCATGCATTTTGGGGGTGGGAGATATATTAGAGCAGAAATCACAAGAACATCCTAGGAGGAAGTACTTTATGGACTGCTCTCTTACCTGCCACAAATTGCTTGCAAATGCCATTGCCCTCAGAATCTCAGGATTCAACTTCTTGTTTATTTTAGTTGCTTCCTTCTTAAGAAAAATTCAGTGTAAGGTGGTGAAACTAAATCTATCAAGGGAATAGCTATATGGTATCCTTAGATGGACAACTAATGGAAATAGCATCTGATCTTTCTAATTTAAGATGCAAGAACAGAAACTAGGGTGTTTTGAGCATATCAAGTTCTGAACTAGATAATAGCACTGATAATGGACTAAAGAAAAGTGATATGTGGAGCCCACAGTGTTGACTGGAAGTCAGCTCCTATCTCATTCCAACCTCATTCTCTTACCATTAGAAATCAGCCTTGAGCATGTTAGAAAGATGTTCTCATGACAAGGAAAATGGCAACTGAAAGCCCTTGACATATTAAGATTTGACTAGATCAGAACTTGAATAACATTTTGTACTTTATTTGCATCTACCCCATTGTATTTTAATTCTTACTGTCTAGGTCCATGTTTCCAATTAGGTTAGTCAAGTCCTTGAGAGTAGGAATCAATTTAATTCAGTTTTTTGTTCCCAGAACATTGTTTGACCTATTGCAGACATTCAATTATCACTGTTGAGTTAATGAATCAATGAATGAATGGATCAATGAATAAATTATAGCCACATCATAATTATTAAAAGAACACTAAACAGTGGATTAAACCTTTGGGAGTCCAGAGAGCTAGGTAGGAGTCACAGTTTCTCAAAGATTTTACTATTTCAAAAGGGTGTATTTAACATTAAAACAACAAAGAGATATAATGTCGAACCCACTAAGATGGCTCTAAACAAAGACTAATAATAACAAGGACTGATGAGAATGTAAGAACTAGAACTCTCATGCATTGATGGTGGGAATGTGAAATGCTACGTTTACTCAAAAATTATTATTTACTATATAACCCAGTAACTTCACTCTTAGATGTATACTCAAGAAAAATGAGAATCTATGTCCAGACGAAGACTTGTGCATGAATGTTCGTAACAGCATCATTCATAATAGCCAAAATTTGGAGACTACTGAAATGTCTATCAACTTGTGAATGGAGAAGCAAAATATGGTATGTCCATATGAACAGATATATTCAACCATGAAAAGAACAGACTTACATACAGATAGATGCTACATTTATAAATTTTACCAAATGTAAATTTTTCCAACAGGACTGTTTTTACTCAGTATTTCTTTTGTTATCCTGAGAATTTCCACAGAATGTTTAACTATCCATTGAACACTTCCCACACAATCTTGTTATTGCTCATAGTTCTAGTTTTGCCCTTTTAAAAAGGGGTATTTATATTTTTATGATTAATGTTAATTTACCAATACATGTTCTAAAACTGTAGTTCAACTTAGAAATTCTTATACCCTCACCTTCATCCTGAGTTCACTGTCTTATTGCTAAAGCACAAACTTCAATAGTTCTTTTACTTCAGTTCTGTGGACAATAAATTGTATTATTCTTCTTGTGTGTGAAAAATGCTTCTATTTTGCCATTACATTCGAATAACAGTGTTGGCGAGGATGTGGAGAAGTTGGAACCTTTGTGCACTGTTGGTGGGAAAGTAAAATGATGTAGCCACTATGGAAAACAGTATGGCAGTTTCCCAGAAAATTAAAAATAGAATTACCATATGATCCAGCAATTCTGTTTCTAGGTATATAACTAAAATAATTTAAAGTAGTGTCTAATAGAGATATTTGTGCAAATATGCTCATAGAAGCATTAATCACAATAGTCAAAATAACCCAAGTGCCCATTGATGAGAAAATGGATAAACAAAAGGTAGTCTATACATCTATATATATACAATGAAATATTATTCAGCCTTAAAAAATGAAATTATAATGCATGCTACATACGTATAAACCTTGAGGAGACTGCGCTAAGTGAAATAAGCCAGTCAGGAAAACACAAATATTGTATGATTCCCTTTATAAGAGGTATTTAGGGTAGTCAAATTTGTGGAGACAGAAAGTAGAATGGCACTTGCCAGTGGGGCTGAGAGGAGGATGGAATGAGGGGTTTCTGTTTAAGAGGGGTAGAGTTTCAGCTTTGCAGGATGAAATGAGTTCTGGAGATTGATTGCACACCAATGTGAATGTACTTTACACTCCTGACTTAAAATGATTAAGCTGGTAAATTATATGTTACATATATTCTGCCACAGTCAAAAATAAAAATAAAGGAAATGATGGAAAAAAGAATGAAGAGGACTGAAACACATGGCAGGAAATTGAGGAATCATAAATAGGAAAAGAAAAATAGATATAGCATCTGAAAATCTATTCTTTCACAAATCGCCATTGAGGGAGACTCTCTGAGCGTAAAAGCATTGAAGGAAAATGCAAAGTTAAAGATCAACAAATCCAGCCACCTAAAATTTAACACATTTGAAGATTAAAACCTTGGATAAAATGAAGAGGCAAGTATTAAATGAAGAAAGATATTTTTTAAAATGTGATCCACAAGCAAATAATATCCTTAATATTTAAATAGCTAATAATAATAGATAACATTTATGGAGCATATACTATGTGCCAGGTAGCGTTGTGAGCACTTAATATATTTTATCTCATTACTCCTCACAACTACTCTGACACATAGTCATATCTACTATTACCCATTTTAAAGATGAGAACTGAGGCACAGAGTCATTCTGCAACTTGCCCATTGGTGTCCCATAGAAGTACAGAGTCAGCATGATGCTCAGAAAATCGATGCTAGAGAGCCTATGATTCTAAGCACTAAACTCTGTTAAGAAAAAATAGAAATACTCTGAAAAAAGATAATTATATGAAAGGTAATACTCTAGGAAAAAAAGAAGTGATCAAAACTATAACCATGTTCAACTCATGAGTCATCAGAAAAACACAAATTAAAATAATTTTACCATTATTTACCTTTCAAGTTAACAGAGTTTTCTTCCAATTATAGCACTCATTGAGTGCAAAGCTACAAAGAGACAGATTGCTGAAGAAAGTGAGAATGGTTGGAAATTGGTAAGACAAGGCTTCCAAATAAAACAGACCAAAAAAAAAAAAAAAAAATGATGTGGAGGTAGGGGAGGAGCAAAGTAACCAAGTAAGAGTTCAAGCAAGGGAAAAAGACCCTGCCATTTGTCCTTCTGTTTCCATTTCCATAAGAGTACATACACCCTTAAAATAATCCGTCTAGCCTGTCATTACAGGGAGAACACAGTTTACTGTGGAGCTGACAAAAAGTAAGAAGCAATTCTAGGATATTTGATTGGGGTCCATCCAGGTGGGGCGCTGGTCATCCTCATAGCAAATAAAAGCAATTTTTCTCCCTTGTGACTCTGTCTTAATCAACTGTCAGCCAACCCAGAGTTAGTGTTTGCCACCTCTGCCCTTTCTGCCTTCTCTGCCCCCAGTCTTTGTTTCTGCTCACACCTGAGTTTGGTGTAATCAAGCCTCTACTCTAAACTTCACACTCTGCTGGTTTCAGGGGACTTGGAGGACAAAGAAGGAAATGCTGTGTGCATTAACTACAACAGGCTTCTGGGCAATGACTCTTCTCTTTGGCTTCATTCCTGTCATTTTTCAATAACTTCCCAGTTACACTATGATCCACCACACACTCTTCTTCCCAACAGATGCTATTAGCGTTTCCTAATTTGTAGTCAGTCTTCCACTGTTTCTTCCATGAAGAACTGAAGATATTCAAAGAGCAGAAGTGTTCATATTCCACCATATCGAACATTTTGAGAAGGCTTGAAGTGTGATAAAGTATTTTTTTCAATAATATAAAATCAGGTTGTCAATAAGGAAGCAATCCTTTTAAGTATTTTATCTTTTCTTAGCCTGAACTTAAATTCAGCTATGATTTGTATACTAGCTATGATTATTTAGGCAACATTTTTTACCAAATATTTATTATCTACTATTTGCCTAGTATAGTCTGGACCCTGAAAATACAGCAGTCATGAAATAAAGTCTCAGCCTTCAAGAGATTTCAGTGGTCGAAAATGTACAATAAGCAGAGTAACAATAATTTCATTTATTCCAGAAAATAGAAGTGCTTTAAAGAAAATATAATAGAGGAGGTAAGAAGGAATTCATTTAGACACGATGACCTGAATGCCTAGAAAGTCTCAGCCTTGAGAATTTCTGGAGTCTCCAGAGCAGGAAAGAACTAGGATAATCAAGGAACTGGAAGAAGTCAAGGTGGCTTTGGCCTTGTGAAGGAAGGAGAAACCGGAGAGGAGGAGATCAGAGGAGTGAGCAGAGGCCAAATGAAGTAAAGTTTAGGGCCACAGTCAAGAGTGTGGACTTTATTCTGATTGTGATAACAAACCACTGAGGGTTGAAAGGAAGTGACACAATTTTCCTGGAAATATGAGGATATACAAAATGTTTTCCTAAATTTTCTCCCATTCCAAATCTTGACGTGGTTCTCCCATCACACTGGGAATAAGACTAATCAGAGGTCAATAATTCAAGGCCCAAAGAAGCCCTCTCACACTGAAAGATGTCTCGCGGGTATCTACTTAATATTAAAGTTTCAGTAATAGAAACTGATTTATATAATTTTCAGAGATTCATACTGTGATGCAACTATTAGGTCATAATACACTATTTAAGTCATTAATAAATTAGTGTCCACTAACTTGTCAATTTGCATAGAAGAAATAAGTGAATTGAGGAGTGAGGGAGAATATTCGAAAGGAGAAACTCCCTCAGAATGGCAGTCCATTATTAGAACATCCCAGTGGGAGAGCTTAGAAGTACTGATCCTAGGGCAAGGAAACACCTTAGACAGGAGAAGAAGGGACAGATGGCAGACAGAAAGGCACTGAGGACAAGCTTAAAATATTTGCATGAGAAAAAAAAGTAGTCTTCCTAAAAGTCAGGACTATACTTTCAGTAGAAACTATTCATATGCTGAGCAATCACGTAGCTCTTACAGGTGGCCCTTATTGGCAATAGCTGCCCACAAATCAGACTGAGGAAACCAGAAACTTTTATCTCATCTTTCTCACTGATGCAGGGAAAACAAAATCAGGAAAGCATCACTCTCCTACCACTTGTAACTTCTATGCAATTTAATCAAAAACTAGCTGGTATCATCAAAACTGTGAAAACAGAAATATCAACATGTTTAAAGCAGATAAACTGCCCCTTCTTCCAGTTTCAACCTCAGAAAGCTAAGCCAGGATTTCCTATCTATGAGTGGGTATTTAAAGATACCTTGCTAAAGAGCTTAATAGTACTAAAGGCATATTGACTTAAAAATCTGAGGAGTTTTTCTCAAATGCTTAAAATAAATCTTCATATTTGTTCAGGTAGTCCTCTAAATAACCTCTGAAAATAAGTGACATTTTCCTCTGAACTTTCAAACAAAAGAAATTACAGAACCTAAATGTCTTTTGTTGTTGTTGTTTTATCAGAAGGCTAGCCCTAGACTCTATGACAACCAGTGCATATTTTTTCATTTGTTTGCCTTATCTCTCCCATTTCATTATAAACTCCTCAAGGACAGGAGCTGTTTCCTTTATAGCTCCCCAGAGTACACAGTGGACACTCATTAAATGCTGTTGACTGACTAGTTATCTGACACACACGAACACAGAATGA
Source organism: Symphalangus syndactylus (assembly GCF_028878055.3). Lineage (NCBI taxonomy): Eukaryota > Metazoa > Chordata > Mammalia > Primates > Hylobatidae > Symphalangus > Symphalangus syndactylus. Next base: position 88,774,890 of record NC_072429.2, on the reverse strand, counting down.
AAATAATTGACACCATTCTTACAGAAATGGATTAAGGAGACATAAATTTGACATGTCACATTGTTGATACCTACCCTGGGTCATTCACAGATTAAGTAGGGTTTTGATCTTTAGGGTGGCTCCACAAATCCCAAATAACATTCCTTTTAAAAAATCAGTTTGTCATGTCCAGTAAGCACTGGACTGACCTGGATAAGATGTGGCCAAATTTAGACCCCATAGACGGATCTGAATGTTGTTAAATATTTGATGTTTTGTTTCCAAATTTCAAAGGCAGGCACTTCACATTGAGACTTTTGCAGATGCTTTCCTCTGCTTACCCTTGTGAGCTGAGATGAATCTTCCTGTGGATTTAGCTTCCCTTAGGCATTTTAGCATTATTGGAGTGGAATATGCATGTGTTGCTATGGTCAGTATGTTCTGATTTAATAATCAGAAAAACCAAGGCCATTTCTTTTCTATATCTTTTACTCTGTGGATGCCTCACGATTATGAATCATAATGATGAAGTAATATTTGATCATATTTATATCCATTTATATTTTGAAATTATGATGCCCATTTGTCTTTCTTATTCAGTGACGATAAAATAGTTGATTGAAAGCAAGTGTGTAAGAATGCTTAATTTGCATATTATCTCAATGCCATCAATGTTATTTCACTTTCCTCTCCAAGGATCCTCCCTTATGACAGGAAAGAGTTTGAGAGAAGTTCTTGCTGAGCAGCATTTCTGAATGAGAAGCCAATAATATCTACAAATAATCAGGTCATTTGAATCCTGCAAGGAAACCACTGTGGGACTATATCATCTAACAAGCATCTTAAATTCTGATTTACTATCCCTGTTCTGAAGGAATTCCAGCTCTTCAGAAAGACACTCTGTAAGAAAGCAGAAGTCTGATTCAGATGTGGGAGCTTCTTGCCAGGGATATCTTCAATTGAACAGATAAGAGATTACATGTAAACTACCTTAAATCTCAAAGAAGACACAGCAAACTGTAACTTTCCTACTAGGATAAAAGATCTCTTTCACTTTTGAGACTGAAAAAAAAATGACTTCTTTAACTGGTAAGAAACCCTCAAGGGGGTTAAAGCCATTGATATCAAGTGAAACTGTAATCTCTTTGCCTGTCTGTGGCAAGGAGAAATCAGCAGGAATTCAGGGAGAATTTCAGGTCTTTCTGGAGAGTAAGAAAGCTGAAAGAGAAATCCCAAGCCCTCTTTTATTTGCATCTATCAGCCTCCCAATGAATAGCCCATATGGGAGTGAAAAAAAGGAGTACTCCTTCTTTCTCAAACAAATATTGTCAGGCACAGTGCTAAGTGCTCAAGTTTCACTGGTGAACAAGACACTCTGATCTCTGCCTGCACAGGGCTTATGTATGTGTTAGAAGGGAAGATGGACTTCAAGGATGCTTTTATTAAATAGCCTCCTCTGTGAGATCCAATGAGTCTTGCTGGGGAAAAAAAAAAATGATTAAGCTATGACTTGAAAGATGAGAAGCAAAGGGCCAAAACAGGAGAGAAGAGTGTTTAAGAAGGGGTTATGGTCACAAAGTCAAAAAAGTTTAAAGGCCCTTTTTATATCAAACTAAGCTAACATTGGCCCTTCCTTGGAGGTACCTATCTTTCTTCTATCCAACATAACCTCATAAAGTATTCTAAGCACTTTACAAGACTAACTTATTTAATCTTCAAACAAACCTGTGACATAAGAACTATCTATAATGATTTTTCAGATAGGAAAATCAAGACAGAGAGAGGCTAAGCAACTTGCTGATGAGGTAGAGCAAGTCAAGGTAGAAACAGACATTCAATCCTATGCTGTCTGCTTCTAAGTCTCTGCTCTTCATCACTATAGTAAACAATCTTTCTATCTACTTCCAAGATAAGATGGTTTGGTGAGTTTGAGCCCAGACCTAGAAATCAACATTTGTTTGAGTAATGACCGAAAATAGTTAACGATGATAAATAAATTACCCAATTACACTTACTTTTAAAAGAAAGTTCTACCATTGAATTCACTTTTAGATATTCTAGGTCCAAGTGCATAATAATATGTACATTCCACATATTAGCTTATTGAATTCTCAAGAAAACAACACTATGAGGTAGGCATTATCCTCGCTTTATGGATTTTAAAAATTGAGAATCAAAGAGATTAAGAAATCTCCCACTTTTGTAAGTAGTAGAACTTGGAGTCAAACCACGTTGGCCTATACATTAAAATCTAGATTTTTAAAAAAATTATAATGATTATAAACTAACCAAAAAAGTTTATGTAAGAATTAGACCTTCAAGAGTGACCATTGTACCCAGATTAAGATCTTTTAAAACTATCTATTAACTACAAAACCTGGCCCATCCTATTAAATTATAAATGTGATGCAAGCATTAGGAAACTCACCAGTATACAACTTTCCTACACACTGACTTCAACCTATGTCAGAATTCAGGCTTTTATGGATTCAGATAGTAGAGGAGTCAGGGAAAAGGGAACCTTTCCAAATACAGGTAAAATAGCTACCTGAGAAATTAAGAAAAATAGATGCAAGTGCTTACAGGAGAAGAATCTGCAAATGCATGTCAGAAATGTAGGCGCTGATCTGAGCTTATGGGAAGAAGGTAATCCAGAGGAAGAGGAACTCTGAAGGATGAATCAATATCCCTGTATCAATCAGAAGTATATTTAAACTCTTGAAATGAGGAAAGGTAATAGCTGCATAGTCCTTCTATAAAAATTTTAGGAGATTTATCCTATACAAATCCTCTGAAAAAAAAAATAAAAAGCATGTTGCTATGTTTGGATGTGGTTGGTTTGTCTCCACCAAAATTCATGTAGAAGTCTGATCCTCGGTATGGCAGTGTTGGGAGGTGGAGCCTAGTGGGAGTTGTTCAGGTCATGAGAGCAGATTCCTGATAAATGGCTTGGTGCTATTCTCACAGTACTGAGCAAGTTCTTGTTCTCCTGACATTGGATTCGATCTCTCAAGAATAGATTGGTTCCCATGAAAGTGGGTTGTTATAAAGCCAGGATTTCTTCTCTTTGCACATGTCAGCGGCTTCTCCTTTGACTTACTCTTCCATGTTGGGACACAGCATGAATGTCCTTGCCAGAAGCCAGGGCTATGCCCTTGAACTTTTGAGCCCACAGAACTGGGAGATAGATAAGTCTCTTTTCTTATAAATTACACAGTCCTGAATCCAGAGGCAGTGGCACATGCCTGTAGTTCCAGCTACTTGAAATAGGAAGATCACTTGACCCCAGTAGTTCATGACTAGCCCAGCCAACATAGTAAGACTGTCTCAACTAAAAAAAAAAAAAAAAAAAAAGAAAAAACAGAGAAATAAATTACCCAATCTCAAGTATTTTTTACAGCAATACAAAATAAACTAAAACACTTATAGAAAAAAAATATTTAAAGTTTTTGTTTGTTTGTTTGTTTTTTCAGACAGCGTGTTGCTCTATCACCCAGGCTGGAATGCAGTGGTGCGAACAAGGCTCATTGTAGCCTGAAATGACTGGGTTCAGGTGATCCTCCTGCCTCAGCCTCCTGTGTAGCTGGGACCACAGACACACCACCAGGCCTGGCTCATTTTTTGAGTTTTTGTAGAGACAGCCCTGTTGCCCAGGCTTCCCTGGGCTCAAGCAATCCTCCCACCTCAGCCTCCTAAAATGCTAGGATTTACAGGCATGAGTCAGCACACCGAGCCATTATTTTTTTTTAAATTTTAGAAGTTTAAAAATATATTAATGCATTTAGCTACTAACATTTTGTCACATTTATTTTTTAAGAGAAAATGTTCCATTATTTGTATAAAATTGATTTATGTTTACAATAAAAAATTAATGCTGAAAAGAACAAAAGTTAAAATTTTAAAGTAATTCTAAATTCCTTTACACAGAAATGACTGTCAGTTATTTGGTGAATGTGTAATTCAAATAACTTATAACAAGATAAACAGAATGAGAGAGAATCTTTTATGAAAACAAGTTCATATATAAATTCTAACATATTAAATTTTATTTAAATTAAATAATAAAAATAAAACTGAAAGGATTGTTGAATTGCAAACAAATGTTTTTCTCACTACAAAAGTATTATTTCTTAAGAATTTCTCTAAAATTAAAAGAGAGAATGAGATTGCAATAATAATAAAAGGTTGCAGTTACAGCTTTTATACTCAGGTTTCATTTTAGATATTATAACATGAAGGCTTTAGCACTCTCATACTTTCTCTAACCTCCCAAAATGTACTTGCACTGCTATCATTACATCATTTAGGTATATAACATGCCCATTGTGCTCTATAGTCCTAATGCCAATAGTTGTGTACTCTTAGGTCAACATTTATTTATTTATTTATTTATTATACTTTAAGTTCTGGGATACATGTGCAGAACATGAAGTTTTGTTACATAGGTATACATGTGCCATGGTAGTTCGCTGCACCCATCAACCCGTCATCTACATTAGGTATTTCTCCTAATGCTATCCCTCCCCTTGTCCCCACCTCCTGACAGGCCCCGATGTGTGATGTTTCCCTCCCCGTGCTCATATGTTCTCATTGTTCAACTCCCACTTATGAGTGAGAACACGTGGTGTTTGTTTTCCTATTCCTGTGTTAGTTTGCTGAGAATGATGGTTTCCAGCTTTATCCACGTCCCTGCAAAGGACACGAACTCTTTCTTTTTTATGGCGGCATAGTATTCCATGGTGTATATGTGCCACATTTTCTTTATCCAGTCTATTATTAATGGGCATTTGGGTTGGTTCCAAGTCTTTACTATTGTGAATAGTGCCGCAATAAACATACATGTGCATGTGTCTTTATAGAAGAATGATTTGTAATCCTTTGGGTATATACTCAGTAATAGGATTGCTGGGTCAAATGGTATTTCTGGTTTTAGATCCTTGAGGAAGGGCCACACTGTCTTCCACAACAGGTGAACTAATTTACACTCTCAACAACAGTGAAAAAGCATTCCTATTTCTCCACATCCTCTACCGCATCTTTTGTTTCCTGACTTTTTAAAGATCCAGTTCTAACTGGCATGATGGTATCTCATTGTGGTTTTGATTTGCATTTCTCTAATGACCAGTGATGATGAGCTTTTTTCATGTATTTGTTGGCCACATAAATTTCTTCTTCTGAAAAGTGTCTGTTCTTATCCTTTGCCCACTTTTTATAGGGTTATTAGTTTTTTTCTTGTAAATTTGTTTAAGTTTCTTGTAGTTTCTGGATATTAGCCGTTCGTCAAATGGATAGATTGCAAAAATTTTCTCCCATTCTGTAGGTGGCCTGTTAGCTCTGATGGTAGTTTCTTTTGCTGTGCCAAAGCGCTTTAGTGTAATTAGTTCCCATTTGTCAATTTTGGGTTTGTTGCAATTGCTTTTGGTGCTTTAGTCATGAAGTCTTTGCCCATGCCTATGTCCTGAATGGTACTGCCTGATTTTCTTCTAGGGTTTTTATGGTTTTAGGTCTTATGTTTAAGTCTTTAATCCATCTTGGGTTAATTTTTGTAAAATGTGTAAGGAGGGGGTCCAGTTTCAGTTTTCTGCATATGGCTAGCCAGTTTTCCCAACACCATTTATTAAATAGGGAATCCTTTCCCCATTGCTTGTTTTGGTCAGGTGTGTCAAAGATCAGATTGTTGTAGATGTAGATATTTCTGAGACCTCGGTTCTGTTCCATTGGTCTATATATCTGTTTTGGTACCAGTACCATGTTGTTTTGGTTACTGTAGCCTTGTAGTATAGTTAGCATGATGCCTCCAGCTTTGTTCTTTTTTGCTTAGGATTGTCTTGACTATATGGACTCTTTTTTGGTTTCATATGAAATTCAAAGTAGTTTTTTCTAATTCTGTGAATAAAGTCAATGGTACCTTGATGGGAATAGCGTTGAATCTATAGATTACTTTGGGCAGTATGGACATTTTCATGACATTGATTCTTCCTATCCATGAGCATGGAATGTTTTTCCATTTGTTTGTGTCCTCTCTTATTTCTTTGAGCAGTGGTTTGTAGTTCTTGAAGAGGTCCTTCACATCCCTTGTAAGTTGTATTCCTAGGTATTTTATTCTCTTTGTAGCAATTGTAAATGGGAGTTCACTCATGATTTGGCTCTCTGTTTGTCTGTTATTGCTGTATAGGAATGCTTGTGATTTTTGCACATTGATTTTGTATCCTGAGACTTTGGTGAAGTTGCTTATCAGCTTAAGGGTATTTTAGGCTGAGACAAGGGGTTTTCTAGATATACAATCATGTCATCTGAAAACAGAGACAATTTGACTTCCTCTCTTCCTATTTGAATACCCTTTATTTCTTTCTCTTGCCTGACTGCCCTGGCCAGAACTTCCAATACTGTGTTGAAAAGGAGTGGTGAGATAGGGCATCCTTGTCTTGTGCCGGTTTTCAAAGGGAACTCTTCCAGCTTTTGCCCATTCAATGTGCTATCGGCTGTGGGTTTGTCATAAATAGCTCTTGTTGTTTTGAGATATGTTTTATCAGTACCTAGTTTTTTGAGAGTTTTTAGCATGAAGCAGTGTTGAATTTTATTGAAGGCCTTTTCTGCGTCTATTAAGACAATCATGTGGTTTGTGTCATTGGTTCTGTTTATGTGACGGATTACGTTTATTGATTTGCGTATGTTGAACCAGCCTTGCATCCCCGGTATGAAGCTGACTTGATCATGGCGGATAAGCTTTTTGATGCACTGCTGGATTCAGTTTGTCAGTATTTTATTGAGGATTTTCATATCGATGTTCATCAGAGATATTGGCCTGAAATTTTCTTTTTTGTGTGTGTGTGTGTGTCTGCCACGTTTGGTATCAAGATGATGCTGTCCTCATAAAATGAGTTAGGAAGGAGTCCCTCTTTTTCTGTCATTTGGAATAGTTTCAGAAAGAATGGTACCAGCTCCTCGTTGTACCTCTGGTAGAATTCAGCTGTGAATCCATCTGGTCCTGTGCTTTTTTTGGTTAGTAGGCTATTAATTACTGCCTCAATTTCAGAATTTGTTATTGGTCTATTCAGAGATTCGACTTCTTCCTGGTTTAGTATTGGGAGGGTGTATATGTCCAGGAATTTGTCCATTTCTTCTAGAGTTTCTAGAGTGTTGATTTAGATCTTTCCTGCTTTCTCCTGTAGGGATTTAGTGCTATAAATTTCCCTCTAAACACTTTTTTGCTGTGTCCCAGAGTTTCTGGTACATTGTGTCTTTGTTCTCATTGGTTTCAAAGAATTTATTTATTTCTGCCTTAATTTTGTTATTTACCCAGTAGTCATTCAGGAGCATGTTGTCCAGTTTCCTTGTAGTTGTGTGGTTTTGAGTGAGTCTCTTAATCCTGAGTTCTAATTTGATTGCACTGTGGTCTGAGAGGCTGTTTGTTATGATTCCTGTTCTTTTGCATTTGCTGAGGAGTGTTTTACTTCCAATTATGTGGTCAGTTTTAGAGTAAGTGTGATGTGATGCTAAGAATATATATTCTGTTGATTTGGGGTGGCGAGTTCTGTAGATGTCTATTAGGTCCACCTGGTCCAGAGCTGAGTTCAAGTCCTGAATATCTTTGTTAATTTTCTGTGTCATTGATCTGTCTAATATTGACAGTGGTGTGTTAAAGTCTCCCACTATTATTGTGTGGGAGTCTAAGTCTCTTTGTAGGTCTCTAAGAACTTGCTTTATGAATCTGGGTGCTCCTGTATTGGGTGCATATATATTTAGGATAATTAGCTCTTCTTGTTGCATTGATTCCTTTACCATTACGTAATGCCCTTCTTTGTCTTTTTCGCTCTTTGTTGGTTTAAAGTGTATTTTTTAAAAATTTTCTTTTTAATTCTCAGCAAGGCAAGTCACTTCTATATAGAAGGGTGCTCCCTTACAGATGGAACAATGGTGAGCACACATTTGGACAAGGGAGGGGACGGGGCATGTGGCCCCTGCTGCTGTGTCGTTCCCCTATTGGCTAGGGTTAGACTGCACAGGCTAAACTAATTCCAGTTAGCTAATTTAAAGAGAATGACGGGGTGAGTGCTTTGGCGAGAGTCAGGGCAGAGCAGGTAGCAGGTAATCAGAATGAGTTAGGGTGGAGTAGGTAATCGAAAAAGGTTGCTTTACAAGGAAGTTAGGTTTAAAAGTAGAAGGCAAAGAATTGAACATACGGACATATTGATTCTTTGGAAAGAAATTTAGAACTCATATCTAACAATCCCTGCCCTTGTATTTTCATACAGCTTTCTTTTAAATTGTTTTACACATGTTTTGGCTTAGTTATTTTGCTTGATTTTCCAAAAGAAGAAGCTTCTCTGGATAAGGTGAGGATAATTAACAGAGGTTTTAGTAAGTGCCATATATATATATATTTTTTGAGATGGAGTCTTGCTCTGTCGCCCAGGCTGGAGTGCAGTGGTGCAATCTCAGCTCACTGCAAGCTCCACCTCCTGGGTTCACGCCATTCTCCTGCCTCAGCCTCCCGAGTAGCTGGGTACAGGAGTAAGTGCCATTTTTATGAGCCTCAGCATCTACTTATGGATGCATGGTATGCCATAGCACTCGACAAGAGTAAGTACAACTATTACGGCTGTGAGGGAAATAAGAGTTAAGGCTATTATTCCTTTCCATTTACTGAACTACCTTTTTTTAGCCATTCTGTAAATGGGTCATTTAACCCTGAGTTGCTGGCTAACTCATTCTATATAGCAGTCAGACCTTGCAATACATTTGTTATACTTCCATAAGGGGCAGTGTCGTTTGTGATGAAGGTATAACGTTGAGTTTTAATCATGACGCAAATTCCCTTTTCTGCTAAATCAGAGACTGGGATTGCAACCCCTGCTGTTTATTGCTTTCCATTTGCTTGGTAAATATTCCTCCATCCCTTTATTTTGAGCCCATGTGTGTCTTTGCACATTAGATGGGTCTCCTGAATACAGCACATTGATGGATCTTGACTCTTTATCCAATTTGCCAGTCTGTGTCTTTTGATTGGGGCATTTCGCCTGTTTACATTTAAGGTTAAAATTGTTATGTGTGAATTTCATCCTGTCATTATGATGCTAGCTGGTTATTTTGATCATTAGTTGATGCAGTTTCTTCATAGTGTCAATGGTCTTTACATTTTGGTATGTTTTTGCAGTAGCTGGTACCAGTTTTTCCTTTCCATATTTAGTGCTTCCTGTAGGCATTCTTGAAAGCAGGCCAGGTGGTGACAAAATCCCTCAGCATTTGCTTGTCTGTAAAGGATTTTATTTCTCTTTCACTTATGAAGCTTAGTTTGGCTGGATATGAAATTCTGGGTTGAAAATTCTTTTCTTTAAGAATGTTAAATATTGGCCCCCACTCTCTTCTGGCTTGTAGGGTTTCTGAAGAGAGATCTGCTGTGAGTCTGATGGGCTTCCCTTTGTGGATAACCCAACCTTTCTCTCTGGCTGCCCTTAACATTTTTTCCTTCACTTCAACCTTGGTGAATCTGATGATTATGTGTCTTGGGGTTGCTCTTCTCAAGGAGTATCTTTGTGGCATTCGCTGTATTTCCTGAATTTGAATGTTGGCCTGTCTTGCTAGGCTGTGGAAGTTCTCCTGGATAATATCCTGAAGAGTGTTTTCCAACTTGGTCTCATTCTCCCTGTCATTTTCAGGTACACCAATCAAACGTAGGCTTGATCTTTTCACATAGTCCCATTTTTTTGGAGGCTTTGTTCATTCCTTTTCATTCTTCTTTCTCTAATCTTTTCTCTATGCTTCATTTCATTAAGTTGATCTTCAATCTCTGATATCCTTTCTTCTACTTGATCACTTTGGCTATTGATACTTGTGTATGCTTCATGAAGTTCTCGTGCTGTGTTTTTTCAGCTCCACCAGGTCATTTATATTCTTCTCTAAACTGGTTATTCTAGTCAGCAGTTCCTGTAACCTTTTATCAATGTTCTTAACTTCCTTGCATTGGGTTAGAACATGCTCCTTTAGCTCAGAGGAATTTGTTATTACCCACCTTCTAAAGCCTACTTCTGTCAATTTGTCAAACTCATTATCCATCCAGTTTTCATCCCTTGTGACCCATTGGAGGAGAAGAGGCATTCTGGTTTTTGGAATTTTCAGCTTTTTTGTACTGGTTTCTCCCCATCTTCGTGGATTTATCTACCTTTGGTCTTTGATGTTGGTAACCTTCAGATGGGGTTTTTGCACGAGCATCCTTTTTGTTGATGTTGATGTTATCACTTTCTGTTTGTTAGTTTTCCCTCTAACAGTCAGGCTCCTACACTGCAGGTCTGCTGGAGTTTGCTGGAGGTCCACTCCAGACCCTGTTTGCCTGGGTATCACCAGTGAAGGCTGCAGAACAGCAAAGATGGTTGCCTGCTCCTTCCTCTGGAAGCTTCATCCCAGAGGGGCACCTGTCAGATGCCAGCTGGAGCTCTCCTTTATGAGGTGTCTGTTGACCCCTGCTGGGAGATGTCTCCCTGTCAAGAGGCACAGGGGTCCGGGACCCACCTGAGGAGGCAGTCTGTCCCTTAGCAGAGCTCAAGTGCTGTGCTGGGAGATCTGCTGCTCTCTTTAGAGCCGGGAGACAGGAACATTTAAGTTGGCTAAAGCTGCGCTCACAGCCGCCCCTTCCCCCAGGTGCTCTGTTCCCAGGAGATGGGAGTTTTATCTATAAGCCCCTGACTAGGGCTGCTGCCTTTCTTTCAGAGATGCCCTGCCCAGAGAGGAGGAATCTAGAGAGGGAGTCTGGCTACAGGAGCTTTGCCACCCTAAGGTGGGTTCCACACCCTGTTAAAACTTCTCAATGGCTTTGTTTACACTGTGAGAGGAAAACTGCCTACTCAAGCCTCAGTAATGGTGGATGCCCCTGCCCCCACCAAGCTTGAGCATCCCAGGTCGGCTTTAGACTGCTGTGCTGGCAATGAGAATTTCAAGCCAGTGGATCTTAGTTTGTTGGACTCTGTGGGGGTGGGATCTGCTGAGCAAGACCACTCAGCTCCCTGGCTTCAGCCCCCTTTCCAAGGAAATGAACGGTTCTCTCTTGCTGGCATTCTAGGTGCCACTGGGGTATGAAAAAAAAAAAAAACTCCTGCAGCTAGCTCAGTGTCTGCCCAAATGCCCACCCAGTTTTGTTTTTGAAACCCAGGGTTGTGTAGGCACCTGAGGGAATATCCTGGTCTGTGGGTTGCAAAGACCACTGGAAAAGCATAGTATCTGGGCCAGATAGCACTGTCCATCTCAGCGCAGTCCCTCACAGTTTCCCTTGGCTAGAGGAGGGAGCTCCCCGACCCCTTGCACTTCCTGGGTTAGGTGATTCCCCACGCTGCTTCTGCTCACCCCTCATGGGTTATACTCACTGTCTAACCAGTCCCAATGAGATGAACTGGGTACCTCAGTTGGAAATGCAGAAATTACCCTTCTGCGTTGGTCTTGCTGGGAGCTGCAGACCAGAGCTCTTCCTACTTGGCCATCTTGCCCGGGAATCCCAGGTCAATATTTAAATGGATCTAATGTTCATCACCAGCTATTTTTCCATGATGTATTCATTCTTAAGGTTAATTTTATTTCATTGCTTGACTTTATGTTTAAACACTTTTTCTCTAAGATAGTCTCATTAGCTCTGTATTATTTAAGATCTTTTATATCTTAATGCCTGCCAAGTGCTTCCATATTGAACAATATTTTGGCTGGTCACCATATTTCTGGATCACTTGGTGGAATACTGTGTTCAGCACCCTACCCTCCCAACACAAGAAAACTATCAATTTACAATTATATATCCAGCACAACTATCTTTTAGACTGAAACTGAGAAAGTTTCACACTAGCAAACCCTCACCACAGGATATTCTAAAAAATTTGTCTCTGATAGAAGGAAAATCATCCCCCACTGAAATTGTGAGATACGGAAAGGAATAGTAATGAACAAAGAAACAAATGTGTAGAATATGTGTGTAAAGCTAATTAAAATATAAATGTATAAAAGAATGATATAGCAAAATAAATAAAAAATATTGGATAGTAGTATCTTGTAAGTCAGGAGGAGATTGATGTGAGCTAAATTATTCTATAAATCCCTGTATTGTTTAGGAGGAGAGTAAAATATTGTTTAAATTTAGACCTTGTTTTGTTAAGCATGCATGTTGAAATTTTTAAAGTAACCATCAACGTATTATAAAAGGGCTATACAATCTCAAAACTGATAGAGGGGAAATCAATAAATTCAAAATAAAGCCAGAGAAAAACAGAGGGGGAAGAAAGTAAATAAACAAGATGGCAGAAATAAATCAAAGTATATCAATAATGACAATCAGTAAAAGTAGAATCCTTTCCAGTAAAGACAGACATTTTTAAAACTGAATTTTTAAAAATCAGCTATATCATGTATGAAAGAGAGCTAAAAAAAAAAGACACATTAGAAGCAGAATTCTGTGTAATGGTAAGTGAAATAAATTGTTAACTATATTAACATTTTAATACAAAGCACGTTATTAGAAATAAAGTTAATTTACATGTTTTTATAATATTTTCAATTTCAAGAAAAATGTAATAATTCTAAACTTGAATGCCCATATATTATAACCCAAAAATATATACTGCAAATATTAACTAAATTCAATTAGAAATGGACAAATTTGCTATCATACCTCTGTTGATAATTATTAGATCAAAAGCTCTGTAAAGATATAGAAGATTTGAAAAACACAATTAAAAACTTAGTATATGTGTGTGTGCGCATGTTGTTGGGGAAACATAATTAAAACAACAAAAATGTTAGGCCAGGCTCAGTGGTTCACGCCTGTAATCCCAGCGTTTTGAGAAGCTGAAGCTAAAGGATCAGCAGGAGTTTGAGACAGGCCTGGGCAACATAGTAAGACCTTGTTTCTACAAAAATATAAAAATTAGCCAAGTGTGGTGGTGCATGCCTGCAGTCCTAGCTACTCAGGAGGCTGAGGCAAGAGGATCCCTTGAACCCAGGAGCTACAGACTGCAGTGAGCTCCGAATCGCACACTCTACTCCAGCCTGGGCAACAGTAACAAAACAAGAAAACAAGAAAAAAGAACAAAATATTCTCCCAACCCAGACATCCTCTTCACAAAAGTAGTAGGAAAAGAAAATGTTGTATTATTGAATAAGTGTTACGCCAAAGTGTGATGCACATCACAGCAATCCACTAAGAGTTTGCAAAGACAGAAATCTCTCCCCTTATACAGGCAAGCAGATACAACCCATTACATACATGTTTACAAGAAAATAACTAGTTCTCAAGTGAGAGGACTTGATAGCACCATTAGTCACACATAGTTCATCCTAACTTTACCTGGTAAGTAGGGTGACCATCTGTGTTAGCTAATTGGCTTGATCCAGAGCAGAGGTTTGGGGGAGGTTGGAGAATTTCTCATGTATTTTTGACAAGAGGTGGTTTTGCAAATTGGAACAAGACACCCACTGACACTCCTACCTTCCCAAGAAAATGAGAGATAAGGGTGCTATCTCCCTTAATGTTAACATTTCAAAGAGATGGCACCCAAGTCCTTAAGAAAGAAAGACATTCTTAAAGCTGATGAAATCCCTATCTAGTCTTCAAAAGGATTTATGGACATTTCAGACAAATAAGAAAGTACTGTAAGTTTTAGTTAATCACTTCATTACATTTTCTAAGGTTAATGCTGGCAGAAAAAGGAGGGGAGAGAAATCTCTTATTTTCAGTTGAGAGAATGAAACTTATTTTTAGATTGTATTTGTCTTTAAAATGCAGAAGACTGTGAACAACAATTGAAGATTAACCCATACTTTTCAAGACACATGGACAAATTGTTTTTTAAAATTGACCTTGCACCAGATGAACAAACCTCAACAAACTTCAAAAAAATAGTTATCCAGTCCATAATCTCTAATAAAATTGCAATTAAGCTAGAAATCAAGAATCTATTTAAACATATCAATCTTAATGTCTAAATTAACTAATGGATCAAAAAAGAAATCATAATGAAAGATTTAAAATGCTGTATATCAAAATTTGTATGGTGAAGTTAAAATGCTTCTGGGTCAGAAATTTATAGCTTTAAAAATCCTTGCATTATACAAATGTAATCCTGAAAACAGATAAGTTAAATACCCAATTTAAGAAATCAGAGAAAGTAATTGAATAAAGTTAAATGGATGACAAAAATAATAAATATAAAAACAAAATAATGAACTATAAGACAAAGATACAATACAGAATACTAACACAGCAAAAAAAAATTGATAACACTAATAACGTTGACAAAAGTCGTGGATGATTTTAAAAAGAGAAGACACAAATAAACATAATTAATAATGAAAAAATCCATATTTTCTGATATTGCAGAGATTAAATACCTAATAAAGTAGCATTAACAACTTTATATCAATAATTTTAAAACTGAACTTAAATAGGAATTCCTAGAATAAATTCCTAGAAACATATAACTGGCCAAAAATTGCTGTTAAAAGAAATAAAAAATCTGAATAATTCTATAACTATAGATCAGTGGAGTCCAAAGTCAAAGCATTTCCCATAAAGGTAATACAAATATGAGATTATTTAACCAACAAATTCTATGAGGTTATATAATTTACATCTTATAAAACCATTACAGAAATAGAAAAAAAAAGCACCTGACCAAATTCATTTTGTGAGACTAGCATAACCTTGATACAAAAATTTGACAAGGAGAGCACAAGAAAGAAAACGTAGTCATGAGGAAAGTTACAAAATAAAGCATTAGCAAAATGAATCCAACAATATAAAAGGATAATACATCATGATCAAAATGAGTTTTTCCCAAAAGTGTAAAATTATAAAATTAATTAGTGTCACTCACCACATGAATGGATTACAGCAGAAAAATATCATATAATTATTTCAATTGGTGCAGAAAAATCCTTCAATGATATTCAACATATATTCATTAAAAACAAAAGAAAAAAAATCTTATTAATCATGAGAGAAAGTAAAACTAAGTCAACCATTTTACACTCTCTAGTTTTTAGAAAACTTAAAGCTAGATATTCATTAAGTGTAGGAAACAATACCTAGCATTTGCAGATGCAAGTGGCAATGCAATTTAATATCATGTCATGATGTTAAGATGCACCAACTGGCAGGGCGTGGTGGCTCACGCCTGTAACCCCAGCACTTTGGGAGGCCGAGGTGGGTGGATCACGAGATCAGGAGATCGAGACCATCCTGGCTAACACGGTGAAACCCCGTCTCTACTTAAAATATAAAAAATTAGCCGGGTGCAGTGGCGGGTGCCTGTAGTCCCAGCTACTTGGGAGGCTGAGGCAGGAGAATGGCATGAACCCGGGAGGCGGAGCTTGCAGTGAGCAGAGATTGCGCCACTGCACTCCAGCCTGGGCGACAGAGCAAGACTCTGTCTCAACAAAAAAAAAAAAAAAAAAAATGATGCACCAATCTTACCACCTCGCAATCCCACTCCCAGCATGTATCTTAGAAAAATTCTTGAACAATTGCACCGGAAGAAGAGAGGTAAATAATATTTATAGCAGCATTTTTTACAATAAAAATAATAAAATAATACTCATTGAAATAGCCATCAATTATAGAATGAATACAAAGTTTTGGTATAGTCTTACATGAAATACTCTGCAGCAGTATAAATGAATGCATTTCAGCCATATATATCAAAATAGAGTGTCAGGGACATAATGCTGCATTCAAAAAGCAAATCACAGAAGAATAAATATAGCATAATTCTATTTATGTAAATTTCAAAAACACAAAATCAAATATTATTTAGAAATACAAACATATAAGGTAGAGGTATGGAATTGAAGAAGGACACACAGAGAAACTGAAGTGTACTGATAGTGTTCTATTTCTTAAACTGGTTGATAATACCCAGATATTGATCTTATTGCTATTCTTTTTACCTTATTCAAGTATTTTTACTCTCTTTATATATTCAATATTTAATAAATTAATTAAAAATACATCAAGTGAAGAAAAGGGAATCAATTTTTTCCCTGCTCCAATGCAGTATAATTGCAAGTCAGTATCAGAATGTTTCTTCATAACAAGTGACTCCTGAAGAATTCAGTTCTGCACAACACGCAATTTGTAGGCATAAAGATGAGATGGCTGCAGAGTATGCACAATTTATTGTCATCCTTTGAAGATCAATGTGCTTCTTAACCACTTTGTTAAGTAAGAAAAAGATGCACAAGCAATAGTTTGTACGTTTCCAAATGTCCTGCCTGTCTCATTCACTTTTACTAATCTTCCTATCTTATGTAACTTATTCTGTACAATGTATTTCTCATCTTTTTTCTCTACCTCAAATGTCCAAGGACATATGGATAAAATGGTGAAATTCATCTTCAAATCAATATACAATCCTAAAAAATAACGTGAAGATATTGCAGTAGTCTCATATTTCATGTTGCTAGTAAATTTTCTGCTTCTTATATTTTTGTGCCCGCAATATTTAAAGATTTGGGACATGTGAAAATAAGAAACTGTCCACTAGAAGAAATTTTTTTAAATCAAATTAGCACAACAATTTCATTACTATTAAAGCAATTAAACACATGGTAACACAAAGCTTTCACCTAAAGTCATATAATCTATGAGAGAATAGCACCTTTTTGTTAAAATTCAGTTTCATATTTTAATGTAGTATTGATAGAGTAACTCCTAGGTTTTTACCAATAAATTAATCCCATTTAAAATATTTTCTGCCTTGGATACTTACTTATATTTTCCATATAAATATCAGTATAAAATAGTCTATGTAGTACCAATTTGGGGGTCTCTCGAAGTTTAAAGTGGTATGTTTTTCTGTTCTTACAAATTTGGTCAGGGTTTATCCATTTCCAAGATATCCATCAAAATTTTAAAATATGAGAGCCTGCAAATGAAGAGTATGGTGGCAACCAGAATGGGTGGGATACAGAAAGAAACAAACCATTCCATACAACTTTAGTGAAGAAATCTAAGCATTGCTTTTTAAAATTAAAATAATAACATAAAGCATCAAAGCAAAAATCTCACAATAATTAGACAATTTTCTTAGGAGTGTAATGGGGAGTGGTTATTGCAGATATGGCTAATCTAGGAAGTCTTACTGGAAGACAAGATATGAAAGCTGGATATAAAACAATGGGTACGATGTGGATAGATAAGGAAACATTTATGTTCAAAAATTTAAGCAGAGAATAAAGACAGAGAAGCAAAAGATATTTAAAGACAATGAGTAGAAAAGTATAGTAATTGTATGTCTGTCTTTGCTTTCACAGGAGAAGGGGAAAATAAGGTGACTACCTCTGGCCAAAGCACTGAATTCTACTTCAAGACCCACCTTTTCCCTCAGCTACAATGACTGGCACTGTTTTATAAAGTGGTTGCTTCATCAGCCTGGGATCTGGCATAAGGACAGTGATGATCAGAGGCCCAGCTGAGCCTCAAGCACACGTAACATGCATTTTCAACTCCAAACCCCTGAGATTTGGGAGCTGCCTATTAAGAAGCATAACCTGTTCCATCCTGACTATTTCACAGAGGGAACAGTTAAAAGAATGAGACATTATTTCAAATAAGGAAATTATGGAGAAGTTTAAATGCCAGGCAAACATATTTGAAGTTTATTAGATAAAAAGTCAGTAGGAAATCATTGAAGGTTTGTGAAGAGGGAAAGAAATTAGTCAATGGAGAGTTTTAAAATCAGTGTGGTCACAGCAGTAGGACAAATTAAAGAAGGAAAGAACAGAGATATGAAGACTAACTAGTTAACAGTCCATTGCAACATCCCAGTGAAAAATGGTAAGCTCTCTGAACAGAGAATGATTGAAAATTGAAGAAGAGAGAGGAAACAGTGAGAAATGAATCTAGCATTTCAAGCCTGAGTACCTGGGAGAAATGTAGTACTATAAATAACAGATATAGAATAGCACAATTAAGAGGACTGCCTATTTCTGTTGATAATAGTATCATTTTCTTAAATTTGTTTTGAAAAAAATTATTTTAGATATGTCAGGTTTGGGGTGACAGACAGTGAGTCAGATATGTCGATGTATCCAACAGGAAAGCAGAGATATGGAAATACAGAAAATTTCAAAAGTCAACGGTAAAGAATTGGACCTGGTAGCCATCTACATACGGGCTGGCTTGGGTAGTTGTCTAGAAGTGGTGATGTTATCCAAGATAGAAATGGCACAATGAGAAGCAGTTTCAGGGTTGTATCCATCAGGGTTTAGTGTAGAAAACAGAAGTTACAGATGAGGAACTGCTCTTTCCACCCTGCAGTAAGGGCACCACTGCCAACATCACATCTGGGGCATTCAGAGCACCTGATGCCAGAAGTCTTGTCTGCTGGAGCTGCTTTTCTGCCCACAACATGATAAAAAAGAATCACCTCCATTTTCCAAATAGTTCATGAGTGCATTTCATTGGCACAACCTTAATCACATCCAGGACCGTAGCCACAAAATGTCTTTAAAACATAGTGTTTAGACTAATAGCCCCTATAATATTATGTGAATGGTGGAAGAGTGTAGGAACATACAAAGGAGATACAAATGGATGCTGATTGCAAGTAGACAATGCAAAGTCCCCATGGGACATCAAAGTAGAGAAATCTAACATCCCTTAGGGAAATTAAAAATGAAATTCTGGGACCTTAGAGAAAGATCGGGAAATATCAACATTTAGATCTGGGGTGTCCAATCTTTTGACTTCCCTGGGCCACTTTGAAAAAATTGTCTTGGACCACACATAAACTACACTAACACTAACAATAGCTGATGAGCTAAAAAAAAAATGACAAAAAAGTCTCATAATGTTTTAAGAAAGTTTACGAATTTGTATTGGGCAGCATTCAAAGCCATCCTGGGCTGCATGCAGCCCACAGGTCGTGGGTTGGACAAGCTTCACTTAGATGATAAGTTGAAGCCATGGAAATAATTGAGATTATTTAGAGAGAGGATTTAGATCATTTGAGATGTTAAATCCCCATCCTGGTGACCACAGCATTTAAAAAGAAAGGCTATGTTTAAAAGGCAGGAAGAAAAAGCTGCATCAAGGGAAATTTGCTCCATATCAGGCTTTAGTAGCACATTTCTGACAGCGAATTTCCTAATACTATACTTAAAATACCATAGATTAACCCTATGTAGTGAATTAAAAGAAGAACATGTGAAGGTGTATGTAGTTTGAAACAGGAAGAACTGAATGGAACTGATAACCAGTTAGAATTAATCAGTTAAAATATAGAAATGTATACAATTTCCCAGTGTGAATGTAAATATGCCATGTGTGTTACCTGAAAATTAATATTAAGCTCTGATAAGATTCTTATTTCTAAAAGTTGACAATGTTGTATTGCCTTTAAATTTGAAGGTGAGGTATAAAATTAAAGCTTATATTATTTTTTCATATTTTTCCACTTGGACCAATTTCACAACTCAATTGTTTTTTGAAAAAGTACTTTTTAAATGAGCACTTATTCTGTTCAAACAGTATTAGGCATTATGTGAGATCCAAAGATAAGACATTGTCCCTCCTGTTAAATGCACCAAAATTGATTAAATTAAGATGTAACTTGGGGTCATGCTTATCGTTACAGCAATTTTTTCATTTTTCCTTATTATTTTCAGAGAGAATAAAGTCTTCTTCTACTGAGGTAATAGCTACCACAAAGATTTTATAAACTGTTTTGTACTAATTTTTATTTCTCTATATATTTGGGTCTAATGAGATTGCAATTTTATTTTACATTTTATCCTTTTTTGTTAAGTATATTCTTCCTATTTCTTTAATAAAAAAACAAAATGAAGTTTTTAACAACTGTTAACAAGTGTCTGCTTGATTCTTCTGTTAGTTCAAATCTAAATCTGTTTATAAGCTTTATGAAATTACATGTAACAAAATACACTATCTACATATAGACAAATACACCCTAGAATTTTAAATTAACATTATTAATGGTTAATAAACAAATGCATCAATCATGTCTTCATTTACACTTTTATTGTCAATGCTAATTATTTGTTATTATAAAGTCGGAAGTTTCTATTTAATTAGGATTACTAG
The DNA here is from genome assembly GCF_028878055.3 of Symphalangus syndactylus. Lineage (NCBI taxonomy): Eukaryota > Metazoa > Chordata > Mammalia > Primates > Hylobatidae > Symphalangus > Symphalangus syndactylus. The sequence goes on along the minus strand of NC_072429.2, from coordinate 88,754,834 downwards.
TGATAATGAATAAGTTAAAATGTGTTTGAAATTGCACAGTGCCTACATTAGGCAGCAACTCAGATATGAACAGCATTTGCACATGGTAATATCAGTTGTCTTGGGACATCAAGATTTCTGACCTTTAAAAAAAGTCAGAAATTTACTTTTCCAACACCTGTTCTGTGTGTGCATGTGTGTTTATGTGCAAGACCCCATTAGTAGAGCAAATATATCTACAATATTGTAAATATTTAGGCATTCTACATTTGCCCAAACTTGAAAAATTGTGACCTAGGGCTTTCTATCAGCCCTTATTGTTTAGCTCAGACATTTAGGGTTGCTTTATTGATTTTTCATTCAGTTCTAAAGTGGATTCTAAACGCTGTGAAATTACAAGCCCAATAATTGCTGTTTTAAAGTTTTTACACTTACTGGAATAGTTAGCATTTGTTTGTATTTTGATTGGATTTGAACAGGAAACAGGGAGAGGTCTTGCTGACAGTTTGCTTCCATGCAACTTCATAAGATTTCAACATGTCACTGTATTCAGTTTGGGGACTAAAGGGACAAATCCCAGACAAGTTAAGTGGAAACTAAGAGTAAAAATGCCCAAGAAACCAAATAACAATTATAGCCAAATTGCCAAGAGGCAGAAGTCTGAAATAATCATTATCAGAGTAAAAACAGATAGGAAAAACAAAAAAAGTGATGATTCAGGGGCAGTTTCTGGCAACAGCTTTATGGTGTCTGTTGCTCGACCGCATTAATAGATAGGAATACATGAGGAAGTATGTCAGCCTGGCTTGAAGGTAGGGGTGACCAACTTTTTAGAAAGCCAGCCTGGTACACAGTCAAACCAAACCAAATAACCCACAATAATACACTATATAATAAATAACACTCATGTGTGCTATTACTTTAACATTAAAATATGAATAATAGGTGGTTATCAAAATTATAGATTATTCTGTATTATTTATTTTTCTTTTATGTAACTGCTATAATTTAAGCAAAACAACAGTAGAAATAGTTAATAGGCAATAAACAATAGTTACTTATAGTAGGACAAATTAAATAATATGTGAGCAAAATATATATTGATATTTTTACAATGTTTCTTTAAAAGAATTTTTAAATTCTTTTACAATGTTTCTTTAAAAGAATAATTTAACTTTTTAACTTCATTGGATATTTAAATTTTGTAGGCATTATTACTGTGTACTCCTTAAATATATAAATGTGACTTTAAAAGAGGAACGTAAGCATTACTAAACAGATATTGCCTGTATTTATTGAAAAAAAAAGTTGACATGTTTTTCTTTGTCCCAGGATACTTTTTCTCTTTCTAGTTTGCTTTCCAATAATACTTCTCTGAACTGACTCAGTCTTTAGGCATCCTTTTTTCTTTTATGTAGTAGTAAAATTGAATACAATCCAACATAAAATTCACTTTGACTTGCAGCTCTTCTCATATCAAGCCCACATTGCACTGGCTCTTAGTGTCAGTCCAAAGCTATAGTATCAAGTTAAATATCCTTTCCACACAAGTGTTTAATCATGGAATACTTAGAATTTTGCTTACTTGCAAGAGCAAGTTTTTAGATTTGTAGGAATTAGTTTCCAGTGCTCCAAAACTTTCCAACCACTTGTATCCTCAGTCTGGTTTTGATAGAGTAGTTATCTGTCAAGCAGGTTATTTGCATCTATAAATTCATTATAATGACTATGTCTAAAATGCCCATCATCATTAAACTCTTTATAGCACAGTAGACATCATCCTACCTTATAACCTCTTTTTCTTGGGAAACAGGTTAATTTGTACTTGAGGCTTTGAAATTAAAATAACTTGAATTCCAGATAAATTAGTTCCAGTAAAGAAATTGAAGAAACTATTTCTGGTTGGTTTCCCTGTTCATGATATTCAGGAACTGAAGTGCAGTTAGTTCATCCTTTTCTAGGAACCTTATGTCCTCTTGAAAAATTATCAAACAGTTTTGAGAAAACTGCATACAAATTTCTCTTTTACTCTAATCCTCTTCTCCATTTTCACCCTCAACATAATTCCAAATTAGAAAAACTCATTCGTCTTGTCTCACACTTTGAAAACACGATTTGATATCAAGTCAGAATTTAAAAATCTTTCCTATGGACAGCAAAAATTACATTCATCTTGTAGGTACATGTTTAGGGAAGCTGTCTCCTTTCATTTCTATAAAGTCAAATATCTCATTAAGTGCTTCTTCACATTTTAAGAAAACTAAAAAGTAACCAAAAACTTTTATTATAAATATTTCAATACTACAGGTAATCATATCATGCGCCTTTTTAGCAGTATTCTGTATGAAATGTTCAGGACATTTCCCTGGTAAGATCTTCCTCGTTATTTTGGGGAAGAAGTTTATAGATGGAATGGAATTTCCCAAAATTTTTATTTGCAATGTCTATGGAATATGCATACAGATAAGCAAAGCCTAATTTGTACTCGGACAAGATATCAACCATCTTTTGTTTTATGTTTTCTGAGACTTCACTAAAATCTTCATAGAATTCAAGATGTTTTGCAACTCCATTTTTCGGATTAAAGTGCTTAAGAGCTAGGAGGAATATTGTGTTACTTTGATTTGAAGCATCACTTGATACATTAATACTATAGAAAGAATGAAAGAATAAATGTTAAATCTGATAGAATCGCTGAACCATTTGTTATCAAAATTTCTCTTTTCTGAGGTTAGTTGCACAAGCCATTCTGAGTTTAGTGGCAACCCCAGAAACTAACTTTACTCAGTTTCACAGAGCAATCATTGGAACAATAAAATAATGTGTGTTCTTTCATGTACTTTGTACAAGCTAATTCAGGAGCTACTATCTTTGGTTGAGCATTGACTTCTTTTTGCTAGCCAAAACAACTTTTGATTGACTTAGAATTACTTGCTTGTCTCATCCTGACTTCTGAGACCCATTCTCCATTAGGAAGTTCCCCAACTTATGATGGTTTGACTTAACGATTTTTCTACTTTACAATGGTGCAAAATCAATACCTATTCAGTACAGACCATACTTCTTTTGCAATGCTGGGTAGCAGTAGTGAGCTGCAGCTCCCAGTCAGCCATGCATATTCAAGTTAGGGTTATTGGGACAGAATCCCACTGTAAGTCAAGGAGTATCTGCATATGCCTTTATATCATCTTCTCTACCATGCCCAATCCCCAATTTTTTTCTGCATATTATACAGTCCTATTTAGGGTGTTTGCCCACATAATCTAGTTCTATTTGTCCTTCCACCTATCATTAAAATAGTATATTCATTTCAACTTCATTTTTATAATGTTTGGGTCATTGGCACTGTAATTGGCACTGTAATTGGAGTTGGCACTATAATCCTTCTCATTGTCATTTTCTGAACTATTAGAAAATGTGGGATTACAAAATCCCAACACTTTGGGAGGCCGAGGTGGGAGGATTGCTTGAGCCCAGGAGTTTGAGACTAGACTGGGCAACATGCTAGACCCCATCCCTAAAAAAAAAAAAAAGTCAAAAAATTAGCCAGGCATGCTGTCACACACCTGTAGTTCCAGCTACTCAGGGGGCTGAGGTGGGATGATCACTTGAGCCCAAGAGGTCAAGGCTGCAGTCAGCCATAACTGCACCACTGCACTCTAGCCTGGGCAATAGAGCAACACCCTGTCTCAAAAGAGAAAAAAAATCAAATCAAATATGTTTATGCAGAAAAAGCAATAGCAGTTTGCAATCTTAAAAGTTAAGATAGTACTCTCTCAATACAAAAAAACAGTGATTAATCCACAGGCAAAGTCACTGACTGTTAACATTCACACTCATGATTGCGACACACAGAAGTTGCACATTTCAATCACATCCATTTCTATGAACCACAAATCATGGTTGTCAACATCAGTGATCGGGGAAAAGGAAGGAAGAAAAAATAGTGACAGCAACTATAAAAGGTAGATCATCTATGCTATATTTATTTAACACTCAAAACAGTGTTGTTTCCAGGTCCCATTTTGGGGCCACTGTGTGTATTTTGTACTCTCCCCAGAAACTTCCTCACTCACCACTGAAAACTGGGACTTTTCATATTCTAAGGAGGAGTTTCCTAGGACTCAAAGCTTTCAATACTAAATCGTTGGCAGTACCAAGACAATAGATCACCTACATAAAGAGCCAGAGACAGTGAACCATACCTACACACCAAAATCATGTTGGATAAAGTAAGTAACTATTTAATACCTGATTGTTTCAACAAACAAACACAGACTACAAAATGACCTCAGGTTAAAAGAGGTCATAACCTGAGTGGTTGAGCCGTGTGAATACAAACTGAACAATAGTGTTCAGAAGAATATAGCACTTCATGGGGGCCTGATCCACTCTGGGTATGAAGGAGTCTGCTTTTGGCTGATGTGAAGAATGTGATTTCTTCACAGAAATCAGTAGAATTTAAACTGTGTTTGATAATTTGTCTCAATAACCAAATATGAAGTTTGAGGTTTCTATGCTATGATACCTGTAAGTTTGAAATATGGCCAATGGAATGTCCTTATCCTGTTATAAGCTAGATTTCCATCTTTCAGATCCCAGGGACCACATTTAGCTAGTCTGCTTACCATTTTAGCAAATTTGATAAAGCCTCTAGGTAAATGACTGGACCAACTGTTGTACAATTTGCATAATCACATTAGGCAACATATATAGGTACCTACACTTTCGGAAAGTAGCTTCCCAAATAGGACTTCCACACAGGCTCAGAGTTTCTACTTAAATCATTTTACAAGCTATAAACAAAAAAACAATAAGCTAAAAACAACTTGGCTCTCAGACACCTGTGCAGTTCAAATTTTTTATACTTACTGAGAGCTCTTCTTTGGGAGCCTGCTGAACTAGGAGAACTTCAGAACACCATGTAATGAATGCTCCATTTCCTTGTAATATATAGCTTGGGCAAAGTGCTCCTTAACCAAGACCAGGGTAAAGGGTTACTATCTCTCCTGTGAAAGGCAATTGGGTATCTAGTTTCAAGCAGAAATTCAGACAATTTTATAGAATTCATAATTTCAAGCCTCTGGTACTCAGAAATGAGCCCAATCACTGAACATAAGCAGGTAAGTTCACTATTAAACTTCCTTTCTCCCATGTACTCTGAATAGAGAGTGCAATTGTGAGAGATACATATTTAAGGTATAGTTATTTTAAAATAGTATGAAGCAGGTTATTTGAAACACTTCTTTTTAAATAGTTTGTTATAAGATTCTTTGTTCCTCATAAGAAAAGCAGAAGAAACATACTGGAAGTCAGGAAGACCAGAAGTTGGTCTCAGCCCAGCCACTCTGTCTCTGACCTTGAGTGAATCAGTTGACCTCTCTTCATACACAGAGGTCCATCTTCCACCAGGCCAGTGAAACAAAGTCTAAAGAGTCAGTGTCTCCCGTGTGAATTTCACCTTCTGATCAGGGATAGCTGATCAGTAATCTATTTTAAAGAGTCCTGGGGAAGATGTTTCCTTTCCATGCATACAGTACTGAAAACATTGCCTATGATACTTAACAGTAAAACATTGCCTATGATACTTAACAGTAAAACATTGCCTATGATACTTAACAGTATACACTTCATAAATAAATATATAATAATGATTATATAAAGTGTACAAATTAAAAAGTGATTACATTAGTAAATGTTATAATGTGGTTTTATCTAATATTTCTAAACTTTAACCCTAAATAGACTTGTCATTTATAATAACGATGATGATTTAAAAGTCTGGCTTTCATATATGTAGAAAAACCACCCAAATAATGAAAAATAATAATACCCAATATTTATTGAATCTTTAACATGGATCAAGTACAGTACTAAATGTTTTATGTGTATCAACTCATTTATTTCTCTTAATAAACTTTTGAAACACCTACAATTATTTACCCCATTTTTCAGATAAGAAAACTGAAATACACAGAGATTTAAGTAATTTGGACAAAGTCATATGACTAGTAAGTGAATGATCCAAGAAAATAATGTTCGTTATTCTAAGAACATACAGTAATGAGCTATTCCCACTGGGTAATAACTCTATTTATTTTATTTATTTATGCTTTTGAGATGGAATCTTGCTCTGTTGCCCAGGCTGGAGTGCGGTGATGCGATCTCAGCTCACTGCAACCTTGGCCTCCTGGGTTCAAGCTATTCTCCTGCATCAGCCTCCCAAGTAGCTGGGATTACAGGCATGTGCCACCACACCCAGGTAATTTTTTGTATTTTTAATAGAGACGGGGTTTCACCTTGTTAGCCAGGATGGTCTCGATCTCCTGACCTCGTGATCTGCCCACCCCGTCCTCCCAAAGTGCTGGGATTACAGGCATGAGCCACCGCGCCTGGCCTCCCACTGGGTAATAACTCTAAATATTTATACTCTTTAAAAGAACCCTCAATTTTAGTGACATTTTAATATGATTTGCCAAACAGCTGATTTGACCATAGGCTGTGTTGGCCAATATGAAGATGTCATCAAAATCACTTAAGCCCAAAAGTTTAAACAGACTGCCCTACAGTACATCTATGTCCCAGAAAAAAATTTTTTTCTCCATCGAGCTATGTTGGGGACAACAACCTCTTCTACTTTTATAAGGAACCTGGCAAAGAAGCTCCAGTTTTCACATCTAACCATCCAGCAGAGTGCTAGTGGCCCGCTAGTGCTTCCATGAATCACTCGAAGCACTTGTCCTGTGTGGAATCATCCGGGACAAGCTGGATCACAGAGATTTTTCAGTTGAGTGTGTAACTGTACTTCCTTAGTCCTTATTTCATCTTTGAGTCCTCTAACAACATTCAGAATGTAAGGACATCTATCAATTGTCCACAACCTCCTTGAAGCCACCATTAAGATCACTCTCTGAGGCTGGGTGCCCTGGCTCACGCTTGTAATACCAACATTTTGGGAGGCCAAAGCAGGAAGATAGCTTGAGCCCAGGAGTTAAAGACCATCCTGGGCAACATAGCGAGACTCTGTCTCTACAAAATGTTTTGTTTTGTTTTGAGACAGGGTCAAGCTCTCTCACCAAGGCTGGAGTGCAGTGGCACTATCTTGGCTCACTACAACCTCCACTTCCCAGGTTCAAGGGATTCTCCCGCCTCAGCCTCACAAGTAGCTGGGATTACAGGTGCACACCACCATGCCTGGCATGCCTGGCCCAAAATTTAAACAAACCAACAAACAAAAAACTAATCAGGTGTAGTTCAATGCACCTGTAGTCCCAGCTACTCAAGAGGCTGAGCTAGGAGCATCACTTGAGCCCAGGAGATCGAGGCTGCAGTAAGTTGTGATCATGCCACTGCGCTCCAGCCTGGGTAACAGAGTAAGGCCCTGTCTCAAAGAAAAGAAAAAAGATCATTCTTTGGCATTATTTAATTTTTTGATTTATATGTGAAGAAATAGAGGCACAAAAAGATACGCAGTGTGTCCAACCTCATTCAAATTATCCAGTCACTGCATGAAAATGTGCTCAACTTATTATTAATGTGAACTTTGATTGTGTTTATAACAGTCCTTCCAAGTTCTAATATCTTAATCATAGACACCAAGAATCAAAAATTCAGTGAGTGGGGACTGAGACAAATAGAGAAACCAAAGGAGCTGGAGCTATTAGCCCAGAAACAAGAAAACTCCTTGGAAACTTAGTGACTTTCTGCAAGACTTACTTTAAAGGTGTTCCTGACCAGCTATTTTTTGTCCATCATCATAGAGTTTATAACTAAAATAAATGACTTTAAAGTGCCTTAGAGATTACAGTTGATAAATGGAGGACCTTTTTGAGAAGAAAGAGTAGCTGAAAACAGTTGTTGCGACTAGTGCATTTCCTTCTGAAGAGCTTTTTAAAGCAATTTTCTATTCTACATGGATTATAGTTAATTTTATTTTTTCTAAGCCTAGGTTTTGGACTAAATTGGTGGTTCTTATTGTTCGCAAGGGCCATAAATCTCTTTGAGAATCTTATGAAACCTACAGATCATCTCAGAAAAATGCATACAGTCACACAGATCCTGAAGCTCTTTAACAACCTCTGGGTAGGACATCTTAAGATTCCTTCCCACTATGAGATTTTGCAGGGAGCTCTGAGATGCTTGTGAGAAAGGAACCCTCTGTTCTAAATATCACAAGGGTGTGGACATAAGAGAAATAAGAGATTTCCAGTGATCTATGACTTCTGGGATCAGGTTGGAATTCCTAAAATGTCTTTCTTCTTGCTCCGTGTCTCATCTAGACACCTGTTGGCTATAGCTGAAAGGGTGCATGCTGCTTGGGTGGGAAAAGGAAAAAAATACTCTTGTTAAAGCAAATATAGATCTTTACTCTTCCAGCAAACATCTTCCATATCTCTCTGATGTTCCAATCCTCAAAGGAGGAAACCATGGCCATGGCCATTCCCACACTCCATATGCCCTTCATCAGGAGTCAGCCAGAGCTGCCACACTGAACAAATGCTTTTGCACAAGGGAGAGGCCATTAAGCCCTCCTCAGTCAGTTTACCAAGCATATTAAGGCTGGTCTGGCTGAAGGGGTTCTGAAACTGTGGTTTAGCATGAGCCCAATTTGCCTTAACAATACGAGTACGGAGCAGCAAGTTTAAGGACAGGTAAAACTAGCAGACTTTCTACTTACATTTTATTGTCTCTCTAGTGCTCCCTAAGGTTCCCCAAGCTGGTGTTCCCGAGCACCCACTGTAATCACCACCTTAAAAACATTATTGGTAAACTTTAACTTCTCTATGCCTAAAATATCTCCATCAACCATCATTCATAAATTAGTTCATGTTTGACGTTAGAGAAGCATTTGAGCATTGCAACAGAGAACCTATACTCTGGAATCATACTGAGTAGTTTCAAGTTCCAGAGGTATCACTTACTAGCTGTGTGACTTTGAGAAAATCACTTGGTCTCTGTACTTCAGTGGCTTTATATGTAAAATATCTAAAGTAATTCTCATTTCATAGTTACTATAAAGATTGAGATAAAATTCATAAAGCTCTTTAAAATGTGCCTGGGGCACACAGTGAGTTCTCCCTATGGCAGTGTTGGTTAATATTTTCACACACATTATCTTATTTGATCCATATTACAGTACTTGTGGAGGAGGCAAGACAGTTAACTTTACACATATTGGAAACAAAGATTCATAGAGGTTAAGTGACTGATTCACATACAGAATAAGTTTTGGAGTGGAATGGTGCTCTTTACTTTGACCTTTGGTTCATAAACTTTATTGGATCATAGACCCTTTGAGAATTTTTTTTTAGTCAGGGTCTTGCTGGAATGCAGTAGCATGATCATAGCTCACTGAAGCCTTGAAGTCCTGGGCTCAATCCATCCTCCTGCTTCAGCCCCCCAAGTAACAGGGACTATAGGTATGCACTACCATCACCACCATGCCCAACTAAATTTTTTTTTTTTGGATAGATGGGCTTTCCCAGGCTGGACTGGAACTCCTGGCCTGAAGCGACCTTCCCATGTTGGCCTCCCAAAACGCTGGGGTTGCAGGTGTGAACCACCACATTAGCCCCTTTAGAGAATTTTATAAAAACTGTGAGCCATTTCCTCTCCCCCAACCAAGAAAAAAAAAAAAATGCACACCTGCAAACCACTCGAATGTTTGCCTATATTTTTAAGAGCTCAAGAACAAAATGGATCCCATTCATGAATCCTCTTTGGACCTTGCTTCAGAATTCCCTGTTTTTTTTCAAGAATTTCAGAATCACCCATTCTTTTCCAAGAAAATCACTTTTCGTTATGATGTTTCTTTCCCAGATTTCAAAACTGCTGTCTACCAATGATACTCAGGCACTATGGCAGCTAACACATCTTAAATTGTGGATCTCCTGACTCTCCTGCTTCTACATTTAAATCAGTAAGTTTATTCCATTTGTGTTTGAATTATCGGCACCCATTACCTCAGTCTCTGGATTATTTTTCATTCGTTTCCTGGTTGCCTTCTGCTTCTATAAACACAAATGAAAGTAATGAGCCCCAGTTGCATTTCCACTTTAACCCTTCTTTATTTACACCAAAATTAGATAAAGCTGGCTTGACCAAAAATCACAGAAATTCAAGCAACTATTAGCCTTTCTGAGGCTCAATTAGTTCACTTTTTTTTTTTTTTACTGGAAAGTTAGAGACTATGTTACATGTGAACTCATTTTACCCAAATCTTTTTGTTCTCATAACCACCATTTTGCTTTTCAAAACATCTGTATCAGTCAGTATCACCACTAAGTTTATGTAATTTATATTTGCTGTTTCTTCAGATTTGCATGGGAGTAGACCATGGGGAGAAAAAAATGCATTCACCAGGAATTTGACAAGAAAATCTTACTTATCTTAGTTACTCATGTTAATGAGTCATCTTCTTGGAAGACAGGCAGTTATCTGCATTTGCACAGCTGATGTCAGCTGAATTTTATGCAATTTCAAAGAACAGAAATAGGAAAAGTCTAACTCTGGAGTAATTGGATCTCAATCATAGATGACCATAGTAACAATTTCTTAAAAAACAAAAGTACAATTATACACTGAGCCAGAGCAGTTTAAGCTTTGCTTTAAAATCCAGACTTCCTAGGAAGAAAAATGTGGCTTAACAAACTATGGAAATAAATTTGCTATTGACATAGTTTGTCAACTTTTCAGTCTCAGTTAAAACTATCTTCATTTTGGTAACATTATGCTAGAATTCTAAAAACTAGAATAGACAATACCTCCTGATCTATCTATTTCTAAGCTAAAATAATACCAGCATTTCTATGAATTTCTGAGCCATGGAGTGATATATCCACAAGAAATAAAAAGAACATTTTAAACTACTTTAAAATAAGTAAGTCCATTATTAGCTTTATTGTTATGCAAAAAAGAAAACATACATAAACCTTTTGAATCAATGCAAGATGTTCTCAAGAAAGAATAGAAAATAATTTAGTCCAAGAACGGTGGCTCACACCTGTAATCCCAGTATGTTGGGAGGCCAGGGTGGAGGATTTCTTAACGACAGACATTCCAGGCCAGCCTGGGCAACATAAAAAGACCCCATCTCCACAAAAAATTAAAAATTAGCCAGGCATAGTGACACAAACCTGTAGTCCCAGCTACTCAGGACGCTGAGGCAGAAGGACTCCTTGAGCCCAGGACTTCAAGATTACAGTGAGCTATGATTGGTCCACTGCACTCCAGCCTGGGCAACAGAGCAAGACCCTGTCTCAAAAAAAAAAAAAAAAAGAAAAGAAAAAGAAAAGAATTTAACAAGTAAGGAAAACAGTCTCCAAGGGTGCCAAACTACCCTTTTGCTTTGTTTTTTTTTCTCCCTGAGTTACTTTGAGAAAGAAAAAGAAGTCTGCACTAAAGGCAGCACATCTGGCATGGAACAGCATGTAGTGGAAGGCAGTAAGGAGCCTCATCTGGGAGCAAGGACATTTCCCAGGCACTGTCGCAATGGTGGCTCTGCAACATTCACCAGTCCCTCTAAGGGCTTCTCCAGAGAAGCAGAACAAACAGGAGATATAGATAGATAGATAGATATAGATATAGACATAGACATAGATATAGATATATAGATATAGATAGATATAGACATAGATTAATTGATATATAGATAGATATAGGTATAGATAGATATATCTATAGATAAATGCTATATAGATATACATCTCTATATCTATATATCTATATAGAGATGTAGATCTAGATAGATAGATATATCTCTATATATCTATAGGTAGATATCTATCTACATACATATACATTTCTATATCTCTGTAGATAGAAATATAGATGTAGATGGATATAGGGATGTATATAGTTATGGAGATGTATAGATATAGACACAGACATATACATATAGATTTATTATGAGAATAGCTTCAAGTGATTATGGAGGCCAAGAGGTCTCAGGATCTGCTGTCTGCAAGCTGGAGAACCAGAAAAGCCAGCGTTGTAATTCACAAGTCAAAAGGCCTGAGAACCACAGGACTACTTGTGTGAGTCCCAAATCAAGTCCAAAAGTGCAAGAACCAGGAGTGCTGATGTCCAAGAGCAGAAGGTGGAGGTCCCAGTTCAAACAAAAAGAACAAATTTGCCCTTCCTGCCTTTTTTTGTTCTATTCAGTCCTTCAACAGATTGGATGGTATCCACCCACATTAGTGAGGGCAATCTTCCTTACTCAGTCTACTGATTCAAATGCTAATTTATTCTGGAAACACCCTCTCAGGCACACCTGAAAATTTGTCTTAACAGCTATCTAGGCATCCCTTAGCCCAGTTAAGTTGGCACATAATTATTAGCTATCATGAGTAGCATGTGCCAAGTAATCATTGTTTCATTTCTGAGCAGCTACCAGGAGTCAAGACATTTTCCTAGGTAGAGGGGACATAAAGATACATTCAGCATCTCTCCTACCTCTGTGTTGACATAACAAATAATTACATGCAGCATAATAAGTGCTATAAGATTTTTACCAGCTGCTAGGACAGCTACTGTCCAATACCATAAAGCATATTAAGTCAGGAAGTTGCCCCAAGACCACAGCATTTATGCCAACCAGAACCCTCAGACGGGGGCTACCTCAGCCTGCATCTCCAAACTGGATTGCATGTGTGGTCTTTAAGAGTCTTCGAGGATATGAATCTAAGCCTCAGGTCCAAGAGGTCAGTGGCATTCTAAAGCCAGAAACCTTCCTCTGTTAGACACAGAGGACCCTGCAATTGAATCCAACACCACCCTTATAACCCTGTGAAAGAGTAATTGTGGTTTAAATTTACATAGCACATTGTATTTTTCAAAACACTTTTATAAATTTTGAGTCTTACGCCTTTTGTGATGTTTAGGGGAAAGACATTATAACTCTTTGCATTATATACTTATTACCTGAAATATATCATATATTATATAACAGCTTTATATATCTTATAATTACTTAACAGACTATGTATTAACATATCCCAAATATATGAAGCACACATTTATCATATGTGAACAATAATGTGTTATTCATTCATGACGTATGCTTGCATTTTGATTGTTTAATATCTACCTATCCCATTAGAATTAAACTCTCAGAAGTCTTCTCTGTTTTTTCCATTGTTATATGCCCATGTTAGAGTGGAGCAAAGCACACAGTGGGCATTCAGTATCTATTGTTTGAATGAAAGTTTAATGAATTTTACATTTGAGAAAGCAAGAGTTAAGTGGCCCACCCATAGTAAACCAGCTATTTAAAAGTACATGGAAGAGACAAGAGAGAACAAAAGTCTCCTGGCTCTTTAAGTTTCTACCAGGTTTCTCCCACCACCGTAGAAACTTAATGAGGAAATGGCAAGGAGGATGGTTTTTCCTTCCTTCCCCCTGTCTGCCCACACTGTCTTCTCTCTGTTATACCCAACCTCTCACAACCACTGGATCCATCAATCACAAAGGCTTATGGATACCATCTTGGAAAACAGCACCAATGAAGGGCTTGGTTTAACAGTCTGATCCTTTCAGGCTTGTGACTCACCATGTTGCCTCCCTTTCCTTCACTGCAATGAGCTGGTACAACATGCCTTTGGTTAAATCCTATCCTTTTTTTTTTTTTTTTTTTAAGCTTTCCATTTAACTTTGGATCACTCTGGTAAAAATATCAGAAGTGGAGCCATACAAAAATATTTAACACCCTCTGCAGTAGCACTGGTGTTGTTTTAATAAAAGAATTTCCATTTTTCAGACTACACAGAACAGTTACAGTGTTTTGTAAAATATGGGCTATGGGATGAAAGCAGGTGCCAACATCAACTGTGATAACTGTGTACAGAATTATTCAAGGCTTTACTGGAGCATAAGAAAAATAAAGAAGATTTTCCTTCCCCAAAATATTGTCTCCATGGTCCCTGCTATGGTGCTTGAAATGCTCATATTAATAAAGCCTTGGATTTAGGCATTGAAAACACTGTTAAAACATCATTGGTCTTTGGTGAGGACATCATAAAACAGCATCATAAGCCAAAGAACCCTTGGGTCAAATTAAAATATCAGAAAAGTTAACAAGTCATGTGACAGTACTGTCAAAGAATGAGATACAAAACAGGGACGTTTAGGAGGAACAATTACAAATGATTCATTTTTTTCTCTATTATCAGTCCCACTTCCTTTCATCAACTTTTATCTTGATTATTAATTAGTTCCCCAGCTCTAATCTCTTCAAATTTCCAAACTTCCGATTTATCCTCTGGCTGCCAACAGAGTGATAAATGTAAGTATAAATCTGATTGTATCATTCTCATATTTAAAATTCATATGCAGTTCCCCATTTCTAAAACTGAAATCCAAACTCCTTAGCATAAATAAAATGGCCTGCTTCTTGACTGCTTTTCAAGATACATCTTCTCCTACTCTTTCATGAGTACCAAGATACTTTTGTTAATCATTTCCAAGTGAGACAGGTGTGGCCTTCCACTACACCTTGTTAGGCCTTTCAGGGTTTTTTTTTTACAGCTCAGTTGACAATATTAACAATTAAAAGTTTGTGATCCCTTACAAAATTCCAGGCTCTGTTCTAAGTTATTTAAATATCTCATTTAACCCTCCCATATGCACATCTTTGTAATATAGCCTTTTTTTTTTTTTTTTTTTTTTGCATGAGGAAAATGAAGCTTGCAGTGGTTAAGTAACTTGTCCAAGTTGGTGGTAAGTGGCAGAAGTAAACCTCAAACTCAGGTCTGTTTGGGTTAAAAGCACAAGCTAGCAACCATGACATCATGATTACTAAACACATACAAATATGTCAAATATATCAACTCAACAGCTAATGTTAGGTTCTGGAACGGAAACACAATTCAAACAGTGCCCTTGTAGTTCTCAAAATTTGATTAAAAGAAGAGGTATTTTTGGAAATGTGACTTGCATGACATAAGGGATAACATGTTTTTATATGTTACTGTATATCAAGTACTGAGCCCATTAATTGTTCATTATTGATAATAAATATTTGTGGAGTGAACATGTGGAAGACCAATTGCTAGAAAAATTTGTGGTTTACTCTTTATTCTTAAAATAGACTATGTTCAGAAACACTGGCAGAGCACTAATACCTAAATAATATATTAGATCATTTTAGAATTGCTAATACAGAATTATGCCATGAGATGTCATGGCCTATTGAAGGACACCCTGGGAGCTACTAAACATACTCCATTACCTTGCACTGTGCTTTTCTTTTTTAGAACCCTTGGGGAAAGTGGCTCTCTGGAATTAATTTGCTTTGCCTGAGAAACTGCTGTGCCTTAATTTTGAGTCAGCATTTTGAACCATGACACTATTATTTTTTTTTCCCTCTCACGTTGTCTACTGTATGCCTTAGAGTCAAATTTCTGATTTACCCTAAGCAAAAATATTGATGTTCAGGGTACATCATTTAGCCTAAATCTTAACTCATTTTATAACTCTACCTTTTTTTTCCATTTGTCTAATTATTCTCAACTGCATTCTTGTTATATAGTGTGTTGTTTATTCATTATTTAACAAATCCATAAGCCTGAAGTGTCCTCATAGGATTAATTATGTTGTTCATTCATTCAATGATCTACATAACTGTAGATCACATATTCTGAGCCAGGAGCTTTTCTAGGCACTGAGAATAATACAGAAGTGAACGAAAAAAACTAAATAATAAAATGCCTGTGCGGTTTATATTCTAGTCAAAGAGGTAGACAACAAATCAAGTAAATAATTAAAATACAGAGCATAATAATAGGTAGTAATAATTGCAAAGGAGAAATAATAGGTAGTAATAATTGCAAAAGAGAAAAATTATCCTAAAATAGGAGCTAGGAAGTTTTAGCAGCGGAGTGGTGAAGAGCAGCAATGTTATAAAGGGAAGGACTCATCAGGAAAGTAAGATTTGATTAAAGACTTGAAGCAGGTGAGACAGTGATCCACGAGGATATCTGGTAAATGGAAATTCAGAGAGCTAATGGGGTTCAGAGTATTCAGAGCCTTGAAGATTATTTTAAGAATGTTGACTTCTACTCTGAGGGAGATGAAAAGGCACTGGAAATTTTTGAGTAGAAAGCTGATGTGATCTAACTTACGTTTTCACAGAATCACGCTGGCTTCTCTATTGAGAATAGACTTTAGGACATAATGGTGCAAGCAAGGTGACCTGTTAAGAGATAATTTTATAATCCAGGCAAAAGATGATTGTGTCTTAGACCAGGAAGATAGCAGTGAATGTGAAGTCATCAAATTCTGGATATATATTTTGAGATAAAGACTACATTATTAGCCAATGAATTGAATGCTGGTTGTCAGATACAAAGAGTAGTCAAGAATGATGCCAACGATTTTAGGTGTACACAAGTGGAAAAAATGGAGTTGCCACTAGCTAAGGTGGGGAATACTGTGAACAGAGCAGATTGTAGAGGGGTTAGGGATAGCATGAGTTCAATTTTAGTCATATTAAGCATAACCCTTTTATATGTATCCAAGTGGGGATGTCAAATACACAATTGAATATACTTCAGAGAGGTCCAGGATGGACAGATGTGTGGCACATGTAGAAAGAGAGAGGTCCATGGACTTCCCTGGGGGTTCTCCATGTTTAAGCTTTAGGAGAAGATGAGGAAGAACTAGCAAAGACTGATACTGAGGAGAGCAGCCAGAAAAGTAGAAGCAAAACAAGGAAAGTGTCTTCCTTCAGCACCTAGAACAGCCTAGGCAATGGTAAGTCCTAAAAAAAGCACTTGCTAAATGATTGAGTAAACGAATGTGCAATTGATGTCAAAAAAGATGGGAATTGAAAAAGACCATATAATTTAGTAAAATGAAGATTTATTGTTATCTTTGATAAGTGTACTTTCAGTGAAGGCACAGAAGCAAAATCCTGACTGAAGAAGAGATAAGGGGATACGTGTATTTGGAGACAGTGAGTATAGGTAACTCTTTTGAGGACATGAAACAGGAGGGCATGAATAAAAAGGAAGACATAAATAGCTGGAAGGAAAAGAGACTGTGGTTTTAAGATACACGAAATAAGAGCGAGTTTGATCTATTCGAGAAAGAAAAATCTGTGAGGCAAGAAGGGTTGGAATCTAGTGTGCTTGCGTAGGTGTTGGCTTTTGCTAGGAGCAGAGACAGATCAGAGTAACCCAGGAGAAAAGTCACTTGGAACTGATTCAGATGGGAGGATGATGCAGCATTGAGAGCTAGTGGAAGTTTTCTTCTGTCTGCTTCTATTTTCTCAGTAAAATACAATGGAAAACCGTGAGTAGCAAGCAATGATGTGCAAGAAAGTCTGGGAGGTTTGAGAAAAGTGAAGATATGAAAGAGGTGGTGTAGAGACAGAGAGAATGACTGGGCCAGGGAAATACAGTATACTTGCTGAGTAGCATTATGAGTTCACTTGAGACTGGGCATGATGGCTTATGCCTGTAATCGCAGCATTTTGGGATGCCAAGGCTGCAGATCGCTTGAATCCAGGAATTTGAGACTAACCTGTGCAACATGGCAAAACCCCATATCTACAAAAAATACAAAAATTAGCCACATGTGGTGGCCTGTAGTCGGGAGGCTGAGGTGGGAGGATTGCTTGAACCCAGGGAATCAAGGCTGCAGTGCACAGCAATGGCGCCACTGCACTCCAGTCTGAGCAACGGAGAGAGACTCTGTCAAAAAAAAAAAAAAAAAAGAAAGAAAAGAGAAAGAAGAAAGAAGGAAGGAAGGAAGGAAAGAAAGAAAGAAAGAGAAAGAAAGAAAGAAAGAAAGAAAGAAAGAAAGAAAGAAAGAAAGAAAGAAAGAAAGAAAGAAAGAGAGAGAGAGAAAGAAAGAAAGAAAGAAAGAGAAAGAAAGAAAGAGAAAGAAAGAGAGAGAGGGTGGGAGGGAGGAAGGAAGGAAGGAAAAAGTTGAAGGATAAAAGACAACATACTGGGTAGAATGTACACTGCTTGGGTGACAGGTGCACTAAAATCTCAGAATTCACTACAAAACAACTTATTCATGTAATCAAAAACTCCCTGTACCCCCCAAAATATTGAAATTTTTAAAATTATAATTACAAAAAAAGAAAAAGAAGAGTTCACTTGATCTTAGTGACCACATATGTGAGGTGTGTGTTTTCCTCCAGCGTAATTTCACCTTGCAGGCCTAGATGCAGAGGACTCATGGGTTGCATTCAACCTGGTTTAGGAAATCACCAAGAGAGGTGAGAGACTGAAAAGATATTATAGTAAAATAAGTGGATTGAAGGTCCCAGTCAAAAAGTTGTTGGCGTATCAAAGACTCTTATCTTTCCTGCATCTTTGAAAGTCATCTTAAATAAATCTTTTTTTATAAGTGGGCATAGCATATAAAATTAATTAAACTAATATTCATCGTACAGGACTCCTGACTAGAGTAGGAGTCTCTCGTATGTTCTTTCATCAACCTTTGTATTTTGTTTAAATCAAATTTGTCATGTTTTGTTTGCTGAGATGTCTACTCCATTAGATTTTGGGATACTTGAAGGAGCAAGCAATTTTCAACTTTTCTTTATATCATTAGAGCTAACACAATGCAAGGACATGGTTTGCTTACTTAACATTCATACACTTGTACTTATGGATGACTGAATAAAAAATGTATCTTTGCATACAGCCCAGTGGTAACAATGATGGCTCAACTGGGTACAAAACCACTTTTACTACTTACTGCTTGTATTTGACAACTTAACCTCATTGTGTCCCAATGGATACAGTAGGAAAATGGCAATAGTATTGCTACTAATAATAGGGCTGTTGTAAAGATAAAATAAGTTTAATATATGCAAACTCCTTAGAAAAGTTAGCAGCTGGTAAATGCTCGATGAAATGCTCCTATTCAACCTTTGAAGACTTCCTTAATCACCCAGTATCCATGTAGAACTTGGTTTATATCAATAGACCACTATTTACCCACTCTGAATGGTTTTAGAGTAATGTGGGGGAAGGGGTCTCACTAAATTTCAAGACTCCTTTGAAGCATGGATTGTGCTTTATTCAATGTTTAATTCCCTGGGCCTGGGACAGTTCCTGGCATGCAGAATGTACTCAATATATGTTTTTTGAATTGAATTGAACAGGACTTGGTACAGTGCTATATTTGGTTGATAAACTCGGTTCCTCAGAGGAAGTAAGGAAGGTCCTGGGTGTCCAAGATGGGGAAAATCCTATAAAAAATCTACATTAAGAGAGGTAGAAAGGTAAGAAATGTAAAGTGTTCCTATTTCACAACTTGCCTTGGCATGGAGTGGGAACTTTTCCTCCATCCCCTTGGTAATGTCTCTGCTTTTTAAATCTGGCCATTTATAACAGAATTTTTCCTACCCGACAAGTTGAATCAAAATAAATATCCACCTGGAATTAAGGGGAGATATTAGAATGATTTACCAATAACATGTCAAAATTCCACCTAAAGGGTGTTTGAGGGTAAATAAAATTGACAGAGTAAGAAACATCTTAACTCTCCACATCTTTTTCTTTCTCCCTATTGTTGTCTTTCTTTTCCTCAAAACACCAAAATTCCAAGTACAATACCACGTACTCCCCACTTCTTTTGACAAAGTCAGTTTGGTACAAGTATACCTCCCAAAAACACTCCCTAGACTCCAAATCTGAGGAACTACCCTTGAACGAAGATACTTAAAAAATCAATAATCTTAATCGCCACATTAATAAAAGCAAGACTTATTTAAAAAAAAAAGAAAAAAAGAACTGTAGCACTTAAAGGAACTATTCAAGATGGAGTAAGATGTGAATGCCTGAAAAAGTTTCCACTAACCATGCACGTGAACAATCTAAGGGAAGTCTTTGGTTCACCAGGAAACAAAAACAGTAGCTGCCACCAGCAATTGTCCTACCCAAGTTACACTCATGATGCCAGAACTTAGTGCAAATCTCCCCTGAAGGTTTATAGTGACAGGGATGCTTTTACTTAGAGTAAATATTGGATTTGCTGCTGTTCTCAGGGGCAAAATACTAAATGTACATAAATAAATGTCCTCACTTTATCCATTAAGGAAGATTTCTCACATAGTCAAAGTAAGATGAAAGACAGTCTCCACTGTGAATATTACAAGACATCTGAGATTTATCAAGTGGTATGTGGGTGACATTATTCTCTGGGAGAGAAAAAAAGCCCTGATTAATAGCATTTGCCAAATTCCTTGGTATAAATACTCCCACTATGGCCATGCATCTAATAAGATGTTACTAAATGCAAAGATGCAAGCCAGTACCAGCCAATGCCAGCATATCACTGGTGTTACCTGTAAACTAATTAATTGCCCCCCTCCCCAGAATTAGAGCTGAAGTGGTTATCAGTCTAAACACCCTGCCCCCCAACCAACTGCAAAAGAAGAGATATAAATAACGAAGCATCCAATTCCCTCATCTCTAAGTTATCTTTGGGACAGAGCAGGTCCTTGACATAGGGTGAGTTTGCAAGTTTGAGAAGTTCATGGAATGCCCCATCAGAAAAGAAAATTCTTGATGCTGGCTGCTGTCATTTCATTGCACATTCAGCCATACACTGACACTAGCTGTAGCAGTGAAAAAAGTAGCTGAGGAGTAGGTGCTGGTTCTATCTTGGTTTCTCACGCCTCCTCGTTCCCATTGACCACACTGTTAAATCCAGAGCTGTCACCCCACTGGTCTATCATTGGAAGAAGGTGGGGGTGTTTAAAGAGACCAGCAAAATAATTTTATTCCACCTCTTCACAGTTCTGCCCATACTTGGGGTTATATAAAATTGGCCAATAGGAATAAGGAGAATTTAAATAATGAGATCTTTACAGATCATATATATTCTCAAGGAGTATATTTTCTTTTTCAACATAATTTTCCTGCCACAACTAAGCATCAGTCTGCTTCTGAAGGTATGCCATCAACACTTGCCACTCCGTGGTTTCCTGGGCAAAGATTAACTAATATTGTCTCAATTGTGACAAGCTTTCTATTTGTGGCTGTAGACAGATGGACCCAGTTCTGTGTGTGCCTCCATTGCAACCATTCTGCTCTGAAATTCTTTTAATTGTGGGAAAAAAAAAACCTGAGCAGGGCTAGTCCAAGGATCTATATTTCCAGTTTACTTACACTCTATAAATAAATTCTCTCATATATCATCAGGCATCCCTTTGGAATTTAAGAAATCAAGTATCTTCTCATTCTTTCATTTTCCAAAGTCTGGGTAAATCTATGGGGAAAAAATCTGCTCCTATTAACATCCCATGCCCTAATGAACAGCACAGCATGTGGCAAGCCCCAAGGTCAGGCTGTTAAATTTGTTCAGAAAATGAAGTTGATTTTCAGAGTTGCAGAGCATAAGGGACAGTGCAGCATATCCTGACTTCACAAGATAACTGTTCATGTGTGTGTAGTCATTTCTTTGAAATTACTTTAGTTCCAGTGAAAAATATCCAGAGAGAACAGGGGAGGTGAGGATCCTCTTTCCATTCTTAAGATAGCTATAGCATAAGCATCCAAACAAATAGTTTTTTGTATCTTTGCCACAATTCTCTCAGCCTCTACTTTAGCCCCTTTCATTGTAATTTACAAATTTTTTTTGTCAGCTTACACATTTTTACTTTTCTTTCACTAAAATGCACACCCCATGAGGCAGTGATCATATCTGTCTCCAGATCGTTTTATCCCCAGTGCCCAGCACCAGGCCTGGCACACACTAGGTGCCCAGTAAATATGTTGGTATTCGTGTATTTCATCTTTGGAGGCAGGGTATCTGCTTAGTGCCTCAGTCCCTCTTTACTACTTGTCCTACATCAGGGCATTACCTCTCTAAATGACTGACAATGATGTGTGAGACAGATGGGTGAAAAATACAGATTTAGAACTAGATCCTCCAATTCCAACAAGGGGACAGACCCTGCTGCAGGATCTGACAGGGAATTCCACTATCCCCTCAAGCAGTCACCATTGGGGAGCTTCATCACAGGGTGGCGAATGACAGCCCACTCTCAGAAACACCTGAAGAATAAGACAGTGAAGAGATCCAAGCAAGCAAGAAATGTCAGGTAAGTCTGGGAAAATGAGCAGGTAGTTCACGAGATTCTAACTCGGACACAGGGGTAAGGTCGGGATCCATGGGTTCAAACTATGGAGTATGTCAAGCCTCGGGAGTGGGAAAGAAAGCCAATGATTGTAATTAATGGACCAAGTCAGAGCCAGAATGAGAACCAGGGAGATGATGCTGATCTCAAGAGCATGTATCTATGGCTCTTTAAATCCCTTATTTGCAAGGCCAAAGCTGATCCTGAATCCGGAGTGGGGCTTGACTTACATTGGGAAGTTGAGTGGCCCCAGCAGCAAAGTGTAAAGCACAGTAGCTAATTACAACACAAAATACCTATTCAACATTCCAAATAGCCAACTGTACTGAAAAATAAGGAAGGCATACACACACACACACACACACACACACACACTCACACACACCACACATTTCCCTCCAGGATATTAAATCTACTTTCTCACATCAGCTTGACCCTACTCCTCAGAGAGAAATAAGTCTACTTTGATTACAGAAAGAATATAAAGACCATATGAAAGCTCAGACAATAGAAGGTAGAAGGTATGTGGATGCAAGGACCTCAGTCCCCTGATTATCTGATTCAGTGCTCTTTTCAAAAGACATTACAAAAGGCTGTTTGCCTTTTGTAATGTGGAAGTTTATACCAGTATTGTGGTATCAATTTAATCTATCATTAGACAGCTGTGCCTGCAAGCATTGCAGCCTGGATTTGAAGAGATGATCCCAAGAGGAAAAGGTCTCAAGAGGGTGCAGTGATAACAACACTTATAAATTGGCTTCCACTGAATTTGATTCTTATTGTTCTGTTTTTCTTCAGAGGGAAAAAATGAAAACTAACAAATTTTAGTAAGGGAACTAAGAGCACAGGAGACTGAGATCGGTTTCTTCATGACTCACCTTCACTAAGTACACATCACATGTTAAATTGAAACCCAAATGTCCAACAACAATAGACTGGATTAAGAAAATGTGGCACATATACACCATGGAACACTATGCAGCCATAAAAAATGATGAGTTCGTGTCCTTTGTAGGGACATGGATGAAACTGGAAAACATCATTCTCAGTAAACTATCGCAAGGACAAAAAACCAAACACCGCATGTTCTCACTCATAGGTGGGAATTGAACAATGAGAACTCATGGACACAGGAAGGAGAACATCACACTCTGGGGACTGTTGTGGGTTGGGGGGAGGGGGGAGGGACAGCATTAGGAGATATACCTAATGCTAAATGACGAGTTAATGGTTGCAGCACACCAACATGGCACATGGATACATATGTAACAAACCTGTACATTGTGCACATGTACCCTAAAACCTGAAGTATAATAAAAAAATAAAATAAAATAAAAAAATAAAGAAACCAAACAAAACCAGATTCTCTGTTGAGGACAATCTCTAGTCTCCTGTCTGGAAACCCAAAGCCACAGGAAGTGATAAAGGCCAGAGGTCATCAAAGTAGTGCCCCTGCCCCCAATCAAGCATACTCTCTCTGGACTCACTCTACTTCTGCTGACTGGTGAAAGTCACTGACTTGGAGGTTGGTCTTACAGTGGTGCTTCTGCAACAGAAAAGAGAAGTGTTGTTGGCCACCAGAAAAAATACGCCCATCCTCTAACAACTCCCTTTAGGAGACAATGTACTCTTCTCTCAAGCTCTCCTCTGAACTTTTCTGGGTCTCAGAGTCCCCATTTCTTGGACACATATCCAATCCCAGTATGCTTTGCAGGATGGAAATGAACTTAAATCTGAACATCTAAAATAAAAGCCATGGAAAACATAGGGATAATGACAATGGTTTATGCAAATGTTGAGTAGAACAGAAAATGTACACAGTTGTTGCATTTGGCCCAAAATTTGAATCTCTGGATACTAGGTGAATCAATGTTTTTGAATTATAGTGCAGTCAGGGGTGTCCATAAAAGCCACCAGAAACACATAGTTTCTGTGTAATCAAATTTGTCAGTGTAGTCACTACTTGTAGTACCTATCACGGCCAGTTGCTAATTGCCCCAGGATGGAGCTCTGAAACCTGTGGAGATGCTTATGACTCCAGGACCTCATAAAGCAGAACTGTAAAAATATTCCTGCTGCCTGTGCAGTAGGAGTCCTGGGAAATAATTAGCTCTAATAGCCCTGTCCAGACATGCTAGACTCTCCAGTTAGAAAGCAAACTCCTTAATAGATAAAATATAATGTATAAGCACAAGGAAATGGATGTGCAAATGTGCACCCACACTTGACACAACAGAACACTGCTTCTTTCCAGGGATTTCATGTCACCGTTTCCCCTCCCTCCCTCCTTCCCTCCCTCCCTCCCTCCCTCCCTTCCTTCCTTCCTTCCCTCTCTCTCACTCTTTCTCTTTCTTTTTCTTTCTTTCTTTCTCTTTCTTTCCTTCCCTCCTTTCTTTCTTTCTTCCTTTCTTTCTTTCTTTCTTTCTTTCTTTCTTTCTTTCTTTCTTTCTTTCTTTCTTCTTTTTTTTCTTCTTTCTTTCAAGACAAGGTCTCACTCCATCACCTGGGCTGGAGTGCAGTGGCACAATCATGGAGCAATCACTGCAGCCTCTACCTCCTGGGCTCCAGCCTCCCAAGTAGCTGGGACCACAGGCATGCACCACCACACCTAGCTAATTTTTTAATGTTTTTGTAGTGATAGGGTCTCACCATATTGCCCTGGCTGGTCTCTGAGCTCAAGCAATCTTCTCACCTTGGCCTCCCAAAGTGCTGAGATTACAAGCATGAGCCAACATGCCCAGCTATACTTTCTTGAGTTGACATAAATCTTAGATAAATAAATGTTCTATTCCTTGTTTCAATAACAAATAATGTGTATTAATTATTTATTTTCCTTTCTCATTGATTTTTTTGTTATTTTAAGGTATAGATTCTTGCCTTCATAGCAGACAAGGCCTCAGCATCAGTCCTGGCCTCTGTTCCATCAGGGTTTCCAGTTTCAAACATTAATATCCCATTTATATAAAGAAATTCATATTTTACAAAGGGTTTTCCTGGATATAATTCCACTTGCTTTTAACAATAGCCCTGTCATACCCATTTCAGACATGAGGTTTTTAAGTGCTTGGCGTTCTTCAAAGCATTGGGTTACAGAGAGAAGACTGAAAGCCCAAAGAAATTTACATTGTAATGGAAAGAGGACAAATACAAATAAGTAAATAAGATGCATTCTGGTAGTTGTAAGTGCTTCAAAGAGAAAAGATGGGGGTAGAGGTGTTGATGAGGGCTCTGGAGGTGGTGACAACTGAAGTGAGATTTAGAGGACAAGAAGGAGGCAGCCATACAAAGACCTGGCAAGGTGCATCCCAAGAAAAAAACAGCAAATTCAAAAACCTAAAACAGGAATGAGCAATAAATTAGAGGCCAGCATGGTTGGGGTATAGTGAATAAGGTGGAGGGAGAGAAAGAAGAAGGATTCGAGATTAAATCAAAGAGGTAAGTAGGAGCCAGGTCTTGCATCCCCCATAAGGAGCCTTTAGAACATTTTAACCAGATGAGTGACATAAAAATAATAAAATACAGCATTTAAGAGCTCAAGTAACAGACTTCCCACATTCAGATCCCGCTTCTGTCAATTACTAGCAATATATCCTTGTACAAGTTTCTTATCTTTCTTATGCCTCAGTTTTCTCATCTATAAAATGGAAACAGACATAATATCCATCTCAAAGGGTTCAAAGGAACAAATTCAGGTAAAGAGCTTAGAATGGAACCTGGTATTATAAATAATAAGTGCTCAGTAAATATTATTGTTATTATGTTTAGAGAAATCATTCTGACAGCTCTGTAAGGATGGACTCTGAAAGGCAAGAGTGAATCCAGAGAAGCCAATTAGGAGTCTGTTGCAATGTCTAGGTGACAAATGATAGATGCTTAGATTAGGGTTGAAATGGTGGAAACAGGGAGTAGTTAAAATCAGAATCTATTTTGAAATTCTGCCAACAGGACTTACTAACAGAGAGAAAGTGTGGTATGAAGGAGAGTCCAATTTGACTCCCATGCTCTTATTATTTTTCCAGAGAACAAAATGGAGGCTGGTGCTCTGAAGCCTGTGATCATATGAGGACAGGAAACCAATGGTTCTGCTATTCGGAGGTATCTATTAGATATCCAAATGGGCGTGAACATATGGGTCTATATCCCAAGAGAAGAGTAGAAATGTGAATTTTTTAAGTTATAGGATTCTATGGAAGCAACTAAGAGGTGAGCGTCAATAGAGGAAAGAAGGCCAAGGATTGAGTCATGAGGATATCCAGCATCAAGAGGTGTGATGGAGGGGACAGAAGGATCAGAAAGGAGACTGAGAAGGAGGGACAGGTAAGATAGAAGAAAATCCAGAAGCATGACCCAGAAGCCTAGAGAAGAAACCATCTAAAAAACTTGAGCACATCTGTGGCTGTGTCCATTCTATAGATGAGCATTCAGAGCTGTAAGCATTGAGGTGCTAAGTATAGATAATTAGTGACCTCAATAGTGAGAAAGTAGTAAGTCTCAATGAATGTGGAGAAATGGTGGAATAGAATGACAGTCACGCATCGCTTAACGACAGGGACACATCCTGAGAAACGTGTTGTTAGGTAATTTTATGGTTGTGTAAACATCACAGACTGTGCTTACACAAACCTAGGTGAGATAGCCTACCACACGCATAGGCAATAAGGTATGGCTGTTTCTCCTAGGCTACAAACCTGCACAGCATGTTACTCTACCAAATGCTGTAAGCAACTGTAATACAATGGCAAGTATTTACATATCTAAACATATTTAAACATAGAAAAGGTACAGCAAAAGTATAGTATCATAATCTTATAGGGCCATCATCATATACGTGGTCTGTCATTGACCGAAATGTCATGTAGCACATGAATATAATAGAATAATGGAAGTCAAGAGACAAAGAGAGTTGACTGACTGAAACAGATTTCGGAAGTGGAATAATTATTGGTGTTGGTCTAGGATTTTACCATGTGAAGAAAACTGTTAGAGCTGAAAAGATCCAAGATGAGAGACAAGGAACTAGGACTTAGGGAAAGGAAATGACATGTCTAAGGGAGCAAGTTGAGCTGTGGCAGCATTTACTAGGAATCCTGCACTCTTGACACAAAGGTACTGCAACCTTAAATATTGGCAAGAATAAAGGTGATATGTTGTTAGATGAAATGGAGAATATGACCTATTTTGATTGTTTCAACCATGTCATACAACTTGGATGCTGGTTTAAAAAGTATTCTTTTATCTTGAGAAGATGGAAGGAAATGTTTCAAAAGAAGAAAAAGCTAAATATCCAAAGCTGTACATTGCATCATTACTTACAATAGAGAAAATGGAAATGAGATGCAATGGAAAATCATTCAGCATTGTGGTTTACTAGAAGAGACCTTCAAAGAGCAGCTGATGCACCCACAAAATCTAGAAAGTCATCCCCCACTTGTTCAAAGCAGAAAACACACATTCTGTGCCTAACGAATTCCAGGGTAGAAATGTCTTATAAAAAAGAATGGAGACAGCATATTCAAACATCTTTTTATTATTTTAGAAATAGGCAGTGACATTTTTCAGAAAGTTTAATTTTGGTTCTAGTAATATCTTGTTTTAATAATCACTAACAGCAGAATTGTAATCAAAGTGTGCTTATATTTTACTTCCGTAAAAAGAAAATTAGTTTGTCTTTAGTTTTTTAAAAAGAGGATTTAATGAGATATCCCTGTAATTAATTTTGAAATTGTCTTATTTCCGGACTTATCTTTAAATAGATATTGGTGAAATAGATATTTTCAAAACCTCTCGACAGGATATTTTTGAAAAGTAAAGTATTTTGTAAATAAATAGAATTGTATAATATCTCCAAAGCAAAAAAAAGTATAAAGGACTTTAAAACTTATGATATAAACTGTTTTTGCTGTTCTAATAATTTGCTTAGAAATGACTTCCACCACAACCCCCAACAATATTTAATCTTAATTTTGATGAAAGATGTCATTTAAAAGTTTTCCCTCTTGGAAGTAAAACATTAAAAATTGTATGTGTGTGACGGTTGAGGGAGAGGAGTTTCAGGACTTCATGATGCCCTGATCAACTGAGGACCAGGAGAGAAACTTATGTTTCGATGTAATAGAGGCTCCATTTTGAAAACTTCAAAAGGCCAAGGAAATTAAAATGTAGCTCTGGCCTAATCAAAATTGGGTTTTTAATCAGCTTCTAGCACTTCCTTAGCTCTTTTGCCATAATAATTTCATTTTCCAACTTTATGATAACTTGTGGACATCTCATCATGCCACTACCAAACTGCACGCTCCTTGAGGACTAGATCTGTTTTTTTTTCTATCACCCACAGAAATGCACAGTTCCTACAGAAATCTAAATATTCAATAAATATTGATTGTTTTAATGAATGTCTGAATAAATTGTTAAACTTATAGCATATAATTTGCATGCCTTCTGTGGCTGATTCCTGTTAGGAGTTCTGCTATGCATAAAATAAAATATTAGACTGAAAACACTACATGATATGTATACTCTTATCTATAGATTTACAGGAACATTTTGACTCTAACTTGCTAGGTTTTTAAGGTTTTTAAATTAAAGAAAAGTTGTATCTAATATTATAAATGAATCAATGTTGAGCTTATTGCTCCAGAAAAGATAGCATTAGTAGAAACTGTTAGTTGTTAGTTGCTTACCAAAATTCATCCTCCCCAACCTAATCATATTTCCCTATCTCTATTGCAATTGAGTATGGCCATGAAACTAAGTTCTCTCTGGTGGAATGTGAGGGGAAGTGGTGTGTCTCTTTCATATATGGCCCACAAAAACCGTCTCAGGAAGTTGCCTTCATCACTCCAGCTTACGGGGATGATGACATCCAGAACATTACAAGCTAAAGATGGCACTACCACTTCTACTTTGGGTCCCTGAATGGTTGTGTGGAGCAGTGTCCCCTTTAGTGATGTGTAACATCCACTTTGGGCTGTTTTGTAAAGACAAAATAAACTTCTACTGAGTTTGAGTAAATTATGTCTTAAGTCAATCTGTAATAACACTTTAGCCTATCCTAATTAAAACAGATAGGACTTACTGAGTGCCTCCTCTCTGCTAGGCAAAGGCTAGAGAGACATTTCCATTTCTAAGACATTATTAAATACTATATTTTTCAATCTAGTTTTGAACTCTGATGCGTCAGGCATCACTGACTATTTTATATTTACTGTCTTATCCTCCCAATAGCCCTATGAGGTAAGTACTGCTATTTCCCCACTTTACTAATAAGAAAATAGAGGCTTTGGAAAATTAAGAAATTGGTCCAGAGTCACACAGCTAAGAAGTATTGTAGCAATAACCAAACATAAGCAAAATTCATGTGGCCATCCACTGAGCTACGCTGTCTTGGCCAGACACTGTATCCTTAAGGGATACCTCCAAATGCAATTGCTACATCAGAACTGATGTTGAAGGATGTAGGTCCCTTTGTGCTAAAAACTCTGATTTGTGCCCTAGTGTGAATTCTAAGAGGTATGTTGCAACATGACTGAAAATGGTCAAGTGTTCTGTCTAGGACAAGTGATTGATTCCCATCAGAACACTTTTATCCTCACTTCTATGCTATGAAGCCCCATAAATCAATAGACTCTGTGTCTTATTCTATGCACATCAGCAAACTGGATTAGGAGTTGGGGGTTACAAAAAAAGGTCAACAGTACAAATTTTGACTTTGTGGGGAGATCACAGAGACTAAGTACACACCTACATGAAGCAAGTAATCAATGATAAGTGATCCTAAAGATTAAATAACCATGGAACATAACTCAGGGTTTGACATCTCCAAACCCGACCTCTACTGTGTAAGAGATTTTCATAAGTAGTAATGCCCTCAGCAGATATTGCAGTTTTTACCTCTTCAGAGAATGATTTGAGTATAAATACACTGGACACAAGAACTTTGAATGTGGTACTAACAGTGGTCTCTATTTGAGTTTCCTTGTATAACACTCTTGGGATGAAAGCTATTAAGAACATTTTAATTTGCTTGGTTTAGTAAAATAAATGCCCAACTGGTAGATACAACAACACATAGATACATCTATAAGTAATTTCTTTAAATCACTCTTCAGATACAACTTACATTGAAGTTTCTCTATTTTTAATTAAGGCAGCTGCTTGTTTTGCTATAATATAAATTTCATTACCAGCATTAAAGCCAATAATGTAGCTAGCTTTCAAATAGTGGAGTGCCTTTGAAACTCAAATTCTCATATCTGGAGTTATGTTTGCTAGGTTTGAGATTTTGCCTTTTGCAGTATCAGCTTTTGGTTCAGACTTGCCCTTTGAATATGGTCTTCTGATGAGTCTTCTGCCTAAAGAAGTAGGACTACATAGCTAATTTTTCTAGGAAGAATTTCTTGGCCAGCCATGCATCATCTCTGTGTTGACACTGTAGAATATCTTACCATCCTGCCACAGCCTTCTTCACTTTTTCCTGAACTTTTGTGCCTTTGGCAGCCTCACAGGCTCCCACTGCTAAACTATGTAGGAACTCATGCCCCTGAAGAAACAGACAAGTAAGGCAGAGGATTTTAGTATTGTTTCTCCATCTCCAGCTGGGTACCCTCAACCACAAGCTTATCTCTTCTTGCTTTCCTGTAGAATTATTCATCAGAACCGTTAGATTCCAGATCCTTAATGTAAGTTTCTTCTCACTTCATCTTACTAAACATGAGATGCTTGAGAAGATAAAATGAGAAAATGCATACAAATTGCCATAATCTCTGATGTAATTAGAATTTAATTAATGTCACATTGTTTTCAGATCATTTATTGAACCACAGTTCTTTCTTTAAGACAAGGTCTTGCTCTGTAGGCTGGGCTGGAGTCCAGTGATGCAATCTTGGCTCACTGCAGCCTTGAACTCCTCAGCTCAAGAAATCCTCCCACCGTAGCCTCCTGACTAGCTGGGCCTACAGGTATGTGCCACCATGCCTGGATTTTTTTTTTTATAGAGATGCATTTCACCATATTGCCCAGGCTGGTCTTGAACTCCTGGCTAATTTTTTTTTTAATTGTAGAGACAGGGTTTCACCACATTGCCCAGGCTGGCCTCAAACTCCTGGGCTCAAGCTATCCACCTGCCTTGGCTTCCCAAATTGCCAGGATTACAAGCATGAGCCACCATGCCCAGCATGGACCACGGTTTTTAATGGGTGGTATTACTATACCTTCACAGGCATGTAGCCACTCTCCATTCCCTCTTATATATCTGATTGATTTCACTGTGATGAGGTTGGTCCACCTTCTTGGACAAGGCTTAGCATGTGTTATTTGGTGGGTGTGTCAGTTTGATCCTTAGGGAAGCAGATGTCATGATGGAATTAGAAGCACAGGAGATTTACAGGGGGTAAAACCTATGAAAGATAAAGGGGATCAGGAGTAGACAAAGCCTTCAGATAGCAATATGGGCCTCACGTTCTAAAGGAGAGAAGGGAAAAGGTGAGTAGTAGGAAACTGCAGTGCAGCTCTCAACAGCCTGGGACAGCACAACGGAACATCAGCACAAAGTTGCCTGTGGAGGAGTCCTGAGTTGGGCAGAATGGTCAGACTGTGTGCTCCACTGAGCTTGGTCATTGGTCGTGAGCTCCCAAAAGACGCATGTCCTCAGCTCTAATGCTGTGGCAGATACCAAAGGCCTACAGCTAGAGAACTGAGTGGTGCACATTCTTGATGGCCTCGATGCAGTTCCACCTGGGATGTGAGCGCAAGTGTTTTTTTGGGGGGAGGGGAGCCCAGAAAACACCAGTAGGGGGATGGGAAGGGAGCAGACCAAGAATGTATGCCTTATGGTATTCATGTTCTGTTGAAGTCATAGCAAGTTACCACAAACTTAGGGGCTTTAAACAACACACATCTTTTTCCATAGTTTTTGTAGGTCAGAGGTCTGGGCATAGCATGGCTGAGCTGGCTGTCTGCCAAGGGTTCCACAACACCAAAACCAAGGGGTTTTCAGGTCTGGACTCCTGTCTAGAGGTCCTGGGAGAGAATCTCCTCCCTGGAGCAGAAGCTCATTCAGATGGTTGGCAGAATCCAGTTTCTTGTGGCTATAAAACTGAGGTCCCATTTCCTTTCTGGCTATTAGCTGCAGATCACCTATAGCTCCTAAAACCTTTCTCTGATCCTTGAACACTGGTCCTTATATCTCAGCTCCAGCAACATTGCATCAACTCCTTCTCCTGCTTCAAACCTCTCTGGACTTCTCCTGTTGCTGCATCTCATTTGCTGCATTTCTCCAAATAGAGAAAGTTCTGTTTTTAGGGCCCATATAATTAGATTGGGCCCACCTGGATAATCTAGGCTACTCTCCCTATCTTAAATTATATAACTTTAATTACATCTGCAAAGCCTCTTTTCCCACATGTGCTCCCACAACTTCACAGGTGCCACGAATTAGGATGTGACCCCCCCCCCCCCCCCCTTGGGGAATATCATTCTCCCTGTTACAATTATCAAGCAGGTCAGCCACTCTAGGCAACTGAGTTTCACCTCTGATGGAACTCTAGGAGAAAGTGCCGAATATGCTCCAGACTCATCCCACCTGGGCAGTGAAGGAGCTGGGGTATTTATTCTTCAACTCCCATCAGCTAGAGCTGTTTCAGGGGTGTTAACTACCCAACATTTGCTGCAGGCCCCACTGAGCATAAACCCTCACACAGAGAATCCTGGGTGTGTGCCATGCCATAGGATCCTTTGGTATACACCAAGAGGGTTAAGTGCTCAGAGGGTATGGGTGGGGTATTGCTAGTTTCCGTGATCGTGTGCATGTGTAGGTATGCTCAAAGTGAAGCCCGGTCATCCCTGGGGGACCAACAAGCCAGGCAAGTTTACCAGGGCCTATTGGTCCCAAACTTTCCATTTTGAGAGGCAGGACATAAGGAATAGATGATAAGGCCTTGCTTAAGCCTCAGTGATAAGCCTCAGGCTTCAAGTCAGTCTTTTACCAGAGCTCCAGTATAGGTTATAAGATTTATGCCCAACTACGACTAAGGTGAACTTTGCCTCATATGTTGCTAGATTCCTTATTTGTGGTATTTCCTTTGCGGCCCCACACAAAGGAGCTATGATTAACAAGTCAGAATCCAGTTATCATAATGTCAGGAAAACTCCTCTATTCCTTATAATCTTCTGACAACTGAGAAGAGAAAGACATCGATAGGACAGAACTTATCTATATGACGAATCCAAAGGGCTGCCTCTGGAAGGCAGAAATGCCAAGCAGTGGCAGTGAGGCACAGGGTAAGTGGTGCCCATTTAACACACACTAAGTCAATAAATAGTCCTGGCCATTCGGATATAGACTTCAACAATACTCAGTATGTTTCGGAATCATTTGGTGGGTGAATTTCCCCACTTGTGACAAGTTCACCACTACTTTTGTCTGGCTGAACTTTCAGCCCAGACAGTATCACAACACCATCCTCAACAGATGGTCTGAGGCTGTTTTGGGTGCTAAGATTATCCCTGCCATTGAGTACATTCCTCAAATGCAGACCAAATAACAAGACTGGAGAACAGGGGCTTGGAGTCAGACAAAACTGAGTTTAAGCCCCAGATTCTATACCTCCATAATGAAGGATCTCACTCACCTCATCTTACTAAACATGAGATGGTTGAGAAGATGAAATGAGATAATGCATACAAAGCAAATTGCCACAATACCTGTGTAATCAGAATTCAATTCATGAGTTGCATTTTTGTCAAGTTAGTGCAGTCACCTCCTAAGAGCTGAAAAGTTCTTTGTTTTGTCTGTAATGTTCTTTGGAATTGGAACTAATTCAAACAAGAGACTTAACTGGCTGACTGCTGGCCTCATCTCTCATCACCCTCACTCTGCACTCTGCACCCTGCACCTGCTTGAGAGCTGGAAGCTACTCTGGGTCTGCACTGCCTGGTTCCATGCTGAGTCAAAGCTGCTGCTTTCTACCTCATGAGAAAAGAAATACACTCTGCACCCTATTGACAGAAGATTCTTTGTGTACATAGAAGAGGTTCTTATTTATCCAACAGAAATGTTATCCTCTCGAGTGTTAAAAGGAGCCACAATTCTCATCATCAGGTTTAGGAAATCAAAGTACATTTTAATACTACTTTACAACCTACTGGGGAAAGAACTACTGTTAGAGTAGCATTATTATTCATCAGGAAATAGGTTTGGGATCACATTTTGAATTTTCTGTGCCCCTACTCAGCTGTTAGGATGGTTAAATGAGAACTGTGTACATGCCACCTTCTGGATTTTTAGGATGCCTTGTTTTAAGGGCCTCATGTTTGTAGGCCTTTCTAGTTTCCCACATCCAGCTATTATCACAAATTCCCAGCAATTTAGTTTCTCAAGAGCCAAATTAAAATGTTCTTTCCTGTGTAGCAAGATGCCTTAGTTAAGTTTTGTGTCAGCTACCTTTGAGGGGTGAGTACTAGAGATGGCTCCCAGCTTTATGATTTTGGGGAATTGAGAACATAGCTATTTAATTATACTACAAGGAATGCTCTGGTTTTGTTAAAAACAAAGTGATTTCCAATTTTAATCACATACAGAAATCTGTAGCTCCAAAAGAGCTAACAGAATAGGGAAATACAATGCTGTTTTGATAAGATCTTAGGGTATTCCCAAGGTCCAGGTTAATATAACATTTTAGATAAACAGTTAATATATTTACTGAATATTCACTTAGAGATCATGGTGCAAGATGCTATGGGTGATTTTTATAAAACATAACAAAATCACTCCCTTCAGGGAGTTTATAACCTAATGGAAAAAATAAGATTATATTAAACATACTAAACATTGTAGTATATGATTAAGTGCCAGTTGGAACACCTGCAAACATTTGTGATCAAATTAACAGTGGGAACCGCAAGATCGCCAAAGAAGGGAAGATCTCCTTGTGGGAATCTTGTGTCCCCAGCTTTACTTTCCCTTTGGAAGTTATTGCTAATGACCCTTGTCCTAGCTTCACTGACCCCACTGGGAGGCATAAGAGGGTCTGAGTAGGGGGTTTAGGTGGGGTAGAACCCAATAAACATCAAGCTCAAATAGGGAAAATCATAGTTTCTTTCATGGCCCATGGCAAATCTGAAATGAGATGAAAATCAAACTAGACTGAAAAGACTGGAGGAACAAAAGTGAAATGATCTGTAATTTGATCATCTGACCTACCAGCCATACTTCATATATCTTCAGATAGTCTCCACAGAGTTACCTCCTTGTCTGTATCCCTGTATGGCTCCTCAACTAGCTTTTCCTCACCCAAAAAATCATCTGGACACTTCTGAGTCCAGATCTTTGAGAGAGGCAGGAGTTACTTTTCCAGCCTAAGACCCAGGTCTCCTGAGTTCCGGTTTCCTTTCTGAGGGTCTGGCCTCCTCCCCAAGTGATTGACATCCCCATTGAGGATGGCTCCTACTGTTCCTATGTGGCTACCATTACTATTATTTATAGTGTTACTGCTGCTACTACTGATGAAATAATAGCTACCACCATTTATTGAGTGCTGATGCCAGATACTGTGATAGGCTCTCTATGCAAATTATCCTCACTGTAAGTCTATAGGTTACTAAGGTTTAGAGAGTTTAGGTGACTGGCCTAATACTGTATCTCATGCTCCTATTCACCACACAACTCTATCCACTTGAGGCCCTACCCCATGACTTGAAGACAATTTTGTAAAACTCTCTCCATTTAAGGAGCACAGGAACATATGATATGGCTTGGGTTGGGGGCTGGTTTTATTACAGCACAAAGATAAGACAATAATTATGCTGTATGAACAGTAATTGCTACCTAAATACCATGTTTTTCTTTATTGTGGATGGTGGGGCACCACCCTTGATTAAGGTAACTGGTCTGTTGATAGGCCCAGACATTTTCAAATAAACATACCTGAGCAGGTGGGATTCAGACATCGGGGAAGACAAGTCCTTATCAACCCCTTGTTGTTTTTGATTTTCTTATAAGGAGGTATAATTATTCTCCAGCTCAGATTCTGACATCAAACTTTGGTTTTCAATGACCCTCATCAAATTCCCCTGATTGCAGGTTTGTTCCCCTGTCTCAGTCCTCTCGGCTGCGCTTGGCTTGCTGCCACATAACCTGCCATTATCACCATTGTGATTTAAACAGTGCCTTTCAGACACACTGAACAATGAGAAATGCTCACATTTATAAATGAAAGATACAATTGGCACCTTTCACGCTAACCGCCAGTTTATATTTTCACAGGTACAGAAATTGTCACACCAAGCTAGCCAAATAACAGGTTATTTGGCTCAACAAATATTACTTAACTATGGGGCCGTGCAGTATGTTAGTTGCTGGGGCTAGAAAAATGTTTTATGCCCAGGAGTTGTCTGACTCGGGAGAGAGACCATTACACGTCATACTATGTCCACAGAAATAGTCTCAGTGAGAGAGGGGGTTAGAGGGGCCCTGTGAGCACAGTGAAGTGGCATTTACAGCAACTTGCAGGTTCAAGGCTTCTTGTTCTATGCAATAGTAGGGATCTGCAGCATGTAGTTAAAATCACAGGTATACTTTCCAATGGAGCACTGGATTCACTATAGCTAGAAAAATGACACATAATCGTAAATGGTCCTGAAATGAAGACAGTCTTCACAGATGCTATAATTTTGTAATTCCACACATAGATATTGACATGATGACTATTCTATCAGCATCATGGTTGTCTTTATACAAGCTAACAATAGGTTTTGGTAAATAGAGGACTCTCCAAGAACAAATTCAGAGGGCCCCTTTTTTCCACTAGGCCTCTCCAGCCTGTTTTCAGAATATGAAACCCCTTTAATGGAGAACAGGGTCTTATAGTACACAATTAGAGATAGAAAATGTAAATGTAAGCCCTCCTGAGAGTACTAGTCATAATAAAAAGACACAAGAAGAGCCTACTCTGGAAGGCACTGCACTAAACAATTTTGTAATTTTCATTTAATCCTTACAATTAGGTGGATAGGCACTAGTATTCTTCCCCCTTCACAGATGAAACAAACAGGAGGCTCAGAGAAATAGAGGAACCTCTCTGAGCCTCACAGCCTGGGTCAGGGTGCAGATCCAAGACTATTCAACGTCAGAGCAACCAGGCCCAGCTGATGCGAGTGAAGATTGGGTGGAAATGACTGATACAAGAATATTTCCTTAAAAAAAAAAAAAGTCAAAGTGCTAGGAGATTAGGAGGGCCTCAATAAAACTATATCTTTTTGCAAATTTTGATGAGTGAACCTTACCCAGGCTTTAGTAAGTGTGATCCTATTACATTCACCCTTCTTGATGCCTCCCCAAACCCCAACACACACACACACACACACACACACACACCTCCCTACCTACTTTGAAGAGGCTTAAAACTCAATTTATTCTTCCACCTAAGAAATTCCAGGCCCAGTTCACATTAGACTTATAATAGGCAAAGGCCCAATTCTCCCTCCTCATACAGCAGACACATTTGGGGTACTAAATTGCAGGAAGCGATTATCTTTATCATTTACATCATAGGAACTATCTTTTTAAAAGCTTGTCTTAGAGTGACAACTGTGGAAGCAGCTTCTGAGCATGGACCCTCTGCCAAGTACTTTTCTACAGAGGGGGCTCTGCAAAGGGAGGTCAATCATTCTGGGAAGCCGCGGGAGTAATTCTGTAGGAGTATCTATACATTCCTCAAGGCCCTCATCACTCCCTCCAGGAACTAAGACTTCTCATATAAAGAAAAAGCATTCAGTAACTCTAGAAACTGAATCAGACAAGCTACATTCTAGTCTGTACTTTTCAACTAATTAGCATGTGACCTTTAGAAATTCATTCTTTTTAAAATCCCACTGTCTGTATGAAAAGAACAGAACTACGTGATCACCGAGGCTTTTCCTACTTTAAATGCATGATTCTATAAGATGTCATTCTAACACATAGGCATAAATCCACACAGGGTGCAAGGCACTGTACTATGAGATGAGGGACACAGAAACAGGTAAACCATGTCCCCTCTCCACAGAGAGTTGCTTTACCTTAAGAGCCATTAGGAATACTAAAATTACAAAGTTAAAAATTATTGCTGTGATTTAATATTTCAATCATTATTTCATGTCCTCATACTTCTTATAAAAATATATATAGTGTAAATGTACACAATCACATGGACTTCACATTGTGGCTGTCAGGGTTAAACAAATACATGAAAGTGCCTAGAACACAGTGAACATTGAATAAAACAATAACCACCATATGTTAAGAATTTTCTATTCATCAGGGTTTTTTTTTTCTTTTTTTCTTTTTGAGACAGAATCTTGTTCTGTCACCCCGGCTGATCTCAGCTCACCACAAGCTCCGCCCCCCGGGTTCATGCCATTCTCCTGCCTCAGCCTCCAGAGTAGCTGAGACTATAGGCGCATGCCACCACGCCTAGCTAATTTTTGTATTTTTAGTAGAGATGGGGTTTCACCATGTTGGCCAGGCTTCTCTCAAACTCCTGACCTCAAGTGATCCATTTGCCTCAGCCTCCCAAAGTGCTGGGATTACAAGTGTGAGCCACTGAGCCTGACCACATCAGGTATTTTTAATACATTATCTTTTCATATGTTACCTCATGTCCAGGACAGTCCTTAGAGATATGTATACTTATACCCATTTTATGGATAAGAAACATAAAGCTTAGAAAATAAAATACCTTGCAAACCTCACACCAAACAATAATTTGAATTCATTTCTGTCTGATTCTAAACTCCTAAACTTAACCAGTTCATTATTTTCCTCTCTCACCACTCTTTCTATATTCAGTGGGCTATGTTCTGCATCTAAAAACATGGTCTCTCTCTTCAATTTTGCATCTGAATTTCTATGTATACATACCCGGTAAGCGATATTGGTAATTGTAGAGGCTCTCAGCTTTAAATCTACTGTTCTCTTTTAAATATAAACTTAACACATTTGTTCCATTCTGTGAAATATCTCAGTTTTTCTCACTGTACTAGGTAAAATAATGGTTAAGACTTTCTTTGAATCTTCAAAAGTTGTAAGAGGTCAGCAGAGGTTTCCATAGCCACAGGCAACTCTCCACGTCCACAGTCACTTTATACTGTTTATTCCTTGGGCTGTGGTATCTGTTAGGAAATTCCCCCATTTTGGACCGGAACCCTAGCACTAATGCACATGCCTTTGTCTCATTGATAAATCTGTTACTGCTTTTGAAATAGTTCTTTAAACATCTCCATTCATCATCAGCAAAAACAACTGGTTAAGGAGTAGTTGTCTCTCTATGGCAATTAACACACATTTCTTGTACAAATGTTTGCAGAACGCCTCCCCTACAGTACATTCTCAGTGTTGATCCCTTCCTTGTCTTCCCACATGCATTAAACTTTTCATGCCCCAAGTTCAATTACACCCACTTTTATCTTAGCTTGTCCTCAGCAGAACAAAACTCCCTCTTCCTGTTTGTCCCTCTTGACATGTTTTCTATTTCTTGCTGTTCTAATAGTTCCTCTCTTTTATTGCCACCTCAAACTAGTGCTAAAATGTCCATTCCAGCTTTTACTACTTTCAGGTTAGAAGAGTGGCATCTTTCACTTTCCCCACATCAACCTTAGCTCTGTCTTTTGCATAGATCTTGTCACCCCTACTTGCCCACTCCCGGGCTGTCAACATATTTAACAGAGGATTTTAACCTGAGACTTGGGTTTCACAAGCTTAGAAAACATCCTGAACCTGGAAAAATGGTGTGGGTGTGTGTGTGTGTGTGTGTGTGTGTGTGTGTGTACTTTTCTAATGCGAGTATGAACAGCTCTCATGAGATCACAGAAGAATCTTTAAACAACACGACAAAAATCTGAACTTTTAAATATAGATGTAAGTAGAACCAGAGAATGTTGAGCCAGGAAGAGATTTTAAAGAGAATTTTAGTTTGGTGCCCCTATTGAGTTACAGACATTTGGAATTCTGTGAGAAGAGAAATAGGAGTACTGAGCTATTTCAAGCATTTTCTATACTTTATTATATTTAATCATTGAATAGAAAATATTTTATGATTGTTATTTATATGATGGAACTGAGGTTTTTTAAAAGAATCCCTACCTTTGCCCCTGGTCAAACATACCAGACAGCCAGGATTTGATCTGCAAATGCAGTTGATCTCTGAAGTGAAAGATTTTTATTTGCCTCATGCTCTGTCAGTTACATGTGTTTGGCTAACATTATGTCAGTTACATAATAAAAATAGATAACTATAATATTAACAAATACATATTGCTTAATTTTTGTTTTTCTTTAAACCTCTGGTTCTCAACCAGGGATGATTTTGCTTCCCAGAGGACATTTGGCAGTGCCTGGAGACATTTTTGGGGGTCATAAATGAGGATTCTATTAGCGTCAGGTGGGTAGAGGCCAGCAATGCTGTTAAATCTCCAACAGTGAAGAAGACAGCTTCCCACAACTGGCCCAAAGTGTCAGCATTGCTGCTGTTGAGAAATCCTGCTCTAAGTATGGTTCATAAGTTAACCGGATGATGGGAATAACAAAAACGATTCTTTGTGATGAAAATGTTGAGATCCATTAATCTTGTTTAACCATGGTACAGTAAACAATCAATAACTTTTTGTTGAATACATGGACCTCTGTATTTAAGGAAGAAAATTGTTTTCTTCCTTTTTGGATTCACTTTATTTTTGTGATATCATCCCATGTGCCCTCTAACCCAGTGCTCTCAAACTTCAGCGTGTAATAGAATCACCTCGAGGGCTTTAGAAACACAGATTACTAGACACCAACCACAGAGTTTCTGATTCATTAGTTTTGAGATGGGGCCTGAGTGTCCACGTTTCTCACAAGCTCCCAGGTGATGCTGCTACTGCAGGTTCATGGCCCACACACGACTAGTAAGGCAGTTCACCCTGTCCTTCTGCAGACTTCCCCATCCTGCAGAAAAGAACACGCTGCTTCTGAATCAAACCACTTTTCTTTGACCTTTTTGCCTCCCTTAACCTGGTAAATATTCTACTTGTTTGGAAGGGGAAGCAGCCACAAATTGTAAATGAATTCTTTCAGATTCCTTATGAATATCCTTTCAGATTATTCATAAGACTGATAACCACTTTCTGATAACTTTTAGTACATTATAGGGAGAGCTGTAGTCTCCTAACATCATAGTTTTCTTATGCAAAAAAGAAATTGGATCTCTCTTCCTTTGTCTCTAAATTCTTTTTTTTAATATTCCTTTTATTCTTTTTCCATTTGGGCTTTGGAGAGTGCAAACACATTTTTAAAGTATCAAACCTTCTCCCATTTCAGTCACATGCCTTCTAAAACAGGCATTACACAACATTTAGACATCTACATTTTGTATGTCTACACGTGTGTGTCTATGTGCATGTGTGTGTATGGAGTCCTCATTCCAGTGTGCCTTTCTTCTGCTTTGTAAATCAGGGAAGGAAAGTCATGACCTCTTTCTGAAATTTATTTGCATTCAACAGATTTCCTCTTTTCTATAATGAGACCTTGCCAGTTTCTTTTCTCTGTGAGAGACTCTAGAAGTTCTTCTAGCTTTCTAGTGTGCTGTCTGTGTTACATGTTCCTACCTGAGGTTACATATTTTCTACACTTGTGTAGAATTTAACTATCATAGATGCTTCCTTTGAACTTCTTCTATTTCTCTCCCTTTTAATTACCTTCTATCTGAATATTTTAATCACCTTGAATGCAATGCACAGCCACATCTTTCCATCTATATTGTCTCCTTCTTTGTAGGTTTTTTCTAAAACTTCTTCCCATCTTGTTTTCTTACCCTGTAGATCTTAGACAACATGCCCTTTTCCATGGGAAATCTTCCTTGTCTCCTCTTCTTGGCTACCCTCTCCTTGATAATTTAGTGCTGTGTATGATTTCTATCCTGACAGTTTTATGTAAGCATAAGGTTGTTATAAGGGCTAAAATAAATAATACAAAGCCCTTAGCTTTCAAATGTTAGTTATTAATATTATTCTCCGCAGACATATTTATTTCCCTAACAACACCTTAAATTCCTCTTGCTTTTTCCTATTCCATCACAAAGCCCTCCCCACATTTTTCACAGCCTCCCCCTACCCTGCTAAGATATTTCATTTCCTTTTTCTTTCCAGGCCCCAGAGCAGATCCAGGTTAACTATCTCCCTGTATTAAAACATGTTATTGGGCAGTTTGCATAATAATGCACCTCTCACCACAAATATTGAGTTTCACCTTTTACCCAGGCACAGATTATTGGGTTCTTTCACATACATCCAAAACATGTACTTTAAAGCCACAATAATTGTATAAATCATTTTTCTCAGCAGAATTTAGGTTATTTGGGATTTTCCCCTCTACCAGTTATAATTTATCTTTGCCTCTGAATGAAAAAAGACCATCATCATTGTTTAGCAGGATTTTGTTTTACATGTATCCAAAATAAGTCTTTCACCATAACTGGAGCTGCAAATATATCACACATTCTGGTGGACTGATTGTTCTAGCCTTGTTTCGTTGATACTTCTATGTCCATTGCCTTTCATGTACTACTCTCACACACTGGACTTGGTCACCTAGCTTTTGGCCAAATGGTTAATAGAAACTGTGACACAAGCAAATAATCGAAAAGTGCTTACGCATTAGGAATTTGTTTTGCTGCTTCTCTTGGAACTCTGAGTGGTGTGAGAACAAGTCCAGGCAAACCTTCTAGAGAATGAGGTCACAAATATTGTATAGCCATTGATGAAAACACCAGTAACCTCTCAGCCATTTCTACTTATTATTATTATTATTTTTTTTTTTTTTTAATTTTTTGAGATGGAGACTCACTCTGTCACCCAGGCTGGAGTGCAGTGGTACTATCTCGGCTCACTGCAATCTTTGCTTCCCGGGTTCAAGCGATTCTCTTACCTCACCCTCTGAGTAACTGAAACTATAGGTGTGCACCACGACACCCGGCTAATTTGGAGTGTTTTTCAGTAGAGATGGGGTTTCACCATGTAGGCGAGGCTGGTCTCTATCTCCTGACCTCAAATGACCCACCCCCCTCAGCTCCCAAAGTGCTGGAACTACAGGCGTGAGCCACTGCTACGCCCGGCCTCAATTCTACTGTTGCCATCATCAGCCACCCTGAGGCCTGTCCAAGCCACCAACTAGCCACAGGCTCTGAGTGTATCTAGCCACAGTGAGCCAAAGCCAGCCCAGAGCAGGCTTCTCACCCTCAGAATGGAGAGCTAAATAAATGACCACTGTTGTGAGCCATTAAATTTTGGAGTAGTTCCTTAGTTTAAAAAAAAAAGAGAGAGAGAGAAGCGATTAAACATACTTTCAACCAACTGACATTATTTTCATTGATATCGCTTTATTTCAAAGAGGAAGAAGTCTGTCTGTGGCATAATCTGTGAAATCCCCATAAAATTCTCTGAATAGTTTAGGTCCACTTACTCCTGACCAAGACTCATGAGCACTCCTTCCAAAATAAAACTCTTCATTGAATTGAACAATTCTATGCTAATTTGTTTCTTTCTAAAATTTACTTAAAAGGGAAAATCCTTGAAAAATACAACTGATTCATAAGACATAGAAAACACAAAATACTGTATCAATTGAATAAATTATACTGATAATTTAAAAATCTTCCCCAAAAGGAAATGTTAGGCCCTGGTAGCATCACTAATAAATTATTTTAAATATTTAAGAAGGAAAGAATAGCCATCTCACAGAAACTGACTCCAGAGCTCCAGAGCATAGGAAAAAAAGGAAAGACTTGGGTTGGTTGGTTGGTTGGTTGGTTGGTTGGTTGGTTGGTTTGAGACAGTGTCTCACATCACCCAGGCTGGAGTGCAGTGGCACGATCTGGGCTCACTGCAACCTCCACTTTCCAGGTTCAAGGGATTCTCATGCCTCAGCCTCCTGAGTCGCTGGGATTACAGGCATGAGCCACCACACCCAGCATTTTTTTTTTTTTTTTTTAGTAGTGATGGGGTTTCACCATGTTGGCCAGGCTGGTCTCAAACTCCTGATCTCAAGTGATCTGCCTGCCTCAGCCTCCCAAAGTGCTGGGATTATAGGCATGAGCAACCAGGCCCAGCCTAAGACTTCTTGTTTTAAAAGGCTAACATAAACTTGATACCAAGGCATGATAAATATTATAATATAGAAAACTTACAGGCCAATGGCTCTCATTAATATAAACACTCATTAATATAAATTTTAAAAATTAAAATATCAGGAAATTGAATCT
Organism: Symphalangus syndactylus; assembly: GCF_028878055.3. Lineage (NCBI taxonomy): Eukaryota > Metazoa > Chordata > Mammalia > Primates > Hylobatidae > Symphalangus > Symphalangus syndactylus. The sequence continues at coordinate 88,710,488 of NC_072429.2, read as the reverse complement.
AATAAAATATTCAAAGGAATAACATATCATAACTAAGTTGAATTTATTCTAGGAATGCAAAGTTGGTTTAATATTCAAACTCCATTAGCAAAATACAGGGAAAAATTTTATGATCCACTTAGATGCAGATAAAATTTAACAAAAATATCCATTCATGTTTAAAATGTTTAAGCAAGGTAGAAATAGAAAAGAACTTCTATCTCCAATAAAATTAAAAAGCCACAGCAAATACCACATTTAATTGTGAAATAGTGAAAAATTTTTCCCCTGAGATTAGACCAAGGAAACAATGGCTGCTGTCATGACTGCTCTTCAACATTGCACTACAGGATCTAGCCAGAGCAATAAATGAAGAAAAGGTAATAAAAAGTTTAAAAATTGAAAAGCAATAATTAAAACCTTCATTATTTGTGAATGATACAATTATGTACCTAAAAGATACAATAAAATCAACTGATAAGCTACCCTAGAACTAAGTGAATTTATCAGGGCCCCAGGATCCAAGGTCAACACATAAAAATAAACTATATTTCTATATTCCAGCAAAATGCATTAAAAACAAGTTTAAATACAATGCATAATAACATCAATAAAATAAAAAGATGTACCATATTCATGGGCCGGAACACTCAGTATTATAAAGATGTCAGTTCTCCCCAAATTGATCTCTAGATTTTACACAATTCCAATCAAAAGCTTAATAGGCTTTTTATAGAAATTGTAAAGCTGATACCAAAAGGTGCAGAATTTCAAAGAACCAAGAATAGCCAAGGAAATTAAGAACTAAGTTAAAAGATGTATACTATTAGAGGTAAAGACTAAGTATGAGCCACTAGTAATTACAGTAATGAGACAGGACAGGCAAAAAAACCAATGGAACAAAAAAAGTCTATATTTTTATTTACACACACATAACATAATTTAAGGCAAAATTATTGCAATGAAACAGGGTCTTCAAAATAAAGGATGCTTAAGTGCTTATCCATTTCAAAAAATAACAAATGTTAAACACTACCACAACACATAAAAAATCAAATCAACTGGGTGTAGTAGCTTGTGCCTGTAATCCCAGCTACTCGGGAGGAGAGGCAAGAGGATATCTTGAAGCCAGGAGTTCAAGACCAGCCTGGACAACATAGCAAGACCCTCATCTCTAACATTTGTTTTTAATTAGCTGGGCCTGGGTAGCAGTCACTTGTAATCCCAGCTACTCTGGAGGCTAAAGCAAGAGGATCTTTTGAGCCCAAAAGTTCAAGGCTGCCCAAAAGTTCCTGAGCTATGATCAGGCTACTACGCTATAGTCTGGGAATCAGAGTGAGACCCTATCACTAAAAAAAAAGAAGAAATCAGATGGGTCAGTGGATCCTAGGCCCAAATGCGAAAGGTCAAATAATAAAGCTTTTAGAGAAAAACATACAAAAAAGTCTTCATGACCTTGGAGTAAGCAAAGGTTTCTGAAACGGGGCACTAACCATGACAAGCACTAATCCTAGGAAGAGCTTAATAAACTGAGCTGCATTCAAATTAAAATCCTATTTTTATTTAAAAAAAATTAAAAGGTGAAAATGCAACATATAGAATAGGATAAAGTATTTACAATATATACACAAGAGATAGGACTTGGATTCGATACATAACTCTTACAATAAGAACTGACAGATGATAACTTTTTAAAAGAGAGACAAAAGACCTGAAAAGCACTTCACAAAAGAGGATATGTGAATTGCCAGTATGCATATGAAAAGATAATCAACTCATAATTTTCAGTGAGTGCAAATTAATACCAGTGAGCTACCACTACACACCCACAAGAATAGCTGCAATAAAAAGGACTGACAACACTGTTACCAAGAACGTGGAGCAACTGGAAATTGGTAGAAACACGTTAGAAAACTTACTGAGGGTACCCATTAAAGCATTACTTATGATCCATTATTCTACTCAGATTAAAGCCAAAATAAATGCTTACATATATGTACCAAACAACATACTAGGATATTTAGAAAATATTATGTGTAATAGCCTAGAGATAGAAACAATCCAAATTTATTTAGTATGAAAAAATAATTCGTGATATATTCATATATTCAGACTACTGTTATCCAAAATGATATAGATGAATGATAGATATATTGTGAAATGAGACTAGACATAAAAGAATACATGACTCAACTTACATAAAGTCCAAAAGCAGGCAAAACTAATCTTTGGAGCTAGAAGTCAAATAGCAGTTACATTTGAGGGTGTGTGATAACTGGGAGGAAGAAGAAAGAAAGCTGTGAGAGTACTGGAGATGTTCTATTTCTTTATTTTTTTTTTGAGACGGAGTCTCACTCTGTCGTCCAGGCTGGAGTGCAGTGGCGCGATCTCAGCTCACCACAAGCTCCGCCTCCCGGGTTCACGCCATTCTCCTGCCCCAGCTTCTCCGAGTAGCTGGGACTACAGGCGCCCGCCACCACGCCCAGCTAATTTTTTTGTATTTTTAGTACAGACGGGGTTTCACCGTGGTCTCGATCTCCTGACCTCGTGATCCGCCCGCCTCGGCCTCCCCAAGTGCAGAGATTACAGGCGTGAGCCACTGCGCCCAGCCGAGATGTTCTGTTTCTTATTTTAGGTGGTGGTTACCGGAGTGTCTTACTTTGTTAAAGTTTATAAATCTTATTGGGGCGCTTTTCTATATTTATGCTAAGCTTTAATTAAGAAATACAAAACAAGAGAAGAGTTTTATTCTTTACTGGTCAACCATTTTCTTTCTCACCTACTTACCTTTGTTTCTTCCCTTTTCCTTTAGGTCAATTGTTTTTTCTTAGAAATCATTTAAGGCCGGGCACGGTGGCTCACGCCTGTAATCCCAGTACTTTGGGAGGCCGAGGTGGACGGATCACGAGGTCAGGAGATAGAGACCATCTTGGCTAACACGGTGAAACCCCGTCTCTACTAAAAATACAAAAAAATAGCCGGGTGCGGTGGTGGGTGCCTGTAGTCCCAGCTACTCGGGAGGCTGAGGCAGGAGAATGGCGTGAACCCGGGAGGCAGCGCTTGCAGTGAGGGGAGATCGCGCCACTGCAGTCCAGCCTGGGCGACAGATCGAGACTCCTTCTCAAAAAAAAAAAAAAAAAAGAAAGAATTTAAATATCCAAATAGATATTTTGTAAATGTACCAGACCCAGCTACTACATTCTCTCCCTTCTTGCCATTTGATAGAAATTTTTCCTTTTTTTTTTTTTACTAGAACACAGAATAAGAAGTCATAAGCTTAAATGACACTGAAAGAATTTTTTCTCCCAGTACTTATTGCATACTTGACCAAGCTACTCATATTATTTGGCCGTAATTATCTGCCTGTGTGTTGGTCTTCTCATTTGGTCTAAACTTCTTCAGATAAGAGGACATATATAATTAATTTCTGTGACCCTGCTCCTATCTTTAGTCTTTGCCACATAGTAGGAACTCAATAAATTGTTGTTGACCTAAAAAATGTATAATCCATTTTGAAATCTTTAAGAGAAGCCAGAGGGCTAGAATTGAAAGAGGCTGAAATATCCTATTTCTCCAGGGCAAAGAACTAGATTATATGACCACTTGAGAGCCCTTCTCTCTCCCAGAGTCTATGATTGAATGACTTGCTAGTAACTTTTATAGCCTTCCTTAGTTACTCATTGTACCAGTTGATATGCCACTGAGATTTGCTTTATTCTTGTTCTCTTTCTTTATTTTCGTTTTCAAACACACAAACACACACACACACACACACACACACACAGATTTGTATTTGTTGGTCCTTTCCAAATTACTGCTATCTGAGCCACATAGATTTAAAAACACCCTTTCTAATTTCACAGCCTATGTTGGAAATTCAGAGTTTTGAATATTATGTCAGTGACCCAGATCCATTTCCAGATACAAAACGAGGGCTTCAAGTTTCCTGCGGCTCTTTTGCTAATAGGAATGTGTTTATTTTATACCTCATTTTTTCCCTGCTCCAGACAATAGCTAGTGCTTATGGTATCACATGTTGGAACAACAGAAATTATTAATTATAAAAGAAATTATTAATTATAAAACAGATTAACCTGATCTAGTAGGATCTAATCAAGAAGACTTGATGGTGGAAGACTTTTGTCACAGGGAAAAAAAAGTTTGAAATGAAAGGAAAAGAAAATAGAAATTGGAAAGTATCTGTCTGTAGGCATTTAATATATTTTTTTCCCTTTTTATGTCCAAAGCAACACTAATGACCTCTCAAAAATATGTGTTTGTTATTAAATGGACAGATTTTGAATGGTCCTAAATTCACTTGATAGCATTTCATGCTTCAACCTTACTGAAATTCGAGATATACACAAATGTTGAATTTCTTAAAATGTATTATTTTATTATAAACTTTTTTATTTGATTATAAACTGTAAAATTTAATTTCTCAGTGATTCTGTTTTCATATACTAAGCCATATATGCAAGCTATGAACTTATAGAACAATTATATTCAAAAGCCTAAATATATTTTATCAAAATAAGTACTAAAAATTACTAGGCTTCAGCTCTGTGCTTTGATTCCCTTTGTTCACATGTCATCAAAAATAAACTTAGATGAAATATTCTTTACTATTCAAGTTACTTCAAAGTTAAAGAAATATATTTGACTTCAAGTTTCTTGTAGCCCTCATTTCTCATTACAACGCACAGTTAGTTTCCTTCCACTTACTTTCTTGTTAAAAGGTAGAAAATACTCACTCCATCTCCCTCTCTCATTTATGAGTAAAAGAGGATGACTTCTATTTTCTGCTACCGATTTAACCAATTGAAACCTCTTTTCTCATTCTCCAAGCAAAAATAATATCACATATTTTTCAACCTTAACCCAACTCTAACGCTGTAGGATTGTGACATCCAGTTAGATGGGGATTATTTCAACAAATGTAACAATGATTGATAGAAGACCAGTAGCATTCATTCTAATTGTGGTTTGTCTTGGAGTATTAGAACTAGGCCTACAGGGAAAGAAAAGTTATTCTTGATGTAGCCTCATGTAGTCAGGGTATTGGCAAAGCCAGCCTTTGGCACAAGCTGAAGAGGCAGCTGACTGGTATGGTCTGAAGAGTTTGAAGTGTTTTCCACTGTTTCTTCCAAGGCACTTGTAATTCCCACATTGCTCACTCTTTTGAGTTAAGGTAAACATTACCTAGGAACTTTAACACTCTCATGTGAACTCATTTTCTAGACTAAGTTACCCAAGAACTTATGGGTTGGACAGAGAAATATAATACTTTGGGGGCAAGAAAGAGAGAGAGAGAGAAACTGTTTAGAGAATCAGGAGAGAGGGATCAGCCAAAGCCAAGACATGGAGGAGAAAATCTCAATGTAGAACTAAGAGGAAGACAGTAAACTGACCACAGCAGACTTTAGAAGAGTTCTAAAAGATAGGTCTAAAGATGACATAATATTGAATGTTTTCACTGGGCAGCAACATACAATAGAAAAGAAACCTAACACAAGATATCCCGTAAAAATGCAAATTTTCAAATAAATGACCGAAAAACTTGTTTGGTGGTTTTGAAGATCCCTCAGCCACAAAGAGGATATAGCAGCATGCAGAGAAAGCAGATGAGGAGAAAATCTGTGAGAAGGCTGTCTTTGGAGGAAGCCAGTGACTGGTGGGGTACAGGCTGCTCCACTACAAGCCTAGTGAGAAGAGCTTCAGCAGGAGCACTCAGAGAGGGTCTTATATGTCTCCAGGAGCAGGGCATAAGGTGGCCAGCATTGGACTCCTGCTTGGAAGTTCTCAGAAGCAGTGATGGGCTCCCTGGCGGCATGAGAAGCAGAGAAAGGGAAATAACATATTCATTGACATCTGCCTGGAGTCCCATCATTTTTCAGGGCAAAAGAATGCCACACAGGAGAAAGAGCTAGCCTGAAGCCACTTTAAATTCTTCCCTAGAAGACCTCCTGGGAAAATGGGGCAGGGGACATGGGGGAACAAGAGCAATTTAGAGAGAAGCAGCTCGAGGAAAATATATTGCCCTTGTCATATGAAGTAAGTTCAAATATTCTCAGTGAGAGACTTTTACAAAGCACACAAGAGAAGGCACCAGGTTGACATCTTTTCAGTGGGATATAGAAAGTCACTTTCCAACAGTACCAGCATATAAGACCTTCCTGCTCTTTTCCCACCTTCAACCAATAGGGATAACCTCGATTAGAAAGATAGAGGAAGAAAGGGAGAAGAAATGGTTCTTGGTCTTCTGCTGTAGATTCTTTCTTAGCTTAGTTCTAAAAGCGGATTGATTGCCCACGCTGGAGTGCAATGGTGCGATCTCGGCTTACTGCAACCTCCGCCTCCCAGGTTCAAGCGATTCTCCTGCCTCAGCCTCGTGAGTAGCTGGGATTACAGTTGCACGCCACCATGTCCGGCTAATTTTTTGTATTTTTAGTAGAAACAGGGTTTTACCATGTTAGCCAGGCTGGTCTCGAACTCCTGACCTCAGGTGATCCATCCGCCTCAGCCTCCCAAAGTGCTGGGATTACAGGCATGAACCACCCTGCCCGGCCTAGAAGAGTATTTTTATGTGTGCATTTATTATGTGAAATTTCTAAGGAGAGCATCCTTCTACTTGCCCCCTTCATAAACCAGATTTCTCATCTGCAGCACATTCCAGCTGGAAGGAGAAGAAAATCTTTAACAAAGTGATTACTTCATGATCTATACAGTTTTAAATTAATATTATGTTACGTGACTTGGAGTGAACATAACACTTTGTAATTACTAATAATGACCAGAAAATTAATGGTACTGTCTACATTTCAAAACCAGGTTGAAGCAGTTCCACCAGTAAGTATATTCCAAGGGGACAATCGAAAACAACTATATTTTCTGATTAAATCCCATGAATTTTCCTTATTCAACATCCTTGTTACAATACTAACAGTAATAGCAATAACAATGCCCCAAAGTAGCTACCATTATTAAAGACCTATTATATGTCAGGCAGCATGACATGTACTTGGCACATATTATCTCATCTAATCTTCATGACAATCCTAGTTAATATTATAGTTTCCATTTTAACGATGAGCAAAATGAGATGCAGAGGGGTAAGCAATTATCCTAGATTGCTCAGCTATAAGTGATCAAACCATTATATGACTACAAAGAGGACTTCAAAGTGATAAACTCTCATTTGACTATATCACATTGTATCAATGCCAGGTTACAGAATTTTATTCAACAAGCACTGAAGGGTGATTATGATAGGTATGAAAGAAAGAGAATGAGAAGAAAAAAGAGGTGTTTTGAGAAAGAACTTAGAAGTCCTCTTCTGCATTGTGGCTCTACAGCATACATTTCTGCCTCTCTGGCCACCATAACGTGGCAACAGACAAGAAATCAGTCACTACTCAACCCCCTTGCCCATTCCCAAAGCTTTATAAACGAGTCATCAAACATGCTTCAGAAGAAGGGCGTGGTATTAGAACCCATTCTCAGGTCTTATTCTTCCCAAAGCATAGCTAGGATACTCCACTTAGAAATTTCACATCATAAATACACAAATTACTAATATTCTATTGCTAATCAATCCGCATTTAGAAACTAAGCTAAGAAAAAGTCTACGATAGAAAGCCAAGAGGCCATTTCAAGAAATGTGTCCTCCCTTTTTTGTTCTCCTTTCATTATTATTATTATCAGTATTCTCTTCAGGGACACTAGAACTGCATGCTAATGAGAGAAAAATCCATGAGCAAGTCTGGCCAGATGTTTCAAGTAAATAATTCAGATGTTGAAAGTCTGATCTACGGGCTATTGAGTCACATAACTATCAACAGTTTAGAAATCAAGGCACAAACCTTAAACCCATTTAATGGGTTCCTCCCCACTAAGATTAGAAGTCTACACAAAAATATATGAAGATTACAAATAATAACTTGAGATAGTTTAACTATCACAGTGAATGTAAATTCTTCAGAAAATTATTTAAATAAATCTTAACTGTTTTAAATATTGCAGACCAAGGAATTTTCAGTCACTACTGGAAAGTACTGCAGATCAAGATTTTAATTTTCTATTACGTATTTTTTCACCTTGCTTACTCACAATGACCCATGCAAAGACCCAAAATGCAAATTCTATATCAGCTAGAGTTTTCCTTGACCAGAGACACTGCTGCCTACAATAAGGTTATTGTAGTTGATTAAACTTTGGGTTCATTTTGCCCTTTTTTAAATCCAAAAAGATGTTTCTCTCTTAAAACAAGGCAATCAAATTAAGCAAATACATAGAACTAGGCATTTTTCCTATTCAGTTGTCTAAAAAAGTCCAGTTGACAAACTTTTTTTAAATATGCCTACCTATAGAAGTACCTAGATAGAATGTCAGATATTTGGATAAAGCTCCAGGAACATTAAACCCAAGGTGAATTCTGAAACAACTGTGTCACATTGAAACTAAAGCTTCATTGATTAGTATCAGCCAACCACAAGGTATACATTCCACCGAGTGCCTGAGGATGAAATCGCCTCCTGGCTCCCATTACCTATTGGCAGCAGCATAAAAGCATTGCACCTGGGAATGTTTTACTTTATTGGGAATCTGAGTAATCAAAAAAAAGATAAAACCACTGAAAAATCTTATTGTTGACCACGAAAGAAGGATAATAATTTTGGCCTCGAGGTTCTGAATGTATGGAGCAAAGTGGAAATGATGCTTCCCTACACCTTCTTAATCCCAGAAATGCTAGGAAATAAGGCACTGTGACAGTCTCTTCAATATATGGTGTTGGGAAAATTGAATATCCATATGCAGAAGAATGGAACTAGAACACTGTCTTTTGCCATATACAAAAATCAAATCAAGATGAATTAAAGATTTAAGTCTAAGACCTCAAACTACAAAACTACTACAAGAAAGAATTTTGGAAAACCCTCCAAGAAGTTGGAGTGGGCAAAGATTTCTTGAGTAATATCCCACAAGCACAGGCAACCAAAGCAAAAATGGACACATGGGATCACATCAACTAAAAAAGCTTCTGCACAAAAGGAAACAATCAACAAAGTGAAGAGACAACCCAAAGAATGGAATAAAATATATATGAACTATTTATCTGATAAGGGATTAATAACCAGAATATGTAAGGAACTCAGACAACTAACTCTATAGGAAAAAAATCTAATAATCTGATTTTAAAATGTGCCAAAGATCTGAATAGACATTCCTCAAAAGAAAACATACGAATGGCAAACAGGTATATGAAAAGGTACTCAAATCATTGATCAACAGAGCAATGCCAATCAAAACTACAATGAGATATCATCTCACCCCAGTTAAAATGGCTTTTATCCAAAAGACAGGCAATAACAAATGCTGGAGAGGATGTGGAGAAAAGGGAATCCCCTGTTGGTGGGAATGTAGATTAGTACAACCACTGTGGAGAACAGTATGGAGGTTCCTCAAAAAACAAAAAATAGATCTATCATATAATCCAGCAATCCCACACCAAAAGAAAGAAAATCAGTACATGGAAGAGACATCTGTACCCCCATGTGTATTACAGAACTATTCACAATAGTTGAGATTTGGAAACAATGTAAGTGTCCATCAACCGAAATATGATGGATAAAGAAAATGTGGTACTTATACAAAATGGAGTACTATTCAGCCATAAAAAATAAAGATATTTTTAATGAGATCTTGTCATTTGCAACGTGGATGGAACTCGTGGTCATTATGTTAAGTAAAATAAGCCAGGCATAGAAAGACAAACTTTGCATGTTCTCATTTATTTGTGCATACTAAAAATTAAAACTCATGGAGATAGAGAGTAGAATGATGGTTACCAGAGTTTGGCAAGGATAGTTGAGAGTTGAGAGGGGGTGGCAGTAGGGGAAAAGTGAAAATGGTTAATGTGTACAAAAAATAGTTCAAAAACTTGAATAAGATCTAGTATTTGATAGCACAACATGATGACTATAGTCAATAATAATTTAATTGTGCATTTAAAAATAATTAAAACTGGATTGCTTCTAACACAAAGAAAGGATAAATGTTTGAGGTGATGGATACCACATTTACCCTGATGTGACTGTTACACATTGCCTGCCTGCATTAAAATATCTCATGTACCCCATAAATATATACACCTGATATGCACTCACAAAAATTAAAAATTAAAAATTGGTGGATAATAGGAAATAAGAGGGCACCAAAAGATCACAAGAAGATTTACACAGCATGACTTGCACATGGAGACTCTAGACCATCTCTAATAGTCTCCTTCCTGGAATCAGTAAGTAAACTACAAAAGATATGCTTTGGGGACTCTAGTTAGCAACCAAAAGTAGAGAGGTAAGAATAGCAAGTACATGGATTGGTCTACTCACTGGGGCTATTCACTAATTGATTTCTAAGTATTTATTAAATATTGCTTTAACATTAAGTCTGAATTTGTTCATGTTCAGTATTTGAATCAGGAGACTTAGTGAACTCTTGTTGGCTGTATTATTGTTGTGTGACTACGAAAAGTAACCCTCCTTCCCTGCTTCAACTTTCCTCACCTATAAAATGCGGAGAATAATAAATCCCATCTATCTCACGTGGACGTAATGAAGAGGATTCCAGGTTAATAATTCATATGACTTTCTGGGTGAATAATTCTATATAAATGAATGGAGAATCCAGTAATAAACCACAGGTTATTTGACACCCAAGTTTAGTATTTGATCCACAATACCATTGCTTTTTAAAAAGTAACTGTAACTAGTCTCTCAGAGATTGCTTTTAATCTCATCTGAACCACATCCTGCATGACTTTCTATTTACTATTTTGAATGAAGGAACTTGTGTGTTTTCCAACACAAAATAGATGAGTGTTGTCAATTGCTTTATTTTTGCTCTTTAAAATTTTTAGAAAACTTATTCATTAGATGAGTGATCACTTGCTCAGCTACTGAGTGGCATTTTAGATTTCTAAGTAAATAAAGTATCTTCAGGTTTCTGATTATATATGACCACAATTGAGATCCAGCCTAGGAGTTTATACTACTTAAATAACAGCCTACCCAACTGACAGTAACAGTGTGCATCTATTAGCTGGACTATACTCTAGTTTGCTTACTAAACTAGTGTCTGTCATAATTTAAAAGTAGAAGGGAGAAATGATAAACAACATAAGTCAAAATTTTGTTTCACATATTATTATATACTGTTTGTATACATATATGTACTAGGAATATTACTTGAAAAATCCATATTTTTATCACATTTTCCTTTTTAGAGTTGTTAATAACTGATACATTTTTTAAAACCATAACAATATTATACAACCAAGCTACTTTACTAGTATGAAAGAAATATTTCTGCTTAGCTGTTTAGAACGTATCAGGCATAGAGGTAACGAAAAATATTTAAGTGGCTCTTATCTGATAACAACATTATAGAGTAAGGCAGAAAGAATGGGAAACGCTGGTAAGAACGTACTGAATCAAAACTTTAACGTAGAAGACATAAGTACTGAGAGGTTCCTGAAAATATCCTCAGCAGGCAAACAAACTTTCCACACAAAAATCAATAGAATTGGGCTCCATTTGAACAGAAAAAAATAATTCTACCAACAAGGCATTGGATAAACAAGTGAGTACCCAGTTGGAATAGATCCTTAAAATATTAATAGCAACCATAGCCCTGAATCAACAGTCTTCATAGGTACAATTAGAAGTTAACACTTTCATTGGTCTTTTCCATTATAATCAAACACAGAAAACAACATATTATTGATTTTAAAAATCTGTATATAAATAGAAATACAAATATTACTTTTTTAAAAAAGAAGCAATCATCTGATTCTTCAAGGCAAACCATGGAATTTGTTTTACACTTACCAATAAAAGCAAGTCTTTAAGTTCTACAATAAAATCATGGTAAATTATTCAATAACTTTAGCTAAAACAGCAGGTCATTTCAACCTTCAAATTATGTGAGTGCATCCTGATAAGCATTGAGCACAATTAAATGTTGTTTCAAATTTTTAAAATAATGACAGCTCTTTAATAGTAAAAGTAATTTGTAGAGTCTGTCATTTTGGAGTAGACAAAAGCTCATTGAAAGCAACAATCATTTAGACATAAACAGCTTATTTCAATTGCAGCAGTCATTACTGTAATGGTCTGGTTATCTGTGGCTGCTCAACAAATTACCCATAAACTGAGTGGCTTAAAAGAACAGTTTCTTATTATATTTCATGGTTCCATGAGTTGAATGGGCTTACATAGGCAGTTCTTTCTAGGTTTCTTATGTGACTGCAGTCATATGGTCGCTGGGGCTGAAGGCTCGCTTAGGCTAGATGTTCAACATGGCTCCTTCCCTCATATATCTGTCACCCCAGCTGATATGCCTGGAACATCTGAAGAATGGCCAAGCCCAGTATTCTATTCTCTCCTCCTTGCCCCTCCCTTCCCTTCTCTCTCTCTCCTTCCTCTCTTCCTCTCACCCTCTTTTCATGCAACCTTTCCATATGGCACTGTGAGAATTCTTACAATATGACAGTCTCAAGAGTAGAGGGTTTCTTATGTGGGGGGTGGCTTTCCCCAAAGCACGTGTTCCAATAAAATGTGAAAGATGCAAATCCTCTTATAATCCAGCCTCACAACTCTGTATTGTCACTTTCATTGCATATTGGTTACACATGGCAAGCCTATATACTATGAGGAAATATATACTATATATTATAGTATATAGCATACATTATATACTATATATTATAGTATATAGCATACATTATATACTATATATTATAGTATATAGCATACATTATATACTATATATTATAGTATATAATTATATTATATACTATATTATATTTATATAATATAGTTATATATAATATATATAATGTATTTATATATTTATATAATATATATTTATATAGTATATATTATATATTATAATATATATTTATATATCATATATAATAATATATTTTATTTTATATAAATATATAATATATAAATATATAAATTATATATAACTTATATAAATATATATAAATATATAAATTATATATATAACTTATATAAATATATATACTATATATACTATATAATATATAAATATATAAATAATATAATAAATATAAATATATAAATATATAATAAATTTATATAGTATATAATATATAATATATTATATATAATATGTATATTATAATATATATAATATATACTATATAATATATATTTATATATAGTTAATTATACACTATATATTATAGTATATAGTATATACTATATTATACTATATAGTATATAGTATATATATATTATATATATACTATATAATATATACTATATACTATATATTATAGTATATAGTATATACTATATATTATAGTATATACTATATATTATAGTATATAGTATATACTATATATTATAGTATATACTATATACTATATATTATATATATACTATATAATATATACTATATACTATATATTATATATATACTATATACTATATATTATAGTATATAGTATATAGTATATATATAATATATAGTATATATACTATATACTATATAGTATAATATAGTATATAATATATACTATATACTATAAGGAAAGAGGGGTGAACATCAAGAGGCCTGGTTCATTGAGAGGCCATCTGTAAAGATCAGTCACCACAGTAATAAAAGACAATAAGATCAATTAATCTTTTTGTTGTTGTTCTTGTTGTTACTCATAATAGTATATAATTATTAATTTGTCCATTCAAAAAGGGATAAGTATATAGAAAGAACTAGAAATATAGAAAGAACTAGAAATATAGAAAGAACTAGATTTATTTCCAATGAAAGATTTTACATTCTCATAATTAGCAGCTGTGAAAAAAGGAAAAAGAAAATGGTTAATTCTAATAGCACTGATAGGCCAATATTGCTATTGCTTTGCATTGTAACCTTCGATAACAGAAAGTTCTTAAGCTTTGGTTCTATGATTGGTGTCATCACCTAATATGGCTTCTATCATTATATACAAAAAAACATCTCTCAGAACAGTAAAAGTCAATAGGTTGTATTTAACTGATATTAAATTTTAAAGTATTTAGTATCAGTTTTTTTAAAGGTAGCATGCAAAGGCTCTATGGTAGTTCAGTGTGGAAGGATTGTCTTTTAAATAAATTATGCTGAGTTAAGTGGCTATTAATAAGAAAAAATGAAAGTTGTTGTTTACCTCACAACATTAAAAAAAATACAGTACATTACAGTCCTAAATGTAGAAGTTAAATCAAGTAGGACTTCTGTCTTCAGTCATGATGGATTAGCTTATACCAGAGTAACACAGCGATGATAAACAACAATAGAAATTTAAAAATACATGAGTTGACACTTCTCTATTTTTTAACAAAAGATGTTACAGCACTGTGATCCCTGAGAAAAAGGAAACATGAGGCAAGCCCCAAGATCAACGCAACTTTCTATCTAAAAGCACTTCTAGACCATAGCCTGGAGAACTGGAGTACAAGTCAGAAAAAAAAAAAAATCCTGAGGAAAGAAAAATAAGAGTTTGGGGTTGCTGAGTGGCAGAATGGCAAAATGTTTCACAGCAGGATACTAGAAGAAGAGAACGGAACAGAGAAGACATTCCAGAAATCTGCATGGGGGTTTCCTTCAGTCTTTGACTGATTATTAAGCTGTTAGAGTGAGGCTTTAAGGTATTCTGGGGAGCTGAGAGCTGAATGAAGATTCTGGAAGTCTCCCAGTATTAGGATACATAGGATACAGAAAAGGCATGCCTTAGATTATGCCAAGTCTATTACTAGTGTAGAGACTGCTTTAGAGTTGCCTGAACTGAACTTAAAAATGGCCATCACAAAAAGGAGACTAATCCACTAGTAAACTTACTGTTTACCAGAACAAAAAGCAATACTCAAGAAAAAAAAAAAAAAAAAGACAAAACTGTAGCAACAAAAGGCCCAGACACTAGGCAATGTAGTAATCACTATGTCCTTAGGCAATAAAAATTACTAGATATGTGAAAAGTTCACAAAGTATAATACCCTGGAAAGCAAAAGAATAGTCAATATAAATCAAACTTGAGATGACCCAGTATTAAATTTTCATATAAAAATTTATGTAAAATAAATATGGTCAAAGACTTAAACGATAGTCATAATGAATGCACAAATGGAGAATGTCAATTTTAAAATGTCAGCTATGGCTGGGTGCTGTGGCTCATGCCTGTAATACCAGCATTTTGGGAGGGTGAGGTAGGTGGATCACTTGAGCCTAGGACTTCAAGATCAGCCTGGACAACATGGCGCAACCACCCCATCTCTACTAAAATTACAAAAATTAGCTGGGTGTGGTGGCACATGCCTATAGTCCCAGCTACTCAGGACACTGAGGTGGGAGGATCACTTGAACCTGAAAAGCAGAGGTTGCAGTGAGCTGAGATCATGCTATTACACTCCAGCCTGGGTGACAGAGCAAGACCCTGTCTCAAAACAAACAAACAAACAAACAAACAAAAATAAATGAAAATGTGAAAATGGCAGAACTGAAAATTACAAACACATGAAATAAAATATGCATGGGTGGGCTAGACACTAGATTAGAGATAGAAAAAGAAAAAATCACTAAACTTTAATATAGATCAGTACAATTAAGGAGTGAGAGAGAGAGAAAGAGAAAAAGAGGAAAAATGCACAAAGCCTCAGAGATCTGTGAGACAATAGAAAATGGTGTAACATAGTATGATTGAAATCCCAGGAGAAGGAGAAAATGAAGAAAAAAACTCAAAAATGGCCACAAATTCCCCAAATTTGGAGAAAAGCATAAATTTATATTTACAAGCAGCTCAGCAAATCCTGAGAAAGATAAATACAAAGTAAACCATGTCTAGGTCAAACTGCTGAAAACCAAAGACATTTCACTGGTTATAAAACTCTTGTTCAATCTTATATTTTTCTCAATACTTTAAAGATGCTGTTTCATTGTCTTCTTACTTGCATTGTTTCTGATTAGAAATCTGCTGCCATCTTATATTTATTGCACTGTATGTGATATGTCACTTTTTCTCAGGATCTTAAGATCTTCTCTTTATCACTTGTTTTGAGCAACCTGGTTATAATGGGCCTTGGCTGAGTATTCTTTATCCCTCCTGAACTTGGGGTTTGTTGGCTTCTTGGATCTGTGGGCAAAGCCTCAGATATGTGAGATAACAGAATTAAATTTATAAAATTTTTATTAAGTTAAATTTTTTATTTTCATTGCATTTAGAAAAATTCAGTCATCATTTCTTTAAATATTTTTGTCCTCACTTTTGTCCTCTCCTTTGGGGACACCAATTACATGTACATTAGGCCACCTGAAGTTTTTGCCCAGCTCATTCATGCTCTTTTAAGTTTTGTTTATTTCAAATTCTCTTTCCTCTCCGTTTTTGATTTTGGATAGTTTCCAGTGCTCTGGCTTGAAGTTCATTAATCTTTTATTCTGAAATGTCTAATTTGCAATTCATCCTGTCCAAAGTATTTTATACTTCTTATATTGTAGTTTTCATCTCTGGAAGTTCAAGTTAGGTCTGGGTATATCTTCCATGTCTCAGCTTAACTTTTTGAACAAATAGAATACAATTATAATAAGAACTTTAATGTTCTTATCTGCTAATTCTAATACCTGTATCAGTTCCAGGTTAGTTTTTACTGATTATCTCCTCATTGTGGCATATATTTTTTTGCTTCTTTACATGACTGGTACTTTTTTACTGGAAAGCAGACACTGTGAATTTTACCTTGTTAGGTTCTGGATATTTTTGTATTCCTGTACATATTCTTGAGCTTTTTTCTGAGACACAAGTTATAAATTATTGGAAACGGTTTGATCCTTTCATATCTTGCTTTTAGAATTTGGTAGGCAAGACTGGAGCTCAGTCTGGGGTTAATTATTCCTAAGTACCAAGGACCCACTGTGTAATCTACCCAAGGTTTCACAAATCATGAGGTTTCCATGCTGGCTGGTGGTAACTGACATGCAAGTGAGCATTGGGCACTGTTACCTCCATACTTTGGGGCAGTTCTTTCCTCAGACTCAGCTTATCTCCTAACACACATGTGTTAATCAGTAATCACCTGACTACTTCAGGAAGATGATCTGCAGATCTTCAGAGTTCTCTCTGTGCATATCTCTCCTTTCTGGTACTTCGTCTTGTAAATTATAGCCCCTTTGATTTCCCTGGCCACTCAGCTCTGAATCCTTAACTCAAGGAGTCAGCCAATCTTTGCCTGCGTTCCTCCTCCTTGCATCATGGCCTGGAAACTCTCTTAAGGCAAAAAACTAGAGCAATCATAGGAATCATCTCATTTTTCTCATCTCTCGTAGATCACTATCATTCATTCCCTTTTCTTCAGTGACTTGAAATTTGTAGTTCCTTATAATTTGCTCATTTTTTAATGTTTCCAGAAGGAGGGTAAATCTAGTCCCTATTACTCCATTTTGGCTGGAATTAGAAGGGTATACTGTATGTAAAGCTAACTAAACTTCTATGTGTAAAATATTAGGGGACAAATTTTTAAATGGAAAATTAATAAATGTAACAGTCAAGATTAATTTTAGAAGAATCAGTTAATTTGGGGAACAAGTTAAAGAAAATATTATATAATACAGCCCGGGTCAGTTTGGAGGACTGTCAACTTTAATGGAATGCTTTGTTAAAAATATGCCATTCTTCATCCCAGTAGTGTGCCGCAGAACATTTATACATGGAGACAGATGGTATTCAGGGCCTTAAAAGCCACAGTAGAAAACACTTAAGAGAGCAAATCCAGATGGCCAAAGAAAAACCTGAATTCATAAGAAAATGCTTATTGCTCTGAAGGTGTAAATATAGACAGGTTAAGATTGGTAGAAGATTTTTGCTCCAGGACAACCTGTACCCGTCTCACATATTTTGCTTTGAAACAATGCACCTACATACTATGTACTATTCATTTTTAAATGGTAAAATGACTATCCTAAGATTCCAAACATTCTGGCCTGTGAAATATATGTTCTGCTCTATTTTTATATAATTAATATTTTTTTCTTTCTCTTTCACAAAAGAAACAGCACTCTCTCTGTGTGCAATGGCACAAGCGAAGTTCAAGTGATTCTCCTGCCTCAACCTCCCAAGTAGCTAGGATTACAGATGTCCGCCACCACACCCGACTAATTTTTATATTTTTAGTAGAGACGGGGTTTCACCATGCTGGACAGGCTGGTCTTGAACTCCTGACCTCAAGCAATCTACCTGCCTTGGTCTCCCAAAGTGCTGAGATTATAGACATGAGCCACCGTGCCCAGCCAGAAACAGCACTTTCTTGATTTCATCCTCATCCCCTTGTCCAAGGCATCACCCAACAATTCTCATCTCTTGCATTTCGACTTGCCCCCTACTCCGATCTTTGTCCTTAGCTTCCAGGTATTTTATTTCTTCACCAACCCTAAATAAATTTCCTGTCAACCATTTTCCTCTTCAAACTCTAGCCTCACTTCTCCTTTTCTCTTTTGCCATCAAATTTCTGTTCCTGTTCCCTCTTGAATTGAAACCTCTTTTCAGACGTTTGCCCTCTGAAAAGGGTTTAACAAATTTAAAAATCTCTTCACAATACTCATTCTTCTCAAACTCTCTAATCTACTTAATATCTTCATGAGATATTAAAGATCTCATGAAATTCTATTTTCTTTGGTTTTTCTCTGCTAAGGGATAAACACAGATCATCAGACTCATGGTTACAGAGCACTACTCTTAACTGGCTAACAGTCAGTGTCATACAGAGACTTAAGCAAATGAGCTACGGCTAATTCCAGACCTCACAGGACAACCTTTACTAAAATATTTATCAAAATCTGATGTGTGGCACACATCTGTCTTTAAAAAATAGATTCCTTGAAAGTAAGAACTAAAATTTGCTCATCATGATCTTAAATATCCAGGTCAGTATCATGCATTCATTAAATGAGTTCTTCTTCCTTAAATATATTAAAGACTGAATAAAGGACAAAAGCAGTGATAAGTGTTGACAAGTAAATAGGCAAATGGAAATACAATGAAAATTATACAACCACTTAGAGATTGCATAATTAATAAAACTTATAGTTTCAAATTTGAAATTTGAAATTGCAGCAGCATAAGAAAAGCTACTTTTAAAAAGCTATTGAAAAACCTGATTAGAAGACATATTTTTAAAATATTTTATTAATAGAAAAATTTAAACAGTCACAAAAGTAGAACAAATTGAAAAATCTGCCCATTGTCAAACCACAATGATCGATTCATGGCTACTCTTGGAAAATACATTTTTAAAACAAAAGAATCAAATTAGAAAAAATTTTAAAAGCAAAAGCATGTAGTTAATATTGTGGCTAAAATAAAAGAAAAATATTTCACAAGCATCAGCTATGTTAAGTGCCCTGTGCTTTTTGCTATTCTTTGGAAATACAGTGTCTGTATCCATCACTGCCAGTGACACGCTCTTCTTAATAAAAGCAACTCCTTTAACGTGTAGATTTCTGTCTTGATTTAACTTGCTGGCAATTGCACAGGCAGAACTACTTACCTTGCAAATAAACTCAGCTTCACAACAAACTGACAATGCACCTAAAGGACTTAATTTCACTATCACCTAACTTATCAAGCAGCCTCCAAGATAGCACTGCCCAAATTACAAAGAGAGTAGATGTTATATGTTCCTGAGTTACCACAAGTATCAGCTCAGGCTCCAGTTACAGGATCTGCTCCATCTTGCTGATACAGTAGAAGGATATTGTGGTGTACAATATCCCAAGTGCAGTCTCTGCAGGAGGGATGAGAGTAGATGCATCCTCCTAGGTAAGGCACAGACTTCAAGCTAGATCAGGATTATATGTGGTGCTGTGTAAGGTTTTATTTGGTTGATGATATTTGTGTCTTCTGGGAGCTAACTCACTTGGCCTCCAGAGTTCAGTGAAGTATTAAGCCATTGTAGTTATCAGAAGAATGTCACGAGCTGTCTCACTGGTGTAGTGATTAGAAGAGGGGGAATAAATCTATTGTGAAGGTCTACTATATCACTTGGCTTTTTTTGCTTTAAGCAAAACAATGAAAGAGGACCACAAGTAGCAGTTACCAACTATTACTGCTTCTTGGTATATTTTAAACTACATGAGAACCTATCTCTGATCTCTTTTTTGTTGTTACAGCAATGTAGTTGGGAGTCTAGATAAAATCCACACTCCAAGTTTGAGCTTCACCTTCTTCCATTTTTGTTTTGATCCCCTCAACTGCCCTATTTAATTTCTGCTTTGTAGATGCATCAAGTGTTTCTTTGCTGCCCTAATTATCTCAGAATTCAAGGCTTTGAAGTGTTAGTTTTATGAGTTTTTTAAAATATCCCACAACATTTGACTTTGTCTCTTCTTTTTATTAAGGAATACTCTGAAGAAATAATATATGGCTTAATTTCTCAACTCCCCTTTCTAGTAAGCTATTTCTCATGAATTTATATCTGAGAAACATTGAAACAGGAAGTTCAACTTGCCCAGAGTAACTAGCATGATGAAAGGGTGTTGTCATAGGCAATGTGTCATTTCAGGGGTCCCCAACCCCTGGGACTGGTATCAGTCTATGACCTGTTGGGAACCAGGCTGCACAGCAGGTGAGCGGCTGGTGAGCAACTACCCACCTGAGCCCCACCTCCTGTCAGATAGATCAGCGGCAGCAATAGATTTCTCATAGGAGCACGAATCCTCTTATGAACTGCACATGCAAGGGATTTACGTTGTGCACGTCTTATGAGAATTCAATACCTGATGATCTGAAGTGGAACAGTTTCAATCCTGAAACCATCCTTCTCTCCTCAGCCCCATCGCTGTCCATGGAAAAATTGTCTTTCACGAAGCTAGTCCCTAGTGCCAAAAAGGTTGGGGACTGCTGTGTTATTTGAAACTCTTCATCTGATGTAAGAAACACAGAAATGAAGTCTTGTCAGACACATTAAGACTTCTAGTAAGAGGAAAAGGCACTAATTTGGTATACCAGCTGTTGGATAATTGTTGTTGGGCAATAAATGATTGAAGAAGAATCAAAGAGAAGACTCTTGCAATTTTGTAACACATGGATGAAATTTCAGGAGAATCATTTCAATTATGCCATTTCTGCAGTAGGAGCTACCAAATTCACTCCATTATGTCAGTGACTATTGTTATTCTGTATGATAATAATTACCTTAGTAGCAGCATCACTAAAATGGGACTATTACTGTCTATTTAGGTACCTCATTTTCTTGAAGAATTTACGATTGTAGACTGTAGCATAAAACACGACTGTTTGCATATCAGATACCTCCTGGGAGAAGTTTAAAGATTACTTAGCATATTATTTGCCAATCTAGGTTCATTTACCTTCCTTATGAGTTCCAAATTAAATGTGAACTAGTCCATTCAGGCCATCCTTCACAGGAATTTTCTAGTGCCACAGTGATTTTTATCCTCCTTCTAAAAGTAACCCACATTAGTATGAACAGTTAGTTTCCCTTACCAGAGAGAGCTGCCACATCCTTGAAATTCACCCTGGGTAGGCAATATGTTGATGATTATTTCCTTTAACTCCTTTTTTTTCATCCTAAAACCTGACCTTTTGGTATTTTCTATATCTGTTAGTGGTATCACCATTTACTCATTTGTCCAAGCTAAACATAAAAAAATCTTGTAATTGTTTATCCTTCCTCCCTATTTAGAGATTCTGCTATATCATGCCCATTTTGCCTCTCTTAAGTCCTTCCCCTCTTCTATTCCTGCTGCCTTAGTTCCAGCCATCCTCATGTCTCACCTTGACCACTGAAGTAGTTAAATAGTTTAAGAAAGGGATAAACTTGCCTTTATTTCTCCCCTCTTTCACACTAATGCCTGAATTAATTTTTTAAGAATTCCTTCCCATAAAATACTCAGTGATTTTTCTATGGCCTACACACAAAGGCATTACTCAAGAAATATTTATAGAGTATCTACTATGTATTACAAATTAAATAACTGAGTACACAAAGGTAAAAAAGATAGAGTCCTTTGCTCTCAAGAAGCTCACAATCTAGAAGGAAAAACAGCATATCAACATATGTGACAAGTGTTATGATATTAGAGTGATATGCAATGGACAGTGGTAGCATGATATGAAAAAGAAAGAATGATACATCCCATCTGGAGTTACTGGAGAAAAATGTATGCATGTATGCATTTGACTCTGTCCTGACGTATGTGTAAGTTTTTTCTAGGAAGACAAATGAGAGAAGGCCTTTCACGCCAAGACAACAACATGTGCATTGGTTGCAATACCACAGTAAGCATTGCTTATTTAGAAAACCATAAGTTATTAAACAATGGGTAAGAGAGTATAAATGGTATTAGATGATGCACGTAAAGTAATCTAAAAATTTGATCTGAAGGTTATGAGAAGCCACTGAAGAAATTTAAACAGGAATATAATATAGGTCACGTTTTTGTTTTACAACAAAGAGGCTGGAATGAAAGGGAGAACAACTGGGATGTTATTACAATAGGTAAGACATGACAAAGCTCTGAATTAAAACAACAGCAATTGAATTTGTCATGGCTGGAGTTAGGGCAGAGAGAAAATGAATCCTTACCAAGCAATACAAGGCTCTACAAATTATGGTCAAATTCTAGCATAGTGCTTTGCACACAGTAAATACTTAATAAACCCAGTATCTGTTGAATGAATAAACAAAATTACCTTCTGTATCTATTACTTATCACTGCTTAAGAAACCATCCTGAAACTTAGTAGCTTAAAACAACAATGTTTATAAATTCTCACAGTTCTCTGGGTTAGTTGGGTGCTACTTCTGTTGACCTTGCACAGGTTCACTTACATCCCTGCTTGTCAGCTGGGGCTGGTTCCTCCCAGATGATGTGGTCTTGCTCTTTCCATGAGAACATTCTCTTCATGTTCTCTCTTTCCACATGGTCTCTCTCACTTTTGTTTTGAGGGGTGGTGGTCACTCTTTGTCTATGAATCTTTCATCCTCAAATAGGATAATCTGAACTCTTTCAGCCTTGATGATTTCAAGGCTCTAAGCAGGCAAGCCCCATGCATGAGCATTTATCATGCTTCAACTTACATCACATAGTCAAGCTTAGTCAATATGAGAGGAAATTTTACAAAGTGGGTCTACTGGTAGGTGTGATTCTTTGGATACCATCATTAGAGCAACCACACACCTCTATTTACTTTGCACCATTTCCCTCACAAGAACCTCATGTTTTAACCCATTGGTGTTCTCCTTTGTTCCCAGAAATGTCATGCACTTTCATGCCTTCTTGACTTTAGCCAGGTTTCTCCCCTTATACCTCACAATGCTCCCTTCTGCACTGGAATATTATCTGCTCACAAATAAAATGTACCTATTTTCAAAAGTTAGCTCAGATGACATCTCCCCGGAGAAGTCTTTCCTGAAAAACACATAGAAGGAAGATCTTTGCCTCCTCTCACTTACTTTTTTCATAAGTTGTAGTAGTAACTTCAACGGGTAACCCTGGCATTCTTGGCAGAACCAGTACAGTGATTCATAGCTAGAAATAAGTTATATAGAGCCTACTTCCAAAGAACTTATTTCAGGGCAGAAAGAGGAAACTTCTTGAACAAAAGAGGGATAATATATCAGAATTTACTTCTGGGCCCACTTTTGAGACCCATCCTCTTAGCCTCCCACAGGATCTACTACCTGTGTCAGAGACCATTTGCCCATGTGGTACTATTAATCAAAATGGTTCAAAGAGCCCTCTAGATTACTTCACATTTCATGCTTGTATCAAAACATCTCCTGTACCCCATAAATAAATATACCTACTACATACCCATGAAAATTAAAAACTTACGAAACAAAGAGCACTCTAAATTATCACTTTAAACAATGTGACACAACTATGAATGTTCAGGATACCCTAGTGCATGATGTACATAGCAGTCAGCCTTATAGTCATTTTAGGGGATGAACCTCTTTTTTTTTTTTTTTTGAGACGGAGTCTCACTCTGTTGCCCAGGCTAGAGTGCAGTGGCACGATCTCGGCTCACTGCAAGCTCTGCCTCCCGAGTTCATGCCATTCTCCTGCCTCAGCCTCCCAAGTAGCTGGGACTACAGGCACCCGCCACCACGCCCGGCTAATTTTTTGTGTTTTTTAGTAGAGACGGGGTTTCACTGTGTTAGCCAGGATGGTTTCGATCTCCTGACCTTGTGATCCACCCGCCTCGGCCTCCCAAAGTGCTGGGATTACAGGCGTGAGCCACTGCGCCTGGCCGGGGATGAACCTCTTGTTATATATCTGGATATTTGTACCAAAGTGTCTGACAACAGTTCTAGAAGCTACATGCAGCAACTGTAGCTAAGAATTAGTTGCTAGTTTGCTTACCATGTTGTGACAGAGATAGTAATCTTCATTAAATATTCTATTTGCTCTCCAGTGCTCCCCAGCCTCTTTGCATCTAGGTAAAGACATATAACTACTTTTAGCCAAATAAACAAGTACAAAATAGGCTATCCATGATTCTCCAGTCTCTCTCTTCCATTATTATAACATCTGAATGGAGACCACTAATCTAGATAATACTGCTACAAGAGCATAGTCTCCATCAATCCTGGTGCAGAGCCTTCTGTCAACCATGATGACACATTGCAGAGCAAGAAATAAACTTTTGTACGTTAAGTCACTAAAATTTGGAGGTTGGTTGTTACCAACAACATAACTTACCCTAGCGTGACTAATATATATTCCTCAAACATTGGATTTTGCTTCAGTCATCCTTGAAATAATATTTCAACAGACATTTATTGAGTGTCTATTATGTACCAGGCCCTCTATTTGGTATTTGAAGTCAGTTGATGTTTTTAAAAATGCTATCTTCTGGAGTTTATATTCTAATGAAGAAAATCATAATTGCTATCAATAATTGTGACAATTAAGCACAAACAACTTTGACAGAAGATATTGTCATAATATTAAGAACGTGACTATATGTATATTTTTTAGAAAACACAAAAGTAGAATATGCTTATCTTAGCTGGGAACATAATATATTATTTATTTACATTTTATTCAAGTCTTGCTCTAAATTATTTAAAATGAGTAGCCTCTTGAAAGGGGCACCAAAAATTTTAGAATTCTGAGAAAAGGTGAATGAAAAAATAAATAGTCTCTACCTAGCCAAAGACTACTGTCACCAAATATAGTAATCTGTCTACACCCAGCCAGAGAAGTCAGTCATCATCAGCTTCCACTCATTATTTTAAAAGCATGTAAAGAGCAAACCCAGATTTCTTTTTGTCATTTGCTAAGGAAAATCACTGAGTTAAGGGGCTCAAATCCAAATGCCTATAGTACAGGAAAGAAGTAGAAAAGGAAAGTAAACCAGGTGTTTGTTTTTAAAGTATCAGCTGCTAAAAAGATAACCATTTTTTAATTTTTACTAAATTATGGCTCAAAAATACAATAATGCAAACATGTATTATAGTGGAGACTATATTTTAAATTGTGCATTAGACATACACATGAAAAGACAGAAGTTGCTAAGATTAATTTTCTTTTTTCTAATTCTTGCTCCTTTCTTTCATACCAAGATGACCATATCTGCTTGCATATTTTACTTGGTACACGCAGTACAGAATTTAGCCTTGAATCTTTTAGTAGAGAGTTTGATTGAGTTTTATTCAGAAAATAGCTATTCACAAACATAAATATATCTGGACATGTATAGCATCTTTGTACAATATTTTTTACCATTAATAAAACTGCTGCACAGAGATATTTGTAGAATTTTAGTATTTTAGACCTCCTATTTAGTTTTTAGTGACATATTTCTGCAATTCAGAAGATTCTTTCTTTGCATGATTAAAATTAATTGAGAAAGATTAAGTTAATTAAAACTGAATGTTAGCTTATTTTTATAAACTTTGAAAACAGAGTATTTTCTAGAATTCAGTCTCAACTTCAATATCAGAGGGAATGTAGTTTAAGCCATAACTTTCACCTGTGGAAACCACTTCATCAGAAGAATATAAACCAATATTCTTTGTCAGATGGGTTTCCCTAAGATTCCATTTTGCCTAAAATGGGCACATTAAGTCATTTGTAAACATTTGTGAAGGTCATTTCAAGGTATATAGATATATTTTAACATCAGCCTAAAAGCCTAAGATGTATCCATTAGTCTCTGAAGATGAAGCAAGGATTTTCCCAAGATGGCATGAGTCAGTCAATTTCTTTCACTATTAAAAACACAAAAGTCTCTTCAACAGCACAGCTAAAGTGGTACAACTGAGTCACTAGTCTCTGCATAATACAACAGAAGACTTAGTGAACAGTGCTTCTAGCACATAAAGTAAAACATTGAGTTATCTACATTACAAGCCACAGAAGCATTTCCAGCTTGAGTGTCACTTACCCCAACCAAGTCAGGCTCTTTTTTTTTTTCCCCACCATTTAGTACAAAGTAATTCCTGGCAAATTGCAATGTATTCCTCCAAAGTTCACTCCCTGAGATTGTTATCCCAGGAGTTTGACATTAACACAGACTTCCACAGAGGTTCCAGCTAGAGTCACTCCCTGGTATTTCTTGCCCCATCTTCATTAAGCATTGCAAGACTTGTTTCAGCAAGTCTTCTGTTTTCTGATGTTGTGCCTCTCATGGGCTTTATTTCCAAAAGTTATTAAGTTTCATTTATATTCTCATTTATAACACATATAAATGTATCTAACCAGGTGATATTTGTTTTATCTGGGTTTTCATCAGCTGCAATAAAACATGACACAAATATTTTAACTTCTTCCCTCAACTTATCTATTAGCTTCTTAGCTGTTTCTTCAACACCTTGAGCTCATATTTCAAGTTGGAATGAACTTGCCAATTTAAACAATTATTTATGTTTAAGACGCATAATTTCCTGTGTCTTTATACTCTTTGATAAACTCCCCATCTATAAAAGGAGTTTCTGATGCCAAGGCAATTTTTGTAGGTAATTCTAGAAAAATTGATAGCAATATTACTCAGATGTTTTAAAATTCAAAAGCAAGCCAAGTAAAAAAAATTTCAGAACCTTTTCTCAAGTCATTATGTTTCTCATCAAACAAGGCTTCCATTCATCAATCATATTTCTTATTGTGATTGCTTACATAATAGTATTAAAAGCTGTATTTTTTAAAAAAACACATTTTGCATATTAAACAGATAGGAATAATCTTCACTTTTGGAAAGAAATATGCTCTCTGCCATATGGTCTCCTTTTAGATTATTATTTGTTTTCTCTCTTTTGATAAGGTATTTGTTAAAGAAATCATCTTTCTTTCTGCAAAAGAACATGACAGTACAAATGCAATAATATACGGCAACTGAAATTCAGCCTATTAGGAGGGCAAAAAGAAAACTACAGTTCACTTTGCTGCTGAATTTGAGCCTAGTGATGTCAGATCTTCTGATTCTCCAATGAAAGGCAAAACCTGAATTTTCTATAAAACCACCCAACTTTTACAGGTTGAGAACTAATTCCTATTATGTTTAAAATATTGTTCAGTCTAACCAAAAGTCAGAACAACATTCTGGCTTATGGTGGGTCATATTTTTACATCACATAAATTCAGCCTCTTGTCCAACTTCCCTACATCTCACCTCAGATTGGGCTGCAGAGCCTGATTTCATAAATTCTTAAGTAAATCAGTTATGAGTGACCACTATCCATCGAAAGTACTGTGTGACATTCAAAGAAATAGTGAAAAAATGAATTTATCAAATAACTTATCAATGTTACATTAACATACTATCATCAGCATACATTGAAATATTTCAATGTGTTAAAGGAATTTTAATCAAGAACAGTATGTCAATCATGGCCTATATAACCTGCCTCACAAATTAATAGAATAAAGATGAAAACATTATTCTTATCCATTAAAACAAATAACAATTTTTTTCATCACATAGTCAAAAACAGTCTGAAGAGAGCTTGTTTTACAAATCCTACACAATAATTTTTACAAATCCAGATACATGCACAAATATATCAGACTATTTCATTCCATGAGAAACAGTGTGCAAGGATTGGCTTTCTGACATTCTTCTCCAAATAGGGAGACAAACTAGAAAATAAATTATTGAATAATAATGAACTATCTGTATGGTCTTCAAATTCAACTATCATTTAACATGTAAACATTCAGGGCCAATAAGGCCCAGGAGATAAAGCCTTAAGGAAAGGCCAGGTATTCAGCTTGGACAACCCAAGTAAGAGTAAAAAAAAAGTAAAAAAATAAATTTGATAAAATATTATAAGTATATAACATATGAAAAATGTTTTACACACACACACACACACACACAATTTGTCTCCAAAAGACAGAACATATTATGTACTGTATTTAAAAAAAAAAAGTCTTGAAAGATACATTTTCTGTTAGCTACCAGGATCCAAGAATATCCTCTCTTAAATTCAGAAAAAGCCTTATATATCATTAAAGATTTAGTCTCAAGCATGACATTGTGTCATACAAAAAAAACTGACCAAATGTGATCATCCCTTTCTTCTAAGACAAGATTTTATCCTGGGATGCATTGACAGACATCCTGAATTCCTGAAGTCCCTGAAAGTATGGATAAAATTTTGTGTGTATGTAAATTTTTTAAGAACAGAGCTTACAGTTTCCATGAATTTTTTTTAAATAATTGAAAACATCCAATTGGTTTTAAATCATTATTATGCTAGGAGCTGTAATGAAAGAAAGAATTTGATCAGTATTTCTGATTAAGAACCTAAGATAACCAAACCTTATTTAAAAAATAGATTTCAAGTAAGTCATTAATAATTATTTGGCCAGGTCCTTATTAAATATGCAGTTAAGAATTAGGGCTGTTCAATAAATTCATTAGAAAAAGTAGTGAAGTATTGAAAAAATATATGGATTGAGGATCCAGACAGACCTATGTTCTATCCAAGTTCTGCCTCTAATTAACTACATGACAAACAAGGTACTTAAACATTCTGAGCCACTATTTCTCCCTCTGTCAAAGGTAATAATTCCTACCTCAACAATGACTACCTTACAGAGTTTCAGAGGAATTAAAAATTCTAACAGTTCCTGTGCCTAGTAGTAATTCAGTAACAGTAAGTTTCCTTTCTCCTTTCTTTCCTACTGAATAAATGCTCCTCATGATTACCTAAAATATCTACTACATTCATTCCTGGTAACTGTGAAGGCCAAAGCTAGGTAACTTGTAAAAGTGGCTACAGGATGTAAAAACGCCTCAACAATATCCACCAAAATAAACAAAGGGAACCTAATATTCTTTCAACAATGCTAAAGCCAAGAAAGGCCCCGTTCATGCGACAACTCTAAAAACTATTAACAAAGAGCAATAAATATTTGACCGAACCTAGAGAGTAAACTGTCACTTATAAGCCTAAGGCTGAGTCACAAAACGGAAATTGAAAACATTTTCAAGGGTAGTATTCCCTAGCTGGTGGAAGAGACTGCAGAAAAAAATTAGGAAGTCAAGAGAGTACTTTCCCTGACCAAAACTGGCTTTCGGATGCAACTGGAGAGAGTAACTTGAAGGATTTCAGGACACCCACCAGGGTCCCTTAGATAAAGGGTGTGGCCACAGTGTTTGTACTCAGGGGTCCCTTGGTATGGACAGCACACAAAATAAAGTGGAGTTTTGCCACCTGAAAATATCCACAACTACTCTTGAAGTGGGCAAGTGTAAGATGAGGCTGAGGGCAAAAATTAGACTACATTGGCTCCCAATACCCACCAGAGAAAAAGCTGCCATTAATCTGTATGGAAGTGAGAAAATAAAGATCATTGCCCTTACGTATGTATACCGCCAGATTTCTAGTTGAGACTGTACTTTATATTTTCCTACTTCAGAGAAATTAAAATGTTCTTCCTTTTGTAAATCTATGATAATAGTAGATAGAAGCTTCTCAATTAACTTATACTGCAAATTTAAAAATTGACAATATTGTCTTTCCACAATTTTAAAAAATCTTATTCTCTTTGAAAACACACAGTCTATAACTACTAATCCACATAGCTACCAAGGGAGAGCATGCCTGCCAACATTTATTATCAATTAATCTAAATTCATCATTTTAATCATTATTAATATGACCAGACAACAGAAGTTTCCCAAAAATGTGGGGGAAAAAAACAGAAGGCAAAAAAGAAATTGACCACACTGGGTGATCAGAAGAAATAACTACTAATGAATATGCTAATTCTGGAAACAGGACAGAACTTTAAAAAAGTTCTAATTAGAATTCTCAATGAGATTTGAAAATAATAATATTGCTTTTTTGAGAGTAAACTGCTACAAAAGAGCGCAAAAGAAGAACACTTTTTAATAATTAGAAAATAGATTGACAGATTAGATAAATCAACAGAAGCAATGATTAGCAGAAAGAGTATTGCTCTGAAAACCAAGTCTATGAATCAAAACTTGAGAAATTCTTCAAGAAAAGGATTATGATCCTAGGATTATGTATGATATGTCAAACTATCACTCTTGAGTGAAAGTGAACATTTACTCAAGAAATGAATGAATGAATTATAGGTACAAAGCATTACAAACCTATTAAAATTGTGAAAGCTGGTAGCAGATGTTGTTTCTCCCCTATGTGGGCCTGACTTCAACTGAAATTTAAAAAAAAAAAAAAATTATTGCTATCTTTCTCTGCCAGAGCCCATTCGGACTACAGATGAAGCAGGCCCTTACCCCTGGTAGCCTTCAACAAGTTAACTAATAAGAGAAGGTCCATAAATCCACCAGCTCTCTCATTCTTTGGACAGTATAACTCTGAAATGTGTTTTCTACACTGGCTCCCACAACTGTCCCAGAGGGATTAACCTGCAGTTGCTCAAAGTGACAAATGCTTGCTAACGCATCGTTTACTGGCTTTCCTACCTTCTCTTTACCAATTCCCCATGCCCCTACCTACACTTCCTAGAAACAACTTGCCCTTGAAATCCTGCAAGCCAAGCTGAGATTACACTTTTGCTTCAAACAATTAGTCAAAATTTATAAGAAAAAACTATAATCAATGCAAGAAAGAAAACCACAAGCACAACTGGAAATTTTGGCAGACCTCCCTGAGAATTTGATAGAAAAAGGAGACATGAGTAACAAATGGCAAGTTTGATATAATGACTTGAATAAAGGAGAATATTATCAAAGATCTGCCTTTCCCATACAGCAGCAAACCAAGAAGACTTGCAGAAAAATTCAAAGAACAGATCATTTCTACCTTATTTAAACCATTACAGAGAAGAAGGAAGTTTTCACTATTAATTTTATGAAGCTACTATAACCTTAATTCTAAAAACTAGTCAAATTTGCATGTCTACCTGTAAGCATGCACTCACACACTAACTACAAAGTGATATCATTTGAGAGTGCAATGAAAAACATTCTAATGAAAATACTGGAAAATCAAATCCAAAATTATATCAAAAACATATTACCACATGACCAAGCTGACTTTATTCCAAGAAAACAAGGATTATACAATTTAGGAAATCTAATACTGTAGCTTGTTATATTGATATGTCAATAGATTAAAACCATACACTTGTTTCTATCGATGATAGAAAGTCATAAAATATATCTACCCCTGTATTATGAATAGAGCTTCCTTAATGTGATTCAGACTAACAGAAAAAAGAAAGCATCATCATCTCTAATGGTGAAAATGAGGCACTTCTATTCAAGTCAAAGAGAAAACGAGAATGTTTGCTGTCACTTCCATTACCTGACATTGCTCTGAAGTTTTCAGTCAACACAATGAGTCAAGAAAAAGAAGAGAGGCAAATATAGGAAAGCAAGCAAGCAAATTATCAGGATTTGCAAATGATATAATTATCTATCCCAGAAAGGTGAGAGCACCAAATGAAGAACTTAGCAATAACAAAGCGTAGTAGATGACTAAATTACAATATTAGTACACAAAATTAGTAAATCCTGTTAGCAATAATCAGATGTTTGAATGGAACAGCCCTATTCATAGTCCTATAAAAAATAAAAACTATATTATTCCTAAACATGAACCTAAAAAAAAAAATGATACCACTATAAAATCTCTGTGAAGAACACTATAAAAGTTTACTGAAGGGCATAAAAAGACTTTCTAAATAAAGTTCATGACATACGGATTCTTAGATGGGAAGATTCAATTTTGTAAAGATGTCAGTTTTTTCCAACATAATTTATGAATTTAATGCATTGTAGTTCCCTATAGAAATAATGGGGAGAATGAACTTACCAAACTGATTATTAATTTCCTAACGAAGAATATATTTATTAGAATGACCAAGACATTGTAGACAAAGAAAAATAAGTGAGAATTTGTTCTACTGAACAGCAAGATTTATAAAAAGCTATAGTGATTAAAATAATAAGTCATTGGCACAGAAAAAGACAAATAGATGTAAAAGATAAAATAGAGATCCATAAATGTATGAAAACTTTTGTATTATAAATGTGGCACTTCAAATCAGTGGGGAAAAAGGATAGATACATATAATAATTTTGAAACAGCTGGCTGAATACTTGGAATTAAAGTTTTGTGTGTCTCAGATAAAATCCAGGTATATGAAAATTTAAATAATTTTTAAAATAAAATTATTATAATAAAACAAAGGAGAATCATATTTTAATATTGAAGAAGAAAAGCAAAAAGTTATTTCTTAGGTAATAAAAAGTACAGAAACTATAAATTAATGTAACTATGTATTTAAACTTTTATAAGACAAAAACATTATGAATAAAATTTTAAAACAAGTAAACAGAAAAATATCACAATATATACAATAGACAAGCAACATTCATAGTATATAATGAATGAATAATGTCCTATAACAAAACCCTAAGATTATATTACTTAGTAATATGATCATAATATATAATACCCTATTAGGAAATTAGGCAGAGATTAAAAACAATGAATTTACTGAATAAGAAAAACAAATGACTGCAGGAAAAATTGTTCATTAGTTATTATAAAAAAATATCAAAATTCTGTTGTCTTTCAACCTGAAAAATTTGCAGTTTTAAAAAGTTTTAAAATGTTTTAAAATATTTTAAGGTAAAGTGCTAGCAAGGATGCAAGAAAACAGACACATATATTTTTTATGGAAATATAGTTTGAAAATAGCTTTCAGGACAGCCATCTCAATATCTTTCAAAATTACATACTATTTAGCAGTTTATTTCTGAAAATATATTACAAAAATAATAGGACAAAAGTATGTGCACAAACATGTTTATTGAGACATAATAGCAAAGAACATTAACTGGGATGTTGTTTGTGGAAAAACATGAAATAAGTTCTCAAAAAGATCAAGCACCCTTTTGTTTTAACATGGTAAGCAGTCTGCAAAATGCCTTTAAGTCGAAGAAGCATCTTACATTTCATTTTGTATCTTTGTGATTATATACACATAAAAAATACGAATAATTTTAAAGGATGGAGGTAAGTACCCTAAAAAATTAACAGTAAATAACATTATGAAGTGGAATTACAGGGGGATTTTAAATTTTTCTGTTTTTAATATTTACCATAATTTGTATTACAAAAATATTCCATTTTGAAACAAAAATGAATAAGAAATTCCAAATTTTATATATTTTTTCTTTTTCTTTCTTTTTTTTTTTTTTTCTGAGACAGAGGCTCATTCTGTCACCCAAGCTGGAGTGCAGTGGTGCAATCTGGGCTCACTGCAGCCTCTGCCTCCCAAGTACAAGCGATTCTCGTGCCTCAGCCTCCTGAGTATCTGAGACTACAGGTGACCACCATCACACCCACCTAATTTTTGTGTTTTCTTAGTAGAGTTGGGGTTTTGCCATGTTTGCCAGGGTGGTCTCGAATTCCTGGCCTCAAGTGATCTGCCCCCTTGGCCTCCCAAAGTGTTGGGGTTATAGGCTTAAGCCACCACACTGGGCCTAAAATTGTAATATTTTTTAAAAATCCATCTGACTGGCATCTTTATTCCTAACTGTCCTTCCAATGAAATTGCTGGTCTGAATAAATGTTTACATTATCCATAAGCAGTGTAAAATAGGGGATTTTTTTAGAGCTTATGAATACAGTTGTGACTTAACAGAAAGCACATATTTGATACTGATCCAGTATATAGCAGAGTTTTAACAGTTTTGAGAAACAATATCTACCAACAAAACATTTATAGTTCCAAGATATTTGAAATTCTTAGCAAAGAGACTGTGCATACAATAGAAAAAATAATCAAGGGTATTTTTTTTTCATTTTTAAAGGTTAATGTTGAGTAAAAGTCAGCAGATGATACAATAAATGACAATATTTTCTAGATAAGAGAATGACTGATTTTAATATTAGGCGTTTCAACCAGTTTGGACACAGCAAGTCATTTGCCCACTTACATTTCCTAGCCACCCAAGGAGGTCATTTACAAGATCAAAGGATCTGAGTTTCATTAGATTGATCAAAAGATGCCGTATATGTACGTTCTTTCACAGACACCCATTAGCTTGAATGAAAAGAACATGCTTATGCCAAATAAATATATTTTCCTTGTTGGTCTGATAGAACTAAGATGAAAGTACTACAATATTTTTACTTATAATAAAATTTTACTGACACCACAAAAAGACATGGAGAATATTTTTTCATACATAAAGGAGTACTTCTAACACAGTGTATATTAGCCTAGACACAATGTAATTCTATGAAATCGAATCAGCCAGCCAACCAAGTGAACTTTTAACATAAATACTCTAAGTCTAGAGGTGTGAAAGCTTTTTATGTTCCAAACATTTATTTACCCCCTCAAATGCAAGAGTTTGTAAAAACAGCACTGTCTGCTGTGTAAATAATGTGTATAGTCTTTGAAAGTTCATAGTTATATAATTATCCTTTAAAGCAATCTCAGATTTTGTCATGGTCGGCTAACAAAGGAGTTTGTATGAAAAATATAAGAAATGTTCATTTAAAACGGTTTATTTATAACAAGTTCTCCAAGAGCAGAAATACTGAGTGGAATATTTTTATCTGGAAGATACAGAACTCTATGTTTGAATTCATTTTGAATTATAAACAATTTAGTTGTATAAACAAATTCTTTGTTGATGGCTTTCCTCTATTTAGTAAATTAATTTGTGGATGTAACCCAGTCACAATATAATTTTCATAAGCAATATTTTTAGCAACTATATCTACCAAATAGCCAAAGTGTCCATCTATTATTCTGATTAAATAATGAAAAAAGCAGCCAATTTGATTTTTATAAAATAAGTTAAACATGTATTTGATTTTAAAAGCAAAAGCAAGAGAGTGATTGAGTATATTTCCACTGTCAAATTCTCTGACATTGGTTAACTCTGTCTAATCATTTCAAGATAAAGTTGTTACTTAGGTTGGGTGTATTGAAAGGTATTGTGGAAGAATAGATGCACACAATAAATGTGAGGTTAGTCAATTACGAAAAAGCAAACAGCTGAAGAAGCAAGAGAACACCAAGAGAGCACACGCACCTTTTCATT
This sequence comes from Symphalangus syndactylus, assembly GCF_028878055.3. Classification (NCBI taxonomy): domain Eukaryota; kingdom Metazoa; phylum Chordata; class Mammalia; order Primates; family Hylobatidae; genus Symphalangus; species Symphalangus syndactylus. The sequence continues at coordinate 88,674,920 of NC_072429.2, read as the reverse complement.
TAAGTCTTTCAACAATGTAGATAAGTCTTACTATTCTGTACTTCAAAGGAGGAAAGCAGCATATGAAAAATGGAATAATCTTTCCAAAGTCACAAACGTGATAAATGTTAGATTCAGTTTTAAAACCACGACCCCAAACCTCTTCATGCTGCCTCCACAAAGGTCAAAGCAGTAGGTAATGTAGATGTTTTTGACAATATGAATTTATTTTATCTTTATATTTATTTGACTGTTACATATGAATAATTACATTCACAAACTAGTACAAGTAGGTGGAGCCCACGTTTCCTTGGTTAACAAGCAACAGGGCTAAGACTAGAATTGAAAATATGAAAACATTAGCCTACCTCTTCCATGCACTTGGCTAATAATCTTTTAAATTCTGTACAGTGACAGAAAAATAACAAAATATTAAGAGAATGAAACTCTCTTTCCAGGGTCAGGTAGTTTATTCAAATTCAGAGTACCCTGGGGAGAATTGCTTTGCCTATCTCAGACTCAGTTTCCTAAACAGGAAAGGATGCTAGATAATGAATATTTTATTGCTATCTCTGTTTTTGCTAAGGAGATAATAAAAGGAAAATTGAATTAATTTAGACATTCAGGAGAAATTATGACTTTTAAATAAAATCTCTTCCTCTCAAGAGTTAAAAAATAAACAAAAATAGCTATTATGTTGCTCCAAAGTTACCATAACTTGATAGAAGAAAAAGAAAGAAGGTGCAATTACTGGCTTAACCTACCTGATTCTCTCCTGGGATTTAACAGCTCTTCTGGGATTCTAATCAGTTGCTTCTTTCCCCCTAATATTAATACCCTAGTGGCATAAAAGAGTTACTGCATCTTCTTACAGGGAACAATTTTTCCATCAACCTGATTACTCCTAGTACATTGGTTTGTTTTGAACTCTTTGAATGAAGCATGGTATTCTCTAGTATTCTAGCTTCCTATTGGTTGTGCTACCCTGCCTAGTTTTTATTAGGCAATGCAATCTCGACTTTTTTCTATCAATAAGAAATCACAGACTGGAGAAACTTACTTGCTAGTTTACACTAATGATGATGAGGACCATTGAAAATTATCACATTTTGTGGATTAGAAGGTAAATAAACATGATAAAAATTAAAGATATTGCCCAACTAAATATACATTTTCTCAACAATTGCTTGGTTGGAATTATTTACATAAACATCCTTTGATCTAAACTGTACCAAGATAGTCAAATATCCCCAAGTGTTAGTATGTAACACTTTCAACCATTTAATCTTTTCTAAGCAATGGAGTGAGACATTCCAATTTTTCTGAGAAAAAAAAAATCAAGTCTCCATATTTCTTTTCTCCAGCAGAGCAAAAACAAGAGGAAGGAGGCTCAAATTCTATTAACAAGAAAAAACTCATTTTAAGTGGTTGTTAAATGCTGGAATAAGGATAGAAAAAGGTCAAAAAAAGAGAACAAAAAAAAGAGAACAAAGATAGGTTTTAAGTAGAGAATAGACTTTCTGTTTCCTGGAAGGATTCAGTTACCATTCAAAGACATCAATTCCTACAAATCTAAAAAGGCTTAGTCTACATTAACACATTAAAAGATGGGCCTTACCTATCTCTTCAATTTATAGGCAAGGAAAAAGACACAGCAGGATGAAATGGCTGCTCAACACCATACCATGAATTTGGGAATCACCAAAACTAGAATTTCAGGAGTCAGACCTATATTTTTCCACCTTGGAAAACATACTTTTCACTATCATCGTTGTCTAACTAAATAAATAAATGGTGCTTGTGGTTTGGGGAACATGGGTAGCACAGCGGATGCAAACTCAAATCACAATGCTGTACCACTCCAAAAAATATTGGAGTTATGTTTTTGTTTTCACCCTTTTCTCTTTATGTAAATTTTATATCGCTCTAAGACTCTTTACTCTCCAGAGACCTGATGATACAGCCACTGGCACAGCTTGCTTGGATTTGTGAGTTATACTAAAGAAAAAGGACTTTGAGCTCCAAATATAAAGACATATGAAAGAAGCACAAGTTTCCAATTTGTACAACATCAAGTATTGAAATTATTAATGACTTTTAAAACTAAGACCAAGGAGTTAATTTTGTCTCCAATTTGATAAACAGGTTTCTCAAAGAATTAGCAATCACATTCACCTAATAAAAATTTGAATTCCCGCTATTATTTGGAATAAAGATAATTGAAGCTGTTATCAAAGGATTCACCCAAAAAGGACCTTTTTTTTAAATTTTTTTTTATTTTTGAGGCAGAGTCTCACTCTGTCGCCCAGGCTGGAGTGCAGTGGCACGATCTCGGATCACTGCAAGCTCCGCCTCTTGGGTTCACTCCACTCTCCTTCCTCAGCCTCCCAAGTAGCCGGGACTACAGGCGCATGCCACCACGCCTGGCTAATTTTTTGTATTTTTAGTAGAGACGGGATTTCACCGTCTTAGCCAGGATGGTCTTGATCTCCTGACCTTGTGATCCGTCCACCTCGGCCTCCCAAAGTGCTGGGATTACAGGCGTGAGCCCCCGTGCCCGGCCAGGACTTTTTAAGTAAGTGTTAAAGTAAGTTTAGCATATAGCTTCCTCCTTTCCTATGTTAAGTCCAGCCTGAAGGTTTCACACACTGAACTGTAACCTAATTGGATGTGTAAACTGTCTATAATCTATTCTGGTAACAAGTAGCTGAGTCCCAACCAATCCCAGCAGTCATACTTCAACCACTGACAGGCGGCCAACTGTTCAAATCCTATTTAAATAAGGCAAATGCGAAGCTGTAACCAATCCAGCTGTTTCTGTGCCTCACTTCTGTTTTCTGGTCATCACTTTCCTTTTCCTGTCTCTAAGTCCTTCTCAACTATGCAACAGTACTAGAGTTGCTCTGAACCCATCTAGTTCAGCAGGCTGCCCGATTCAGGAATCATTCTTTGCTGATTTTAACTCTGTTAAACTTAATTTGTCTTAAGTTTTTCTTTTAACATAAGTAAAATTCACAGCAATAAAAATGAGAAAATATATAATGGAGAAATAAAATCTAAAAACATGCACTTATTTTACGGCAAACTCTAGACAGAGAAACTTAAAGGTATTTTAAGGTGGAAAAGAACAATAATAATCACAGTAGTAATAATAATAATGATAGCAAGGTAAGAAAATAGTGCCTTTACTTAAAAAGAAAGACATTAACAGGAAGTAAACTGGCTAAAGGTTTATATATACATCAATTCATATATGTATACACACATATGTATGCATGTAGATATATGGGTATACATATATATGTAGACTATATATGCATACATACATATATTATTATACATAAATACACATGGTTTATGTGAGTGTATGCATACAGATTAAATAAATAAATCCCCTTCATTCTAATTCTCATCCCATGTCAATCCTTTCTCACTAAATCCTAAATTTTATATTTTTAAGACTCTATTACCCAACAAAGTTCCTAACCACCCTATATGACTTTTAGTTACTTAATCTTCGCCTGCATAAAACATTATTAATAAAAATTATATAAGGATCGCAATTTGAATATAAAAGAATATTGAAAAATCTAATCTTCTGGCCATTAACAAACAAAAAGCCCTGCAGCGATATTGCTCAGTAAATCCTTAAAAGTAAAAAAAAAAAAAAATCCACTACTTTGCCACTTCTCTCATTTTGTAATTCATGATAACTGCAAAGGAAAATAATTTTTCCTTCACTGTTTATACTTTACACCCACCAATGTTAATGAAAATGACACTTGAGAACAAATGCCAAATTGGTCTTTAGTGTTGCTGGAGCCCCCAATGTGGCTAGATGAAAATATGCATAGCTGATGACATGGCAAATAAGTCTCATTGGGGGTAATTCCACAGCTGAATAACAATAAATTTGCATTAGCAAATTCTAATTACACGGATTAATTTCCTTATCATCCCCTATGGCAATACAGACCTTTTTCAAGTTCACAGGAATCAAGAGATGAACTAGTTAACCTTTTAAGGGTGTGTACCTTAGTTTTGGGGGTTTTTTCCATATAACACTTTATTGAGATGCCCGTCATATAATGTATTTGCTTTTGAATCACATTATATTATTTCCATAATAAAGAGTATTTGGAATTACACAATCCAGAATCTCCAGTATTTAAGAATGCTACTACCTATGGATCTCCCTAGTTCCAACATGTGGCTAAAATGAATATATTCTCAAAGGATAATTATGACTTCTTAGTTACAGACAAGTGCATAATGGAATATTGTATTACATACATGTAGGCAAAAATTTATATTTAATTAATTGAGATCCAAATGTCCTTAAATCACTCCAAATACTTTGTTATAAATTTCACACACACATTTATTTTACATAAAGGCCAATGCTTTCTTTTTTCCTGTCTAGGATACAGAAAAATTATGTGGGCTAAATATTAGAAACATTTTATAACTGATGATGAAGTTTTTAGCAGGCCAAACACAATATAAACATCATGAAAACACAGCCCAGCCTCCTGGGCTCTTATAAGCTACTTCACACTCCTTTACAACCCCACATCCTCCCTCTGCTATTCTTAATCTTTACTGTGTAAATAAGAAAATACTGCATAATGGAAGGATCATAGAATGCATCTTCAACCTGTGATGCCTCAGTGCCACAACTCTCTTCACTAGGGAAGACTTTCTGAAGCTGCTGGTTTCCAAATATCACAGATATTTAGAGTTGAAGGAGACCTTTTAAATGTTAGTGCAATCCCTTTTCTGATTTTTTAATTTCATCTACTAACAGCTAATGACAAAGAATATCCCACTTACTACTAATCCCACTGTCCAGATTCCATTTCTGGACAGTTCTGACTTTCACTCTTTTTCTCAAATTTTGAAATTAAAATCTCTAAATGTTTTATCCATTGGCCTTGAAGATAACTTTTTAATAAAAGGTAAAAAGACATACAGAATTTTTAGAACATTTTAACTGCTAAAGAAGCCAACAACCCAAAAAGCCAGTTAATAGGTAAAAAAAAAAAGAACAGCCAACTTTTTGTAGCCAAAGGATCAAAAACAACGGCAGCCTAACAAAACAGAAGACTTACTACAACCGAAGAGAGAAAACTATGGCACACCCCAGACCTGCCAGCAAAAGCCAAGTAAGGAACATAGACTTCCACTCTCACCCAGCTATAACAAGGCACCCCTCCTGCTGGGGGGTGGGAGGTTAATCAGAGAAGCTGGAGTTGGGAAGCAGGACTTTCATCCCACCTGACAGTAACTCCCACCCCCATGATGTCAGTGGAAGCCACATGTGGGCAGTAAACAGCCTCCCCTTCCCTCCCAACCCGCCTACCTCTCCAACCTCATATCTCACCATCAACCTCCCTCCATTCCCCGACATTAAATTCTCTCAGCAATACTTAAAAGATGCAGGCCCAAAAGCACGTTATGCTCCCTCTAGGCTCTATGCTTTTGTACGTATTGTTCCCTTTACCACCACCACCATCACTACATCCACCATCAGCACTAACCCCCAAATCTACCTTCGACTCTACTTTTGCCTAGGTAATGCCTTCTTGTGCTTAGATACCATCACATCCAGGAACCTTTTCCCGCCACGGTTGACTGGATTAGGTACCCTCTGTGTTCTCCCATAGGACTCTGTAGTATCTTTCTATAACACATATCACATGGTGTTGAAATTCCTTGTTTACTTCTCTGTGTTTCTAGCTAAAGAAAAAAACCCTTTGAAAACAGGGAGCACTTGATTTTGTATTGCATCCCCAACTTATATACAGTGGAGGGCACACAGTGATTGTTGAAAAATTATTGCTGAATAAAAACTTTATTAACAAATTCCAGACCAGTATTTGCTTTTCAGTTTCATTATTGCCCATGAAAAACATTCCCAATTATGTAAGTGGAATGGGTTAGAAAATATGATTTGCTTTTGGAAAATCAGTTGAAATTCAACTTCATTAACGTAAATATATTTCATAAAGTGAAAAATGGCTCTATATATGCTCACATATCTACATATATACTTAGTGCATGTTTATCTACTTATAGATAACACTCTGCTTATCTTCAAATAATTTTTAAACAATGCTTATCATCATTAACATTATAATTATTGGTGCTTTAGTTAATTTGCATTTCCGTGACACCAAACACCAGGGTGCTGAGTGCTGCGCGTGTAAGAACATCCTAATTGCTTTCCATCTAACCAACAAGATATTTGTTTAGTGCTCATCAAGACTCTCCCTGGGCACATACATGATGTTAAAAAGGAAAAAAAAAAAGAAAAAAGAAAAAACAATGAGAAACAACAACTTTCCTAGAGGAATTAAGTCTTTCAATCTGATTCAGCTCTGAGTATACCAAAACTTCATTATTCTCAGAAACAAAATAGAGAAGAATCCAACTTTCCAATGCTCCCTAATGGCCAGGAAACATTCTTAATGTTTTGTTTCCTGAAAATGCACACACAAAGATCTTGGAATAAAATTTGTTTTGTGTCAGATGGATTTTCTTTGTTTCTTTCTCTCTTTTTTTTATTTGTTACTCATTAGTATTTTTTACCCTCATTTTTGTTGGGACCTTAAAATACTCCTTTTTCATCTCCCTTGAAGACATTTTTCCCAGATTTATTGATTTTGTGCCATGGCAAATTGAAAGTGGTTTTGATAACCTAGGAGTCACTGAGACTGCACTCAGCTTTAGCAATCACAAAGTACCTCAAAAATGTACTTATCACTTATGATCAATAGACCTCACTTTGCTTCATGCTGGCATTGTTTGCAATGTGGAAGTCAAAAGGTCATTCAAAATGGCACCTGTGGTTAATGAATTATGACCCATGAATGGAAATTAACAATAACCATCCAATAATCATGCACCAGTAAAATCGCCATGGAATTTTTCTAACATAAAGGGCATGGGAATGGTTGCCCTAGTCAATTATAATGTATCAGGATTAGATGCATCTTAAGATAAGAATCTTGAGTCTAAGTTGAGCACTTTAATACGTTAACCTTAATAGATGCTTATTATAACTGCATTAATCACCAACTACTTGAACTAGCTAGCATCCCACCAAGCACTTTATATATGGTTCTTTTTTAATTCTTACAACAAAATGAGGTAGAAACCACCATTTTTCAGATTTTAGAACTACTCTTGACCAAGGTCACACAATTAGCAAGTGGCAAAATCAAGATTTTAAGTAGGTTTTCCTAACTGCAAAGCCTGTGCTTTTTCTATTACCCTGCAGTGCTTAATCGGGGATAAAATTTATCTTTTAATGCAGGATAGGATAACATTAAAAAATGCTGAATTTTTTAAACTCCCCAAACTCTCAAAAAGAGATGTAAGTCCACTATTGATATTGTTATGAATTTTACCCATGTATGCTGTTCTAGCTCCCTTTCTATATATTCAACTTCAACCCACATCCTCTCTGACACTAGGTAAACCAGAAATAAATGCATTTGGAATCTACTATTTTCCTTTCCCTAAACAAACAAACAAAAAAAAGATGACATTTTGGGCTGGATGACTAAAAAACTTATTTTAAAGAAAACTGAAACTAAAAAAATACACAAAATATTTTTTATATTCTGATACCCTCGCTTTCTCGTGTACAAGAACAGTTAGTTGGCACACCAGCCTGCTTCATGCCCACATTTACAGACTGTCATCCCTAGTAAGAAAATTTTTAATCATGAAAACGGACGAATTGTCTGTTAGCATAAGTGACAGACGTCAGCATTTTTTTTCTTTTATTGACACAGCTATAAACTCTTTTTTCTTAGAGGGTTCATTGGAAAAAGTAAAAAGAAGCCAGAGTTAAATGCCCACTAACATGTAAACCAAAAGCACGTTCATAAAATACAACAGCATAAACTGGCTCATTAAATTTTTTTATACAGGAGAATCTGATTGGATGGAGCGACTGGGAAACTTGACTTAAAACCTGACTGAATAGCAAATAGACTGAGAATTACATACTGGGGGTTGTTAAAGCCCCAGAAGCTTGATTATAGTTACTGAAGAAATTTCAAAGTAAAAACAAAGTTTCCTCTCTTCCAAAATTCTAATGATGGGTTTTCTGGTTTTGCATGTAAGGAGCTTGGAAACGACCACTCCATCCAAACAACAAGTAAAAAGTTAAATAGATTAAAAAAACAACTCTTGTTGTGTATGTAAGAGCAGTAAGGTCACTAGATTAAACTGCTGATCCCAAAAGTGGAGAAACAGACAGGCTAAAAGAGGGAGTCACAAGTTTCTGGAGCAGAGAATCACAAGTGGAAACTGTGGAAAAGCAGGAAAACCTGAACTGTAATTGATAAGTTGCTGGAGACTCAGTGCAGACAAGTCTGAGGGTTAAAAACTGCAGAGAGACACCATCAATGGGCACCCCCTACAACACACACACGCGCGCGCGCACACACACACACACACACACACAATATTGTCAGATTCACCTCTAAGAGCTCCCAGACTTCTAAGTAAATATCTGAGAAAAATCCCCTCTTGCTCTTGGCAGGGGTGGGGGAAATTGAACCATTCTGAAATATGCCAGAGCACTCTGTTCTTCTTAACAAAGCCTGCCCTCAGGTGAAACTAGTTAACCAGACACTAACTTGCTGGGGTATTATCAGAGCCTAGCTGACCTGGGGAAACACAAATCTCTAACTCCAACCCACTCTAGCCTTCTACGTAAAGGAAGAGAAACACCCAACTCCTCCAGCCCACTCTAACCATCCTGTCCAACCTAAGGGAGGAGGAAAAAACCTGAGAAACATTTGTAAAGTTCACAGGCCAGAAGCACAGGCTCACTAAAAGACTGAGACATATTCATGGAATTATAGAATGCTTCCCCTCCCCACATACCTTGCCACCACACTATTAAAGGCCTATTTATAGCAGTTTTTTCTACCCAGTACATCATGTCCAGCTATCAAAAAAAAATTATAGGGCACACCAAAAGGTAAAAAACACAATTCAAAGAGACAGAGCAAGTACCAAAGCCAGACATGACTGGGATATTGGAATTATCAGACCAGTAATCTAAAACAACATCAATGAATATGTAAAAGTTCTAATGGATAGACGGCTTGCAAAAACTGTTGGATAATGTAAGCAGAGAAACAGAACTCCTAAGAAGAAACAAAAAGAAATGCTATAGATCAAAAACACTGTGACAGAATTAAAGTATGCCTTTGGCAGGCTTATCAAATAGACACAACTAAGGAAAGAATCTCTGAGTTTGAGGATATATTAACAGAAACTTTTAAAATTGAAAAGCAAAGAGAAAAAAAGTGAAAAAAAAAAAAAACAGACTATCCCAGGACTATGGGATGATAATAAAAGATGTAACGTACTCATAATGGGAATACAGAAGAAGAAACAGAGAAAAGAACATAAGAAATATTTGAAACAATAATGTTTGAGAATTTCCTCCAAATTAATGTCAGACATAAAACCACAGATTCAGGAAGATCAGAGAACACTAGGCAGGCTAAATGCCAAAAAACAAGCAAACAAACCAAAAAACAAACTACACCTAGGTAAATCATTTTCAAATTACAGAAAATCAAAGATAAAGAAAAAAACCCTGAAAGAAGCCACAGGAAAAAAGCACCTTGCCTGTAAAAGGAACAAAAATAAAACTTGTATTCAGCTTTTCCTCAGACACTGTGCAAGCATGGAAAAATTTGAGTGAAATATTTAAAGTGTTGAGAGAAAAAACACCAACCTAGAATTTTGTATCCTTTGAAATTATCCTTTAAAAGTGAAGGATAGGCCGGGTGCGGTGGCTCATGCTTGTAATCCCAGCACTTTGGGAGGCCGAGGCGGGCGAATCACGAGGTCAGGAGATCGAGACCACAGTGAAACCCCGTCTCTACTAAAAAAAAAAAGTGAAGGATAAAAGACTTTCTCAGACAACCAGAAATGAGGAAATTTGTTGCCAGTACATCTGCCTTGCAAAAAATGTTAAGTTCTTCAGAGGGAAGGAAAATGATATAAGTCAGAAACTCAGATCTACATATAGAATAGAAGAGCATTGAGGAAGGAATAAGTAATATAAAATAAATATGTTATTTTCTTAGTCTAACAAATGTTTGTTCGAAATAACAATAGCAACAATGTGTCTAATTATGTACCCTTTATATATATATACTTATGCATGCTAATATATGTGAACTGAATGACCACAATGAATCTGGGGATCAAATGGAGGAATTAGGATTATTTTGTTACTATAAAGTACTCACACTATCTATAAAGCACTATGGTGTTATTTTAAAGCGGATGTGGATTAGCTGTCAATGTATATTGAAAACTCTAGGGCAACCACTAAAAACAAAGTTTAAAAAGAAGTATAACTAATATGCTAAGGAAGGAGAGAAAATGAAGTCATATAAAATTCTCAATTAAAACTATAGAAGGCAGAAAAAGAATGGAAGGCAAAGAAGGAACAAATAACAAGGGCAACAAATAGAAAACAATAACAGATATGGTAGATATTAATCCAACTATATCAATAATCACTTTAACATCAATGGTTTAAGAGACAGATGTTGTCAGAGTGGGTAAAAAAAAAAGGTCCAACTCTATGTTGTCTGGAAGAAACCCACTTTGAATATAAAGACACATATAGATTAAAAGTAAGTGGATGAAGAAAAATATACATGTAACACTAATCAAAAGAAATCAGGAGTAGCTGTATTAATTTAAGACAGAGAAAACTTCAAAGCAAGGACAATTATCATGGATAAAGAGCAGTACACAATGATCAAGGGGTCATTCTGCAAGAAAATATAACAATCTTTAATATATATGTGCCTAACAACACAGCATCAAACTACATGAGGCAAAAAATGATGAAAATGCAAGGAAAGGAAAAATAAATGAATCTACTGTTATAGTTGGCAACTTCAACATTCCTCTATTTGAAGTGGACAATCCAGCAGACAAAAAAATTATTAAGGACATAGTGGAACTCAACACCATCATCAATTAACTGATGTAATCAACATTTATAGATGACTTCATTTAACAATAGCAAAATACACATTCCTCTGAAGCTCACATGAAACATACATCAATATAAAGCACATTCTGCACCATGAAACATATCTTAACAAATGTAAAGGAACAGAAATCATGAAATGTCTGCTCTCAGACCACAGTAAAATTAAATTAGAAATCAATAACAGAAAGATAACAGGAAAATAAAAAATGTGTGGAAATTAACATACTCCTCTTTTATTTATTTATTTTATTTACTTATTTATTTATTTATTTATTTATTTCTGAGACAGGATCTCCCTCAGTGGCCCAGGCTGGAGTGCAGTGGTGCAATCATGGCTCATTGTGGCCTTGACCTTCTGGGCTCAGGCAATTCTCTCACCTCAGCCTCCCAAGTAGTTGGAACTACTAGTGCACACTACCATGCCCAGACAATTTTTTTGTGTTTTTTGTACAGACAGGATTTTACCATGTTGCCTAGGCTGGTCCTGAACTCCTGAGTTCAAGCAATCCTTCTGCCTTGGCCTACCAAATTGCTGGGATTACAGGTGTGTGCTATTATGCCTGAGCTACCATACTTTTTAATAACACATAGGTCACAGATGAAATCTCAAGAAAAATCTAAAAACATTTGGAACTAAATAAAAATGAAAACACAACAAAATTTTTAAGATGCAATGAAAGTAGTGCATAGAGGGAAATTTATAGCATTCAATGCATACAGTAAAAAGCAAGAAAGATAGAAAATAAATAATCTAAGTTTTCTATGAAATTAGGAAAAGAAGAGCAAATTAGATCTAAAGTGGGAGAAAATAAACAATAAGAATGAGAGCAGAAATCAATGAACTGAAAAAAGGAAATCCATAAAGAAGCTCAACAAAACCAAAAGCTAGTTCTTTGAAAAGATCATTAAGATCAATGTGACTCTTGCCAGGTTAACTAAGAAACAAAAAGAGAGAACACAAATTACTAATATCAGAAATAAAAGAGGGGACAAGAGAGAACACAAATTACTAATATCAGAAATAAAAGAGTGGACATGGCAACAGATCCTCTGGACATTAAAAGGATAATAAGGGAATTCTTTTTTTCTTTTTTTTCCTGAGTCTCACTCTGTCACACAGGCTGGAGTGCAGTGGCGCGATCTCGGCTCTCTGTAACCTCCACCTCCCGAGTTCACGCCATTCTCCTGCCTCAGCCTCCTGAGTAGCTGGGACTACAGGTGCCCATCACCATGCCTGGTTAATTTTTTGTATTTTTAGTGGAGATGGGGTTTCACCATGTTAGCCAGGATAGTCTCGATCTCCTGACCTCGTGATCCGCCCGCCTCGGCTTCCCAAAGTGCTGGGATTACAGGCGTGAGCCACTGCACCTGATGATAATAAGGGAATTCTATGAACAACTGTATGCTCATAAATTTGTAATCTAGATTGAGCCAATGAACCCATTCCTTAAAAGACACAATTTGACAAAACTCACGCAAGAAAAAGACAATCTGAATAGACTTTTATTTATTAAAGAAATTGAACCAATAATTAATAACCTTCCAAAGCAAAAAGACCAAGCCCAGATGAGTTCACTAGTGAATTCTGCAGAATACTAAGGAAAAAAAATTGTATGAATTCTCTACAATCTCTTTCAGAGGATTGAAGCAAAAATAATATTTCTTAACTCGTTCTATGAGACCAGCATTACCCTAACACCAAAACCAGACAACAACATTATAAGAGAAAACTACAGGCCAATATATCTGGTGAACATGGATGCAAAAATCCTCAATAAAATACTAACAAACTGAATTTAAGAACACATCAAAAAGATTATACTCCACAACCAAGTGGGATTCATCCCTAAGGTGCAAGTTTGGTTGAACATACACAAATTAATCAAAGTGATACACTGCATTAACAGAATGAAACATAAAAAACCCCATGATCATCTTTATAGATATAGAAAAACATCTGACAAAGTTGAACACCCATTTGTAACAAAAACTCTAAACAAAATCTATATAGAAGGAAACTTCTGCAACACAATAAAGGCTATTTATGAAAAGGCCAGAGATGTCATAATCAATGAGGAAAAACTTAAAAACTTTTCCTCCAAGATCTGGTAAAAGGCAAGGATGCCTACTATCACCACTTCTAGTCAACATGGTAATGGATTGCAAGAGCAATAGGTGTAGAAAGATAATCCATATCAGAAAGGAAGAAGTAAAATTACCCATTTGCAGACAATCTTATACGTAGAAAATGCTAAAGACTCTACAAAAAAATAAAAATCTATAGAAACTAATAAACAAATTTAGTAAAGTGGCAAAATGCAAATTCAATATACAAATATCAGTTGCTTTTCTTTACACTAATAATGATCTAATCAAAAAAGAAATCCAGAAAACAATCCCACTTAAAATACATCAAAAATAAAATGTTTCGAAATAAATCAAATCAAAGAAGTGAAATATCTGTACACTGAAAACTATAAAACCTTGATAAAAGAAATTAAGGAAGACACAAGTAAATGGAAATATATCCCAGGTTTATGGATTAGAAGAATGAATCTTGTTAAAATGTCCATGCAACCCAAAGCAATATACAAATAAAACATAATCTCTATCAAAATTCCAATGGCATTTTTTCACAAAAATAGAAAAAAAATTCTAAAATTCATATGAACTATAAAATACCTTTTTTAGTCAAAATAATCTTGAGAAAGAACTGAGTTAGAATCATCACACTTTCTCATTTCAAATTATTTGACAAAGCTTTAAGTAAGCAAAACAATATAGAAATAGACACTTAGATCAATGAAACAGAAAAGAGAGCTAAAAAAACCCAACCATATGGGTTGATGTATGCAGCAAATCACCAAGGCACACATTTACCAAGGTAACACAAACCTGCACATCCTGCACATCTACCCCAGAACTTAAAACTTGAAGGATAAATATTTTTTTAATGGGCAAAAATCTGAATGGACATTTCTCTAAAGAAGGCCAAAAGGGATATAAAAAAGTCATCAACGTCACTAATCATCAGGGAAATGCAAATCAAAACCACAATGAGATATCAACTCTTACCTGTTAGAATGGCAATTATCAAAAATAAAGAATGGCGATTATCAAAAAGTCAAATAAGTATTGGTAAGGATGTGAACAAAGGGACACCTTTGTAAACTGGATGGTGTGAATGTGAATTGGCACAGACATTATGGAAAACAGTATGGAAGCTTTTCAAAAAACTAAAAATAGAACTACCCCCATGATCCAGCAATCCCTGTTCTGGGTATATATCCAAAGAAATTAAAACTGGGATCTGAAAGAGACATCTGCACTCCCATGTTCATTGCAGCATTATTCACAGTAGCCAAGGTATGGAAACAACCTAAGTGTCCTTCAATGGATGAATGAATAAAGAAAAAGTGACTATTTTTCAGCCTTAAAAAAGAATGAAATCTCATCATGTGCAGCAACATGGGTGAAACTGGAAGACATTATGCTAAGTGAAATAAATCAGGCACAGAAAGACAAAAAAAAAAAAAACCAACCATATATGGTTAGCTAATTTTCAACAAGGGCACCACACATACACAATGGGGAAAGGATAATCTTTCAAGGAATGATGTTGGCTACATTGGATAGCCACATGCAAAAGAATGAATTTGAACCTTTATCTTACGCCATAAACAAAAATTCACTCAAAATGAATTAAAAACTTAAACATAAGACCAAAAACTGTAAAATTTCCAGAAGAAAGCATAGGAATAAAGCTTCCAGACATTGGTCCAGCAATGATTTTTTAGATATCACAAAAAAACCCTCAGGCCACAAAAGCAAAAATAAATAATTGGGACTATGTCAAACTAAAAATCTTCTGCTCATCAAAGAAAAAATCAACAAAATGAAAAGGCAACCTACATATTTGAAGAAAATATTTACAAACCATATATCCAGTAAAAGAAGAATATCCAGGATAATATAAGGACCTCATACAACTCAACAAAAAAATAAAAATAAATAATCCAATTAAAAAACAAAGAACCTGAATAGAGAGAAGAAATACAAATAGCCCAGAGGTATATGGGAAGCATCACCACTAATCATGAAGAAAATGCAAATCAAAACCACACTGAAATACCACCTCACACCTATTAGAATGAATATTATCAAACAGACAAGAGATAAGTGTTAGAAAGGGTGTGAATATATAACCAAAAGAAATGAAATTGTTATTCTGTAGCGATATTTGCACTTGCATGTTTATTGGAGTATTATTGACAACAGCCAGGATATGGAAACAACCTAAATGTCCATTGATGGGTGAATGGATAAATAAGTTGTTGAATATAATAAAATATAATATATTGTATACACACACAATGGAATATTATTCAGACTAAAAAAAAAAAAAGAAGATCCTGCCCTTTGCAACAACATGAGTGAAACTGAAAGACATTATGTTAAGTGACATAAGCCAGACACAGAAAGAAAACTACTGCATGATCTCACTTATATGTGGAATCTAAAAATGCCGAATCCATGGAATAGAGTATAATGGTGGTTATAGGTGGAAGGGGATAGGGAGATGTTGGTCAAAGAGTCCAAAGTTACAGTTATGTTGGATAAATAGCCTAGAAATCTAATGTAAACTATGATTACTGTAATTAATAAACACTGTATTGTGTAATAAAATTTACCAAAAGAGTAAATTTCAGGTGTTCTTACCACACATATACACACAACAAGGTAATTATGTGAGAAAAATGATGTAATTTGTTTCACTGTAGTAATTATTTTAGTATGTATAGGCATATCTTGTTTTATTGTATTTATTGCATGCCTCAGATCCTGCACTTTTTACTAATTAAACGTTTGTGACAACTTTGCTCCAAGCAAGTCTATTGGCACCATTTTTCTAATAGCATGTGCTAGCTTTGTGTCTCTGTGTCATATTTTGATAACTCTTGCTATGTTTCAAACTTTATTATTATTATGTCTGTTATGGTGATCCGTGATCTTTACTGTTACTATCATAATTGTTTGGGGGCACCATAAACCATGCCACATGAGATGGTAAACTTCACACTTGATCTTAGCCAAAAGGCCGAGAAGCAATTGAGATGACAAACTTAATCAATAAATGTGTGACTTCTGACTGCTCTACCAACCAGCTATTTCTCCAACTCTCTACCTCTCCCCATACTTTCATATTCACTGAGACACAAGAATACTCAATATCAGGCCAATTAAAATACCCCTATAATGGCCTCTAAGTGTTCACGTGAAAGAAAAAGTTGCACATCTCTCACTTTAAAACATTAGCTAAAAATGGGTAAGCCTAGTGAGGAAGGCACTTCAAAAGCTAAGATAGGATGAAAGCCAGGCCTCTTGTGCCAGGTAGTCAAGTAGTGAATGCAAAGGAAAAGCCTTTGAAGAAAACTGAAAGTGGTACTCCCATGAAAAACACAAACGATGAGAAATCTAAATAGCCTTGTTGCTGGTATGGGAAAAATTTTGGTGGTCAGGATAAAAAGATCAAATCAGCCACAACATTTACTCAAGCCAAGGCCTAATCCAGAGCAAAGCCTTCACTCTCTTCATTTCTGCGAAGTCTGATAGAGGTGAGGAAGCTGCAGAAGAAATGACTGAGGATGACAGGGGTTGGTTCATAAGGTTTGAGGAAAGAAGCTATCATCATAACATAAAAGTATAAGGTGAAGCAGCAAGTGCTGATATAGAAGCTGTAGAATGTTATCCAAAAGATCTAAGATAATTGATAAAGGTGGCTACACTAAACATACACTAAACACAGAATTTTTTTTTTTTTTTGAGACAGAGTCTTGCTCTGTCACCCAGGCTGGAGTGCAGTGGTATGCTCTTGGCTCACTGCAACCTCCACCTCCCTGTTTCAAGCAATTCCTCTGCCTCAGCCTCCCAAGTAGCTGGGATTACAGGTGCACACCACCACACATGGCTAATTTTTTTTGTATTTTTAGTAGAGATGGGGTTTCACCATGTTGGCCAGACTGGTCACGAACTCCTGACCTCAGGCAGTCCGCCCAACTCAGCCTCCCAAAGTGCTGGGATGACAGGCGTGAGCCACCGTACCCAGCCAAAAACAGATTTTTTTTAATGTAGACAAAATGGCCTAGTATTGGGAGAAAATTCCGTCTAGGACTTTCATAGCTAGAGAGAAGTCAATGACTGGCTTCAAATCTTTAAAGAACAGTCTGAATCTCTTGTTAAGGGCTAATGCATCTGGTGGCTTTAAATTGAAGTCTACATCTTTTATGATTTCAAAAATTCTAGAGCCCTTAAGAATTGCCCTAAATCTACTCTGCCTATGCTCAATAAATGGAAAACAAAGCTGGATGACAGCACATCTGTTTACAGCATGGTTTACTGGATATTTTAAGCCCACTGTTGAGACCTACTGCTCTGAAAACAAAAAATGATTCCTTTCAAAATTCCTGCTCATTGGCAATGCATCTGGTGTCTCAAGAGCTCTGATGGAGGTGTACGTGGAGATTAATTTTGTTTTCATGTCTGCTAACACAATTCTGTAGCCCATGGATGAAGGAGTAATTTCTAATTTCAAGTCTTATTATTTAAGAAATACATTTCATGATGCTATAGCTACCAAAGATAATAATTCCTCTAATGAATCTGGACGAAGTAAACTGAAACTTTCTGGAAAGAATTCACCATTCTAAATGCCATTAAAAACATTTGTGATTCATGGTAGGTCAAAATATCCACATTAACAGGGATTTGAAAGAAGGTGATTCCAACCTCTGTGGATGACTTTGATTCATGACTAGTGCAGCAAGTTACTGCAGACATAATGACAATAACAAGAGAACTAGAATTAGAAATGGAGCCCAGCCAGATGCAGTGGCTCACACCTGTAATCCCAGCACTTTGGGAGGCCTAGGCAGGAGGATTGCTTGAGGGCAGGAGGACTGCTTGAGGGCAAGAGTTCAAGACCAGCTTGAGAAACATAGTGAGACCCTATCTCTATAAAAATCAAAAAATGAGGCATGCATAATGGCACATGCCTATGGTACCAGTTGCTCAGGAGGCTGAGGCAGAAGGATTGTTTGAGCCCAGGAGGCTGAGGCTGCAGTGAGCTGTGTTCATGTAACTGCACTCCAGTCTAGGTGACAGAGTAAGATCCTGTCTCAAAAAACAAAACAAAACAAAAAACAAAACAAAACAAAACAAAAAACGAAGTAGAGCCTGAAGATGTGACTGAATTGCTACAATCTCATGATTAAACTGTAACAGATGTGGAGTTGCTTCTTATGGGTGAGCAAAGAAAGAAGTTTCTTGAGATCAGTCTACTCCTGGTAACGATGCTGTGAACACTGTTGAAATGACAACAAAGAATTTAGAAGATTACATCAACTTAGTTGATAAAGCAGTGGCAGGGTTTGAGAGGATTGTCTCCAATTTTGATAGAAGTTCTACTGTGCATAAGATGCTATCAAATAGCATCTCATGCTATAGAGAAATCTTTTATGAAAGAAACAGTCAATAAATATGGCAAAATTAATTCTTGTCTTATTTTAAGAAATTGCCACAGCCATCCTAAACTTCAGCAACCACCACCCTGATCAGTCAGCAGCCATCAATATCAAGGCAAAACCCCTCCACTGGCAAAAAGGTGATGACTCACGGAAGGCTCAGGTGATCATTGGCATTTTTAGCAATAAAATATTTTTAAATTAAGGTATGCACACTGGTTTTTTTTTTGACATAGTGCTATTGCATACAAGAGACTACAATATATTGGAAATATAATTTTATATGTGCTAGAGAAACAAAAATTTTGTGTGACTTGCTTTATTGTGAAATTGGCTTTATTGTTGTAGTCTGGAACTGAACTCACATCTCTGATGTATGCCTGTGTATACATATCAAAACATATTATTTACCATATATAAAATAAATATGCTTATAAAAATAATCTTAGAAATTATTTTTAAAAAGAAAAGAATGAAATAGAAATTTGGGGTTGAAAATTACAGTAACTAAAATGAAAAATTCACTCAAGAGCCTCAACAGCAAATTTGAGATGACAGAAGGGAGAATCAATGACTTGACAATAGAACTGTAGTTATAATTCAGTCTGAATAGCAGAGAAAAAAAGATTGAAGAAAAGTCAACAGAACTTCAAAGGCCTTTGGAACAACATCAACCATACTAAGCATGTGTAATTAGAGTCCAAGGTGGAGAGCAAAAAGAGAAAAAAATAGAAAAAAAAATTAATGATGACCAAAAATTCCAAAGTTTAATGAAAAATATTAATCTACATATTCAAGAAGCTCAGTGAACTTTAAGCAGGATAACGTTTCTACGCCCAGATGTGTCATAGTTAAACTGATGAAAGATAAAAACAAAAAATCTTGAAAGTAATAAGAGTAAAATTGCTCATCATATGCAGTTAGAAACAAGAAAAGAAAAAAAAGCAAAACAATCAATTGGTAACTTCTCACCAAAAACAATAGAGGCCAGAAGGCAATGGAATGACATACTCAAAGGGTTAAAATAAAAATGTAGTCAATCAGGAATTCCATATGCAGCAAAACTACTCTGAAAATTAACATGAAATTGACATTCCCACACAAACAAAGCCTGGCAGAATTCATTGCTAGCAAATCTGTCTTACAAAAATAATTAAAGGATGTTCATCAGACTAAAAGGAAGTGAAACCAGATGAAAATTTGAATCAAAATATGGAAATATAAAGAGTGATAGATGGCAAATATATATATAAACTCAAAATCTATAAATATATTTTCTCATTTTAGCTTGTTTAAAATAAGGTTGTATAATATAGTAATTTTGACACTTCTTGAGTTTATAAAATATATACATCATATACTATATATTTAATAATATAATTATATATATTATACACTATACCATTAAATATATACTATATATACTATATAAATATATACTATATATTTAATAATATATAGTATATATTTATATAGTATATATTTTATATATACTATATATTTATATATTATATTCATTATACATTATATACTATATATATTATATACTATACTATTAATTATATACATTATATACTATACTATTAATTATATACATTATATACTATACTATTAAATATATACTATATATAATAATATATAAAATATATACTATATATTAAATAATATAGTATATATAAAATATATACATTATATACTATATATTTAATAATATAATTATATACATTATATACTATACTATTAAATATATACTATATATTTAATAATATAATATATACAATATATACTATATATTTAATAATATAAATAATATAATGTATAATTATATAATATACACAAATATACACATAGAAAAGTGAAGAGAAAGAAAAGACAATGAAAGCAAAATTCAGGAGAATTATTCTAGAGTAGATTGAGGGGTTTAAATGTATATTTAACACCTACAACAATGACTAGAAAGGTGACTCAAAAGTAGTAAAAAATTAAGAGTTACTAAAATAGTTTGCTAAAAATATTTGTTTTGTCTTACTGGACAAAAGTAAGCAGAAAGAGAGGAAGAGATAAACTAAAAAGACATGGGACAAATAAAAAATAAAGAACAAAATGATAGATGTAAATACAACCATATCAATAATTACATTAAACATAAATGAACTAAATATCTCATTCAAAAAAGCAGATGTTGTTAAACAAGAAGGAAAAACCCCAACAGCAGGCTGTCCAGAAGATATACTCCTTAGATTCAAAAACTGCAAATAGGTTCAAAGAAAAAGAATGGAGAACACATGCAATGTAAAGAGTAACCATAAGAGAGCTAGAGTGGGTATATAAACATCAAACAAATAGATATTAAAAGGAGAAATATTACAAGAGACAAAGAGGGATCATTTCTAATGATAAATGCATCAATGCATCAGGAATGTATAAAACCATTATAAATGTATAAACAGTTAAAAAGAGATTGAATACATGAAGCAAAAACTGACAAAATTGAAAGGAGAAATAATTGAACAACAATAATTGAATATTTTAATAACTCACTCTCAATAATTGAGAGACCATCTTGACAGAAATTCAGCCAAGTATATTAAAGATATGAACAACTGTGTCTACCTACTTGACCAACTTTGCAATCCTAAAACAGACCACCCAAAGACTGCAGAATATACATTTTTTTTTTCAAATGCAGATGAAACATTATCCACAACCAACTATAGAATGGGCCATTAAATTAGTCTCAATAAATGTAAAATGTCTGAAATCATAGACTATATATACTACATCCTCAAGAAAATTAAATTAAATATCACAAAATAAATAAATTAGGTTACATGGACAATAATTTTAAATAAAACAATACACTTCTAAGTAATGCATGGGATAGAAAGGCATCTCAAAGAAAAATTTTTAAATAGTTTGAACTTAATGAAAACAAAAGCATAATGTATAAAAATGTATGTGATGCAGCTAAAGCAATGCTTAGAGGGAAATTTATAGCTTTAAACACATATATCAGAAAAGAGGAAAAATCTCAGACCAAAAACCTAAACTTATGTCATAAGAACCAGAAAAAGGTCAAACTAAACTTCAAAGCAAACAGCAGGTGGAAAATAATAAAGATTAAATTAGAAATGAATAAACTAGAAACTGAAAATCCAAAAGAGAAAAAACAATAAATTGCAAGGTTAGTCCTTTGAGAATATCAACAAAATTGACAAACCCTTAGCCAGACTAACTTGGAAAAAAATTGGAAAGTTCCAAATTACCAAAATCAGAGATAAAAAGAGAACATTACTTACATCCCTACCTAAATTTAAAGCACTATAATAGACTATTATGAGCAATTTTACGCCAGGAAAGTAGACAACTTAAAGTGCACAAATTCCCAGAAAGACGCAAATTACAAGAAACGTATTCAAGAAGAAATAAAAAATCTGAATTGGCCTGTAACAAGTAACAAAATTCAATAAATAATTTAAAATCTTCCCAAAAAGGAATGCCCAGTCCTAAGTAGTTTTACCAGTGAATTCTATCAAATATTTCAATAAGAAATAATAATTTACATACTCTTTCAGGAAACAGAGGAGATAACATGTTCCAATTTATCTTATAAAGTTAGTATTATCCTGATACTTCCATCAGACAAAGACGTAATAAGAAAACTAGACACCAATATCCCTTATGAATACAGATGCAAAAAAATTAACAAAAAAACAAATAAATATTAAATATTAAAATTTAATAAAATATTGACAACCTGAATTCAACAATATATTAAAAGATTAAACCATATGACCAAGTAAATTTGATCCCAGGAACGCAAGATGGTTTAACATTCAAAAATCAAGTAATGTAATACACTGTATTAACAGAATAAAGGACAACAAACCACATACATGATCTGTGTATCTGTGTGTCACTTCAAGTGATACACAGGAAGTGTTTAACAAAATCTGACACCAAATGATAATTTCAAAACTCTTAAACTGGGAAAAGAACCGACCTAAACTGATAAAGGACAGCTATGAAAAAAAACTACAGCTAATATCACACTTAATGAGAACACCAAATGTGATGGCAGTGGCCATCACGCTGGCTACAGTAAGGAGGCATGGCTCCGGCTGCACACATCATGGAGCCGGCGGCAGCCCCACCCCTTCTGAGTTGGAGCTGCAGCTCTTCTGGTGCCACTGCAGCTGCCCAAACCCAGCTGCAGACCCAGGCCTCCTGCTCTATGGAGCAAGCAGAAGCCCCTTCCCCCTGGATGGGACTACAGCTGCCCAAACTGCAGCCCTGGATGGGAGCCTCCTGGTGCTCTTGGGGAGGGCCTGGAGCAGGCCAGATCTGCCTTCCCAGGTAAGGCCACGGCCACCCTCCTAGGCACAGGACCTGGGCTTCTCTGCAGCCTGCACCCTTGGGGGCTGCAGGAAGGATCCTCCCCCGCCGCCATTTCTGCAGGTTCGGGGATGTCTGCTCCCACTGCCTGGCCTCTCTCTGCTTCTGATGCTGGCTCCGATCTCGAAGTGGGGTTGGGGGAGAGACCCGGGGCCTTGAATGGCAGTGGGAGGCAGAAAGAGTCCTGGGTGGAAGGGGGTAGGTCCCCAGTAAGACCCCACCTTCAGGACAGGGAGGGCCTGAAGGCTGAGGGCCAGTGGCCAGTCCGGCACCAGAATGGGAACTCATGGTGCCTCTCTGGGCCCGCCCATGGCCACCCATGGGCCAATTCCCATGCACTTCCTCCCCTCTGAGGTCTATAAGAGCCCTGGGCTCAGCCAGAGCAGTGCAGAGTGTGGCCAGAGGACCAAGAGAGTAGAGAGAGTTGCTGGGACTGATTGACCAGCTTCAATGAGACGTACCCTCTCTGCTGATAGCTGGAGACAATGGGACGACCAGCTGCAGAGAAGAGCACCCTCTCCGCCGACAGCTGTGGAGACGACCTGTAGGCAGAGAGGAGCTACCCTCTCCGCTAAGAGCTTCACAGACCCGGAGAGACACCCGCGGAGAGGAGCCACCTCTCCAGGACCTCCTCTCTGCTGAGAGAGGAGTACCCTCTGAGATGACAGCTGCAGAAATTACCTGCCGGCAGAGAGGATCTACCCACTCTACTGAGAGCTTCAGAGACCTCTAGAGACACCTGTGGAGAGGAGCCATCCTCTCCAGGGCCTCCTCTCTGCTGAGAGCTGCAGAGACAACCTCTTCAGGGCCTCCCCAGCTGAGAGAGGAGTGCCCTCTCCGCCAAGAGCTGCAGGGACGACTTGATGGCAGAGAGGCGCTACCCTCTCGGCTGAGAGCTTCAGAGACCTGCAGAGATGCCTGTGGAGAAGAGCCACCCTCTCCAGAACCTCCTCTCTGCTGAGAGCTGAACACTCGACGGGACGACCTGTCCACAGAGAGGAGCTACCCACTCCTCAGAGTTGTTCTAACACTAAGTAAAACTCTTCTTGTTCACTCTTCACTTGTCTGCAAACCTCATTCTTCCTGGGTGCAGGGCAAGAACTTGGGCAAAGGCGCAGTGGCCACAGAGGTTTCTGGCCAGAAAAATCGACACCCCAGAGATCCCGGAACATTTTCTTCCTAAGAACAAGAACAAGGCAGAGATGTCCCCACCCACGTCTTCTATTCAAATTGTTCCGGAGGAGTCTGAGGAAAACTAGGGGCAGGAAATGGAGGATAAGGAAAAGAAGAGGAAGGGGAATAAGAAGGAGGAGGAGGAGGAGGCAGTAAAGGGTGGGAGGAGGAAGAGGAAGAAGAGGAAGAGGAGGAAAAGAAGAAAAGAAATTCTGGTTTAAAATGAAGAAGTCAAAATGTCTATTGCAGGTAAAATGATCCAATATGTAGAAAATCCTAAGGAAGCCACACACACACAAAAAAAATTACTAAGAACTCGAATGAGTTTTGCAATGTCACAGAATATAAGATCAACATAAAAAATAAGTTGTACTTCTACCACACTACCAGTGAACAATCTGAATGTGAAATTTAAAAATAATTTTATTTGAAATAGTATCAAATGAATTCAATATTCAGAAATAAATTTAACAAAAGAATGCAAGATTTATAGACTAAAAACTGCAAAATACTTCTGAGAGAAATTAAAGATCTAAGTAAATGAAAAGATATTTCATAATGACATATAGATTAAATATTGTTAAGATGGAAATTCTCTAACAAATTGATCTACAGATTCAACACAATCCCTATCAAATTATAGCAGGCTTTTGTGTAGAATTGCCAACGTGACCCAAAATTTTAAGGAAATGAAAAGGACCTAACAATGTCAAAGCAATTTTTGAAAAAGAAGAAAAATAATGGAAAATGTACACTACTCAAGGTCAGAACATACAATAAAGTTAATCAGGACAGTGTAGTATCATTATAAGGATACGCATTAACATCAATAGGACAGGAATGAGTGTCCAGAAATAAATCTTTTTATTTATAATCAATTAATTTTCAACAAATATATCAAAACGAATAAATATAAAGAGAAAAATCTTTTCAACAAATGATGGTAGGAAATTTTGAGACCCATATGCAAATGAGTAATCTTAGACCCTTACCTCACATCATACACAAAAATTAACTCCAAATTGATTGTAGACCTAAATGCAAGAACTAGAATGTAAAAACTAAAAGATAATTTAGAAAAAAAATTATGGCATGGGATTAAAGATCTCTTAGATGCAACACTAAAATATAAGCCATAAAAAGAAAAAAAAAGATAAATTTTATTAAAACAAAACTTTTGCATTTTAAAAGACACCACAGTTAACAAAATAAAAAGACTAGTAACAGACTGGGGTGAAATATTTGCACATCATATATTTGGTGGAATACTTATATACATTATAAATAAAGAGCACTTAATAGTCACAGGAAGAAAAACAACCCAATTTACAAAAGAACCAAGGCTTGAATAGACATTTCACCAAAGTAGGCATATGATTGACTAATAAGAACATGAAAAGTGCTCAAAATCATTAATCATAAGAGAAATGTTCATTAGAGCCATAATGAGATACCACTACACATCGACTACAATGGCTATACTCAAAAACACAGACAATAACAACTGCTGGTGAGAATGTGGAGAAACTAAAATTTTCAAGAATTGTTAATGGGATTATAAATCATAAAGCCACTTTGGCAAAAAGTTTGAAAAATTTTTTGAAAGTTAAATCTAAATGTATCTTGTGGTTTAACAATTCTATTTCTAATAATCTACCCAGGATAAATTAGAACATTTGGCCACAGTTTTGTATATGAATGTTCATAGCTGCATTATTTATAATAATGCATAACAGGAAACAATCCAAATGTCTACTAACTGGTAAATGAATAATCAAAATATTCTGTATCTATAAAATGGAATACTATTGTATAGATATGGCACATAAATAGTAATAAAAATGTAAGGGATATATGATAGGATAGTGCACAGACATAAAAAGGAATGTGTTAACAGCATTTGCAGTGACTTGGATGAGATTGGAGACTATTATTCTAAGGGAAGTAACTCAGAATGGAAAACCAAACATCATATGTTCTCACTGATATGTGGGAGCTAAGCTATGAGGACGTAAAGACATAAGAATGATACAATGGACTTTGGGGACTTAGGGGGAAGAGTGGGGGGGTCGGTGAGGGATAGAAAACTACAAATATGGTGCAGCATATACTGCTCGGGTGATGGATGCACCAAAAACTCACAAATCACCACTAAAGAACTTACTCATGTAACCAAATACCACCTGTACCCCAATAACTTATGGAAAATTTTTTTTAAAAGTAAGGAAATGTTGATACATGTTACAATGTGGATAAACCTTAACAACATTAGAAGCTAAATGCAAAAAACTACACAATGGATGATTCCATTTATACAGAATGTCCAGAAAAGTAAAATTTATAGAAACAGTAGTGAATCAGTGGATGCCTGGGGCTGGAGGAGTCTAAGTAGAGATTTACAAGCAGCAGGCCTAATATAAATGCAGGAGGTGAAGGAAAAGTTCTAAAACTGTATTTTGGTGGTGGTTTCCCACCCTATAAACTTATTAAAAATCAATGAATTATACACTTAAAATGGGTGAACTTTCAATAAATCTATTAAAACTACTAAATATTTAAGCAGTATTCCTCAACGATGTTGGCACATTTGGACCATGTGGATAATTTTAAAATTTACGTCTGTGTCCCATTCTTTGATATTTTGATTTAATATTCTTACAATCTGGCATTGAGATTTTTTTTTTCAGCTGAATGATTCTAATACGCAGCCATATTGGAGAACCACTGCAATAAAGTCTTGTCCTTCCTTGAGGTCATTAATATATGGTATGCTAATTTACTATTCTAACTCTCAATTAATTTATTCAACATCTTGTTAAACACTCACTATGTACTAGGCACAATATTTGACACAAAGGAGACAAAAAATTAGGAACACTTCATTTCTGTCTTTATGGACTCATGGACAAGGGAGAAGTCCATGATAATCCTAAAGGTATATCAATGTAATAAATTTTATAGTAAAAGTAAGTACAAGGTTAGTGAAGTACAAATAAAGGAATGATCAGTTTTGAGCAACAAAAGAAAAGGTCAAGAAAAGCTTAAGATGTAGTGATTCTTAATCCTGGAAGATTAGAGGGAGAGGAAATGGCAGACAAAAATATTCAAAGAATTGAATCTTTGGAGAAAAGCAAGTAATTCAGTACAGCTTTAAAAAATTTGAGGTGGGGGGAGAATATTGAGAAAACTGATGTCAGAGGACAAAGTGAAATTCGAGGGTATTTCATATGCCATACCATGGGAAACCACTGGATGAAAGGACATGGTCATATATGTCTTTTAGAAAGAGCACACTCACCAGGTGTGTTGGCATGTGCCGGTAGTCCCAGCTACTTGGGAGGCTGAGACAGAGGATCATTTCAGCTCAAGAGTTCTGGGCTATAGTGTGCTATGCCAACTGGGTGTCTGCACTAAATTCAGTATCAATATGATTACCTCCCAGAGCAGGGGACCAACCAGTTGTCTAAGGAGGGGTTTAAAGTTGGGCCTTTGAAACCACTTTATAAATAACTGTCCAATAGTTGAGAGTCCAGGCAGGGAAGACAGAGAATAGCAAACTACTCAAAGATACTCTACAGACAGAAGTATTACCCTTGGCGAGAGCCCAAGAGAGAACAAGCTGGCACAGTCTATACCTGGACAAGGCTGCTGATGGATAATACTCCAACAGAAAAATGCTGAAGAAGGAAGGAAAGGAAATTTCCCAAAAAGGAGAATAACGTGAGCAAAGACATTCTCAAAATACATAGGATTTTTTAAATTTTATTTTTTTGTGGCTAGAGAGTTGGATATTATAGAACAGTGTTGCAAATAAGGCAGAAAATATATTACAAAGTTCTTTGGAGTCTAGGCTTATGGACTTAAAATCTATTCTTCATGCAAATGGTACCCACTGAAATTTTTGAAGATTAACAAATTTGCTCATTTAAAATACAATTGATTTAAGATGCATGATTATCATGTATCAATTTGCCAATTATAGCGCATTAGCTATAAGATGCATCACATATCAGAGATAAAATATAAAAAGTGGAGTTTAAAATTGATGAAAATTGGTATCAATGGCAGAAGCCTGATGACTTTAGGTAACTATATAAAAATTTTATAAAATCTGACTCTCATTTTTATATCCTTTTTTCTTTATATATCAGGGGATTCTCTATCTTTGAAGAGTGAAAATATAATTAATGTAAATTAAAATATTTGTAATGGTATTTTCTAGCTTTTGTAATTCAGGTGGTTAGATGAATTTAATGAGTCCAAGGACTTCAAAATTATCCCAAGTGTGCCAGTTAATAACCAGGAAAATCACTTTTGCTCAAGGCCACAGTCTATACTCCTTTCTAGAAATCAATTTTGCAAATACATACTACTTATCACAAAACTACCAGAGTAGGCACAGTCACAAAATTATAGAATTAAAGAGGTGGAAGAGATCACAGAATTTATAAAGTCAATAAACACCCTCAGTGCGTATATCCCCTCCAAGACACTCCCAGTAGAAGCTGGCCATTCAGCTTCTACTTCTACATTCTTCCCTGCAAACTATAATCCCATGAGGTCCAAGACTCTGTCTTGCTTACTATGGTAGCATCCTGAATAATATACTGTAGTCAATAAATATTTCTGAGTAAGTGAATGAGTGTTCTTATGGGGGAATTGTACCATTCATGCAGTAGTACCCATTGCTATAGAAGAGCTCAAATTTGAGAAGTATTTTTAAAGGGCAGTAAAAGTCACCTCTGGTGTCTCTGAGAAAATCTGCCACCTCTTCTTATGTAAGCCTTGCAAATACTTGCAGGCAGCAACTCCAAGCCACACTTTCCTATTTCAGTCCACAGTTTGCCACATACCATTGTTTCCAAGACTTTCTACTGTGCCCTATATGAGCTACATTTGGTCAGTTAAAAAAAAAAAAACTTCTGGTGCCCAGAATGAAATAATTATTTACCTAGCCAGCCCAGGCGACAGAATTCTCTCACTAAATGTATGCAAATCCCTCGCTTTGGGGGAAAAGTTCTTCAAATGGCAGTATCATGCTGATGAGGGATCTTTCAGGGAAAACTAATAGGTAAAACTGTGAACTCCCCCAGCAGGCTTCATTCATCTATTAAGGACACCTCCGTGAGGGACTAGGATGCCAAGAGAGAGTGATGCATTATACTCCTCATGCAATTAAACCCATAGTAAAATATTTTGGGGGGTTTTCTTTACTGAATGGAGGCTAAGAAAGCATTCATTAAACCTGGGAAGTTCTAAGTCTTCCAATTTGCATAGTGAATTGGAACTGTGGTAGCCTGAATATGAATGGAGATGTGGTAATTCAGTAACATGAAATGGGAAATGCAGTTTAATTACCCCAGAGATTTTTTTTGGAACATAAATTGCTTCTACTTTTGTAACAATATTGGATTATGAACCCATTCACCTTAATGTTGTGTAATGAAGCCTATAAAGCAAGTCATAAAAATGCTTTGTTTGCAATGCTGTTTTTAGAAACTCCAATCTTATGGAAAAATCTTCTCATTATTGAAAGCATTTGTAGTTCCCCTAGAAACCTAGAAATTAAAAGATTCCTGAGCGCAAGGTCCTTCCTACCTAGTTAATGAACGAGGGAAGAAATATTCCTCAAGTTACCTCAAATCTGTAGATCTGGATCATACAGTTCTTTACTCGTACCATAAAGTATAATTTAATCTAGAAATGGCCCAAAATATACATCTGAAAAGAGATATTGATTTGAAGTGACAGTCTAGGACCAATAACAATTTTAAGGAAAAACGCTTTTTATGAAATTACATTTCTGCCATTAGAAAAAATATCTGAGGAATAACAAGTTCACCTTAGAAAACCAAAAGGTAAATTTTAAAAAATTAATATTGAATGAAAATTAAAAGAAGAATAACAATCTATTTTTTACTTGTTACATTAGTATAAAGTTTAAAAAGCAATAACATTCATAGTTAATGAGGATAAGTCATCCTCAGACTTTGGACATTTGAGTATAAATTGCTACAAATTGGAGCAAATAATTTGGAAATGTGTATTTTAAAATCTAAAATATGCATTCTATTAACTAAAAATACTGCTTTTGGGGCTCTGCCCTGTTGTAATCAGAAACATGTATAGCTAATATAAATGTATAAAGGTGTTTATTACAGCATTGTGTGCCACAGTGTACTACTAGAAATAAATCTGCATATCTATAATTATAGTTAATTAATAAAATATTAAACTGTAAAAAGTATACATTAGATGTTGATGTTAATACTGGAGGGATGCCCTTGAATTAATAATAAAAAGTTGAAGGATAATATACAAAACATAGTCCCTTTTCTGTAAAACCAAATAACAACAACAAAAAAAAAACCTTTAGATATGGATTTGTATATTTCCATAAGCATGGATCTTTCAGTGTTGATTACCTCATGGTAGGGGCAGCACTAAACAGTGCTTTAGATCTCCATAATCTACGTTAGTTCCCTCAAAAGCCACTTCATATAAACATAAAAAGAACACACACAAAAAAGTGTGCTTGCTGTTTGGGCATAGTTCCAAGGAAGTCTCCCATTTGTTTCTCACTCTCTCTCAAGTCACAGCACCTATACATTCCTAAATGGAAATTTGGAAGTTGCCATAGCTTCAGAAAACTGAATAAGAAAAAAGATTACTTTCATATAAATATTTTTAACTTTTACAAATTGTCTTGTAATACTTTTGGAAGTTAAGATAAAATTCTAAAAAACCAATGAACAGATTATGGTGAAAATGTTTAGGAATTTTTACCACAGTGTGTGGTCTCTTTTTAGGAAGAAAATTAATTTTAATTATTTTTAAAAATAGTAGAAATGTTGCTCTTTTTTCATCAGTTTGTTCAGTCCGTATTCCTACATACTTTTTCTAGCATTTTTCTTTGTCTCAGAACTATATCCAAAGTCTAGACATTGTTAGCTCTGTCAAGACTAGCAAGGGTCAGAGTGATTCTTCAAGTCATTCCTTAGTCACTGCGTTCTCACCCTCTCTTCAAAGTTTATTCTCTAGCACTGGTCTCCAAGTTCACACACTATATTTTTCACACAGCGACCCTGGCCACTAATATAGTGACCAATAGGACCATCAGTGAGAATCAGATGAGGTATAAGAAGTAAAAATAATGTATGAACTGGAAAGTACTATGGAAGTGAGGATTCCATTGAGAAGATTATTGAAATAGGCTAGCTTCAAATTGATGGGTCTCTGAAAAGGATACTTATAAAAAACCTCCACAAATATAGTACTGGATAGAGCCATAATCTCAAAAACATACATTTGAGGGGTCCCAAACTCAATTACACAAGGTTAAGAATATAGAGCTTGGTAAATTCTTTTTTTTTTTTTTTTGGAGACAGAGTCTTGCTCTGTCACCAGGCTGGAGTGCAGTGGCGTGATCTTGGCTCACTGCTTGAACCTTGGCTCACCTCCGCCTTCCAGGTTCAAGCCATTCTCCTGCCTCAGCCTCCCAAGTAGCTCAGATTACAGGTGCCCACCCCCATGCCCAGCTAATTTTTGTATTTTTAGTCGAGATGGGATTTCACCACATTGGCCAGGATGGTCTCGATCTCCTGACCTCGTGATCTGCCCACCTCGGCCTCCCAAAGTGCTGGGATTACAGGCATGAGCCACCGCGCCTGGCTGGTAAATTCATTTTAATTCACTTTAAGCTTATATTGGCTATGTGTAGATTTTCTCTTGTTCCTTCATTTTGTTTTAGTACGATTGTAATTAGACATTTGGGATACATTTTTAGAGGACTTCAATGTCCAAAAGACTCAAAGCCAAATACTCCAGAAGTACTTATGTAAATAAGAAGTAATCCAAATATATAATTAATTATATTAAAATATATAACATATACATATGTATATATAATACAGAACAATATATACATATATATACATAACATAGCATACATTGAGTTAGATAGCTTTTCCAACTCTGATGGTGACTTCCAATTTCTGAAAAATTCTCCAGTAGGGGTTGCTTGGCATAGAAAGGAGACGTGTGTGTTAAGGCCACTGAATGGGGCTATGGTGGTAGCACTAACGTACCTACTTATGAACCTGGGTCAGATCCTTCCTTTCTCTTTGTTTTAGTTTACTCACTCTTTCTAAACGAAAAGGCAGTAAACTCTAGTATCTGTAAGATGACTCCGTTATCTAAGATTTTAAGGCTTTATAATTTAACTGTATTACTTTCCAATTATAATTCTACTTCATGCTGAAAAGAAATACATAATCTCGCTTTTTCATGTTGGCAAGGTTAGCTCATAGAAACCATCTTAAGAAACATTGATATGATGGCACAAAATAGAGTAATTATTGATAGCAATCAACTCATTGCATACATTAATCAAATTATTCTAATGTGAACCAAGCTTTCACATGCTTTTTTTTTTCAAACAAATACTGAAAAGTCTTGGAGAAATCACACAAGAATATAATAATCATTTATGTGATTCTACCCGTCATCAGCTTTCCCCTTCTATCTGAACATTAAAACCTCTCTAGGTAACAAGAGTTTGACTATAATATTCAGGAATAAGATTATTCCTGGACTAGGAGGATGTAGGGGGAAATGAGCCTCTGTTTTCAGCATCCAATCCCTGAGCAAAGGATATCCCACCACCTGCTGCTTCCAACAAGCCCAAACTCCCGCTCCAGCTAGGTTTCCTGGGAACAGAGCAGAAAACTGGAAGGGAGGGGAAGAAGGTTGGTGAGAGCAAGAGGCGGGGAGTGAGGAATGGGAGGCTGGAGGAGGCGTGGCCCGGCTTGGGGCCGTCGGGATAAATACTGAGAACTGGGTGCGGGGTGTAGGGAGAGAACTCTGGAGGAACGCTGAGCTGAGCAGCACCGAGGACAGCGCCCGGCAGCGCCCGCGCCCAGGTCTCCCTCCGCAGCCCTGACTCGCGCACACGCTGAGCTTTTGCTCACTCCCCCTCGCGCGGACACAGACACACGCATATTCACACACCCAGACACACACCCCGCTGTACAATGGCAGAATCCCACCTGCAGTCATCCCTCATCACAGCCTCACAGTTTTTCGAGATCTGGCTTCATTTCGACGCTGACGGTGATTATCTTCTCTTTTTAACTGTTTCAAGACCCGTTTCCATGCCCCTTCCCATTCTTTGCCCTTTTCTGAGCCTCCTGATCCCATTATCCCTTCTTTCTATTCTTTACTTCTTCCCCCTTCTCCCTAATCTTATCTTCTTATCTCCCCGACTCGCCGCCAAACTGTCAACCTGAAAGTTTATATTGTTTCCACCGTAATCCCAAAACCTTAAACTTTTGTCTTTCCAGGAACGGTAATGGTAGGAGAGAGAGAGCAGGGATTGAGGGACACTGCCCCCCCAAAGTTTCTGTGGCTGCGCTCAGCACCCCAACCATCCTCCTTTGTCCTCAGTGCATCTAAAGTTTGATACCCCAGGAGGGGAGGGCTGCAGCGTCTGTACGCTTTGCTGGTTAATCAATGTCCAGGCAAGAGAGAGCCTCTCGGGTCGCCAGAAAGATAACTGTCCTGGAAAGTGAACGGGAAAGACACTTGGAATGAGATATCTGACACTTGGGTGCCTCTTTGTCTTTGCAGGAAGTGGTTACCTGGAAGGAAAGGAGCTGCAGAACTTGATCCAGGAGCTCCAGCAGGCGCGAAAGAAGGCTGGATTGGTAGGTTCAAGTTTGCGAAAAAGAAAAAAAGACTTTCAACCCCCAGATTAAAACATTCTTGTGTTTTCACAAAAAGCCAGCAGCGTAAAGTGCTTTCTGGGTAATGTAAACGTTTATTGACTGCGAAAGGCAAGAAAGAACACTTTTCCAACTCGAATACAGAGAAAGGGGAAAGAGACTGAGAAAGAGAGAGGGAGGGAGGGAGAGAGAGAGAGAGAGAGAGAGAGAGAGAGAGAGAGAGAGAAGGGAGGGACAGAGAAGGGAGGGAAGAAGGGAGAAAGGGAGACAGACAGAGATTTTCTAAAGGGAAAAAGCTTGCTATCTGAAATTGGAGCTTTCAATATATATATTCTATACTAGTATTTGCATTAATAGATCTTAAAAGGAAACTGTGGGTGCATGAGATTCTTTAGCGGATCACTACCTCTACCACTGAGTTTGATTAGGTAATTTTTAACTTCTCTTTTACTGTGTAAGAAATAAGGGGGTGGAAATGCATTTCTGCCCCTTGGTGGTCAAGAAACAGATCTGCAGATTATGGATCTCTTACTCTATCACCAATTATTATTGTTGTGATGTTGATGTAGTTGGGGAGATGAGAAAACATCCTGTCCTCACTAAGGGAAAGTTGCCCAACTTGCAACCTAACAGTGGCAAGAATTTAGCAAGAAAGGGTCTTCATTTCTGTTGAAAGCAAGAAACCCAAAAGGTAGAGAAGTAAAAAGCAAAACAATTTTAGGAATTTCATGTATTGTAAAAAAAGCAAAGTGATACTCTGATGGGCAGCAATTGATGGTGTTTTGAAAATGGCTATGTTTGTTATTTAAGCCATTAGTTAATTAAACAAATGACGATTCTTATTCATTATAAATGACTCCCTTTGGGCATAAATTAACCTGTTAAGAAAATATGTTGTCAGCATAAATATAAAATACAATCAGCTTTTAAACATAGATGAGATGGTTGTCCAGAGGAAAATGGGTTAAAAATTGTACTACTCTATTGAGGTTTATGTAACACTGTCTTTCAGAAGGCAGTGTTGAATTGGGATGAGTTACACGTTAATGGTCTTTGGCCTTTTTGACTATGTTTCAAAAGAGATTTTACACTACCAATGATGTATATATTACATAGCAGATCACCACCTCTAATATTGAGTGATATATATAAAATTTAATAATGGAACTATCTTTTTGCCCTACCTAAATTTAAAATTGTGTAATATACATCTCTGCACAGCATATTCAGAAGAATCCCAGAGGGCTCTAAATGTATTATAATGCATTACAGAACTATCAGTTACAAAAATCATTGACCAAATTGATTTTAAACCAGATTGTGCTCTGGGGATTGTTTTACCCAGACTTAATATTATATAATCTAAAAGTATAATAGAACGGAATAAAATAGCATAAAAATGTTTTATATACTCTCCACCCTCCCCATATCTTATATATTGCCATGTAAATAAATTTATGCAATACTGTCATTATAGCTTTATGTATCTTTGGCTAATCTAATAAAAGCAATTATCTTCCTTATTTAAAAATACATATTTTAAAATCCGGTTGGAAAAGTCTTACTTTCCATAAAATTTAGAATTAAAACCTTGGAAGATGCTTCCAGCAGGTAATGATTATATTTTATTTTGTCCAGAAGTAATTTTAATATTGAAATCTATTTTCAGCTTAGAAATTTAAATATTCATGAACTTTAAAAAAATATTTTTCTTCCTCTGATTTTAATATTTGTACCTTTTTGTAAGCAATATCTTCATGTTGGAGATTTAGAATTTAATTATTTTTCTCTGTTTTGGAATATTCAAAGCTCCAATTATTAGACTATAATGTAATGATACTAAACAAGCATAGTTATAGGATTATATCAAGTTGCTTAATACTATGATTCTTGAGCATTTTTCTGGAATGTAAATACAATCTGGATTTTTCTGAATTGAGTATTTTTCTTGATTTGGGTAGTTAAACTCTAACTCAAGATCTGGATTCAGAGTTTCATATAATAGATACATGTTTCACTATACTACTAACTTCACTGCATTAAACCTACTTGTATATATGTCTTCTCTTTCTTTAGAACATAAAAATTGCCCTTATAAACCAGGCTTTTTGCATTTCTAGCCATAGGATAACAGATTTCATTGCATTAATGGAAACATTGTTTGGCTTTTCATATTAATAACATGAAATTTCAAAATTTTCACTAGGTGAATATAACATTAATGAAATATAACAATGCAATATATTTTCAGAAACTATC
Organism: Symphalangus syndactylus; assembly: GCF_028878055.3. NCBI lineage: Eukaryota > Metazoa > Chordata > Mammalia > Primates > Hylobatidae > Symphalangus > Symphalangus syndactylus. The sequence continues at coordinate 88,638,822 of NC_072429.2, read as the reverse complement.
CTTTTACACTAAACATAGTGTTTGGTCTTTGTAGTTGCACTCATTTTTATACATTTTTAATTGGTGGTGATTATGAGTATATGTTTTGCACTGTTTAAAAAATAGATTTTGACGTACTTGTCAGAAACTTCACAAAGTAAATGTCAAGTCTGATAGTTAAAGTAGTGGTATTACACCATTTTAAAATTTAAGGACAGATGCTTTGGTTTTTGTTTACGTTAAGGTATACGTAAAAATAAAAAAACCGTAGGACCTAATATTCCCACTATTGCCATGGTTGGACACTTTCATTTTCTTATAATTGTTTCTATAACAAAATTAAATAAATACAAATTGTAATTTATCCATAGTAAGTTTTATAAAGACTAAAATATAATTATATTGCTTTGTTATTATTTATTATCTTAGTTCTACTAAAGATGTCTACACTGGTTCCAAACGGATTTTGTAAATACTAATAATAATGATATTTAGTCTCAATATAGCCCTTTAATTGTATTAACCTATCTATCCCCAAAGCAAACTTGTGTGATAGATAATACCACCATCTTGTTAGCTACGATGAAAACTGAGACCTTAATTTGCTTTCCCAAGGACGTAGAATAGAACATTAGTAAGGGCTGACCTATTTTAAATAGGCTTCAGCTAATGCAACAGGGCTATTTTAAATGGGCTATGTTGGAGACCCAAGGGTAAAAATTAAACCTCCTGAATACCAGTTCTATGTTCAGATCACTAGTTTATAGTTCATAGCTCTCTAATCTATTTAATTTTTAAATTTATTTAGTTGATGAATGCCTCTTTTATGCTTAAAACAATCTTTGCTTACAAAGTGAGTTACTCTTTAACAGTCACATTTTTTGCTTGTTCAAACTGAAAACATATATTACTTTCCATAGATAAAACATTATGTTAGAATGAGAAAAATGTTGTAAGACAAGATAGTGTAGCAATATAAGGTAATCTTTCATGAAGCAAGCATTGTTTAAAATATATTGATGGTGATGATTATGTTAAAATTCACTGAAAGTTATGAATGGAATGATTCTGACCACACTTTCAAAGGATAGCATAGTCTCAAAATTAATAATAGAAGATAAATCATATTAATTGAGAAATAATCATGATTACAACTCTTTCATTTGGAACTAATAAATACTGTGTATCTGTTATGCTTTTAATTTTTATGAGAATAGTTAATCATTATGCATATTTCTAAATGGTTCTAATTTTGGTTTTTCTTTGCAGTAAGTTATTAACACCATCACAAGCATAACTGGGTATTTTTTTAACAAACCTCTTACCTGCTTTTATACAATTTTAGGAGTTATCACCTGAAATGAAAACTTTTGTGGATCAGTATGGGCAAAGAGATGATGGAAAAATAGGAATTGTAGAGGTAAGGAATTTATGCATTTTTCTGATTTAATTTTAATAAATGAGTTTCAATTTTGAAGTTGTCTTCAAGTACGATATAGCAAGACCCATTCAGAGAGGTTTATTTTACCTAAGTAATACATTATCTTCTGTTCAGAAGTATAAAGTTAAAAAATGTTCACAAATGAAAAACATCTAAGAGTGTTCCTAACCCAGGGCCTAAATTTCATATATTACAAAATTGAGACCGTGGAGAAATAAAATTGTTTGCCTCTGGTCATACAGCTGTTTGCTGGCACAGGTGCAGTTAGAGGAACAAGTCCCTGACTTCTACATGAGTATCAATCACATTCCATTACCCAGCCTCACTTCCACACAGTGTCTAAGCACATGGTCCATCAGTATTTCTTATCACTTAACAGTGTAGACTTGACTTTTAAAGTATAAAATAAAATGTTTGCAGTCCCTGTGAAATATTTACAGTCCTTATTTTTCATGGCAAAAAGCGGCATCCTGGTTTGACAGTTGGCCTTAGTAAAAACAGAAGAATTTAACTAGACTGCGTGAGTATTTTATGATCTGTTATAGGTACAGATTTCATGTGAATCTCTGAAAGTTAAAACTGTGGGTGTCAGTTATCCTTTCACAATGACTTTTCCTATTAAGGGCAACTTATTTTTGTCTGTGAATCAAGGAAGCAAAACCGATTATGCATCAATTCTTCTGCATTCTCAGATTTGTGAAAGAGCTGTTGCTTCCCTTATGTCTATGTTTCCAGCCTGTGGTGTCTTAGCCTCTTTCTTTATCTCAGCAGCCTATTAGAGAAATTGGGTGGAAGCCTTTGTCCAGAAAAATTAATTAGGTCATAATTTAAAATATGCCAAATCATAACATAATTATGTTATTTATATAGTGTTTCTCAATGTATTAGATTGTGAAGTATTCTGGCTCTCAACAACATTTAATAATAATTTACCTTTGATTCAGAGAAATAACCTGGTTTTCAAATAATTGAACTTATAGGAGATTTGTGATGCCAATGTGAAATACACTTATTTTTAAACAGCTGATACAAATAGAGTTAAGAGAGGACATACTATTATTATCTTTGTAATTAAAAATTTTCCCTGGAGTACATACTTTCCCCTTTACCTATGTGTAACTCATTACTATATAAATAGATAATAGTAATGGGACTTACAGATTGACATATAGGCCAACTAATCAAGATATGAAACCATCAAGGATAAGAAAATAACTTTTAAATTAAACATAAATGAGATGAGGTAAATCTAATTATTCAAAACTAGTTTGGAAATATGACATCAGTGAAATTACGGATTGGCTCTTTTAGAGTTTGACATACTTTATAATCCTAGTTAAGGAAAACCTGTCACCTTACATTTAACATACTTCACCTTGAAGGACTCCAGTGGACTCAGCTATTTATTCAATTTCATTTCTTCAGTGATACTAGATTGTGCAGTAAAAGGCACTGATCTTGATTCACATGGATTTTACATTTTTATGAGGATAAAATGGATGAGCATGTTTTGAATCCCGGTTTTACTTTATGTGATACAGTTTAATCATTTATGACTTATTATTTGAGCACTATTTTGAATGAGAGGTTAGAGGCCATTTAGCAGACACATTGTCCTGGAGGTTTAATGAAGGAAATTTCCTCAGAAGTTTTAGATAAGAAACTGTTACAGGAAAGAAAAGGCTTTCTGTGTAAGGAAAGATATAGAAATATAGGTAACAGAAGAGGACGGAGAAGGCAATGAAGTCTGAAATAAAGAAGTGAGAAGCTTTTATAGCAATAAAAATAATAAAAGAATTCACATTTGTATAAAATAAAATTGACAAAGTGTTTTCAAATATGTTATCTCATTTGATCCTCATAACTAGAAAATTAAGTAAATTTAAATATAAAATGAAGATCTATTTTATAGTTATAGCATGTGAAGCTTCAATAGGATTTGCCTGAGGTCACAGAAACAGTAAGAAATAAATGGTAGAACAGTCAGAACCCAGCCATGTTCCCCCAAACTATTCTGCCTTTTTTTTAAATAATAAATAATCTGTACATTTTCTGCATTAAAAGGAAAGGTTTTCAAGCTTCAGCTGGTTGATTACTTACGGCAAGGTTCTAAGTTTAGCCGGGTTGAATAGGGACGCACAAAGTGTTCTGCAGAGAAGTTATTTGGGCAAAGCACTCGAAACATAATTTCAGCAGAACTTTTGATGAGCTGAAGCAGAAATAATTTAAAGGAAGACAAATGAGATACATATAAACTGATTGGAAGGTTTTAGTGTTCCAGGACATGGAACTTTTTGCTAGATGGGACTGTTGGGAAGAACTAGCCAACATTCCTCATTTTAAGGATGAAGAAACTGAAGCCCGAAAAGGTCGAATGATGTATCCAAGGTCCCACTTGCAGGGAGTGACAAATTCTATATACAGACTTAGATCTCATTCTGATTTTAGAACTCTTTTCATTAACCTGAGTTACCAGCCAAGACATAGGAGTAAGGGGTCTGGAAGAGGGCATTAGTTTGAGAGAAGAGAAATGGAGAATAGGAGGAAAAATAGGAGATTGCTTCAATAGTTCATATGCATGTTGGTTTACTCTGTGATGGTTAAGAGTGAAGAAAAGAGAAATTCTGAAAATAACTGGGAAATAGAAATTAAAAGTTACAGATTACATGTAGAAAATGGGGAGAGGGAGAGTAGGAAATGTCTGAACTTGTATTTTGCTCTCTACTGTAACCAGAAAGCTGTATTAAATGAAGTTCATCCTTTCTTTTCCCAATTTGACATATATCACTTGCTTAGAAATCCTATAAATAATACAGAACACAAATACACAAATTCTAGCCAGCTATAAAGGAATGCAAAATCCTATGTTTTCTACAATTTATAATAATCTACCTACTGACATCAAGCACACATTAACTTTGGTGTTCAAAGGGAAAGGAAGATGGATTTAGTTATATGTTATGCTCACTTAATAGTTATACTCATAAACTCATCAAAATCTAATCAAAGTAAACCAAATGATACTCATGCAGTGGTCTGCATCCCTGATGGAACAGGCCAAATTGGTTTGTCTCTGAAAGATGTCATTCAAAAGATTAGAAAATGTAATGGTTAACTTTCAAAATTCTGACCTGACAAAGTTAACTGACACTTTCTAACAACATGCATTTGCTACCTGGAAACAAATATGTTTCTTTCTGAACTTTCTAATTTCTTGCCTTTAAATAGATTTAAAAATTCACACAAATACAGTTTAGAAATAAAGAGATCGTTAACACAAACTCAAGACAGGAGCATGGAAATTTTGAGATAATTTAACAAATAATGTGATGCTCAAAAAAAGTTCCAAATTTATTCAGACTAATAGCTGTACTGCAAAGAAGGCTGATTAAAATAATTAAAAAGGAAGACTTAATGATTTAGCAGATAATAGAGCTTTCTTCTCTGGTGTTCACATGAAATATAGGTATTTCTCTTATATGGGTGTCAAATCTATAAGTTTTTCACCTGATCCTTTTGGCAATGTGTGAGAACCTACCATCCTCTCCATTCTTACTGTTTCTATCTGTCCAGGTCAGTGCATCCACTGAAAAACAGACCTAAAAGCTATTTTAATCCTAAAACTGTAACAACCCTCCCAGGGAAGCAAGCTATTCTCCAGCCTTTCCCTCTTTTCATCTGCAGTGGGATTTGAGCCTGTGAGTTTAGCCATAGTGAATGTAATTTTTTATGGAAGACTACATTTCTACCACAGAATTTTGGGAAATTACTGACAATGAAATCTGATTTTAAAACTCCCTCTGCATAGATTTTTCTAAATGATTTATTAGGAATACTTTTTTGATTGAGGATTTTAATGGAGGGTGATGAAGGTAAGGGACAGAGTCTCTAAGCCAAGAAAGTCAGACTCTGCCTTCAAATCTGGCTCCAACTACAATCTATGTGAAAGCAGGCCATTTACCCTCTTTGAGCCTCTGTTTCCTTGGTAGTGAACAAGGATGACAATGTATTAACTTCATAAGGTTGTTATAATCATCAGTATCAAATAATACATGTTGAACAAGTAGATTGACCCTGGCACACTGTAAAAACTCAAAAAATGTATTTGCAGTTACTGTTACATATAAAAATAACTTACTACAAAATCAACCCCATCTTCTGAACGCCAAGCCTTCCCCCCACTTATTATATAATTTGTCAAATTCAAATTATTAAACTGAAAGAGCTTTACATTTTTGATAGAGTTATTTACCTTTCAAATTTCCTGGACTCACTTCTCACTGGCTAGGGAAAACGTTTTTCTGATTCTCAAGTGAAAAAAAAAATGAATGCTTGGCTAACATATGTTCAAGAATGTTAACATACCATGATTGTCTTTAAAAGTAAGGAATTCTGCCTCATGTGCACTGTGATATAATTTGTATCACTAATGAAGTTGCCTTTCATGTATACTCTCCTCACAACTAGTACTTAGCTTTATTGTTGTTTTTAGCTCCTGCTTTGAAATTGTCAGGGGAAAAGTTGTTTGAAAGTATCTGCCTCCCTATATGGTTCTCACTAGTGGTGACTGTGGTCACCAGCACAGTGCCTAGTATTTAGTAGCCAAATGAGCCACAGCAAGGGATTTCAACTTACTCCAAAACATCAGGCAAAGGCTCTGTATTATGCTAGAAATAAAAGAGAGATGTAAAGACCCCTGTTATGGGTAGAGTTCCCTGGGAAGCAGATCTGAGTAGAAGAGTAGCAATGAGCAGGTTTATTAGGAAGTGCTCTTGGGATCAATACCCCGGGACGGAAGTGAAGAAAATAGATCTGGGCAGAGGGAGAAGCTGGGCTGTGTCACAGTCTCAACGGGGACATCAGCTGACCCTACAGTGAGTTCTGAAGCTGGGTTGACCCTTCAGGAATGTCTCTAGTTTTGAGTGAGACCCTTGGGCCTTTATATCCCCATGTTGATCAGTCATAGGATGCCACCTCCTTGGGGACACAGCTCTCTTCAGCCCAGGTATTCCTTAAATGGGGCCTCACAGGTGAGGCTGCAGCAACACTCCCAGCACTTGAGGGGAGTTCTGGGTAGCATATCACAATGTCCACCCCAACCCCTATTCACAGCTCAGTAATAAGTTATTGGAATTATCTCCAAAGGAACTTTGGCTCCATTTATTTACAGCCTATCCTGATGCTAGACAAATTGCCTTTATGTATTGCTTCAGTAAAATATTTACTAAAATTTGTGCAGTTTCTGGGCCACAAAACAGTAAATAAGACACAGACCCCATCCTCAAGGAGCATGTAGACTAGCAGGGGAGACAAGCAAGTAGAAAGTTGTTGGGTTTTTTTTCCTACTCTTGATGACAAGCAACCAGTTCTCAGAAATGAAGCTCTGAGGGATTCTACTTATTTCCTTAGCTACCTGCCTTCCACTCATCCCCTTGATATTCTTCACTCTCTTCTCCAACTCATAAAGAAGTTTTGGGAGTTCATAAAAGAGCAGGCAGGCAGCCCAAAGATTACAGAATCACCAATAATATTGGAATAAGAAGTATTGGGTACTTCTATAAACAGCAGTGACTTAGCATATCTGAGAATAAAGCAACTCCACTTAACACCTCCTATATGAAAGACCTTTGGCACATTATAGACATAGTCATAAAGGCTACAGCTGGAGAATTACTGTGCCCAGCTCTGAAACTTGAATATTGATTCATACACATTGAGAGAAGAACCGAGAGACAACACAGGACCACCACATTGTGAAACATATCTTAAGAAAGATTTCTTTACATTCACTATAGCCACATCCTATATATACATAATAATCTTTTACATGCTTAAGACTCCTTTCTAACATTTATAAAATAGGATGGTATCATGTGGAGTGTAACATTAACGGTTCAGTGAAATTAAAACAGATTGAATATGTTTCACATTGATGTAATCTGTATTTTTTAATAATTTAAGTATAAGACCAAAGCAGTATGGGCAAGAAATACATATTTATAGTAGACATGAAGAGCATTTTTACTATCTCTGTATCTGACACTCAGGAGACCTCTGAACTTTATGTGAGTTACATGAACTTTTATGTTGAAACAAAGATGGCAATTTCCCGAATTTTACATTTAGTGATTGCTTACTAGTTCATTCGTTTATTTTTTTCTGTTTTTATGTATTCAGTGGATTTGGAGATGTAAAATATTTAAAGAAAAATTATTCTTTTTTGTTCAAAGCAACACACACTAATTATAAAAATCCAAACAAAATAGAGAATTATGATGAAGATAAGCAAAAAATACTCTAAATCCTTTTAAGTAGATGTTTTTAATAAAATAAAATTACCAACCAATCCACAAGCATCTATTTCAGGCATATAACATGCTAGATACCATGCTGGACATTCAGGGGATGCAGAAAAGTATTATTCCCTGCCCTCTTGAAATTAATGGTCTAGAGGAAAGTCATGCAAAAATACTAAGAAGTATCTAACAAGTTGCATACTAATAAATAAAGGACGAGTTGGTGTTAGCTATCTCCTGTTTCCTAAATGAACACTTATATTCATGAAAAAACATAATAAAATGTGGCTAGACCTTCTATATCATGCAGAACCCTCCAAAATGTATACATAACATCCATTTCCATTGTTCAATCTTTCCCTTAAAATGTCTGCCTCTGATATATTTTCTTCTGTTTGATGTGTTTTATTGTCTTCCATCTTTGTTCCCTCTTCTTTCTTGGGTTACTTTTTCTTCTCTTCCCATCTTCTTTAAAATGCTCAAGGAGCCATTCTTCAGAATCCCTCCAGAAAGTATTATTATAGAAGAGGCCAGGCTCAACAAGACTGGAGGGGCGTGGGTGCTTCTCCATCCTCCAGAGCCCCTCTCCATGCTGAGCCTACCCACTGCCATTCTCCCTCCCTTCTCCTCTTCCCCTTAGCTCTGGGGGGAGACCTACATTCTAGGCCTAATTTACCAGATATCTGGATACTTTATAATGAAAATCATTTATAGCTACTTTCCACTAGGAGCCCACTTACAGATGAGGAAAAAGAAGGGATTTTTATAAGGAAAATGGTGTTCTAGATTTTAATGAGTAGAAACAGCCTATCATATTTAAACTATCTCATTGTCATGTGTAAAAATCACCAACAAATTCATTATTTGCAGTCCAAGAGCAAATAAGCAACCAAACCATTCTATTACTGTCTTCAACAAGCATGTTGTTGACTTAATCTACTAATAATCACCAAATTAAAGTGATTTTCAGTTTGCCAATCATCAGGTCATCATTCAATCTGTTTGGGCCTTAGCATCCTCAATTGAAAAATTTGGTCTTTGAATTAAATTAAATCACATTATTTCTGAGGTATAGAATTTTATGATTCAAGTATTCAAAGGAATTTAAAAAATACAAAGGTCACAGAAGTATGTCCTGAGTTTAATAAGGGACCTAGATAACACACACACACACACACACACACACACACACACACACACTCCAATGATGCAAACGTGTTTATGTACCAAAAGCTAATCACATTTTTTAAAAGTACTGGCACATTATAAACCCCCATTTTTACTTTTTAGATATATTATCATCTACCCACACCAGTGACCTTTCTTTAAAAATAAATAAGAAAATGTTTTATGACTAGGTCATATTAAACATGTTGATATAAGGTTTGGCCCTTTCCCTTAGTCTCACCCACACGTGTATTGCCTATAAATCGAGTGGTTTTAATTTGAAATATTATTTCAAAAATCTAAAAATAAGATAAGCTAAGGCGCATACAAAGGCATATGAAAAATTAGATTCCTTGCATATAAAGTAGAATAACGCATTTTATATTAAATTTTAAATTTTTAAATGAACCTAAAAGGATGAATTTTTTAAAAACAGTTATGATAGTATTTTCTACAACTTGGTAGAACTTTTAGAACTGACTCTGACTTTAAAGCTGATCTAGACTACAGGCTCTTGGCCTAAAATCCACGGATGAGGGTCCATGCCCGTGATCTAGGGAATTCATCAAATCCCAAAAATCAGATGAAATATAGTGTGTGTAGATTCATTCTTTAATAGTGAAAATGCAGTGCTTCCAACAGAAGGCGTTTTGAACCCAATATATTCAAGAAACACTGGCTTCTATTTCAAGTCCTTGTTTTAGTGATGAGGGTACTGAAGTCCAGAAATGGCTCAGGGTTGCTGGGGACCACAGCTAATTAGCTACTGTGCCAGAAATAGATCTCACATTTGCAGTGGAGCCATCAATCCAGCTCCTTCCTTCTCTGCATGCAATAGATTAGTCATAACATTGGATATGGAATCCTTTTTTCTTCCAAAAAAAAAGAGAGGAGGATTGAAGTTATGAAATGAGATCTAAGGGAAAATGTCATAGAGGCTGCCATGGAGATCAGAAAATAAACCCCAGCCCTGGATTCAAGCAGTGGATGTCCTTTCAGCAGAAAGCAACAATTTGAGAACTGGCTTTTCCTATTCCTGTTTAACACCCCACCATTCATGGTGAATTTCTTTTCTATTGCCTTACGATTGTCTTTGGTTTATCTTCTCTTGTATCTCATGGTAGGCTTTCTCCTCGGGCTTGGGAATGCATTTTCCCCCTTCACTACCCTCCCCAACATTTATGTTCCTCATGGTTTCTTTCACTTCACATGAAATTTATGGCCCCCACATGTGCCTTTCTGTGACCCTGTGAGGAGAGAGGAGAGAGGAGAGAGGCATGGAACACTAATCTGTGGCATAGAACACTTGAAGGGTTCAAGCCACCAGGATGAATCTGCCTGAATGTCCAGCAGACAAGAAGTGGCCACGCTAGTTCTACCTGAGCACAGGTCTGCTGCGGCCACCTCACTGGCCCAAGAACCAAGCACACAAGGGCACACGAGCGTTGGAGAATTGACAGCACTCCATAGGAAAGTACCAGAAAGGGAAAGCCGACTCTAATGTTTTTCCTCTCCTACTTTTCTAGCCTGTGAGGGAACACATTGAAGAAAAACTAAGCAGCAAGTAATGGCAGAGACTTGTTTTTGAGCAACTTACAACACGTTTCTCTCTTCTTAAATCTTCCAGTTGGCTCACGTATTACCCACAGAAGAGAATTTCCTGCTGCTCTTCCGATGCCAGCAGCTGAAGTCCTGTGAGGAATTCATGAAGGTATAAGAAAGCTGCCCCTTTAAGAAAGCTGCTTAAAGTAGGAAAATTGTTTCTTTTATTGAAAATGTTTTGTTTTCCTTATCCAAAATTACTTACAGACATGGAGAAAATACGATACTGACCACAGTGGCTTCATAGAAACTGAGGAGCTTAAGGTAAGCAAATAAAAACTTGTACTAAGTTTTTCCTTTCAGATGCAATTATGAACTAAGAGTTTCCTAGCTTTTTAAAAAACCTCCCACAAAAGAAACTAATGTTGAACAGTGTCACATTTTCACCTACTCTTCGACATTGTTAATGAAGTACCAGATCAAAAAGGCAGCTTCAACTGCTTCTTGAAATTCTGTACAGTAATGCAAGAAATTAACATTTTCTGTGGTGTACACAAATATAAGACAGACAGACAGATAGAATTATAGATAAGCCGAATAAGCCATTCATTTTATTGAAATTTGTAGTTTCAGTTCTCAAAATAAACATATATATATATATATATTTCCTTACAAAAGAAAGAAGAAAAAGTTACTGAATAGCTACTGTATGCCAACTACTTTACACATAATGTCTTATTTAATCTTTGCATAAGTTGTACGACATAGTATTACCCCAGTGAGGAAGAGTTGAGAGAAGTTAAATGATATACTGAAGGCCACACAGAAATCGGACAGAGCCGTGATGTGCAAATCCAGGCTTGTCTGCCTCCAAGGCCTGTAGACATTCTGTACAGCCTACTGTCTCTCAACAACAATGATGATGAAAAATAAAAAATCTTCTATAATTAAACTTTTGAAAAACTGCAACTTAGAGAATGAATTTATCACTTTGGACATCACAGATGAGGATATAAAGGAAAAGGCAGAGATCTGAAATCAGGTCTTACCTCATTAATTACTGTATCTTCCCAGTTTTCTTTAATCTTTAAAATGAGGGTAATAAATCCTTCCTCTCAGGCTTATTGTGAAGCTCCAGTAAGATTCTGCACATGAAAGCTTTTGTGACATGCAACATAAAATGAATTATATTATTCATGAACTCAATTTACTAGCCTTTCAGGAATATGGAAGTATTCTTCTCATTTCCTCAAACCGACCCCAAAACATCTCCATCTGAAAGACCCTACTTTTTCTATTTTTAGAATATAGAGTGACTAAAATATAAGTGAGTTAATATTTACTGACTATGTGTCAGGCAGAGTACAAGGTGCTTGAAATGTATTTTAAAATTTAATCCTCACAGAAAATATGCAAGGCAGGTATTATCACTCCTAATATAAAAACGGTGAGATTGGAATGCAGAGAGATTTGATGATTTTTCAAGATTACACAGCTGCCTAGGAAGAGAACATAGATTTGTACCTAGAATATCTGATAATGCTAAGAATGACTCCCCACCCCACCCCCACAGCACTACATGCTTTCAGACTTCATTTATTAAGAGCTGCTCTTTTGCTATGTGGGGAAATATGAATATCAACAGTTCTAGTCATAGTTCAACATAGTTTGAGTAGCATACAATTTTAAAGATGGAACTGGGACATTTGGGCCCTGGCAAAATGGCTAAAACATACTCAATTGTATCCTCTTGAAAATGTAAACGTTTTTAATGTGAAGTCACTGAAAACAACATATTTTACAAACTTGCAGCTCAGCAACCCACAAGGTGACAGATAAGCCACTGTGTTTTTATTTTATTAGTTAGACCAAAAATATTCTTTTAAAGATCCTTTTTAGTTCATAATGAAAACCTTAGTTCATTTCCAATACTGACCTCTAAATATTCTAAAAGTCTCCTTCTTTGTTCTAAATTTTATTCTCAGAAAGAGATTCTAAATAGAAGTCCTCTTCCCTGGGGAATTTTGAAGATAAGTTGGCTTTCTTTTTTAATGGATCTTTCAAGAAAGCTAATTTTAAGATCCATAATAGAGTAAAACATCACTTGCTCTCAGACACGACTTTGAATCTCTGCATCCCAAGGTTTCTCCCAGGCTATTTTTGTGACCACCATTTTAGTCTCTGATGAGGCTTTTTAACCCAATTAATCTCTGACAAAAGCCCCAGAAGGCTCAAAAATAAAATTCAACCCCAACAGATAACTGAATTTTCCATGCTTCACTTTGGATTTGAAGTGGAATATTTGAAGTAAAAAAATTTTTATCAAACTAAGAAAAGAGTCTCTTTTCTTTAAAAAAGTGACATCAAATCAGCCCAGAACTGGAACATTTAGGAGGGAGATAAGTCATTGCTGAATCAAAGAAATCTAATCCTTCAATAATATCTGGGCACAGTATCTGCCTAGTTTTTCCTAATTGCATTAATTCATTTTCTGAGAAAATAAAGGAGTTACAAATGAATAGCACTAAAGAAAATGAATGACTATTATATGCTTAAGTGCTTACATTGTCACTTATATGGCAAATCTTTGTAAAGCTTTTATTTATGTTTCTGTTAAAAAAATTAAATTCACTCCTAAGCTCCAGCTGTCAAGTTAATAATCATCTTTTTTTCATCCTTCCGACATTAATCTCTATTTTAATATGATTCATATATCTTTCAAAGATTCAATGACATAAACTGTGGCCAATTTTGTTAATTTAAATAGTCAGCGGAAGCATTTTAACCAAAGTGCTTTGGACTGCATCAAGCTAAAAACTACCCAACTGGCCCTCTGGAGAAATGAGCATCATGCTGGCTATAAACTAATGTGTAAATACAGCCTGGGGAGCAGAAAATGGATTTGAAATTAGGGCTAGATCTCTATCTGGTTTACTTATATTTTTTTACACATATTCCAAAGGTATAAAGGCCCTTGTGTTTCTTGCAGAACAATCCAATGAGTACTTGTGAAGATATCAGTAAGAAGAAATGCATCCATTGGGCTGGCTGGTTTTAAGAGGTTTTAGTCAGGTTAATTGAAATCATAAAATCATGGTAATGCACAGACAATGACCAATCAAGTCTCAGTAAAAAGCAGGTATTATTCCTGTCAAAGGTAGTTTTGTTGCTGGAATGCCAGGAGGACAACCTGGTTTAGTCTTTCTTCTATTATAAGTGCCTCTACTCACCTGCTTCTACCCTCAAAAAGAGACTTTCTTTGCATTCCTGGTATGTCCTGTTCCAAGGCATTCTGAAATGAAAGTAGACGATATATTATTAATGAAATTAATCTAAGTGTTCTTTGTTTTAACAGAACTTTCTAAAGGACCTGCTAGAAAAAGCAAACAAGACTGTTGATGACACAAAATTAGCCGAGTATACAGACCTAATGGTAAGAGTGATCTTGAAAAGATTGTACCCAAGAGCTCATGAAGTAGTATGATGTTCCTGCTAACTCCCAAGGCTACACAGGATGAAATAAATAAATGGTGGTATGGGCATCATATGCACATAGGTATCATTTCATTTGAAAAGTGAAATACTTAGGGATGCTTACATCTTGTCATTTTGAGTTCTGCAGGCATTGGCTTTAAGACTCAACATATAAGCATTTTCTTCCTTGTAGAGCTGTGTAATTTTTATCTATCAAAAGATGACTTGTTTTTCTTCCAAAGCCAGTGTAATTATATCACTAAATTATATAACTTACACATATATAAGGTACACTATATATATAAATTATATCACCAAAAACTCACTTATTATAGAGTTCCTAAATCCATTTTTATCATAGTTTGGGAAATCACACTTTGTTGAGTTTAAAGAGACCGTCTAGCTGCTTTATTAATTAAGCAACTTAAAATGAGTCTCCTTCTTTCTTTTGATTTTTGTTGTTTTGGGGTTTTGTATTGGTGTTTTGAATGAGGAAATCTAAATATGCCCTGAGGCTGATGCTATGGTAAACAGTGACAACTAAGATCAATTATAGAATGTTGATAATAGAGCCAAGAAAACTGCTTTACACATAGGTACTTACTGTTTCAGGAAAAAAAAAAAAGAGCAGATAAATAAGGTTCCAGATAAAATAAACCAATGTCTATGAAGTTAGTTTTTTTCTATTGGACGAAGTTTACTCATTTTGACTCGTCACAGAATTAGGATTACCAGGAGATACATATATTTATACAGCTTTCAGTACTGTGAAGGTACTGTGAATTCTTACTCCATGGATTTACATCAATAAACCATAAACATAGCTCTATACTATAAAAGCTACTGTTACATTAGATTGAAGAAAGAGTTAGACTTTTTAATTACTCTGAGAAATAATCTAATAAAGGGTTTGATTATATCTGATGTAACTGAGGTTTGCTTTCAGCATCTCACCTTACTTTTATCTGGGTTGGGGGAGGGGGAACTACTAGAACTTTACTATTGCCTTATTCACTAACTAATGTTATTTATTATAAAGTGGGGCTAAGCTTTAATTTCAAAACAACCAAAAAGGTTTTCATGGTCATCTTTAATTCCTCATTACATCTCCACTTACAATAGCACTAGCAAACAAATGGGGGAGAGTTTCTTGCTATGTGTCACAATCAGCAGGTCTAAGCTCTGAATAACTTTTGGGTAATGGACAATAACCTACATTTATCAATTTTCTATTTTGTTCCAATCTTAAGGGACGCCTATTTAAAGAAAGGCTCCTTTCCAGGTAGAATATTGAAGCAGCCTTACAAAACCCACTCAGATGGGAGTTTCCCTCTGTTGGATTGGCCTGACATATCTGATTAAATGTCATAAACCAGTTCAAATCCAGGAAGCAAATTAATCAAGAGCTAATTAAAATTTAAATATATATGTTGGGAAATATTTCCCCATGGGCACAAAACTAAGTGATCGAGCTGTCCAGTATCTTGGTAGATAGTGTGACAATATCAGAATTTATGGTCAATGGATTATAAAATATTTTGTCAGCATGGGACCCTGAAAAAAATCTACCTCCTACAAAAAATTCTTAGAATACCTCAAACCACAGAATGCCCTTCCTTTCCTTCTTAAAAAGATGTCACTAAATCTATATCCATTATAACATTGGACACATTCTGTTCTTTAAAAACAAAAATAATGTTAATTTTTCACATATTTAGTGTTCATTTAGTATACACATTTTATATATTTAATGTAATTCATATATACTACTTTGGTATAACATATTATAGCAATAGTTGCTACTGTCTAAAAAGGTGAATCCTTCCCAAATATGGATATGAGTGTGTTTACATCTAGATGTGTCTTTGTGAATGATGTATATATAAGTGCAATGGGGAGTTGGAGAGCTTTATGGAGTTTCTAATACCCAATAGAAAATAAAACAATTTAAAATTATTCAAAAATTCTATTCTCTAAGGATTTGTTTGTCATCTGTTTTCTGCTTCTGTTTGTGGTATTCTATGCTCTAAAAGGGTGAAATAAATATTTATTTTCTTATTGGAGAGACTCCAGAAGTGCAAAAATTGTCAGACACCATCCCTCCCACATCTTGATACACATATAAATGTATTTGCAATAAAAAAGTGACAGTATTCTAGAAACATAGCTACAACCACTATTTCTGTTTGACTATTCTATATTATTCTGATAAACTCTAGCAATTGACACATTACAGAATTGAAAATTTGCATTGAAAGTTTTAAAAATGCTAGTTTTTAAAAATTTTACTGTATATATACAAGTAGTTGATAACTCAAACAGCTTTATTTTGAAGTTCATCTCCTTCGTGCAATAAATTATTCCTCAAATAGCTAGAATAATGGCATTCTGTCTTTCAGCTGAAACTATTTGATTCAAATAATGATGGGAAGCTGGAATTAACTGAGATGGCCAGGTGAGTTTAGGAACCATGAAAAATGTTATAAGTGGATCCTTTTCAAAAAATATAATATATTAATATAATGTTTTTCTCTCAAAAGGTTACTACCAGTGCAGGAGAATTTTCTTCTTAAATTCCAGGTACTTAACTTTTTACTACCTTAAATAATATTTTCCTTGAAAAGCTAGAATGTGGGAGACTTGTCAAGGGAAACATACTGAAACATAGTAATAACATTTTAACATTTACTCTCTTCTCTATCTTTAGGGAATCAAAATGTGTGGGAAAGAGTTCAACAAGGCTTTTGAGCTGTATGATCAGGTAAAAGTTTGTTACTTTTTCCTTTCTTTTTTTATTGAAGTAAGAACACTTAACATAAGATCTATCCTCTTAACAAAATTTAAATATAAAATACAGTACTGTAAACTATAGAGACAATCTTGACAGCAGATCTTTAGAATTTATTCATCTTATATAATTGAGACTTTATGCCCATTGATGAGTAACTCCTCATTTCTCCTTCCCCCAGCCCTGGCAATAACATTCTACTTTATGAGTGTGACTATTTTAGATACCTCATACAAGTGGCATCATGCAGTATTTGTCTTGTGCTGAGATTGACTGATCATATGCAGTTCTATTTTTAATTTTTTGATGACTTTCCACACTGTTTTTCATAGTGGATGCACCATTTTTGCATTCCCACCAATGTATACAGGAGTTCCAATTTTTCTTCATTCTCACTAACACTTGTCTTTTATCTTTTTGATAATAGCCATTCTAACAGGTGTGAGAAGATATCTTATTGTTAGTTTAATTTTTATTTCTCTGATTAGTGATGTTAAGCATTTTTTCATTTACCTGTTGGCCATTTCTATATCTTCTTTGGATAAGTGTCTACTCAAGTCATTAACCCATTTTTTAAATTGGATTATTCATTTTTTGCTATTGAGTTATAGGAGTTCTTTATAAATTTTGGAAATTAACCCTTTTTGGGATGTGATTTACAAATATTTTCTCCCATTCTGTAGGCTGCTTTTGCACTCTGTTGATTGTTTCCTTTGCTGTGCAGCTTTTTAGTTTGATGTAGTCTCACTTGTCTATTTTTGCTTGTGTTGTCTTTGCTTATGGTTTCATATCCACAATATAATTGCTAAGAACAATGTCATAAAGGTTTTCCTTATGTTTGTTTGCTTCTAGGAGTTTCACAGTTTTAGATCTTATATTTAAGTTTTTAATCTATCTTGAATTTATTTTTTATATGGTGTAAGCTAAGGGTCCAATTTCATTATTTTGCATGTGGTGTTTACTTAACACCATTTGTTGAAAAAAGCTATCCTTGTCCCATTTTGTGTTTTTGGCACCCTTATCAAAGATCAGTTGACCATAATGTGAAACTGACAGCTCATTAGTCTATGTTTTGATTTTTGTTTCAGTGCTATACTGTTTTAATCACTGTAGCTTTGTAATGTATTTTGAAATCAAGAAGTGTGATGTCTCCAGGTTTGTTCTTCTTTCTCAAGATTTTTTTTGGCTATTTGGGATCTTTTGTGGTTCCATATGAATTTTAGGGTTTTTTTATTTCTATAAAAATTGCCATTGGGATTTTGGAAGTGATTGCACTGAATCTGTAGATGTGTTTGAGTAATATAGACATTTTAACAATATTAAGCCTTCCGATCCATAAACACAGGATGTCTTTCCATTTGTTTGTGTCTCTGTTAACTTCTTTCATCAGTATTTTATGATTTTTAGTGTATAAGTTTTTCATCTCAGTTAACTTTATTCCTAAGTATTTTATTCTTTTGGTGCTATTGTAAATGGGATTTTCTAATTTCCATTTCAGATAGTTTATCATTATAACTAATTTTTGATTGTCAATTTTGCATCCTACAACTTTACGGAATTTGTTTATTAATTCCAACAGTTTTGTGAGGTCTTTAGGGTTTTCTCTCTATAAAAATAATATCTGCAAACAGGGATAATTTAACTTCTTTCTTTCCAATTTGGATGCCTTAAAATTTTCTTATCTATAATTTGATTCTTCAGAAGAATTTGGAAAAAACGATTATGAAAATTACACAAACAACTCCTTCTTTTCATAGGAAAGGTATTATGGTATGCCCAAATTACACAAACCCCTGATTCGAATCCCACACTATCATTTACCTGCTTTGAGACTTTGAACAAGATACCAAACTCATGTGAACCTCAATTTCTTCATTTGTAAACAAGAGATAATAACAACACGACTTTGCAGGATTGAATGAGGATTAAGCTAGGTGAAAATATCCAGCAAAATAAAGGTTATTTGTGATGTCAGTAGGTCACATCCTTTGCTTCTAATTTGTTTACCCCTGGACCTGTGGGCTCTAGCAGAACTCTGCCACACCCTGGTGTGACATGGAGCCACATACCTTCCCTGGCCCTCAGTTTCCTCACTTGTCCTAGAAGATATGACATTAACATTAAGTGAATTACATGTGTAAGTACTTTGAACAGTTCAAGATCTTTTACAAATGTAAGGTGTTGAATGAGAGGTAACTAATACCTTGCATATTTTACAACTTTGGAGCAGCTAAAAACTTGGGCGGCCTGACATAACAGATTATCTGCCAAGTATGCAGTTGGGAGACTTTCTAAGGATTCCAATTATTTCTATTTTACTTCATTTCCCACTACTGTAGATGGAGTTGGTTGTATACTATTTTATTTCTCCTCCCCCAGGACGGCAATGGATACATAGATGAAAATGAACTGGATGCTTTACTGAAGGATCTGTGTGAGAAGAATAAACAGGTAACTTAGTTACCATGGCACTTACTTCTTTAAGCAGACTGTGGATCCATCCAAAACCAACTGCACATCCATTTTGGAAATCTACTTTAACAATTTATAGAGGAGCAGAAATAGAATTCAATTCTTAATTCAATTTGGTTCTGGCCTAAATCAGGGTAACTGTGATAAATAGATTTTAAAAACAACCTTGTGATTATTCACATTTGTATAAGAATTTAATCCAGCTCTTTTGTTAATGGATTGATGTAACAAGTAGTTTCATCTCACATTTTATCACTTGACAGTGGTTAATTAACTTCCATATTTAACTGGATTACAATGCCATTTATGTTCTATACAGGATCTGGATATTAATAATATTACAACATACAAGAAGAACATAATGGCTTTGTCGGATGGAGGGAAGCTGTACCGAACGGATCTTGCTCTTATTCTCTGTGCTGGGGATAACTAGAGTTGGTGGCCGCAACCACTTGCTAGTGATACACTGTATCTAAAAAATAACTGTGCACTATAAGGGAGTAGGCTGTATTTTCTTTTATATCTGTAAATTTAACTGCATATAGATAATTATCCAGGATGTGTGGCTCATTCTTTTCAGCTTGTTTCTATACTGTTTGTAATATACAGTTTTTGTAACCATATGATTGAAAAGAAGAAAGTCTATGCTTAGGCCAGTCAGTACACCCAATTTTAAAAAATAACATATTCTTGCTTTCACAAATATAGTTGAACAAGATCTCCCTAAAAATTCCACCAGGATTAATCTCTAAAATTCTAGTCTCTGATGTGCAAATGCACATTTGTCACTGAATAATGGAATTATGTATAACAAGCCAAACATTCTTATTTTAGACAATCATAGAGCTGTCCCACAAAATATTTCTAAGTTTATTTCCAACTATTAGGAGGAATGTGCTTTTGCATCTAAAATACTCACCAAAATATAGTTACTTGTGGCTTTATGAAGTTAACAGTCTCATTACAGATTTAGTTTACCAATCAACAGCATGTCTACTGCTTGGATCTATACAAAACTATTGGTTCAAGTTGATGTGACAAGGGAAGGGAGCACCAGATGACATATAAATCTGTCTGATTCTATGCCTGTATTTCCAACAAACCTACTGTCAGAGAATATGACCTAAATCCATTTTCTAAACTGTTTTCACGTGTTGCAAATTATTCTAGTCAACTGCTGTTTTATGTCATATTCTGTGTAATCTCTGATTAAATTTAATATACTGCGTATCCTGGTGTCTAGTTTGCATACTTCCTGGATTTTCTTTCTATGTAGAACTGTTCATTTCCACCAAGAGTATCTGCTGCCTCTGAAAATATTTTTTTCTAGCTATAACAACTCTATTTTTTACTACATAATTAAATTTTAATGTAAAATTCATAGCATCCCGATTATTGAATGTTATATCATCAATACTTTTGTGTATTCCGTGGATCCTATATTTCATATTGAGATCAGCATTCAAAATAGTTCTATTTCTATCTGCAAATAGTTTCAAATGAGTTTAAAAAATAACATCTGAAAAGAAATGCTAACGTAATCATTTATCTTATCTAGTAAGAAGATTCTAAAACATTCTTTAACACACATCTAAATCACAGTTTCACATATTTATAGCTAGAATATCCTATACTGGTTATAGTTGATATGCAACAGTTGGTGATTTTAGATTTCTTTGATTGTGAAACAGGGAGCTATGAGAGATGTGTCCATGTGAAATTTACAGTTACTGCCTAGGAGTTAATGATCGTTCTGGGTCAGCTTGAATGTCCCCATTCTATAAATTCAACACTTATTTTCTGAATTCATAAAAATAACCAAAAAATGTGAGCTATAATGTTTCCCTCAAGAACAAACGGAAACAAGAAATTCAACAAACGATGTTGAGTGGGAGATTGGCTTTGCCTTTAGCGTGTAAATGGAAGCACTGCCATTAGACTGAATTTAAGTACTAAGAATAAATAAAGAAGAAAATAACCTTAATCTCTTGTATTTGTTTTTTCTTCAAAATGTCAGCTGACATGCAATCCATGATGGATCCAGGTGGAAATGTAGGATGAAATTATTATGGCCTAAGGAATCTAAATAAACGTAAATGTGACTCAGTGAACTACTGGATACTTTGTTGAATTGAGGGGTGTCTCTAACATTAAAATTTACAAAGAAATCTCAAAGTATCCAAATATTTGAAGTTTTCTGCCCAACTGACAGAGTCAAATATTTCTTTTAATTTTTTTTTTTTTAAGACAGAATTTCACTATGTCACCCAGGCTGGAGTGCAATGGCATGATCTCGGCTCACTGCAACTTCTGCCTCCTGGGTTCAAGCGCTTCTTCTGCCTCAGCCATCCGAGTAGCTGGGACTACAGGTGCCCGCCACCAGGCCCGGCTAATTTTTTATTTTTAGTAGAGATGGGGTTTAACCATCTTGGCCACGCTGGTCTCAAACTCCTGACCTCATGATCTACCCGCCTTCCCCTCCCAAAGTGCTGGGATTACAGGCGTAAGCCACTGCACCCGGCCCGTAGTCAAATATTTCTTCATGAAAGATCTCCAAAGGAATAATAGGAACATACAGAATTTTCCTATATTTAATTCATAGAAAAATAACTGTTCACTACCAAGTATGCACCAAAACTCTACCAGGTTTGGCATTCTTACAGTAACAGCATGAGCAAAGAAAGAAAAACAACAACAAATTATGATACTGAAATTTCTGAAGAGACTTCCTAGAGGGCTGTCAGGAATAACTGTCATGAATCTAGCACCAGGACTATCATGGTAGACTTTAATTCCTGAGCACTATCAGACAAAGAAATTCCTACACCTCAGCTATATCAGTCACACTTACCTATAAATGACAGGTCTGCTTCCTCGAGCAGAGAAGAAGGTGAAGAATGAAAAAAATGAATCTAGATAGGCAAATATAAAATTACAGGCACAATGCCTATCTCATACCACAAACAAAATTCATTCCAAGTTTATTATCAATATAAATGTGAAACATATATAAACAACATAGAATAACTTCAATACCTCATGCATGAAAATACTTCTTCACATCCAATTATGAAGAAACAAATTGAAAAATTGGACTCTATTAAAATTAAGAATTTCTGTTCAGAAAAAGACTATAAACTTTAAAAAAAAACTATTAAGAGAGTGAAAAATCAAATTTCAGAGTGGGAGAAGATATTTGCAACACATATACTTGACAAAGGCACATATCCAAAATATATTAACATTACTCCTAGAAAACATTTAAAAATATAACCCAATAGAAAAATGTGTAAGAAAGTTGAACAAATATTTCACTAGAGGATACCCAAATGATATCCAATAACATGCAAATTAATCAACTTTATTAGTAATCAGGAGAAATGCAAATTGCCAAGTGCAGTGGCTCACGCCTGTAATCCCAGCATTTTGGGAGGCTGAGGCAGGAGGATCACTTCAGCCCAGGAGTTTGAGACCAGCCTGGCAACATAGCAAAACTCTGTCTCTACAAAAAGTTAGCTAGGCATGGTAGCATGCACCTGTAGTCCCAGCTATTAGGGAGGCTCAGGTGGGAGAATCACCTGAGCCCAGGAAGTCAAAGCTGTAGTGAACTGAGATCGTGTCACTGCACTCCAGCCTAAGCAACAGGAGTGAGACCCTCTCTCAAAAAAAAAAAAAAAAAAGCAAATTAAAACCAATTAGATGCCACCACACACTCATAGAAAGACTCAAAGTAAAGAGAATCTGAATGCTCACTACTGGTGAGGATGCAGCACAGTGGAAGTTCCCAAACAGCTTGGTGGGAGGTTAAATTGTGAATAGTCTTGGAAGCCATTTGACAGTATCTACTAAATTTGAACACCAGCATACCCTAAAACCCAGCAATTTCACTTCTAGATATTACCAGTCTAACAGAGAAAGGTGTATATATTTTCACCAAAAGAATAGAATGTTCACGGCAGCTTTGTATTTGGCATAGCCTCAAACTAGAAACAATCCAAATGTCCACTAAGAGCAGAGCTAACAAATAAATTGTGGTATATTCATACATACCTTATATTCTATGGAATATAACAATGAGAATGCATAAGCAATTATTACACAGAAAGAAAGCCAAAAAACAGAAGAATACATATTGTGTGATTCTATTTATATAAATCTCAAAACAGCTTAACGATGGGGTTAGAAGTCAAGACAGTGGTTAGTTGTGAGAAGGAGGAAAGGAGTCGCAATGGTGGGCAGAAGGGAGGCTTCTGGGTTCCTGGTAATGTTTCTTGACCTGGAGAATGGTTACCTGAGTGCACTCATATTGTAATAATTCACGATTTGTGCATTTTTAGAAGTCATACTTCAACCAACAAGCTAAAAAACATTGATGGGCTTTCTCTTCTTCAAGGCTTTTGTAATGTAACTGTTACGTCCTAAAAACCCTGTTATTGTCTCTTGATTTAAGTTATGATCCCAAGAAATATCTAACTGGGTGACAGACATGAGCTTGACTTACTGTGTGACCTAGGGCAAGTCACATAACTTTCTAGGTCTGCAGTTTCCTCAACTGTAAAATAAAAACATTGAGAATTTGCATTTTCTAAGGCTTTTCCAGCTCTAAAATTCTATTATTCAAAGTCATTAAATTCTCATTGTTTTAGTTTCCACAAGAACAATAAGGAAACAATGGCTGTCACTCTATACCTGAAACATTTCCTGGAGGTGGTTTCACATGTTAATGGTAAGATGAGTGATACTGTTACCAATAATCTTTAATTTACTGAGTATTAACTCTTCCACTAGTACAATAGAAGCAGGACTCTTACAGAAGGTATTGAGTGACAAAGTAATAATTCTTAAGGTGAACATTGATGTGGTTACAGCCCACATGTGGTCTGTCATAGAATACCGTGATTACCCATAAACAATGTTTGTTTCTCTTTCAGACTCAAGAAAAAATATCTGTTAGTCAATATCTCCATGATCTCTCCTCTCTGATCCTCTCTGCCATGCTGGCAAGCTTTGCTTTCTCATCAACCATTTGTAATAACACATAATAATGATGTAATAGATGACTAAGAAAATATTAAAAGAACTATTTTTGTCTTTAACAGAGGAAAAAATTGCAAACTCATACAAATCAAAAATTTTACAATACCCCATTAAGATACCAACAGGTAAAAAAGACAAACAGGAAATTCAAAAGGGTAGAAAAGTATTCAATCTCACTAATAATTAAATAAGTTTTTAATGGTACTATCATTTGTTATGTGCAAAATTGGTGAATAGTTTTCATTGCTGGCAGGTATTTGTTGAAACGGGCACTGTCACACATTACTCAGGGGGGTTTAAACTCACACAAATCTTTGGAATAACAATTGGATATGTATATCAAAAAAAGTTTAGAAGCTTCATAACTTTGATTAATAATACCACTGCTAGAAATGAGGAAAAAAATTCCAAATTCTAAAAATGTGTTATACATAAAAACGTTCATAGTTTTATTTATAATACTGAAAAATAAAAGTAACCTGTGATCTCACTTATGTATGGCAACAAATAAAGTTGAACTCATGGAAGTAGAAAGTAGAATGATGTTTGGCCGGGCACGGTGGCTCACGCCTGTAATCCCAGCACTTTGGGAGGCCTAGGCAGGCGGATCACCTGAGGTCAGGAGTTCAAGACCAGCCTGGCTAACATGGTGAAACCCTGTTTCTACTAAAACTATGAAATATTAGCCAGGCATGGTGACATGCACCTATAATCCCAGCTACTCAGGATGCTGAGGCAGGAGAATCGCTTGAACCCGGGAGGTGGAGGTTGCAGTGAGCCGAGATCATGACACTGCACTCCACTTTGGGCAACAAGAGTGAGACACTGTCTCAAAAAAAAAAGAAAAGAAAGTAGAATGATGGTTTACTAGAGGTTGAGGGAGTGGGAAGAAGGGGGTTTCTGATCAAAGTGTACAAAATTTCAGATAGAAAGAACAGGTTTTAAGATCTACCGCAGGGTGACTACAGTCAATAATAATGTACTGTATATTTAAAAATAACTAATAAAAGTAAATTTCATACATGTTAGACCTAAAACCATAAAAACCCTAGAAGAAAACCTAGGCAATACCATTCAGGACATAGGCATGGACAAGGACTTCATGTCTAAAACACCAAAAGCAATGGCAACAAAAGCCAAAATTGACAAATGGGATCTAATTAAACTAAAGAGCTTCTGCACAGCAAAAGAAACTACCATCAGAGTGAACAGGCAACCTACAGAATGGGAGAAAATTTTTGCAACCTACTCATCTGACAAAGGGCTAATATCCAGAATCTACAATGAACTCAAACAAATCTACAAGAAAAAAACAAACAACCCCATCAAAAAGTGGGCGAAGGACATGAACAGACACTTCTCAAAAGAAGATATTTATGCAGCCAAAAAACACATGAAAAAATGCTCATCATCACTGGCCATCAGAGAAATGCAAATCAAAACCTCAATGAGATACCATCTCACACCAGTTAGAATGGCCATCATTAAAAAGTCAGGAAACAACAGGTGCTGGACAGGATGTGGAGAAATAGGAACACTTTTACACTGTTGGTGGGACTGTAAACTAGTTCAACCATTGTGGAAGTCAGTGTGGCAATTCCTCAGGGAGCTAGAACTAGAAATACCATTTGACCCAGCCATCCCATTACTGGGGATATACCCAAAGGACTATAAATCATGCTGCTATAAAGACACATGCACACGTATGTTTATTGCGGCACTATTCACAATAGCAAAGAGTTGGAACCAACCCAAATGTCCAACAATGATAGACTGATTAAGAAAATGTGGCACATATACACCATGGAATACTATGCAGCCATAAAAAATGATGAGTTCATGTCCTTTGTAGGGACATGGATGAAACTGGAAACCATCATTCTCAGTAAACTATCGCAAGGACAAAAAACCAAACACCGCATGTTCTCACTCATAGGTGGGAATTGAACAATGAGAACTCATGGACACAGGAAGGGGAACATCACACTCTGGGGACTGTTGCAGGGTTGGGGGAGAGGGGAGGGACAGCATTAGGAGATATACCTAATGCTAAATGACGAGTTAATGGGTGCAGCAAACCAACATGGCACATGGATACATATGTAACAAACCTGCACATTGTGCACATGTACCCTAAAACCTAAAGTATAATAATAAAATAAAAAAAAAAGTAAATTTCAAATGTCTCTCCATAAAGGCCAATAGGTAAGAGAGGTGATAGATATGTTAATTAGCTTGATTTAATCATTCCACATTGTATACATATATTGAAACATCACACTGTACCCCTTAAATGTACAGCGCACCCCATATAATGAATTCAATTATGATTTGCCAATCAAAAGCAATATTAATAATAATTTTAAAATGCATTGGCAAGGGAGGCGTTAGCATTCTTGAAAAACATTAAAAAACAAAAAATTTTAAAACAAAAGCCAGGCTCAGTGGCTCATGCCTGTAACCCCAGAACTTTGGGAGGCCAACGCAGGAGGATCACTTGAGGTCAGGAGTTCAAGACCAGCCTGATAAATATAGCAAGACATTGTCTCTATAAAAATTTAAAAAGATAAAAATAATAAATATAAATAACCCTATTTCCAATAAATTAAATAATGATACATCGAAACAATAGAACACTAAAAGTAATATTTATCTTAAAAAGGATCTGATTTATCATATAATCTGAATTGTTTTTTTTTTTAAAAAGGTTGAGACAACACTGGAAGAAAAATAATATTTATTAAGTTATATAAATGTAAACATTTAGTATAAATTTAACCAGAAACAGAAATATGGCTATATTGGTGGAATCAGTGGAGGGAAAGAGTGTGTCTTTGTGTGTTTGGTGAGAGATGGGTGGGAAGGTGGGTTTGGAAATGGAATGAGTGATAAACCATCACTATTGGCGTGTGAACACAATATCAACACAATAGTGTGATAGTGAATAATCTCACGAGATCTGATGGTTTTATAAATGGGAGTTCCCCTGCACAAGCTCTCTTGCGTGCCGCCACGTGAGACATGACTTTGCTCCTAACTCACCTTCTGCCATGATTGTGAGGCCTCCCTAGCCATGCTGAACTGTGAGTCAATGAAACCTCTTTCTTTTATAAATTACCCAGTTTTGGTTATGTCTTCATTAGCAGCATGAGAACAGACTAATACACAGGATTAGTACTAAAGGTAAAATGGAGACTAGGTACCTGTCTGCGTTTTATTTTGAGAGTATTGTATTGCAAGCATGTGGAGAAAAAGTGTAACAGCCTAAAGAAAAGCCCAGCAAAAATCAGTATAATTGGAAATGTCAGACCACTTATTCCAAACCTATAATATCCCCCTATATGTACACAATTAAATGTAATAAATGTAATTTATGTACACAATTAACTGTCAATGTAATTGGGGTTTCCATGGGGCTTGTGGCATATAAATTCAACCAGGAAAACTGGATTCCTTTGCAGATTTATTCAGATGAAGTAAGACGGAAGCTGGTTTCCTCTCGTGTCAACTTGGACAATGGGGATAGTCAGTCTAGTGAACATGTTATAACTGACTCCTGGGAAAGCAAAATGGACATTTTAAAAATATAGGCTCAAAAGTATAGCTCTGTAGACTTGAGACTTTGGATTCATTATTATTTGATTTTCAGGATGACAAATTAGTCAAACCAAATATGAAATTTAATCAAATGATACACAAAAATATTTTATAGACTTTCTTTACCTCTTTTACCCAGAGAAATCTATTCTTCTTTTAGAGCTGGGATGGCATGCTATCTCCTAGGCATCACATTCTCTAAACTCTGGAGACAGAATGAATTACTTCCTCCTCCACACTTAAATACTGCTAGAATAATACTTATCGTTATATACCATAAATAATTATTTATAAGTTTGACTATCTTGCTGGATAATGAATTTCAAAAGGGCAAGGGCTATAGCTTATTCAGTACTAAATAAAATGCCTGGCTACAAATAGGTCCTAGTAAAAACTAAAGGTTTGAGTTAACACTGAGTTACCCAAAGAAGATAATTCACAAGTCCAATGAAAAGAAAATATACTGGAAAGGCAAAGTCTATTGTATTTAGTGCGTAACCTCTAATTTCTTTCTTTTAGGCCCTATCAATATAGGTATAGTATAATATGTAACTCAAATGCTACCCCCACCATTGAGTTTCTCCTGATTTTCCAAGTCACAACGATCTGTTCTCGCCGCACTTCTAAGCACTTTTTACCTCTATCAGTAGGTAAAGAGGAGCCTTTACCTACTCTCCCCATGCCTCCTTTTTTTTTTAATGTTTTGAAGGACTAGATTTCATTTTATTTCTTTGAATATACAATGGCTATCACTGGCCTGGCACATAATACATATTCAATGAATGTTAATTAAGAATTTATTAGACTTGAAATAGTCAAAAGATGAGAGAAAATTTGTTTCATTTCTATTCCCTTTTCTGTAACCAAGATGAAGGCCAAAGTGGTCTTAGGAACCTTTTGTCTTCCTGATGAGTCCTTCTATGGTGTCCCACTGGTCCTTGGTGACCTAAGACAAAAAGATGTCAATTTAATGTGCTTTTTACATGTTTTTAAAGCTTAGTATCATAGCTGCTGATATTACATTATACACACAAAAGCATTACCTTTCTCAGGTTGTTGAATTCCCCTGAAATAAGTACTTCCTCTCCACCATCAAATTTAATGACCTGGAAAAAACAAATTTTTAAACTCTGAAACTAACTCTTTTTAAAAAGTTTCTGAACCACTAGCCATTTTCCCATACTAATTGGATGGAATATCTCTTTGGCACTTTAAATCTAGCCCAAATTTTCAAGATAAAACTCATGATTAAACCTAAATTGATTACTCAGCTTATAATTCTATTTCTAACATCTCCCAATTTCAAATATCTACCCAGTATTGAAGATCATCTCAAAAGTATATCTACCAAGGTAACCTGCATCTATTAATTTATCACTTGATATGGTTTGGCTGTGTCCCCACAAAAATCTCATCTTGAATTGTAATCCTCAATCTCTCTCTCTGTCTCTCTTTTTTCTCTCTCTCCCTCCCTTTATCTCTATTGCCTGCCACCATGTTAAGTTATGACTCTTTCCCTTCAGCCATAATTGTAAGTTTCCTGAGCCCTCCTCAGACATGCAGAAGAGTGAGTCAATTAAACCTCTTTTCTTTTTGTTTATTATACTTGAAGTTCTAGAGTACAATGTGCACAATGTGCAGTTTTGTTACATATGTATACATGTGCCATGTTGGTGTGCTGCAACCATTAACTTGTCATATACATTAGGTATATGTACATTACTATCCCTCCCCCCTCCTCCCACCCCATGACAGGACCCCGTGTGTGATGTTCACCACCCTGTGTCCAAGTGTTCTCATTGTTCAATTCCCACTTAAGAGTGAGAACATGCGGTTTGGTTTTCTGTCCTTGTGAGAGTTTACGCAGAATCATGGTTTCCAGCTTCATCCATGTTCCTACAAAGGACACAAACTCATCCTTTTTTATGTCTGCATAGTATTCCATGATGTATATGTGCCACATTTTCTTAATCCAGTCTATCATTGATAGACATTTGGGTTGGTTCCAAGTCTTTGCTATTGTGAATAGTACTGCAGTAAACATATGTGTGCATGTGTCTTTACAGCAGCATGATTTATAAATCTTTGGGTATATACCCAGTAATGGGATGGCTGGGTCAAATGGTATTTCTACTTCTAGATCCTTGAGGAATCACCACACGGTCTTCCACAATGGTTTAACTAGTTTACAGTCCCACAAACAGTGTAAAAGTGTTCCTATTTGTCCACATCCTCTCCAGCACCTGTTGTTTCCTGACTCTTTAATGAACGCCACTCTAACTGGTGTGAGATGGTATCTCACTGTGGTTTTGATTTGCATTTCTCTGATGGCCAGTGATGATGAGCATTTTTTCATGTGTCTGTTGGCTGCATAAATATCTTCTTTTGAGAGGTGTCTGTTCATACACTTTGCCCACTTTGTGATGGGGTTGTTTGATTTTTTTGTGGTAAATTTAAGTTCTTTGTAGATTCTGGATATTAGCCCTTTGTCAGATGGGTAGATTGTAAACATTTTCTTCCATTCTGTAGGTTGCCTGTTCACTCTGATGGTAGTTTCTTTTGCTGTGCAGAAGCTCTTTAGTTTAATTAGATCCCATTTGTCTATTTTGGCTTTTGTGGCCATTGCTTTTGGTGTTTTAGTCATGAAGCCCTTGCCCATGCCTATGTCCTGAATGGTATTGCCTAGGTTTTCTTCTAGGGTTTTTATGGTTTCAGGTCTAACATTTCAGTCTTTAATCCATCTTGAATTAATTTTTGTATAAGGAGTAAGGAAGGGATCCAGTTTCAGCTTTCTACATATGGCTAGCCAGTTTTCCCAGCAACATTTATTAAACAGGGAATCCTTTCCCCATTTCTTCTATTTGTCAGGCTTCTCAAAGATCAGATGGTTGTGGATGTGTGGTATTATTTCTGAGGGCTCTGTTCTGTTCCATTGATCTATATCTCTGTTTTGGTACCAGTACCATGCTGTTTTGGTTACTGTAGCCTTGTAGTATAGTTTGAAGTCAGGTAGTGTGATGACTCCAGCTTTGTTCTCTTGGCTTAGGATTGTCTTGGCAATGCAGGCTCTTTTTTGGTTCCATATGAACTTTAAAAGTAGTTTTTTTCAATTCTGTGAAGAAAGTCATTGGTAGCTTGCTGGGGATGGCACTGAATCTATAAATTACCTTGCCAAGTGTGGCCATTTTCACACATTGATTCTTCCTATCCATGAGCATGGAATGTTCTTCCATTTGTTTGTGTCCTCTTTTATTTTACTGAGCAGTGGTTTGTAGTTCTCCTTGAAGAGGTCCTTCACATCCCTTGTAAGTTGGATTCCTAAGTATTTTATTTTCTTTGAAGCAATTGTGAATGGGAGTTCACTCATGATTTGGCCCTCTGCTTGTCCATTATTGTTGTGAAAAATGCTTGTGATTTTTGCACATTGATTTTGTATCCTGAGACTTTGCTGAAGTTGCTTATCAGCTTAAGGAGATTTTGGGCTGAGATGATGGGGTTTTCTAAATATACAATCATGTCATCTGCAAACAGGGACAATTTGACTTCCTCTTTTCCTAACTGAATACCCTTTATTTATTTCTCCTGCCTGACTGCCCTGACCAGAACTTTCAACACTATGTTGAATAGGAGTGGTGAGAGAGGGCATCCCTGTCTTGTGCCAGTTTTCAAAGAGAATGCTTCCAGTTTTCGCCCACTGGCTGTGGGTTTGTCATAAATAGCTCTTATTATTTTGAGACATGTCCCATCAATACCTAGTTTATTGAGAGTTTTTAGCATGAAGGTTGTTGAATTTTGTCAAAGGCCTTTTCTGCATCTATTGAGATAATCATGTGGTTTTTGTCTTTGGTTCTGTTTATATGCTGGATTATGTTTATTGATTTGCATATGTTGAACCAGCCTTGCATCCCAGGGATGAAGCCAACTTGATCGTGATGGATAAGCTTTTTGATGTGCTGCTGGATTTGGTTTGCCAGTATTTTATTGAGGATTTTTGCATCAATGTTCATCAGGAATATTGGTCTAAAATTCTCTTTTTTTGTTGTTGTGTCTCTTTCAGGCTTTGGTATCAGGATGATGCTGGCCTCATAAAATGAGTCAGGGAGGACTCCCTCTTTTTCTATTGATTGGAATAGTTTCAGAAGGAATGGTACCAGCTCCTCTTTGTACCTCTGGCAGAATTTGGCTGTGAATCTGTCTGGTCCTGGACTTTTTTTGGTTGGTAGGCTTTTAATTATTGCCTCAATTTCAGAGTGTGTTATTGGTGTATTCAGGGATTCAACTTCTTCCTAGTTTAGTCTTGGGAGGGCGTATGTGTCCAGGAATGTATCTATTTCTTCCGGATTTTCTAGTTTATTTGCATAATGGTGTTTATAGTATTCTCTGTTTGTATCTCTGTGGGATCAGTGGTGATATCCCCTTTATCATTTTTTATTGCGTCTATTTGATTCTTCACTCTTTCCTTCTTTATTAGTCTTGCTAGCAGTCTATCAATTTTGTTGGTCTTTTCAAAAAAACAGCTCCTGGATTTGTTGATTTTTTTGAAGGGTTTTTTTGTCTCTGTCTCCTTCAGCTCTGCTCTGATCTTAGTAATTTCTTGCCTTCTGCTAGCTTTTGAATGTGTTTGCTCTTGCTTCTCTAGTTCTTTTAATTGTGATGTTATGGTGTCAATTTTAGATCTTCCCTGCTTTCTCTTGTGGGCATTTAGTGCTATAAATTTCCCTCTACACACTGCTTTAAATGTGTCCCAGAGATTCTGCTGTTATGTCTTTGTTCTCATTGGCTTCAAAGAACATCTTTTTTTCTGCCTTCATTTCGTTATGTACCCAGTATTCATTCAGGAGCAGGTTGTTCAGTTTCCATGTAGTTGAGCGGTTGTGAGTGAGTTTCTTAAACCTGAGTTCTAGTTTGATTGCACTGTGGTCTGAGAAGACAGTTTGCTATAATTTCTGTTCTTTTACATTTGCTGAGGAGTGCTTTACTTCCAACTGTGGTCAATTTTGGAATAGGTGCAATGTGGTACTGAGAAGAATACATATTCTGTTGATTTGGGGTGGAGAGTTCTGTAGATGTCTATTACGTCTGCTTGGTGCAGAGCTGAGTTCAATTCCTGGATATCCTTGTTAACTTTCTGTCTTGTTGTTCTGTCTAATATTGACAGTGGGGCGTTAAAGTCTCCCATTATTATTGTGCGGGAGTCTAAGTCTCTTTGTAGGTCTCTAAGGACTTGCTTTATGAATCTGGGTGCTCTTGTATTGGGTGCTCCTGTATTGGGTGCATATATATTTAGGAGAGTTAGCTCTTCTTGTTGAATTGATCCCTTTACCATTATGTAATGGCCTTCTTTCTCTCTTCTGATCTTTGTTGGTTTAAAGTCTGTTTTATCAGAGACTAGGATTGCAACCCCTGCTTTTTTTTTGTTTTCCATTTGCTTGGTAGGGCTTCCTCTATGCCTTTATTTTGAGCCTATGTGTGTCTCTGCATGTGAGATGGGTCTCCTGAATACAGCACACTGATGGGTCTTGACTCTTTATCCAATTTGCCAGTCTGTGTCTTTTAATTGGAGCATTTAGCCCGTTTGCATTTAAGGTTAATATTGTTATGTGTGAATTTGATCCTGTCATTATGATGTTAGCTGGTTATTTTGCTTGTTAGTTGATGCAGTTTCTTCCTAGCATTGATGGTCTCTACAATTTGGCCTGTTTTTGCAGTGGCTAGTACCAGTTGCTCCTTTCCATGTTTAGTGCTTCCTTCAGGAGCTCTTGTAAGGCAGGCCTGGTGGTGACAAAATCTCTCAGCATTTGCTTGTCTGTAAAGGATTTTATTTCTCCTTCACTTGTGAAGCTTAGTTTGGCTGGATATGAAATTCTGGGTTGAAAATTATTTTCTTTAAGAATGTTGAATATTGGCCCCCACTTTCTTCTGGCTTGTAGTTTCTGCCGAGAGATCCGCTGTTAGTCTGATGGGCTTCCCTTTGTGGGTAACCCAACCTTTCTCTCTGGCTGCCCTTAGCATTTTTTCCTCATTTCAACTTTGGTCAATCTGACAATTATGTGTCTTGGAGTTGCTCTTCTCAAGGAGTATCTTTGTAGCGTTCTCTGTATTTCCTGAATTTGAACGTTGGCCTGCCTTGGTAGGTTGGGGAAATTCTCCTGGATAATAATCTGAAGAGTGTTTTCCAACGTGGTTCCAGTCTCCCTGTCACTTTCAGTACACCAATCAGATGTAGATTTGGTCTTTTCACATAGTCCCATATTTCTTGGAGGCTTTGTTCATTTCTTTTTACTCTTTTTTCTCTAAGCTTCTCTTCTCGCTTCATTTCATTCGATTTTCAATCACTGATACACTTTCCTCCACTTGATTGCATCAGCTACTGAAGCTTGTTCATGTGTCACGTATTTCTCATGCCATGGTATTCAGCTCCATCAGGTCATTTAAGGTCTTCTCTACGCTGTTTATTCTAGTTAGCCATTCGTCTAATCTTTCATCAAGGTTTTCAGCTTTTTTGCGATGGGTTCGAACATCTTCCTTTAGCTCAGAGAAGTTTGTTATTACCGATCGTCTGAAGCCTTCTTCTCTCAACTCGTCAAAGTCATTCTCCGTCCAGCTTTGTTCCATTGCTGGCAAGGAGCTGCATTCCTTTGGAAGAGAAGAGGTGCTCTGATTTTTAGAATTTTCAGCTTTTCTGCTCTGGTTTCTCCCCATCTTTGTGGTTTTATCTACCTTTGGTCTTTCATGATGGTGACATACAGATGGGGTTTTGGTGTGGATTTCCTTTGTTTGTTAGTTTTCCTTCTAACAGTCAGGACCCTGAGCTGCAGGTCTGTTGGAGTTTGCTGGATGTCCCCTCCAGACACTGTTTGCCTGGGTATCACCAGCGGAGGCTGCAGAACAGCAAATGTTGCAGAATGGCAAATGTTGCTACCTGATCCTTCCTCTGGAAGCTTCGTCTCAGAGGGGCACCTGGCTGTATGAGGTGTCAGTCGGCCCCTACTAGGAGGTGTCTCCCAGTTAGGCTACTCAGGGGTCAAGGGCCCAGTTGAGGGGGCAGTCTGTCCGTTCTCAGATCTCAAACTCCGTGCTGGGAGAACCACTACTCTCTTCAAAGCTGTCAGTTACAGACGTTTAAGTCTGCAGAAGTTTCTGCTGCCTTTTGTTCAGCTATGCCCTGACCCCAGAGGTGGAGTCTACAGAGGTAGGCAGGCAGGCCTCCTTGAGCTGTGGTGGGCTCCACCAAGTTCGAGCTTCCAGGCCACTTTGTTTACCTACTCAAACCCCAGCATTGGCAGACACCCCTCCCCCAGTCTCGCTGCCACCCTGCAGTTCTATTTCAGGCTGCTGTGCTAGCAGTGAGCGAGGCTCTGTGGGCGTGTGACCCTCTGAGCCAGATGCGGGATATAATCTCCTGGTGTGCCGTTTGCTAAGACCATTGGAAAAGTGCAGTATTAGGGTGGGAGTGTCCCGATTTTCCAGGTACCGTCTGTCAGGGCTTCCCTTGGTTAGGAAAGGGAATTCCCCGACCCCCTGCACTTCCCTTAAGCCTCTTTTCTTTATAAATTACACAGTCTCAGGTATGTCTTTAGCAGTGTGAGAACGGACTAATACATCACTGAATAAATGTCATAGGCTAAACAATATATATAATATTTTTATATTATTTACAACTAAATACATATTTACATTCAGCATTGTCAGGATTGGTTCCACAACAAACCTCCCTGCTCCAAACACACTTCTGAAAAAAAAAGTGAAGAGAAATAAACAACGCTTACTGCTCCATTAATCCAAGAAGCATAATCACTACAAAGGAAAGCAGCAAGATTTGCGAGTTCTTCTACAGTCCCCAGGCGACCACAGGGAATTCTGTCAATCATTTCTTTCTCAAATGTTCCAGTTGGGTCCATACGGCTAAAGGCACCCTTAGAAATTAAGAAAACAATTAGGCTGTGTTGGGTTTTTCAATCAACTCTTTTCCTACTCAAGAAAAAAATGTGTATAAAATGGCATGTTACCATGCAGCTTAAAACCTTAGGCTTTGTAAGTAAAAAAGAATTTCACCAAATTCTTCTTAAAAAAAATAGATCACTGGAAAATATAACCCTTTTAATCTTAGTTTCTTCCATGTAAAATGAGGATATCTATCTTAGTTACCTCACAAAATTGTTGTAAGCATCAAATGAAAAAATGTATATAAAGGTATCCTGAAATATGTACAAGCTTAGGTGGTAAAGGCAGTGGTATTACTGGCTTTTCATTTAATAAACACAGAAAAGTGGCTCATAGGAAATATTTAAGAGGAATTTCCTTTTCTTTCACCCCAAAATATTGGAAAAGGAAGAAAACAAGTATGTAGAAATTCAATTAGATTCTAGAGAGAGAAAAACTACTACTAAATTGGCCAATTTGCTTTCTGTCAATGATGTGAAGGAACAGACCAAGATGAATTATGGATGTGCACTGATTAATAAAAACAACTGGATTTTTCTGTACTAGTGCCTTTAAGTTTAGGTGGCAGTTTTCCTCAACAATGCAGCTGTAAGACAGAACAAACACTCAGAGGACTCCACGAGAGACCTCCAGTTCTTCCCAGGAGGTTATAAAGCCCAGAGACAAGGGGTTGCAACTAGTCCCAGTCCTGGTTCTAAAAAGTGCATGCCAGGGAGTTTCTACACTTCAGTCTTCTTTTAATCTCTTTAACAGTAAATAGTTATTATTTGGGTACAACTCCTCTCTCCGTGGCTAGACTGTAAACTCCTTAGTGGCAAGCACTTTCTCAGAGATATTTCTGTATCTTTCTCAGTACCCCTGGATACAGTGAACAGTCAATAAATATAGGTTAAATAACTAAAATGCAGGTGATTTTTCCCTAGATATTGGGGTCTTGGAGAGAAGCGTTTGTGTCTATAAGCCTCTTTTCAGATATGCTTAGGACAGGGTCACCCTGAATCATGTGTTTTAATGTATGTTTTTAAGTTTCTTTCCACTAATTTTATTAGACTGTTTAGTATTGAATTGTCAAATAAATAAGACAGTCAATCAAGTTTCAATCACTCAGGAAGTTTTTATTTCTATTTCCCATCCTTTAAACTACTAAATAAACTAATATGGCCATTTCCAAGTTATTATTGAATACCCAGAGCTACCTATAACCCAATTATCCCTTAGTATTATTTTCCAATATGTTTACACAACTGAAACAAGTTACCAAATTTTGCCTGGTCTTTCAACATTACATCTGGTTGGCATTATAAATACTTGCTTTAGGTGAAAACCAAAAGAAGTGTGAGAGTGAAGTTATTTGGGGATAATGAGAGAGCAGAGAAGCTGTGGACATTCTGAGCAACATCTGTAACAACATTAGAGATAATTACAAGTTGCAATGAGTATCCGCAAGGATTATTACTTATAGGTAAAATCTATGCTGTCAGAAGGACTTATAATCAGAGAGATGTGGGCGTTAGATGACATGCATAATTGACTGAGAGTGAAAGGGCACAAGCATGAGTCAAGGAAAATGCTACCTACCTATAGCAAGACAAAGCCTGTATAATAAGTTACCAAAGCATCTCTCAAACTAAAAATATAGTTACATTCCCTTGATTTTTTTTAAAAAAGGATGTCAGACAATGTAAGAGCCTTTAAAATGTCGTGAAAGTTAACAAATACAGCACAGTAACAGACCATTGAAACAAATCAAAGTGCCAACATTGATGGCATAAAAGATCCCAAAAGATTAAGACACTGAAATTGACATTATGAAGAAATTGCATAGCTGCTATATTCCTGCCCGCCTCCTTATTTCTTATATTCGATAATGAATAAAGGCAAAGGCCTCTTCCCTAGAACCAGGCTTCTAAACCCAGGCATCTCTGGAAAGTCCTTTACACAACAACCAGAATATATCTATCAGCGTTTCATTATTTAATCATTCACAATGTGGTAACAAGCAAAATACAACTTACTTTGGTTTTTATAGGCCCTGGTTGAATCACATTGAAACGCATTCCATATTTACCCCATTCAGCTGCAAGAGACCTAAAAATTAAAATCAACAACATACATTCTCAAATATTATACCATATGTTTAAAAACAGCAATAACTGAGACTCGCTAGATGTTTACTACATGCCAGAGATTACAACCCCAACAGGTAGGTACTATTACTGTTCCCTATATTACAGATAATGTAACTAAGGCACAGAGAGGTTAAATCATTTTCTCTATGTCATATGGCCAATTTGTCAATCTCGAGAGGTCTAGCTTCAGTCTGTACCCTTAGTCACTCTACTGTACAACCTAACCTTTACATTTTAGTGTCCTTAACCACTATGCTATACCACCTACCATTTGTAGTTTAGAATATGAAGTCCAATGTCAATATACATTTTTAGAGTAGGTATTCATTATTCACATAAACACGTGAGTGCTTCATGCCCTTCCCTCACATTTTCTGAAGTTCAGTCTTGTACTTACAAAGTACATTATAACTTTACTCATAGCCCTGTACATTGGATTACAATGTCTGTAACATCACAAGTGCTTTATTTGAGAAAAAGATTACATCGATTGAAAATATAAACCACATCCATGTCTAACCAGGCTTTAATATAATTGTTGAACCAAATTTGAAAGGAAATAGGAATCTAACAAAATCTTGCCTAATGTCCTGAAGAAAAATATAACACTAATAGCAAACAAAGAACTTCAAAGGAACTTGTTTTAAAAGCTTACTTCACAGATAGCTCTTTTAAAATCTAAATTCATTTTAGGAATTTACATTCATATGCATATTTGTGTGTATATATACTTAATGTAATTTCAAATAATGACAAGGTAGCTTAAAAGAATACATATAATGCAAATGAGGAAGACAGGATAATTTGAAAGGAAGAAGGAAAGAAAAAAAGCAAGATAGAGAGAAAAGCCAGGATAACGAAATATAACGGAGCCAAGAATGAAGCTAATATCTAAATGTACTGAAGTGTGTGATGTTCCATATAACTGCAATAGTCACATCACAAATTTGTATCTGTTCTTCCCATGACTCTATACAAAAAAGGTAAGCCTAATCAGTTACACAATCCACAGTACCCATAAAGAAAAAGCAAGCTAAATGCTCAGGAAAAGCACAATTGTTTCTAGTACGAAAAATTGTTTAAGTCTTTCTAGACTTACAAAAGGAAAATTGTGTAGCATAACAATCTCCTTAAGACACTGTATCCTTGCAATAGATAAAATGGGCTAAGTTCAAAGTTGACAAATGGGATCTAATTAAACTAAAGAGCTTCTGCACAGCAAAAGAAACTATCATCAGACTGAACAGGCAACCTACAGAATGGGAGAAAAGCTTTGCAATCTATCTATCTGATAAATGGCTAATATCCAGAATCTACAAAGAACTTAAAGAACTTAAACAAATTAAACTTAAACACAAACAACCCCGTCAAAAAGTGGGGGAAGGATATGAACAGACACTTCTCAAAAGAAGACATTTATGCAGCCAACAAACTATCAAAAAAAAAGCTCATCATCACTGATCATTACAGAAATGCAAGTCAAAACCACAATGAGAAACCATCTCACTTAATGTAAGTTAGAATGGCAATCGTTAAAAAGTCAGGAAAGAACAGATGCTGGAGAGGATGTGGAGAAGTAGGAACACGTTTACACTGTTGGTGGGACTGTAAATTAGTTCAGCCGTTGTGGGAGAGAGTGTGGTGATTCCTCAAGGATCTAGAACTAGAAATACCATTTGACCCAGCCATCCCATTACTGGGTATATACCCAAAGGATTATAAATCATTCTACTATAAAGACACATGCACACATATGTTTATTGCAGCACTGTTCTTAATAGCAAAGACTTAGAACCAACCCAAATGCCCATCAATGATAGACTGGATAAAGAAAATGTGGCACATATACACCATGGAATACTGTGCAGCCATAATAAAGGATGAGTTCATGTACTTTGCAGGGACGTGGATGAAGCTGGAAACCATCGTTCTCAGCAAACTAACACAGGAACAGAAAACCAAATACTGCATGTTCTCACTCATAAGTGGGGGCTGAACAATGAGAACACATGGACACAGGGAGGGGAACATCACACACTGGGTCTATCAAGGGGTGGACAGCTAGGGGAGGGATAGCATTAGGAGAAATACCTAATGTAAATGACGGGTTGGTGGGTGCTGCAAACTACCATGGCACATGTATACTTATGTAACAAACCTGCACATTCTGCACGTGTATCCCAGAACTTAAAGTATAATTTTAAAAAATGGGCTAAGTTCTATGAAACTATCAGACATCCATTAATATAGTCTTACAGCATCATTTCAAAAGCCAATTCAGTAAAACCAGTTCTACAGAATAGGGTACACGTAATCTCAAGATAGCCTGTTAATCTGACTTAATCCATGAATGCATTTTAGAGAAATGGGTGGGCTGTATCTCTTTCAGACAGAACATACATAAAAATTGCTTCTCTGAGTGATGTTTTTGACAAAGTTCATTGCCATAGCTACCCGGGGCATTTATTTATAGTGTATCTACTCTAAATTGCTTCATGTCTTAATAGAATTACTGTACTGAGCAGAGTCTATATTATCCTATGAAAAACTGAGCAACCTGTAAAGAAAATCTGCCTAGAGGAAAAGCCATCCTCTCTGTGCTCAGAGGTGTGCCAGATACATTTGTTCAATTGCTAGCATGATCTTTCAACTGTCATTAAGCTAGCTGATATACCGAAGAATTACTGTAATCTGATAATGAATCCACTCATACAGTTATCTCTGCATGTTAAGATGCTAAGAACAATATATTCAATATGTTAGCCATTATTATTGTTCATTCAACCAATGTTTATTATATACTTACCATGTGTCAATACTATAAATATTGCTTAGCCTCAAATAAAGTCAGTCCCTGCTCTCAAAAGAGCAGTCCCTCCCTCTCAAGAGAGGTGAGCCTGGTTATATAATGAATTAGTTACTAGGCTGGGAATTGTGTGATGTATGCCATACCTGCTTAAAAGAAGAAGAACTTAAGTGGGAGTGACAAGGAAGGCTTCTCTGAAGAGGTAACATTCTGAGCTGATGGGTGAAGAAGGATTAGGAGTTTGCTGCAAGAGGCAGGGGAAAGGAGGAGCTGAGAGATTAAGAAGGTAGGATGGTGACATGGTTTGGCTCTGTGTCCCCACCCAAATCTCACTCTGAATTGTAATAATCCCCACATGTCAAGGGTGGGACCAGGTAGACAAACTGAATCCTGAAGGCAGTTTTCCCCATGGTGTTCTCGTGATAGTGAGTGAGTTCTCACAAGATCTGATAGTTTTATAAGGGGCTTCCCCCTTCACTTGGCACTCATTCTCTTTCTTGCTGCCCTGTGAAGAGGTGCCTTCCACCATCATTCTAAGTTTCCTGAGGCCTCCCTAGCCATGTGGAAACTGTGAGTCAATTAAACCTGTTTTCTTTATAAATTACCCAGTCTCAGGTATTTCTTCATAGCAGTGTGAGAATGGACTAATACAGATGGAGAAGGAAGACAGCCAAGGCATATGGGTCAATATGAGTAAAGGACAAGGGCCCAAACAACATGTAGAATTTGGGAACCTATAATGCCTTATTTAGTAAGACTGTGTACTATAAAGTATGAGAAGAAGGTTGATGGGAACTCAAGCTGTAAAGGAAGGCACGCGTTTACTGAGCATCTATTACACGCAGGAACACAATAAAAGCAGCACCAAATCAGTTCTTAAAGGACATGAGATGAAAAGCTCTAACAAGACTGAAGAGTACCCACAAAAAAAATATTGACATTGAACAAATGCTGCCAAAATAGTCAAGTTCTCATCTTTTATTTCCAAAACCACCTGACCTTAAAAAATGGTAATTATCTCTATTCAGACTAAGATTCAGCTCGTGAATAAATATTTCTTTCTATCTCAAACTAATGTGCATTTACTGACTAAATATCAAAAATGCTCTGGGACTACTAAAAGAAGAGTACCATAATTCAGCTCAACAAGCATGGAGCACAAGCTATGGGTAATGAGGATGCAAACATATGGTCCTTTCTCTCACAGAACTCAC
Organism: Symphalangus syndactylus; assembly: GCF_028878055.3. Classification (NCBI taxonomy): domain Eukaryota; kingdom Metazoa; phylum Chordata; class Mammalia; order Primates; family Hylobatidae; genus Symphalangus; species Symphalangus syndactylus. The sequence goes on along the minus strand of NC_072429.2, from coordinate 88,596,936 downwards.
GGTGAAGTGGGGAAGTCAGATTGTTTAATGTTATGTTAATGGAGAAACCCCATCTCTACTAAAAGTACAAAATTAGCCAGGTGTGGTGGCATATGCCTGTAATCCCAGCTACTTGGAAGGCTGAGGCAGGAGAATCACTTGAACCCAGGAGGCACAGGTTGCGGTGGGCCAAGATCGCACCATTGCACTCCAGCCTGGGCAACAAGAGCAAAACTCCATCTCAAAAAAAAAAAAAAAAAAAAAAAGGCCCGCCATGCCCTGCTCTCTCTCTCTGCTATATTGGTATATTACCTTCATTTTAGAATCTATTTATTAGTGTTTGTCCTTTCACTAGATTGGATTAAACAAAGTTTTAAGGCACAGAGAGGAGGAAATGATTACAGAGAAAACATCCCAAAAGAAGTAAGCAAAACATCACAGCAAAATTCCAACAACAATATAACTCAGGCATAGGCATATGAAAGCTGTATGGTAAGTTTAGGGAAACATGGAACAGTTAACATGGAACAGTTCAATGGAAATTAAAGCATGGAAATAATAAATGGAATAGTAAAAAAAATTTAAGCTTAGCTAACAACGAGGACTGTTCTATTTCAATCACTATCATATCCCTAGGACAAAGCACATATAAGGTATACAATAAACATTTATTGAATAAATAAATTAATTAACAATGGCCAGAGACAAGTCTGTTTAGAATGCCATAGTGAGTTCTGGCTTTTATTCCAAAGAGTGACGGAAATGATCTAAGATTTTTAGCTAGGGAGTGTCATGGGCAGACATATATGTTCTTAGAAAGATAATTCTGGTGAAAAATGTGAATATAAAATACAGGGGGAAGAGACTGGTAGCAAAGAAATATACCATGATTATAGCAAGCCAGACAAGCACTGAAATGATGAGAACTCCCATTATAACAAAGACAATGGAAAAGGCCAATGGAGGACAAATTCAAAAAGCAATCATGGCTGGGTGTAGTGGCTCATGCTTGTAATCCCAGCACTTTGCTAGGCTGAGGCAGGAGGATTTCTTGAGGTCAGGAGTTCCAGACCAGCCTGGGCAACATAGCAAGACCTCATCTCTACAAAAAATTTTAAAAAATTAGCCAGATGCTGTGGCACCCGCCTGTAGTCCCAGCTACTTGGGAGGCTAAGGTGGGAGGATGGCTTGAGTCTGGGAGATTAAGACTGCAATAAGCTGTTATTGCGCCACTGCAATCCAGCTTGGGCAACAGAGTGAAGTCCTGTCTCAAAAAAAAAAAAAAAAAAAAGGCAGTTATACTCTGCTGAGAAAAGGCCACTGGACTTGGCAAGTGCTCATAGTCTGTGTTAGTCCCATTAATCTTATACAGTATCTACAATAAAAGAATAAAGATGTGCTTATGAGAGGGGTTAGGGATGGCACTGATAAAGATCTATGGGACAGCAAAAAGGCTATAGTCCTGTGGTGTCTTATACGTAGCCACCAGCCATACACAGCTACTAATTTTCAAAATTTAGTTTCTCAGTCACAGTGGGATATTCCAAGGGTTCAATATCTACATGTGGCTATTGGATAGTGCATATTTACAGAACATTTCCATCACTGCAGAAAGTTCCACAGGACAGTGCTGCTATAGACAGACAGGACTTATCTGGGAGATAAAATGTATGTCTCATTGTGAATCCAAGTCTTTGTGTACTTTTCTCTGGATGGACACCAGAAAGGAGGAATTTAGTTCCCTGAGCCACCAAACTGTATTAGTTATGTTCAGCAACAGGACTGACAAGGAAGTACTTACTTGCTCATGGCTTCCACACCTGCTTTGGCAGAAGCACTTGGTACTACAAAACCTGAACCAGTCTCAGCATAGATAGTGGTAATGGCAAGAAATGCTGCTCCTGAAATTTTAAAAGGATGCAGTTGATTAGCAATATAGCTGTATCGCTTCACATAAGGAAAACATTATTTATAAAAATGGGATCTGATTAAAGAGGGTATAAGAAAAACTGAAGTATTTTTTAAAACTTCACTCACTCTAAATTAATGAGAGAATAATCTAAGAAAATTGATATGTCTTGCTACTAATCTTGTGATTTAGGATGGCCCAGTCTGCACTTACTTGGAATGTATGCCTGGCAAGTCAATACGAAAGCCCAAATCTCAGAGGCATGCCCCTATTGCACCTTGTATAATCAGCTGGTCAGGATCCCCATTAACTAAGCACTACTTGAATAAGAATAAATCAGAATTAAAATTAAACTAGCAGGGACTTCTGCCTCCAGCCATAATGAACTTCCCTTCTGCTGTAAACATCAAGAAAACGGAGTAAGATATATGCTACAATTACATACAGATACTGCACAGCAGGCAGGGAAGGACTATGACTGAAAGAAGGAAAATGAATAAGCCCTGAGATACCTTAGCTTTTTGCCTAAAGGTACTATATAGATGGAAGGATGAGGAGGAGGAATCTAAGCAGAAAATGGCATTCACACTGAGTTAACAAGATAGAGATCAGTTTGGGGAGCCTGAGGAAACTAAGGTTTCTAAGAGTTCCTCCAAGGAGGAAAGTAGGCAGAGATATTAATAGAACTCCATAAAGCTGCATGGAGTCTCAATGAGTCTTTAGACAAATAAGCTGTACATGTTTAGTGTGAGATTCCATGAGGCCAGGCAAAGAACAACTACCAGGAAGCTGTAAGTGATGCAATTCCCAGAGCTTGCATAGGGCTGGGAGACATGGGAGTTCTAAGCAGCTTCATTGAACATCCAGAGCTTTCAGTAGAGAGCTCAGAAAAAAAAAAATGCCTTAGTAGGAGGGTTAAATTAGCCCCAAAGTAAAGACTACTATATACTTGCTGAAATAAAGCTTTAAAATGACCCTTAAAAATGATTAAGCTGATGTACAAGTAATTTAAAAGCGTTCCAAAATAACAAAAAAAAACCACACCTCAAAAGAAAATTAAAATACACACAGACACAAACACACAACAACAATGTAATACTCACAGCATGCAATAAAAAATTACTGCACATAAAAAGACACAGAAACCTAACAAGGAGAAAAATGATTAATAGACAGAGTCCCAGAAATGACAGAGAAGACAGAAGTAGCAGACAAACAGCCTTTTAAATGCTATTACAAATATTTTTAAAGATTTCACTGAAAATATTTATATGATGAGAAAAATGGAAAATACAAAATAGAAACCAATATGGCTTCTAAAGCAGAAAAATACAATATCTGAAAGGAAAAATTTAACAAATAAGCTTAGCTATAGAAGAAAAGATCCATGAATCTGAAAACACAGCAATATAAACTATCCAAAATGAAAGACAAATGCGAAAAAAAATCTGAGGAAAAACCCAGAACCTCACTGACCTGTGGAACAGTATCTAGCATTCTAACAAACGTATAGTTAGAATCACAGAGGAAGAAAATGCACTTGAATAAGGACTAAAAAAATTCCGAATTTGGTAAAAACTATAACTTACAACGCAGAAAGCTAAACGAATCCCAAGCAGGATAAACAGGGAAAAAAAATCAAGACATCATCATAATCAATAACTGAAAACCAGTGATATATAGAATCTTAATAGCAGCCAAAGGTAAAAATAAACAATAAAAATACACAAACACAGATAAAAATTTTCATTGGCTTCTCATTTCTAAAAATAACGTAAGCTAGAAGACAAGGGAGCTATATTTTTAAGGTGCTGAAAGATAGAAGCTTGTTAACTCTGAATTCCATATCCATCAAAAATATCCTTCAAAAATCAAGGTGATATGAAAATGATATTATAGAGAAACAGATTGTCAAAAGGAAAGAAATAGTAAATATGTAGGTAAATATAAAATATTTTTTCTTGTTTTCTAAATTTCTGTTTTAAATGATTGTATAAAAGCTGTATTAAAAAGTGATACTGCACATACAGTGGTCAATAGTGTCTAGGACACAGCAGGTTCTCAATAAATTAACTGAATGAGGCCAGGCACAGTGGCTCACGCCTGTAATCCCAGCACTTTGGGAGACCAAGGGGAGCAGATCGCCTGAGGTCAGGAGTTCGAGACCAGCCTGGCCAACATGGTGAAATCCTGCCTCTACTAAAAATACAAAAATTAGCCGGGTGTGGTAGGGCATGCCTGTAATTCCAGCTACTCAGGAGGCTGAGGCAGGAGAATCACTTGAACCCAGGAGGCAGAGGATGCAGTGAGCCGAGATGATGCCATTGCACTCCAGGCTGGGTGACAAGAGCCAGACTCCATCTCAAAAAATAAATAAATAAATAACTGAAAGAATGAAGGCTTAAAAGGGTAATCTTTAGGTCCTGAGAAATCAGTGATTTCTCTACTTCTTATTTATTCATAGCACGGGATAAGACAATACTTAATATTTGCAAAAGGATCAAAATAAGTTTACATCTTTTACATAACAGCAAATACTTTTAGAAATTTAAATTTGAAGGACTACAAGGAAAGTATTCTGAAGAATATTCAGATAAGTTTTCTCTGCTCCATATATTTAGTTTCTCTTTCTCTCAGCATTTTCCAGAGTAGAAAGAAAACTCAGCCCATCCTGGGAAACACGAGGGTGGAAGAGGGGGCAGGAGTACCATTTTGAGGATAGGAAAAAATAAGAATGGTTATGTTAGTCATTCTGGTAACTCCTTTTATATATCAAACAGCCTTTCAGATCACTGAAAATTACTTTGCTTCCAAAATCGTACTCCATGAAAGAGGAGGGATGTAGAACATTAGTGGACTCCATTACAGTACATTTACAACAGATGCTAACTGCATCATTCATATAGCAAAATTACAAAAAAAAAAAAAAAACTGCTTTAAAAGTGACAAATACAAAGCAAATGCTCCAATGGAAAGTGCACTGTCTTTCAACTAAGACTGAACAAATACATTTCTCCAAGTGTGGGAAAGGAGTTAAGCCATCCTAATACAATTTAGATGCTGAAATGAAAGTTATTTTACTATACTCTTTATCCCTTTAAGGTTTTATTTTCTCAGCCTAGAAAATTTGGGTAGCCCACCTCTTAGAATGAGATATTGCAGCTTTTAATTCTCCTGAGTGTAAAAGGGAGATAAAGGTTTGAAACTGCACTGTTCCAATAGCATTAATGCTGCAAGGCGAAACAATTATCGGCTTCAAAACAATGAACAGTGGTGCTAAAGTGCAAAGTAAAGAATTCCTAGATCCCCAGGGTTAGTCACATATATTTTCCTTCTTGTACAGAGGCCCCTTATTTCAATTAGAATAACTGCCCATGGAAAAGCTTTATAAAAGGCAAGTTTCTAACAGCTCAGAGCAGACAACAGAAATGAATCTATATTACTAATGAGGTTAAGAAAATAGAAAACGGAAGCAACAAATGAAATAAATATTATGTTAGCCCATCTTCGTTATTTTGAAATGGAAAAAAATAGTAATAAAAGAACATCAAAGATTATATTATCTACCAAAAAAGCTATGATATGTGCAAGATTATGATCTAATTTCAAAAGAAGATTCAAAAGTTCTAAAATCTGGTTTCAATACAAACTATGAATTGAAAGAATCACTAAACAATTTTAGTGATTCAATACAAACTATGAAAATTGAAAGAATCACTAAACAAATTTAGTTCCAATGACCAACAGAAAGGGAATAGTATAGACACCTGGGCTCAGAAACTGATTCCACTATTTACTAGCTGTGTAGCTATGAGACTTTGGGGAAGTTGCATCCCTGCTCTGGACCCTAGATTTATCACCTGTAAAACAGGAACATAGGGAGTATCCAGCAAATGTCATTAGATTCTAAGGATTACTTGTTAATTTACTGCTGTTGTTGATTCCACCTATTACTCTTCTGCTCTCAGGCAAAAAGACTGCCATTTACTAGCTGTGTGTTAATAATTTGGCAAGTTGTGTTAGGAAACATCACCAGAATGGAAGGTAACTCCAACAGGCATCCCAGCCCTCTAGTTTCACAGACACATCCAAGAATTTGTTGAACCGCTGGTAGGTCAGGGCTGCCACACATGGTTGAGCAGTGCATAAGGGTGCCATATCTAAGGAAGCATGTTTTACATTACAGATATTACATGATTATTTACTTATTTCAAAATTTTCTGGTCGTTCTGAGGGTTTCCTTTCTAACAAGATAAGAAATATATGTGGGCAGAATGGCCCCACTTAAAGATCCCATGCCCTAATTCCTAAGAACTGAATTTCTTATTTTACTTGGCAAAATAACTTTGAAGACGTTAAGAAAGGTTACAGAATTTAAGAGAGGGGCCTTTCTGGGATTATCCAAGTAACAGAGTCTAATCACATGAACCCTTAAAAACAGATAACTTTCTCTGGCTGTAGTCAGAAAGATGAATTTTAAGGAGCAGGCAAGAGAGATGTGGTAGAAGGAAAAGTCAGTCCCCAAGCATGAGAAAGACATACTGTGGTATTGCTGGCTCTGAGATGTACCAGTCCCTATGTAAGGATCAGAGAGAGGTCCCTAGGAGATAGGGTGGCCCTGAGCTGCCAGCAACCATGAACATATACACTTCCGTTCTACAACCACAAGAAATTTGATTCTTTCAACGACCTAAATGAGCCTGGATGTAGACTCTTTCTAGAGCCTCCAAGACATGAGCTCTGCTGGGTGACTCCCTGATATTAGCTTATAAGATCTGAAGCAGAGAAACCAGCCAAGCAACTCTGTGCATTTACTTGCAAAAAACAGAATTATAAAATTATAAGTGTATGATATATTAAGCTGTTAAGTTTGTGGTCATTTGTTGTAACCACAATGGGGGACTAGTAGAGTGTATTATGTCAACTTTCCAACAAACAGAAATAAAGTATCTTAATTTTTTTTTAATCCTTGTTTAACTTTACCTATCACCGAAGGATGAAGTCCACATTGCTTGGCCTCATCTCCTACCCCTCCAGGCATTATATGTCACATATAAGCAACACTGAACTCCTTGTATGCCTAAATACACAGCTGAGCTGTTGGTTGCAGTTCTAACTCTTCTACTATTATTGCTAGCAATTAATCTTACTGACAATCATGGTAAGAAGACAAACTTCTCTGTCTTTTTGACGAGGGCACAGAGGATACCTGTCTCCGAGCCATTTTTCAATGAGAGCCCATATGAAAATCTAAAAATCCTTAATTCTCTAAAAGCTACTCAAAATAGGACTATAACATTTAAAAACTAGAATAACCCTATATAAATAATATTATCTACTAAGGAAACACTTTCTTATTTAAACGTTTAATATAAATACCTCATGTAGGCTGCTATTTTTAAGTTTAATTATAGTAAGAAGGGATATCAGGGCTCTGGTTTTTCTAACCAATTTTAATTATGAGTCAAAACCTAAGTTTCAGATAGTTGATGGTCCCCTTGTAAAAGATGTGGTAAAAATACATTTATCTTGGAGGAAACTTAACATTTTCTTTCATAACTAACATCTATTGAGTACTAGTCTGCCCCGGGAACTATTCTTAACACTTTATAGACACTAGCTCTTATAATCATTACAGCAATCCTAGGAGGAAGGCTTTATTATTAACATTATTTTACAGAAAAGACAGGCACAGCAAGCTAATCTGTCCAAGTTGTTAGGACTAGTAAGTATTAACCAGGATTGGAACTTGGCAGTTAGTGCTCTTAACTACTATGTAACTACTACTGCCTTGCCAAGAAATTTCTAATTACTACTTAGAAAGAAAAACTAATTTATTTTCAAAATTCTCAAATCACTTTACCTTTACCTTATCTTCAAAAAACACCAAAATAAGGTACACAGTTGTCCTAAGAAATTTTAACAGATGAGGGTGAACTCTCCCATCAAACGAGATGACTCTAGAAAAAAGTGATTTTAAAAGGATACTAGTACCACCTTAATAAATTTCAACTGATAACTAAAAATGTGTTTTAAAATACTCTTCAGATGCACCCACTGTTCTAGAAAAAACAAAATCTCTGGACACAATATAAAGAAATGTACTCATGTGGTTCTTATGTACTCTAAGCAACATACACCTTGCACTCACACTGTTGACAAATAAGAAAAGCCTTCCACTATGCTCTACTCTTCCCACTTCTGAAACAAGGTGCATTTGCTTCCATTCCAATTGATCATGTCAATGACTGGTCATCTTTTCCCTCTAATAGTAAAGTTGAAGGACATAACTGAAAAAAGTATTAAGTATGTACTCAACTCACCTTCCTTTTGCAGGTCTCCAAAATGTTTCACTGCATAAACAAAGCACCACCTTTGTGTTCAGTGTTGAGTGAGGAAATGGTGGGGAAGGAATGGAAAGGCTTTGCAGGTGGGGCAGAAGTAATGCACCCTGATAAAAGAATTTCTAACGGATGGAGAGTTGATGGAAAAGGAGACTTACAACATGAAACAATAACTAGATGTAGCGTGTTTTTAAGTGCTAAAGCAGGGGAACCCAACACCCCGGCCCCATACCAGTCTATGGCCAGTTAGGAACCGGGCCACACAGCAAGAAGTGAGCAGTGGGTGAGCCAGCATTACTGCCTGAGCTCCACCTCCTGTCAGATCAGCGGTGACATTAGGTTATCATAGGAGCGCAAACCCTATTGCAAACTGCACGTGCAAGGAATCTAGCTTGCACATTCCTTATGATACTCTAATACCTGATGATCTGAGGTGAAACAGTTTCATCCCAAAACCACCCGCTGCCCCTTCCCCTGGTCTGTGAAAAAATTTTCTTTCACGAAAATGGCCCCTGGTGCCAAAAGGGCTGGGGATCACTCTGCTAAAGTGTGCATGCTAGCCCCTGAACTGGTAATCCTTCCCTGAGGAGTAGACTAGAGCTGGGAATAGAGACTCTATGGCTCAGGGAAAGAATGATTCTAATCAGGGCATGTGTAATGGATCAGTCAAACGGGCTAGTATAGAGACTGGACAGGCTGAGGGTGCTACATTATGGAGGACAAGGAAGAGTAAATGGTCAAGTACAGTATCTATGGGTTGGAAAAAAGAATGTTTTGAAATTTATTCTTGTGTTTACAGTTCACACATCAGGGACTCCAGAAGAACAGGAAGATGGTTAAAAAATCTTGTGTTTTCTGATAATTTAATTGAACTGCAAAAACAGTATAATGTATTTCACTCAGTTCAATGCTTCCAAGGCCTCTGGCCTTGAAAACTGTTTCTTCTTCTCTATTGACTAAAACAGTCCTTTGTTTTTATTCTTTCTTCAGTTGGTGATTTACATTTATTCTCTTCCTCTATCACAAGGCTGCTGGTAAGATTATTCACTTTACTCTTTCCCTTTCCCCAATACAAGATCCATATGGTTCAAGCTTCCTTGGGTTGCTTCTACTTCTTAGTTTTAAATTCCCTGAGGTTCTTAAAAGTTATTTCCACCAAAGTCTTTATGTTAGCTAGGCTATCAGATGTCCATTCACATGTAAGAAAAAGCACACGTACATCTGTAAAACAATTTATATTTTTCATGAGGCTTCTACACCTAACACCTTGTTCTGTTACTAAATACTGGAGTAGTAATTTATTGTCAAGTCTATTTTATAGATGAAAAAGCTGAATAACAGTAAAATATCGTCACTCACTAACTGTCCAAGTATCAGGTGTAAACTAAGTGACTGACTATGACTAGAACAAAAAGTCACAGTTCGTTCTTTTTCTCTACTAGACCACTTACAACAACTAATTTTTAAAATTATGTCAATTGTCGATTTTAATAGTAATAGTTAACACTTAGGTAATTAATAAGCCATAGTTTCTCATCTGTAAATGTGAGTGTTAAAAATTCACTTCCTATAGTAAAAAAAAAAGATTGTACCTCAGTTTCCACCCATGTCTATAAATGGGAATAAAAGAGCACTTACTTGCAAGGTCATTGCAAGTGTTAAATGAGTTAATAAGTACTTAGCACTTAGAACAAAGCCTGATACAAAATAAGCACTCAATAAACATTAGATGTGAAAGAAAGAAAAAAAGAAGGAAGGAAAGAGTTTTATAAGGGCAAAAAAAGAAAGGAAGGGAGGAAGGAAGGGAAGGAGGGAGGAAGGAAAGAAGGAAGTAAAAATAAGTGAAAATTTGGTTAAAATTAGGTAATGTCTTTAAAAAGAATACTTCACTTTTTGCTTGTTCTGTATTCCAGCACCTGTTACATCATATACCTTTATTTAATATAGAACTTGTGGCAATCACTATAGAATTCTCATATGTTCTTAGGTATAAGGAATTCTAGCTTTCTGGTATAAAGTAATCCATGTGATTCAACACCAAAGCTAGTCCAAAATCAAGTACAATATCTGAGTAGGCTGTCATATATTTTTTCAATAAATACATGCAAGAAAAGCAAAAAAATTTTTAAGAAAAAACAGTTTTATCTAGATGCAATCAAAATGTATTTTTAAGACAATAATAGACATGAGGCCAATGTTTTAACTTGAATGTTAAGTAACTTAAGATTCTAAAAAAAAATCCAAATATGAAGAGTATTACACTACGTCAAACGCTTATATGATATGTCTCTGATGGCGGCACAAGAGGCTTTTGTTGGATTCAGGTTAAAGTAACAATTTTGCAAAGCAAGGCTGTAGCCAACATATCACCTGTTGGACAAAGCTCCCAGAGCAGGTGCAAAGGACAAGGTAACATCTGCATATAAACTCCCCTCAAATCCTAATCACTAAACTAAGCAAGCACAGAAGCTAAGAAGCTCAATGAAAAGTAACACTTGGCAAATGACAAAGTAAGCATTAAGAAAATTTCAGCAAAACAAATCTAGCAATATATAACTAGGATAATTTACCAAAATTAAGGAAGATTCAGCCTAGGAATGAAATGGTGTTCAATATTCAAAAAATAATTAATGTAATTCACCATATTAACAGGCTAAAAATATACCCATCTCAATAAATATAGAAAGAAGGCTTATATTAACAAATTCAATACCTATTCATGGCTTTTTTAAAAAAAGCTATAACGACAGGATCAAATTCACACATAACAATATTAACCTTAAATGCAAATGGGCTAAATGCTCCAATTAAAAGACACAGACTGGCAAATTGGACAAAGAGTCAAGACCCATCAGTGTGCTGTATTCAGGAGACCCATCTCACGTGCAGAGACACACATAGGCTCAAAATAAAGGGATGGAGGAAGATCTACCAAGCAAATGGAGAACAAAAAAAAGCAGCGGTTGCAATCCTAGTCTCTAATAAAACAGACTTTAAACCAACAAAGATCAGAAGAGACAAAGAAGGCCATTACATAATGGTAAAGGGATCAATTCAACAGGAGGAGCTAACTATCCTAAACATATATGCACCCAATACAGGAGCACCCAGATTCATAAAGCAAGTCCTTAGAGACCGACAAGGAGACGTAGACTCCCACACAATAATAATGGGAGACTTTAACACCCCACTGTCAGCATTAGACAGATCAACAAGATGGAAAGTTAACAAGGATCTCCAGGAATTGAACTCAGCTCTGCACCAAGCAGACCTAACAGACATCAACAGAACTCTCCACCCCAAATCAACAGAATATACATTCTTCTCAGTACCACATTGCACTTATTCCAAACTTGACCACATAGTTGGAAGTAAAGCACTCCTCAGCAAATGTAAAACAACAGAAATTATAACAAGCTGTCTCTCAGACCACAGTGCAATCAAACTAGAACTCAGGTTTAAGAAACTCATTCAAAACCGCTCAACTGCATGGAAACTGAACAACCTGCTCCTGAATGACTACTGGGTACATAACTAAATGAAAGCAGAAATAAAGATATTCTTTGAAGCCAATGAGAACAAAGACACAACATACCAGAATCTCTGGGACACATTTAAAGCAGTGTGTAGAGGGAAATTTATAGCACTAAATGCCCACAAGGGAAAGCAGGGAAGATCTAAAATTGACACCATAACATCACAATTAAAAGAACTAGAGAAGCAAGAGCAAACACATTTAAAAGCTAGCAGAAGGCAAGAAATTACTAAGATCAGAGCAGAACTGAAGGAGACAGAGACATAAAAAACCCTTCAAAAAAATCAACAAATCCAGGAGCTGGTTTTTTGAAAACATCAACAAAATTGATAGACCGCTAGCAAGAATAATAAAGAAGAAAAGAGCAAAGAATCAAATAGACGCAATAAAAAATGATAAAGGGGATATCACCACTGATCCCACAGAGATACAAACTCCCATCAGCGAATACTATAAACACCTCTATGCAAATAAACTAGAAAATCTGGAAGAAATGGATACATTCCTGGACACATACACCCTCCCAAGACTAAACCAGGAAGAAGTTGAATCCCTGAATACACCAATAACACACTCTGAAATTGAGGCAATAATTAAAAGCCTACCAACCAAAAAAAGTCCAGGACCAGACAGATTCACAGCCAAATTCTACCAGAGGTACAAAGAGAAGCTGGTACCATTCCTTCTGAAACTATTCCAATCACCAGAAAAAGAGGGGATCCTCCCTGACTCATTTTATGAGGCCAGCATCATCCTGATACCAAAGCCTTCCAGAGACACAACAAAAAAAGAGAATTTTAGACCAATATCCCTGATGAACGTCCATGCAAATATCCTCAGTAAAATACTGGCAAACCAAATCCAGCAGCACATCAAAAAGCTTATCCACCACGATCAAGTGGGCTTCATCCCTGGGATGCAAGTCTGGTTCAACATTATGCAAATCAATAAACGTAATCCATCATACAAACAGAACCAAAGACAAAAACTACATTATTATCTCAAAAGATGCAGAAAAGGCCTTTGACAAAATTCAACCGCGCTTCATGCTAAAAACTCTCAATAAATTAGGTATTGATGGGACGTATCTCAAAACAATAAGAGCTATTTATGACAAACCCACAGCCAATATCATACTGAATGGGCAAAAACTGGAAGCATTCTCTGTGAAAACTGGCATAAGACAGGGATGCCCTCTCTCACCACTCCTACTCAACATAGTGTTGGAAGTTCTGGCCAGGGCAATCAGGCAGGAGAAAGAAATAAAGGATACTCAATTAGGAAAAGAGGAAGTCAAATTGTCCCTCTTTGCAGATGACATGATTGTATATTTAGAAAACCCCATCATCTTAGCCCAAAATCTCCTTAAGCTGATAAGCAACTTCAGCAAAGTCTCAGGATACAAAATCAATGTGCAAAAATCACAAGCATTCCTATACACCAATAACAGACAAACAGAAAGCCAAATCATGAGTGTACTCCCATTCACAATTGCTTCAAAGAAAATAAAATACCTAGGAATCCAACTTACACGGGACATGAAGGACCTCTTCAAGGAGAATTACAAACCACTGCTCAATGAAATAAAAGAGGACACACACAAATGGAAGAACGTTCCATGCTCATGGATAGGAAGAATCAGTATCATGAAAGTGGCCACACTGCCCAAGGTAATTTATAGATTCAATGCCATCCCCATCAAGCTACCAATGACTTTCTTCACAGAATTGGAAAAAACTACTTTAAAGTTCATGTGGAACCAAAAAAGAGCCCGCATTGCCAAGACAATCCTAAGCCAAAAGAACAAAGCTGGAGTCATCACACTACCTGACTTCAAACTATACTACAAGGCTACAGTAACCAAAACAGCATGGTACTGGTACCAAAACAGAGATATAGATCAATGGAACAGAACAGAGCCCTCAGAAATAATACCACACATCTACAACCATCTGATCTTTGACAAACCTGACAAAAACAAGAAATGGGGAAAGGATTTCCTATTTAATAAATGGTGCTGGGAAAACTGGCTAGCCATATGTAGAAAGCTGAAAGTGGATCCCTTCCTTACTCCTTATACAAAAATTTATTCATGATGGATTAAAGACTTAAATGTCAGACCTAAAACCATAAAAACCCTAGAAGAAAACCTAGGCAATACCATTCAGGACATAGGCATAGGCAAGGACTTCATGTCTAAAACACCAAAAGCAATGGCAACAAAAGCCAAAATAGACAAATGGGATCTAATTAAACTAAATAGCTTCTGCACAGCAAAAGAAACTACCATCAGAGTGAACAGGCAACCTACAGAACGGGAGAAAATTTCTGCAATCCACCCATCTGACAAAGGGCTAATATCCAGAATCTACAAAGAACTTAAACAAATTTATAAGAAAAAATCAAACAACCCCATCAAAAAGTAGGCGAAGGATTTGAACAGACACTTCTCAAAAGAAGACATTTCCACAGCCAGCAAACACATGAAAAAATGCTCATCATCACTGGCCATCAGAGAAATGCAAATCAAAACCACAATGAGATATCATCTCACACCAGTTAGAATGGGAATCATTAAAAAGTCAGGAAACAACAGGTGCTGGAGAGGATGTGGAGAAATAGGAACACTTTTACACTGTTTTTGGGACTGTAAACTAGTTCAACCATGGTGTAAGACAGTGTGGCGATTCCTCAAGGATCTAGAACTAGAATTACCATTTGACCCAGCCATCCCATTACTGGGGATATACCCAAAGGATTATAAATCATTCTACTATAAAGACACATGCACACGTATGCTTATTGTGGCACTATTCACAATAGCAAAGATTTGGAACCAACCCAAATGTCCATCAATGATAGACTGGATTAAGGAAATGTGGCACATATACACCATGGAATACTATGCAGCCATAAAAAGGATGAGTTCATGTCCTTTGTGGGGACATGGATGAAGCTGGAAACCATCATTCTGAGCAAACTATTGCAAGGACAGAAAACCAAACACTGCATGTTCCCCCTCATAGGTGGGAATTGATCAATGAGAACACTTGGACACAGGGTGGTGAACACCACATACTGGGGCCTGTCGTGGGGTTGGGGTAGGGAGGAGGGATAGCATTAGAAGATATATCTAATGTAAATGATGAGTTAATGGGTGCAGCACACCAACATGGCACATGTATACATATCTAACAAACCTGCACGTGTGCACATGTACCCTAGAACTTAAAGTACAATAATAATAATAAAAAAGCTATCAGCAAACTAGATATAGAAGATAACTTCCTAAAGCTGATAAAGGATATTTATGAAAACTTACAGGTAAATCATAATTAATAGTGAAAATCTAATTGCTTTCCTCCTGGCATCAGGAGGAAATGTATTTGATTTGTTCTTAATACTAGGAACAAGCAGAATCTAAGTTTTTACCTATTCAATATTTTAGTGAAGGTCCCATCCAGTAAAATAAGGCAAGAAAGAAAATAAAAGCCTTATCAATTGGGAAGGAAAATATAGAAACTCTCTTTTTTTCACCAACAGTATTATCAATGCAGAAAATCCAAGAGAATCTAAACAAACAAACAAAAAAAAACTGTAATAACCATTCAGCGAGTTTAGCAAGCTCCTAGGGAAAACATCAATACACAAAACTAAACCATTGTATTTCTAAATACTACAAGAAAACACCTAGAAAATAACATTTAGAAAACAGTGCCATTTGCAATAGCACCAAAAATTTAAATACTTAGGGAGAAAGTTAACAAAACATGTACAATGCCTATGCAAAACACTGCTGATAGGAATTAAAGAAGACCTAAATAAATGGTGAGAGATACCACATTGAGAGATTGGAAGACATGGTATTGTTAAAAATGTCACGCTTCAGTTCCTTCACTGTCGATCCAGTACCAGAACAAATCCTTTACCGCGTACTCCCCTCAGCCGAGTGGTCCAAGTTCTCCAAACTCTGTCAGCTTATAGCATCAATAACTGACAGGAATCTTGAAAGAATAAAAACTGGCTTCCATCTTTTAAAAAGATATCTTATGTATTTTTAATGAAGCCCATAGAATTTTAATCCAATGTGATGAACAAAAATAGATCAGAGTCTATGTTAAAACGAAAGACAATAATGAGGAAAGAAGGGAGAGTCAGACAGAAATCGAGGGTCACAGAGATGAGCGAGGGAAGAAATAAGAGACAATGAGGCAAAGAAGGACAAAGAAATGAAAGAGACAGATTAAGAGAGAAACAGAGAACCAAAAATGAGGAGCTGACAGAGGCAGAGCAGTAGAGAATGAAATTGAGATATGAGCAAGGGGTAGGGCAAGAGAAAATCAGACAGAGGCAGAGACACAGGAGAGATACAGAGATCAAGGTTCCTCGGACAGAGAAGGGAAGAGAGAGGAGTCACACTCTTCCCTGTCCCCCCTTCCCACTCTTATCCATCTTCCCGCCCTTCACCAAAAAAAAAAAAAAAAATCAAATCAAACACTTATCCAAAATCCAATTATAAATCACATCCATTCTGCCATCATGAGTAACCAGGAATTTCAATTTCAATGAGTGCATAGAAAGGATGGAAGCTATTAGTGTATGTGTGTGAGCAGACACACACACACACAGAGCTAGTGCCTCTGTAGCATCTCTCTGCTCCTACATCGTATCTCAAGCTGGTTCTAGGATCACCTGCACTGCACAAAAGAAGAAACGGAACCTTATAAAGCAAAGGTTTCTGAACCAGAGGGAGGAACCTAGCCAGCTCCTTGCCCTCTTTCCTCCCCTCAACCCTCAAAGGACATCCTCTGAGGAACATGAGAACTCTTCCTCATTTTCCTTGTTTAGAATACTCTCCACCTTCTCTGAGAAAATACCCGCACCCTTCAAGTTCCCCAAATTATTCAGGGACAGGGTCTTGTCCACCTCTGTGCTTTGAGCATGAGTATAGGGCCTGCTACCCAAAAGTCATTAGTAAGTGTCTGTCAGGTGAATAAATGTATGCTGGTTCTAGATATACATGAATATACACACATATATACATTAGACATGTTTGCTATCCATGTACATATGAACTTTTATAAAGTAATTCATTCATAATACTAACAAAAATGTTCTCCTAGTAAGTTCTCTCTAAATCTATTTTCCCTCCAGTGTCCTTAATCTCATTGGTATTATCATCATCCAGACACTTCACCCCACCTGAAAATACTCTCATCAAATCAATAAGGCCTGTTGATCTTATCTTCTAAATGTCTTCTACTTTATCTCCCATGCAATCTAGCCACATGCTAAAAGAAAAATCAAATCCTCCTGAACGGCACTCCTTCCATCATCCATCTTGTTATCACTAACCTTTCCAATCAAGTTGCATTCTTTGTTCCACCTTCAATGGAAATCCATATAAAAATACTTCCTATTTCTTTCAGAATTAACATTACACCCCTTATTTTGGTATTGAGAACCTTCCCAATTACACTTCAACCCACCTTCCCAAAATTATTTCCTATTCCTTTCCCCATCTCTAATGACATCAAGGTTTTCATCATTCCCTATGTACTTATGCTCCTCCTCTCCACCAGGCCTCTATCCATGGACATTCACATGTCCCTTCCCTCCTCTTTCTCCACATCTAGATCTTTGAACTTACAGCTTAAGTTGCATCTTGTTCCTCAACCTGATCACTGACCCTAGGGAGAGTTAGTCATTCCTGTCTCTGGATTGCCAATGCACTTGAAACATATATTTCTTACTGCTCAAATTGTAATACATGATAATTATTTAAATATCATTTTTCTCCATTACACTGTGAGTTGTACAAGTGTAGACTGTCTCATTGACTTTTAAAGTACCACAGACCTTATCACAGAACCTTGCACGCACAGAAGCCAAATAAATATGGGAAAAGCAAATAAACATACCTTTCTGTGCTTTAATTAGTTGTTTTCCAATTTCTAGTGTGATGAAGGCTGTGCCATTTAGAACTATGTCAGTTATGGTTTTCCAAGCATTAGGAGAAAGTCTTTCGGTAGGAGAAATAAAATTCCCTGCTGCATTGTTTATCACAATCTAATAAATGAACAAGGTAAGTTACAGAAACTTTAGATGAGGAAAAACATTTTCCCTGCAGGGTTTTTGTTTCTGAAATGTATTAACAGAAATAATACAATAAAGTTGAAGTTCACAGCTACCTGCGAAACAATACCATGAGATTTGGTAGTCTGAGTCTGTGAAAACCTCCTATGTTAGTTACCAAATTTCAGAATCCTAAGCCGTCTTTAAATTAGGGTAGATTCTCCTATTAAGAAAACTAAGGCTGGGTGCAGTGGCTCATGCTTGTAATCCCAGCACTTTGGGATGAGTTTAAGACCAGCCTGGGCAACAAAGCGAGACCTCATCTCTACAAAAATTTTGTTTTAAAAATTAGCTGGGTGTGGTGGCACGTGCCTGTATTCCCAGCTACTTGGGGGGCTGAGGTGGGAGTATCGCTTGAGCCCAGGAGGTCAAGGCTCCACTGAGCCGTGATTGTGCCACTTGCACTCTAACCTGAGTGACAGAGCAAGACCCTGTCTCAAAATAAATGAATTTTAAAAGTTAAAAAAATGAATTAATATAGATTAAACATATTTACCATGTGTCTGCATTTTATTTCAAAGAATCTCAAGAAATGTCTTTTTGTTTCTGGTGTCATTTTAGTTTAACTTAACCAATGCAGCTTGTGGTTGATGATCTATTTGCCATCAATAAAGATTCTGGCTAGTTCTACAGGAGATTCAGTGTTATTGGTTCTGAAAATACCTTTAACATAGAAAAGTGCTATCTTTGAGACTACTGGAAGAAATGGCTTCTTTCCAATAAATGTACCAAGCAACAGCAAAATATTCATGCATATTTCAGGCCTTAAAAGGAGAAATTTTGAATTTCTTACAGTTTTTCATGTTTATATTGTTCTCCACTGAGGAAGACAATCAGAAGTTACTAGGAGAAGCAAAAAGCATCAATCATTTAAACTCAATGCTGTGCTCTTGGATAACTGCTCTTGTTATTTCATAATCTTATTAAATAAAGTGAAATCAAGTTTGTTTTCTGATCAATCATAAATAGATTCTTTAAGTATTCCTGAAAGGAAGTTGTGTAGTGGTCTTCCTACTCTGTTCTTTGCTTTAGCAGAACTGGCATTTTCCTAGGGACAGAAAATAGGTGCTTCTCAACACAGCACTTGCTCATATTGAGGTAGGAGGCAGGCCTAACTCTGGAGGCAGAGCTCCATCACAGGACCAGATTGAGGACTGGCTAAACCAGGTCCTGGATGAAAGCACCCCGTCTTTAGACATACCCACCAATGCACCATGTTTGTTTACCATTGCCATGGCAATGCCAGCAAGTTACTGCCCTTTCCATGGCAATGAACTGATGACTCAGAAGTTACCAACCCTTTTCTAGAAATTTCTGCATAAACCTAATTAATTTGCAGGTAATTAAAAGTGGGTATAAATATGACTATAAAACTGCCTCTCAACTGCTATGCCCAGCACATTAACTATGGAGTTGCTCTGCTCTGAAGGAACAGTCACAGATCCAATTCCACTGCTGCTGCTTTAGTAAAGCTGTTCTCTTCTACCACCAGCTCATCCTTGAACTCTTTCCTGGGTGAAGCCAAGAACCTTCCCAGGCTAAGCCCCAGATTGGGGCTTGCCTGTCCTACATCAGTATCAATATTTTATTTCCTTTGTACACATCAGTGGGTGTTATCAACATCAAGTGTCTTGCACTTTGGCTTCATCATCGCTACACTTACATTAGGATGTCCTGCAACTTTGATCAGTTCTGACACAGTGTTTTGAACCATATCAGGATCCCTCACATCACACTGAATTGCATGAACCTGCAAAATAACAAAAAGAATATGACATTTTCCAGGTTTCTTAAACCAAATGCATGAACAAATTATTTGAACATGTTATAATTCCTAAATCTAAATTAAATAACTGATTTTTAATGTACCTTATTCCCAGTTTGAGAAGAAATTTGTTCTGCGGTAGCTTTCAAAACATCCATCTTCCTAGAAATAAACACCTTGTATGACTTCATATTATATTTTTCAATTTCATAAATTGAAGAATACAGAGAATCCATAGCTTAAAGAAAAGCATTTCTGAGAAAGTATAGATGTTATTTACATACAAAAATCAATGCGAATTTTTTCTAAAAGTCAAATTTAGATCATTTTTATATATTTGATACTAATTTATTGAATTAGTCACTTTTAAACCAGTTTACTTTAACATTACACACAGATTTATTGTTTCCTTAATCAGCCAGGTTTACAAAGAAAATATATTCATGGTATAATGTTAGTAGGTTTTGTACTACATTTATGGGTTCAAAGAGTCTACATTTATTCACACAGTCTCACATTCTACAAAAAAAAAACTATGAATAGAAATTATTAAAATGAAAATAATATTTTAAAACTCTTAAAAACATTACAATGTAAAAACAAAAAATATTCCGGCCAATCTGCAATTGCAAATGACATAGTAACTGTTGTTTGGGTGACTACTTGGCTTACCTAAAATTTTACACCATTCAAAATGGTGAAGGGGTGGATTTTTAAACCAGTCTCTAAAGCCTCAGACTTAACAGAGTTTATAGGGTACCAGAATATGCCTAATAAGAAGAAATTCCTTCCACATGGTCTTACCCTTCCTATATTCATCACAATAATAGATATTTTGAAATACCTGTTTATTTTATAGAAAATGAAAGTACTGGCTGGGCACGGTGGCTCACACCTGTAATCCCAGCACTTTGGGAGGCCATGGCGGGTGGATCACCTGAGGTCAGGAGTTCAAGACCAGCCTGGCAAATATGGCAAAACCCAGTCTCTACTAAAAATACAAAAAATTAGCCGGGTGTGGTGGCAGGCGCCTGTAATCCCAGCTACTCGGGAGGCTGAGGCAGAACTGCCTGAACCTGGGAGGCAGAGGTTGCAGGGAGCCGAGATCACGCCACTGCACTCCAGCCTGGGCAACAAGAGCTAGACAAAACTCCATCTCACAAAAAATAAAAAATAAAATGAAAGTACTGCATCAATTATCCTGGTATAAGGTTAATTATTAATTAAAACAGTAACCATAATCATTCCCACTGAAGACAAAGCAACCTCCATATAGTGCTTAAAAAAAAATGTTTCTTCTGAGACAAGGTCTCACTATGTTGCCCAGCTGGTCTCAAATTCTGGGCTTCAAGCGATCTCCCTGCCTCAGCTTCCCAGTAGCTGGGATTACAGGCACACATCACCCCACCTGGCTCCATGTCGTACTTTTTAACTTCATCTTCGTGTACAGGAAAAGAAATATTCTACCACTGAATTGGGGAAATTAAAATAATGAAAATTGCAGATGTTTACCCAAACATCAGTTCCACAATTTTCATTGTTTCTTTCATCTCAAATAGTACCTTTCTCCAAAAAGATGTATTTAAATAATCTAAAGAATATTTCTAATATTTCATATAAGATTAAGATGCTAATCAAACAACTCTGGCAAACAGTGTTTTCAATACTATGGCACAGAACAGTTTCTTCAAAAGCGTCGCCAATAGGCTTGATGTAAGGGACTTACCGGCTGGCTATCACGCACTGAGCACCTAGGCTGGACAGAAGAGTCGTCATTCCTTTACCAAGGCCAGTACCTCCGCCAGTAATGAATGCCACTTTTCCTTGAAAACTATTAGGTGGTAGCATTGCTTTTTGAAGAGGTGAAAAGAATTTAGACTGCAAAGCTTCAGTGTTTTGATATAATATTTTTGTCCCATAACTGAAAAACTAAAAGGGGAAAATGAATTGAAATTTGCATACATATATTTCCAAAAAACAGATGAATTTTTTAAAACATGCTCTTGAATTTAATAGTAATCAAATTCTTGTATTAACACAAACTCACTGCAAACATATTGGTATTGTACTTAATCATTATTCTTTGCTTTCTGATTTAAAAAGCACAGGCTCTGGAGCTGGACTACATAGCACAGAATTTTCTCCCAAGCTATGTAACTTTCAGCAGGTTATTTGACCTCCTGTGCCTCAGTTCCTTCATCTACAAAACGGGGACAATAAAATAAATTTCTTCATATGGCATTGTGAGGATTATATGAGTTATTACAGGTAAAGCACCTGAGCAGTGTGTAGCATATAGTAAGCACTACAAATGCTACCATTATTAGCTGCAGGTGTTTTGCTTAATTAAATTTTGTTGTGTTTGTTTGTGTGTTTAGTTTTTTTTTGTTTTGTTTGTTTGTTTTTTTGAGACAGAGTCTCACTCTGTAGCCAGGCTGGAGTGCAGTGGCGTGATCTTGACTGACTGCAACCTCCGCCTCCCGGATTCAAGCGATTCTCCTGCCTCAGCCTCCCGAGTAGAGTAGCTGGGATTACAGGCACACACCACCACGCCCAGTTAAATTTTTGTATTTTTAGTAGAGACGGGGTTTCACCATGTTGGCCAGGATGGTCTCGATCTCCTGACCTCATGATCCGCCCGCCTCAGCCTCCCAAAGAGCTGGGATTACAGGCATGAGCCACCATACCTGACCAAATTTAATTTTTAAAAAACTAACATAAAGCATTTTTGTCTTTCAACAAGAATAATCTGGACAAAAATCACTTTCCACCTTTGAATCACTGAAGAAAATTGTTAAAAATTCTCTATAAGGATGATTAAATCAAATGCCTCTTCCCATGCTAGCTTCTGGCCACAAAACATAAAACAGAATATTTCTGTTATTTATTTTAAATGGGAGGAAAATCAATGCATTTTGGAGTAAAACATATTTGTATTGCCCTATTTTATATGTAACAGCTTGTACTCACATTACATGCGAACATCACTGCCATTCTCTCGCATTTCATCATAAAACAAACTTTAGGTATCTAATATAATGAACAATAGGAGCTAACATTCATTAAGTAGTTACCAACTGCCAGGATTACATATCAAACTACTTAATCTTCCAAACAACCACATGAAATAGGTATTAGTTTTATCCTATTGTACAGAAAGGGCTCTCAGAGTGATAAAAAATATATATATTGCCAAAGTTGCAGAACCAAGGTTCAAACAGACTGACAGGCTCCAGAGCCTTCTCTGATAACCAGCTTGCATATTCCTCTGTCTATTCTCTGAGATCCTGCTAAGCTTAATGGTCACACCAGGGAGGTTATGTGATATTCCATTAGGTTATGGTGGCAAGATTAAAACTCTAGTTAAAACTCCAGAAGCTACCATTTCCTTCCAGAGTATTCCTGTAAGCTAAATAGGCTGTCATCAGTTGATTCAGGATATCTTGAAATTTATCCTAAGGAAAGAATAAGAAATGTGGTCAACGATTTAGAAAGAGGCTGTTCATCAACTGGAAATTGCACAAGAAAATGTTTATAATGTGATGTTAAATGAAAAAAAAGAAACAAATATACAGTATATTTTTAACTACAAATAAAAATATATGCTTAGAAAAAAAGACTAGAAGGAAATACCAACAGTAAGTAGTAGATTCAATATTTACCATACAGTCCTCAAAACAGCTCTATAAGGTAAATTCAATTGTTACTTTTATTTTATAGATGAAAAGAACTGAAGCACAGAAAGGTCAAGTAGCTAACTTTTAAAGATAAATAATAATAGGGAATAAAGACTTAAATCCAGTATCTGACTTCAGCGTCCACCCATTACTTTACAGTTATGGCTAAGTGATGAGATTATAGATAATTATTTGTTTTTTGTTTGTTTGTTTGATTGGTTTTTAGTACTTTCCAAATCTATCCATTAAGTATGATTATATCTTTATAAGCAGAAAAAAAGGTACTGAAAGACAAAATTTGAGATCATGTATAAAATAACTGAAGATACATTTGTAAATCTTGTTATGCTCCATGCCAGTCATCATATTTATTTTAGCTTCATGTTCACAAAGCATTTTCTTTTCATATCCTTTTGCCAAAGCACAGTAATCCAAGCAACTCTACAATAATCTTTTTCTACATAAGTGGCAGTTTTCCTTAAGGCTGCCACCTGCCTTCAGAACTATTTCATTAAGATGATGAATCAAGAAGTGTACTCAAGTAGAATGGTAAATTTGTCATTAAGTAATAATAATCAAAAAAATGTATTCTAATTTTCTGAAGGCTTTACCATAATTTTTAACATTTTAATGTTAATGTGTATAGGGGATTTGATGTGGGACTTCATGAAAATAATTAAACAAGATTTTTGCATACAAACTTTCTTTTTAAATTTATTTTAAAACATTTCCTCAACCTCCTCACTGGTAGAGAAAAGGATATAAAGGTAAAAATGTCACATGTGATAAAAATAATTCCTAGTGTCTATAATGTAACAGGTTATTACATAGCACATTTTTATTTATCTTATATGATCTGATCAATACTAACCTCATGATTCCACTTCCCCACCAAACCAAAGTGAAGAAATTGGTAAGTTATTTTAATTCTCATTACCCTCTGACAATACACAGCACATGTGTTAATATAAATTCAAGCCATCTTCTCTGCCTAAAAGGAAGATGTTCATTTCAACCTTAAGACCCACTGAGATGATCAGATCTCACAGGATCACATCATATTCAATCCCGTTTCTACAAGGAAGCATCCTTAATAACCTTAAACAGTATTTGAGCTGGGCTTTTTTGAATTATAAAAAGTAGATACAAAACAGGCTTTTAAAGATTTTCAAGTCTTGCTTTATGGTTTTTAGATAAATAAGTTTTTTTCAAAAATATAAATAACATCTTTCATATCAAGATTGATTTCTCTGGAGATCTTTAGTGACCTAAAATTCTTAAAACTTTCTAGAGTCTTCAAACTTTGGCAATACAGAATTTTTTTTTAGTTACAAGCTCTAAATCTCTCCCTCAAAAAATTAGCTATCACCTACCTTCCTCACCATACTCATCCCTCTCCCACATCACATAAACAATAGCTTCCTCCTTCATGTATTCCAAAATTACAGCATCTAAACTAATGAGACATGATTACACTTTTAATCTTCAAAATGGCAGTTCTGAGAGTCTTGACACTACACCTTCCCCTCAAGGATAAGAACTGTATATCAATGAGATATATACCTAAATTACTTAAGTATATTTTGGCTAGTCTAAAATGTCTAGGGTAAATATCTCAAATAAAAGTAGATTAGTGATTCCAGGCCAAATATGTTTTGTTATCCAGCCCAAAGTTTTTAAAACTTGAGCCAACACTTAGATAATGGAAGAATTCACATAAAAGTCAGAAGCTCTACCAACACTTGGGTACACCTTACCACATGATTAAGTACAACTATGACTGCCCCCTTGAGACAAGGCCTGAGCTCTGTCCAGCCAGCCCCAACTCACACAGGAAAAGTGAGCCCTTTTCACTGGGTGGCTTTTCATAAACAAGGCCTTCAAGGACTTCAGGCATCTGAGTATGTGACTCCTAGATGCCTATTCTAAGTAACACACAAGAAACCTATACAAAAAAAAAAAAAAAAAAAAAGCGAAAGAAGAGGCAAGGCTTTTATTTTGGAACCATAACTAAATTTCATGTAAAACAAATTTCTACAAAAATAATTGTTTAATGTGTGTTCTAGGTACATTATTAAGAAGATCCAGTTTCAAATATATAAAATTCATACAATAATAGTCTCTCACATGGAAGTTGTAAGACTAAATGAGGTATCTTTTGAGCACTTAGTTTAGCTATTTATCATCATCGTTGTCGTCATCATCATCACTATGGATGGGTCCTCCACATTAAAATTCCATTCCTCAAAAACATGGATGCCTTCCAAAGTCAAAAAGACAAAAATCAAACTCTTGAGCATGGCATTTAAGCCACTGGACAATATGGTGCCAATGTATTAATATTTTCCTAGCCCCACCTCGTGACTGATCTGCCATATAGAAGTAAACTCTACACTTACCAAGCCCTTGGCATTCCAAAAACTTGCCAACTACTTTCACCTTCTGGCTTTTGCTCCTGCTTTCTCACTGGCCTGGACCACCCACTGTCTTTCTCAACCCAGCAGAATTGGCCTTCAAAACCAGACAACATTGTCAATATCTCTGTCAACACTTTTTAAATTGCACCCTATTAAAAACAGGCAAATGGAAGGCTTCCAAATTGGTCTGCTAAGGAGTTGCCACAATTCATTTCAACATGTCAGGATGCTTAGGAAGCCAGGGACACTACCTTATATTCATCACTACAGTACAGTTTCTGGCACCAATTAGGCATTCGGTAAATGCTTGTCTTACTGAATGTAACACTTGGTTGGCCAGACTCCAATTGCATTAGAAAGCACATGGATACAGACATGTAGAGTCTTATGTGAATATATGATTGAAATCCAGCTCTTTGCTACTTGTTTTTAAAAATTAGTCATTTCCAATGACCCTAAATTATGACATCTTAAACATTAGAATAAGCCCAAGAATAGAAAATCTAAATCATCAGGCCGGGTGCGGTAGCTAACACCCGTAATCCCAGCACTTTGGGAGGC
This sequence comes from Symphalangus syndactylus, assembly GCF_028878055.3. Taxonomy (NCBI): domain Eukaryota; kingdom Metazoa; phylum Chordata; class Mammalia; order Primates; family Hylobatidae; genus Symphalangus; species Symphalangus syndactylus. The sequence continues at coordinate 88,570,614 of NC_072429.2, read as the reverse complement.
CGAGGTGGGTGGACCACCTGAGGTCAGGAGTTCGAGACCAACCTGGCCAACATAGTGAAACCCCATCTCTACTAAAAATACAAAAATTAGCTGGGCATGGTGGCATGCGCCTGTAGTCCCAGCTATTCGAGAGGCTGAGGCAGGAAAATTTCTTGAACCCAGATGGCGGAGGTTGCAGTGAGCCAAGATCGTGCCACCGCACTCCAGCCTGGGCAATGGAACAAGACTCTCTCTTAAAAAAAAAGAAAAGAAAAGAAAAGAAAATCTAAATCAATCTACACAAGTATTGAGTTACTTGCAAACAGAAAAACTAAGCAAAGGGCTTAGAAAGGTACTCCACACAAACAAAAAACAAATATACAACCACATTTATAACTAAATAAGCATATTTAAACAAAAGGAGACATAATTTTTCTCTTACCAGACCAGTAAGTTTCAAAATTTTATCATCTATAATACAAGAAACAGCTGATTAAAGCCACCCTTACAATCTGTTGATAAGAATTCTGGCAACTTCTTAGGAGGCCAATCTGGCAACATTTTTTTAAATGTTAGATACAAATATTCTTTGACCTAGCAAATCCACATGCAGGAATTTATCTAAAAGATATACTCATTGATTTGGGAAAGAAGCAGGGAGAGAAGGAGCTATGATCAAAGATATACATTAAGATGAAAATGAAATTAAGAAAACAATTCTGTTTATAATCATATTGAAAAGAATACTAATACATTTAATAAAAGTACAAGACTTATATATTGAAAACTACAAAACATCATTAAGAAATTAAAGACCTAAGTAAATAAAGAGACATTCTATGTTCATGGACTGGAAAGCTTAATTTTGTTAAGAGGACAACACTTCCTAAATTGATATACAGATTCAACAAAAGCCCTATCAAAATCCTAATTAGCTTTTTGTGAATGTTGACAAGCTTATCCTAAAATTGTTTTGAAAATGCAAGAGACTCAAAATAGCCAAAGAGATTCATTAAAGAATTGTTTGTAATAGAAAGACTACAAAACAATCTATGTGTGTTTCCTTAGGAAACATAGCCAATGAATTAGAGCACATCTATATTACAAAATACGGTTATATGGATCTATTATCAACCAAAAGAAGGAGCTAGAATATATATGCTGACTGTAAACATTGCTATAGATGTATTATTTTTTAATTATTCAATAAGTATTTGTTGGATACCAACAATGTGAGACATTATGTGTTAAGTGTAAAACTCAAGGTAGGGAAATACATGTAACATGCTCCCATTCATGTGGTTTTTTAAAATGAGGACATCTTCATACATATGTTGACATATACACAAAAACTGTCAGAAGTATCCACAAGAAACTATTCATAGTAATAACTATAATAATAATAACCTTATTACACTGTCACTGCATATCCTTTTATATTGCTTGAATGTTCAACATGTTCATAAATTTTTTTCTCTAACAATAGCTAACATAAAATTGAATCATATAGGCAAGCACACAATACAAGAAGTGCGTAGAGGAAAACAGAGCAAGAAAAAAATGGCATAGAATCAATTTCATGATAAGGACATATACCTTACTTGAAGCATAACTACTCTATATTAAACACTAAAGTGTGAGCTATATTTACAAAAATAATGAAACATTTCCCATCTATTTTCTTGGAGCTTCTAAGTATCTGTTGGTTCAGGTTGAATCAATATTTTTTAGATCAAATTTACTCCAACTTGAATTCACATAAGAGTTTTGCAGACTGGGCCTTAACTGCCATATTAAAATGTCAACATGGTAAACACTGGACAACCATATTTTTCAAAGGATGAGTTTGAAAAATGTACATCTTTGCATTCCCAAAACACCTTATGTACTCCCTGAATACAGGAAGCCTTCCATAACTACTTCCCAATTTATTTTGTCTGATTGCTAGAAGGTCATGCATGCATTCTTTCCAACAGCCACACCACTGCCACTTCAGCACAGTGTATGTGGTCCTTAGCTGGAGGCATCTGGAAATACAAGGGATAGTTAGGTGGGATGTTCTACTGGATGTTCCAGTGCAGAAAAGGACAGCCTTGCAGAATGAAGAACTGTCTCACCCCAAATGCCAACAGTTGCCCTGCGGACATTAAAATAACTGAGTACCACACCGAAGGCTTGCCACAGGCCTTGTTAACTCATGCTCCATGACTGTGTAGATTGCTTAAGCACATCTGCCTGCTCCTTAACTTACAGCAGGGCACTGAACAGAGGCCACTCATATTCTCAGCTTCTGCAGAGCACAGATCTTGTTGCCACAGCAACCTGAAGGTAAGGCTGAACAAATATAAAAGAAACTGCCTAGCTGGACTCCAAGCTCCAATGGCTGGGCTGAATTATGCAGTTGCCAGGAGCAAGACAGAAATTACATTTTTGAGGAATGATACATTTTATATCAGTGAACATGAGTCCTTGAAAATGTTGGTGCTCTATGCTATAGGGTGTACATCTCATTTTATTACAGTGCTTATCTGTCTGCAGTTAGATGCAGACTGAACAGATGCTTCCCCAATACGACAAAATAAAGAGAGATGAAATCACAGAGCTAAGAGGCAATTTGAAATTTTCAGCTAGGGTCTTCACTCCTGCCTGCCTCTGATTTGAGTCATCTCTTATTGATCCCCTATCGTGTTAACCAAAACTACAATGACAATCTTTTTTAAACCAAAAATTAGAATCTCTGCTCTTGCAAAGCGTTTGTTTTGATTTGAGAATTTGCTTACATGAAAAAGTATTAGGGATAAACATGACATTATGATGGATATAGAGTTTATTCATTTATTCATTTTAAGCAAGTGTTTATTGAGCATATATTAAGCCCCAGGCACTGTTCTAGGCATGGCAGTACAGCAGTAAAAAAAAAAACAGACACAATATTCTATTCTCAGCAAGATTATCCTTGGGGGAATGAGGGATAAAGAAATTAAGTTAAATATGTAGTGTATTAAAAGTTGATATGTAGTGTGGGGAAAAAATAAGGCAAAGAATAGGGGTAGAGCATTGCTACTTTAAATAGATTCATCAGCAAAGGCCTCATTGAGAAGGTGACATTGGAGCAAAGACGTGAAGGAGAAGAATGAATCATAGGGTTTTAGGCAAAAGGGATTGGGAGCAAAGGCCCTAAGCAGGCGGCATGCTTATGGATGGGGTAACAGTCAGGAAGCCAGTGTGGCTAGTGAAGAAGGAAGGAGGGAGACAGGGGCAGGAGAAGAGGTCAGTGAGGTAAAGCGGACTGGACCATGCAGGCTGAGTCAGCCACTACCGAGACTTAGGCTTTTACTCTGAGTCAAGTGGGAAACATCTTCTAAGTTTTGAGAAAGAATGGACATGATCTGCCTTAAGTTTTAAGGGGATTGTTCTGGCTGCTATGGAGTGTAGAGAGCAAGGTTGGAAGCAGGGAAATTATTAGGACACTTGTATAACAAGCCAGGCAAGAGACGGTGATGCTTAGCCCAGGATGCTATCACGTGAACTGGTGGGAAGTTAGCAAATAAAACTACTTGCAAGAGCAAAGGTCCCAAAAAATGAGGACGTAATGAGTTACCACTGTACCTAATATTGCCTGGTCCAATTATTTCTTCTTTTTCTTAACGTTTTATTAATACATAACATTTTTACCTATTTATGGGGTACATGTGATATTTTATTCCATGCATAGAATGTGTAATGATCAAGTCAGGATATTTAAGATATCCACTAGATCCATTATTTCTTCTTGCCTCATGCCCAACAACCGGAGCTTGGGCTTTTGTTCTTGATCTATTTCATCACATTTTTGCCTGTTTCATTAAAAGCATATAAACAGGTCTCCTGTTTACTGAAAAGAACTGAGAGAGACTTTTCTACCTCTCTCAACTTTACCTCAATATCCCTGTTACATCTGCATTGCCTTTGTGTTCCAGAAAAATTAAGATTTAACTGCGAGCCAGAAAAAAGGAAATGGAGACCCATCAGACAGAAGTCATTAATGTAGGTGGGAGATACTGAGGGCAATAGAAATTAAGAGAAGACAACACATTCCATACACATTTAACATGTAAATTAGCCTGAACCCAGAAGCCAATCAGCCAGACCTGGTAAGTAAGGGGAGAGCTGCGGAGGGTAACTGGGTTCTGGTTTTAAGTGGCTGCATGTAGAGTGATGCTGTAACTGAAATGACTGGGTTGACATGAGAAGACCAAGTTGGAGCATTGAGGATAATGAGTTCTGCATTAGAAATGCTGCACCTGGGATGCTTCTGGAATAGTCAGGTAGAGATACCTAAGCTGCAGTAGGAAATATGGTTTTGAAGCATGAAGAATAAATCAGGGCTAAAGGTAAATGGCAACATCATTTCATCATTCCAGCAATTATGAAAGCCTACAGTTCTATCACTGCTTTTATGTTACAATGCAGTGTGAGGGTTTCCCAGACTGGAAGGGATAAAAGCGCAGTTGACCTTGTATTCTAGACTTACTTATAATTACCCTGGCACTTCGATCTCAGAATGATTCATCAACTTAGGAAGAGAAGAGCGCGGGACAGCTGAGAATGCTGATCATTTTCTACCAAGAATTTTCTGCAAAAACTAAAAGTTGCTAAACATCAATGGCATGCTTTCTACCATGGGCTGCAAGAAACTCTGGATAACTTTAAAACTCCTCCTTCTTTTGATGTCATTATCATGACCTTTGGGAGATATCTGAGATCTAGATTTTTTTTGTAATTTTATAAAGTTCGCTTTGTAGTTTGGGCAGGAAGTTTGTTTGAAATTTCTTCAAATGCATACTTAAGTTACAAGGCCTAGACTCATCCATTAACCCCACCCCCACCACCTGCCCTGCCCTGCCCCACCTTGGTGACTTCCTCTCCTCTTCACCTGATACATCCCATCCATCTATAAGCCCCATGCCTTTTACCTCCCCAGTGTCCGTCTCTATCCACCACCTGATTTCAAACCCCTATCTCACAACATTCACAAACATTGGGGGCCTACAATGTGTCATCTTTTAACTGATCTCCAGAGGACTGCTAATGGGATCATGTTACTTCTCTCCTTAAGATCTTCTAACGGCTCCTGGTAGCTGCAGAACGTCCGGATTCCTTCGCTCCACGCAGCGTATGTCTTCATGACCTAGCTCCTGCCCCTCTCTTCTGCCCCATCTCCCCCGAAATTTACACTCAGGAAAACAAACTACTCAGGATTCCCCAAACACGAACTCTTTCCTACCTTCCTGTCTTTACACAAATTGCTCCCTATCGTCACCCAACATTCATCATTGAAACCCAGCTGTGAGAGCTCTGGTGCCTTCCCTAACACTCCCAGAGAGAATTAACATTCTCTCCTCCACTTCTGTAGCTTATTTATCTACATACCACTTGAGGAGTCCCAGACCCTACTAACATTTCAAGACTGATGTCACTTACTACTCTTCTCCCTCCAGCCCCCACTTAATGTCCTCACTCAAGAGAGTGGCATTGTCCTTAGCTCAGGGGCCAAAGATAGAAATCTGGGCTTCATCTTACCCTATACATTCAAACCAAGCCCAGTTCATTTTAGTCCCCAATAGCTCTAATGCTACCCTTAGTTCAGACCCTCATCACTGGTGTTTTGATGTTTGGTCTCCCTACTTCCAGTCTTACCTGATGATATCGTATTTCTGCTCATAATTTTGATGGCAACATGTCACCTCAGAGCACAGCCCCATCTCTCATCCTCACCACCAACCAATCACCAAGGCCTCTGATTTTACCTCCTAAATATCACTCGACTTTGAGTGTCTCCAAACCCAGTGCATGCCCTCACTGAGGCCACCATTACCCCTCATCAGATGAGAGGATTACTCAGGGTTTAGCCATTTGTCTCAACTCCCACCCCTCAGGACAAAGTTCTAACTCCTTAATGCAGCTGACAGGCTGCTCACTAAGCTGTCTCTCACCTCCTGCCTCCCCACTCTCTACTGATAACCTCTATGCTGGGACTTCACATAGACTACTCTCCTGTTTAAAACATTCTTACATCTCTCCCTTTGGCTAACTCCTACTCATCTTTCGGGTCTCAGCTTTGATATATACCAAACAACAACAACACTCTCATAAAACTGGACATACCTCCCCTATGAGCAGGAGATGCTTCTTCCCCAGTCCTGACATCTCCCTACTGTGAGAAGCTCAGGTAGTACAACTCCAGGCTTCTTTCTGTCCCCTTAGTCAACCTGCTAAGGATGTTTGGGTGTTTTTCCCTTGAAACCTCATGTTGAAATGTGATCCCCAATGTTGGAGGTGGGGTCTAATGGGAGGTGCCTGGGTTATGGGGGCAGATCCATCATGAATGTCATAGTACCATCCTCATCCTGGCAGTGGCAAATGAGTTTGCACTCTATTAGTTCTCACTAAAGCAGGTTGTGAAAGAACCTGGCACCTCCCAACACCCTCTCACTTCCATCTCTGCAAACTCCAGCTCCCCTTCACCTTCTGCCACAAGTAGAAGCAGCCTTAGGCCGTCACCAGATGCTGATGCCCAGTCTTGAACTTGTCCAGGCATCAGAATCATGAGCCAAACAAACCCTTTTCTTTATAAATTACCCAGCCTCAGGTATTCGTTTATAGCAACACAAACTGAGGTACAATCTGTCCATGCAGAGACAGTTGATATGACTGGTAAATTTTGACATGATCACTGGGTATGAACAGTCCTCCTTGGTCTTTTTCTTCTTGGGAGCCAGCTGCCTTCAGAGGGTAATGTTCTGCCCTCCTCCAGAGTTATGTAAGTCTGCCTACTTGGGGAGATCCAGCTGATGGGCCCAGCTTCCTCTCACAAACCACAATAAAAGTGATACTTTGGCTTCCATCTTTACTCATTTTTCAGACAGGAAAAAATAGATGCTGTTTATTTGGGATCCCTTCCAAAAGCAAGAACACCCAACCTAACATGCAGCGCATCATACCATAATGCCATTGGACTCTATGCTTCTTGACGGCAGGAATCAGCTCTTCTTCTCACCCTCATATCCCTAGTATGGTGCCTAGCAAATAGTAAATGCTCAATTTTCTACATAAATAAGAAAAGCCCACCATGCCCCGTCCCCCAGCAACCTGACTGATCTCATCTCCACACGCTTCTCTCTGTTCCCATACTTCACCAACTCCACAATACCAAACCACTTGAATTTTTATAAATAAGCCACTCCTTCACTTCTTGATACATGCTATTCCTTAGGTCTATATTGCCATTGGGACCACACAAATTCCAACTCCTGGTTTAACAGTAGGCTCCTGGGGCCACCTCCTCCATGAAGCCTTCCTTGCCTCCTCTAGGTATGCACAGTTTGGGTCATATATGCATTATAATACACATCTGCATCTTCACAGTCTATTGATGTCTGCTGGTGACTCACTAGGCTATCATTTTTCAGATTTTTCTGACTGTGAACCATAGCGAGAAATCTGATTTATATAGCAACATACACATGTTCATAGCAACACAGTACACACGTTCATTCATGTAACAGATATTTGTTACATGTTTACTCTATGCTAAGCACTGTTCTAGGTATAAACAGTGAACAAAACAGATGAAAATCTTTGCCTGCATAGAGCTTATATTCCAGAATTTTACACTGAATAAAGAAATACTTAGGCTTCCAGATTTAAAAAAAAAAAAAAGAAAACATCTAGCTGGTTTTATACTGCTCCAAGACAATATTCATCTTGAGAAAACAATGAAACAATGTTGACTACACTCTAAGGGAAAATGTGACATCCAGGCAAAATTATGCCTATCCATCCTTTTACCAGAACAGATGCCCGGAATGATGTTCACCAAATGCTAACCCAAGTTAATTCTGGGTGGCCAGTTTGAGGTCATGTTGGCCAGGATAGTCTTGATCTCTTGATCTAATGATCCACCCGCCTCAGCCTCCCAAAGTGCTGTTTTGCTCCACTAAATTGATTTCAAGGCCTACTCATTGGTTATTATTTGTGGCTTAAAAAAATATATGAGACTATAGTACATTGAAGGTGGGAATGTCTTTCAATCACAAATTGCCAAAGAATGCCCAACACTTAATAGGTACTTAATTAATTAGTGTTTCCTCATAAACAACTGAATGACTGAATGTTTTCCTCAATAGAACTGAGAGCAACTTGACAGGAGTTAAGAGCAGGGCTCGTATTTTTTAAATTTTGAGTCCCAGGGCATAGCACAGGGCCAGACACAAAGCCAGTCCTCAATAAATATTTATTAAATTGAAATGAGGCCTACTAGCCAGCAGCACAATTTAACATGGCACTTCACAAATAGGTTTTATAACAAATTAAACATTTGCCTTGGTTCTTGGTAACAAAAATATTCAAATTAGGGGTTTTAATTATAACAACTTGTATTTGCACACAAAAACATGATGTTCCCCGGAACAACCTCCCACATCACAGATGTAAAGACTTCTTCTCCCAGGAATTCAAACTTGAGGCTACATGTGCTAGGAAGGGGACAAACCACACTAACAGGTACCTCTCTTGCCTCCCAACCCCAAACCTCTAAACTTCCATATTTTTCTTCAGCAAAGGAATTTCAAAATTGTCAGATTACAATTAATTTTTAAATGAGTTCATTTTCTCCCTCTCAAACAGTATTGTCTAATGGTGTCAGAAGAGCTCGGATAAGGTCTATATGACCTTACAACTACAATCCTAATGATGTGTGTTAAAAAATGAAATCTCTGAAGACATCACAGAGCTGTTGTAGGTTTCAAATGAGAAATGTCTCTGAAAAGTGTCAGAAAATATGGGCTTCCTTTACAATGATCTATAACCCAGTTTTCACAGGGAGAGAAAAAAAAATCAGCAAAACCCTAACCCTGAACAAATCTCACTTTTTAAAAGAAAGATATCTTACTTGAGGGAACCACCACACTAATTCTTTGTATTCCTATTTGGAACTACTGCTGCCCATATTTTTTGAAAAACAACACCATGGCTGTCTATTCTACCAAATCAAAAGAAGTTTTTTCACAGTTGACATATTAATTTTTCTACCTGGCTAAAGAAAATGTGCTTTTTAGTTTCTTATTACAATTTTGTAATTTAGATGTGGGGAGGGCTTGTCTTGGATATTATTGCTTCTTTTTTTTTTCTTTCTCTTTCTTCTTCCTAGCTGTTTCCACTTGCAGTATTTTATTTCCATTATGGGTGCAATGGAGATGCTGACAGGAGTGTGGGCCTGAGAGAGGGGGAAGCCAGTGTGAGACGGACCTCTCCCAGCTATACATCTGGGAAGGGGAGTCTATAAACAGCTGGGGTTTTGTTTTTGTTTCATTTTTATGAAAACTTGTTTGTATTAGTGTTTAATTCCATAACTAACACACAGATGGACTTTCCTCACAACAAAGGACGTCAAAGGTCAGTGCTCGCTCGGCCTAATCCCTCTCTCACTCCTTAGGGGGTGGATGGGCGCTGTATCCTTCCCTACCTCTTTCTACCTATTTACACACAAGTTGGAAACTTGCAGAACTGTGAAAACTTCGAAAATCACGTCTCTTCCCTATTTCCCTGCACACATCAGGGCTTCATCTGACAAGGGAATACGACCCGGGCCCCGGTGCTCACTCCCGGCGTTGCCCTTCGCTCCGGGACCTGGTGGTCCCCTCTCTCTGCGCCCCAAAACGCCCTGTCCTAGCTCCCTGAGCCGCAGGGACGCCGGGTCCTCTCTTTGTGCCCCAAGACCTCCTGCCCTTTCTCTTGCGCCCCGAGACGTCCTGTCCTCTCTCCCGCTACCCGGGTTGCTCTGTGCTCTCTTAGCGCTCCAGGACGCCCTGTCCTCTCTCTTTGAGCCCCGAGACGCTCCGTCCTCGCTCCCCGAGCCCCCGGGACGCCCTGTCCTCTCTCTTTGCGCGTCGGGACGCCCTGTCCTTGCTCCCCGCGCCCCCGGCCGCCTTACCCGCCGAGGAGCGAGGCCACAGGGCAGCCGGGACCCCAGAGAAAAGAAAACCCTGGCCAGCAGCTCCATGTTGAGTCTCCGGAACTCGGGCCGGAAGGCGGCGCAGGCGGTTGGGCGCAGGGGGCGAGACAAAAAGAACAAAGTTCGCTGGGCTGGGAGCGCTGCCTAGGCCGCCGGTGGCTGGGGCGGGGAGTGGGACCCAGGCGGCGTGGACGCCCAACGGCCCTGACCTTCAGATTCCGGCCGAGGGCGCCGGCTAGCTCGGCCTAGCTGATGCTCTTTCCTGCTCTCTGGGCCGGGAGTGCTTCGTATGGCAGAGAATGGAGGTCTTTGTGTCCTTGAGCGGATGGACGAACCCCTGCGCCCTGCAAGGGTTTGCAGATTGCAGCTGCGCGCCCCATACACTGCCCACCAAGGGCGAAAATCTTTTTCAGTCGTATATGTTTATCCCTTAAGTGCGTGTTTAAATGCAGAGTCCGCGTGGCGCCAAGTCACATATTATCAGAATAATAATATGTTGGATGTAAAACACGGCCTGACTTTCCCTAAGACCAAGAAGCTGAAAAACACCAAGGACAGCTTCCGGCGTTTTGACTTTTCGCAGGACACACCGCCCCCTGTAGCAGGAGGCAGCGTGACTCCGACTGCCCAGCCTTGGCGTTTTTCTCGAAGTTATACACACGTTAAAGGCAAACGCAGATTCAGTATATCATTCTCCATCTTAGTGTAATATACCTGTTGACAGAAGGCATTAGATCACATTTCTTTCCTCATTCGTAAAATGTGAATATTCATAGCTAATTCAGAATTTTAGATAAAAGAGGATGGGTGTGAGGCCCCAGGCTCAGGCTAATGGTACATGATATTGAGTGTTTACTATTTGTCTGGCATTTTCCAAATGCTGATAAAGAAAGCAGCCCTTGATATTCAGAGGCCCGGGACTCACAGCTAGGCCATACTAATCTATTAAACTTAAACTATCACACAGAATACCAATTCAGACAAGGTTGCTCTGCAATCATAATAAGGTGAGGCAAAGCAAGTCAACTTTATAGTTCTAAGCACCGACGAAAATAACTCATGGTGCCACCCACAAAACACCAAACACAATGTCTCTCAGCCAAAACGAGTTGCTATTTCTTTTCCAATTACAACTTTAACCTCATTCTAGTCTCCTCTACCTATAGACTTAATCTTCCTTCACTATAAGTAAGATTCATTGAGATTCTCACAGAACTGCCTGCTCTTTCTGACAACATCCATTCTAGAGTGAACCCCAACTTCCTTAGACCATCTCCTAAATCATTCGAAGTCCAAACCCTATAAGAAGTTCTTTCTAACTTTCTAACCCCTCTTACTGAGACACCCTATAATTTTTCATGGCATGTATCCTTCACTGCAGAAAATAATAAACCAAACTGGTTCACCTGCATATTTGTCCCTGGTGATCTTTGGCTGGAAGGTCTCGAGAGTGCCCTGAAAGCAGTATTAATTCACTGTCTCAGTGTTGGTTTTCCTGAAGCAGACTCTGAGGCCGGTATCCAGTGCAAGTGACCCATTTGAGAACCTGGGGAAGCACCAGCAGGGAAGAGAAGGTAGGCAACCCAGGTAAGTCATCCAGGTGGCTCGCAGTGGGCAACTAGAGCTTAATGCCATAGGGGAAACTCTGGGTGGAAATGGAGAACCCAAGCCTCAGAGAAATCCTATCCAAGGGATGAGGGAGCTGGGGTATTAGCACACAAACTCTCACGTCAAAGGTTGAGGGCTGGGACTGTTGATTCCCCAGCACTCTGGCCTGTGACAGTAGCATCAGGGCTTGCTTCAGAAAAAGACCTCAAGAAAAGTGACACAGACACTACCGTTGGAGTTAGATGGTGCCCTGAAATAGTGTTTACCACAAACTTAGCTGCAATAAAAGTCTGACTCCCTTTTTTGACGTTTGATTGCTGATAGTTCTTCCCCTGTTTCCCACATCTGGGCAAGTTGATAAGAAAGCCCAGACGCTCCCTCCTTTGGCGCTGGCAGCCAAGCCCTTTCTCATGTGTGGAAAGTCTTTGTCCAGCCCCATCCCCTAACCATGATAAAAACCCCAAAACATTTTTTCCTTGCTATATTAGTTTTCTAGGGCTGCCGCGAGAAAGTGTGGCAGGCCAGGTTTCACTAACGCGGGCCTCCATCACAACTGTTTCAGTACTGAGTGTATAAGTTAAATATTACAAGCTAAAAAAAAAAAAAAAAAAGCCAGTGTCCTTATACAAAGGCTGGGATGTAACAAAAGCCCATCAACAGTTTTTCCTAGACCTTTCCTGGGCCTTAAACTTAAAGCATGCCAAAATAATGAAGGAGTTCTTAACAGGACCCATTTAGGATTAAATAAGTTTTGTTGGAGGTCTGAAGAAACTTCTCAGGCCTCCACAAACACGTCTATTGGAGGTCTGAAGGAACTCCCCAAACCTCCATAATGTAGCAGGAGACAAGATAAGGGTAATCACCCAGGACCTAGACCCATTTAGACTAAGTAAATTTACTGAGGCTCCCGAGGAAGGTCTTCAGGACTCAGATCTTAGTTATAGATTAAAAGAAGTTAATAACTTATGTCTTCAGATGAATGTACACTTACATGTAGACATATAGCTTAGAAGGTATATAAACTCTGAAAAACTTTGTAATTTGGAGTTGGTCTGGTGATAATTTACAGGCCTTCTCCCTGTAACTGGTTACAGAAATAAAAACTTTCTTCATCTCTAGTTCATCGACATCTCATTATTGGCAGCAAGAAATAGCAGCCTGACCCTCAGTTTGGTCTGGGAACAAAACCACCACAGATTGAGTGGCTTAAATGGAAATTTGTTTTCTCACAATTCTGGAGGCCACAAGTCAGCAGAGTTGGTTTCTTGTGGAGCCACTGTGGGACCGTCTTCTCCCTGTGTCTTTACATGATCCTCCTGTGTACCTTTCCATATCTAAATTGCCTCTTCTTATGAGGACACCAGTCGTGTGGATTAAGGCCCACCCTCAATGACCTAATTTAACTGGAATTACCTCCCTAAAGACTCTATCTCCAAATATAGCCACATTCTAATGTACTGGGGGTTAAGAGTTCAATGCATATATTTGGCTGGGAGAAGGGGGAAGTAACACAATTCAGCCCAGAACACTTGCTCTCTTAAATAACTTTTAGACCAGCTTAGGAGGCATTTTCTGTCCTCCCAAAAAAAACCTTGAGAATATATCAATAATAAACCTTTTCCTACGCTGTTGATATATGTATGGCACTGTCATTCTTGACTTCCAAACCAAATTTTAAGTGGGATTCATCTTGTTTCTAAGAAGAGGTTGCAACATTAGTGATACGGTTTGGATTTGTGTCCCTACCTAAATCTCATGTCGAATTGTAATCTCCAGTGTTGGAATTGGGGCCTGGTAGGAGGTGATTGGATCATGGGGGCAGATTTCTCCCTTTGGTGCTATTCTCCTGATAGAGTTCTCAGGAGATCTGGTTGTTTAAAAGTGTTTGGCACCTCCCACCCTCTCTCTTCCTCCTGCTCCAGCTGTGTAAGACAGCCTGCTTCCCCTTCATCTTCCACCATGATTGTAAGTTTCCTGAGGCCTCTCCAGTCATGCTTCCTATATAGCCTGCAGAACTGTGAGTCAATTAAACCTCGTTTCTTTATAAATTACTCAGTATCTTTATAAATTATACTCAGTATAATTACTCGGCCTTTCTTTACAGCACTGTGAGAATGGAGTAACACAATTAGTAACTTAAAACAATTAAAATTATTAAAATTATTCTGATGAATTACATCCTTTTGTTTCTGGATAAATCCCACTTAGTTATGATTATTCTTTTTATAATACTACTTGATTCAATTTGCTAATATTGTGTTTAGGAGTTTGCATCTATGATGATAACAGAGATTGGTAAACCAGCTTTTTTTTTGTTTTGTTTTTTGAGACAGGGTCTTGCTCTATCACCCAGGCTAGAGTGCAGTGCCATGATCATGGCTCACTGCAGCATCGAACTCCTGGGCTCAAGAAATCCTTCTGCCTCAGCCTCCTGAGTAGCTGGGGATACAGGAGCATGCCACCAAGCCCTGCTAATTTTAAAATTTTTTATAAAGACAGGGTCTTGCCATGTTGCCCATGCTGATCTTGAACTCCTGGCCTCAAGTGATCCTCCCATCCTGGCCTCCCAGACTGCTGGGATTAAAGGCGTGAGCCATGGTGCTGGGCCTAAACAAGCCTTTTTAAAGTGACCTTTCCCCCCTATTACAGAATGCTTTTGAAATCCAAAATGTATATGATCAGGAGTGTGCTCTCAGATGTTTATTTGGTAGTGTGCAGGATGTAGACTACATTATGTGGGACGTGGGTGGTGATGGGTTAGGAAGCTACTGAATTAGGAGGAGAGCTTGAACCAGCCTGAGACAGGTGGAAGTGGAAAGGAAGGGTATTAAATACAGGAGACTGTCCAGTATTTAGCATGTGATTAGCTGAAAGTGTGGCATTATGAAATAAAGACGTTAGGACAAGTTGATCTGAACTTAGAAAAGAGTAAAAATAATGAATTTACTTTGAGGTGAAATCCTTATCTTCATCATTATTATCACCATCACTAGAATCCAAAGGAATACCTGCAATTTAAGAAACTGCAAGTGCACGAAACTACATAACTGGTCAGTATTTTAATGCACTTAATTAAAAATTTTCCTTATGTTGCTTTGGAGTTAGTTTTTAAAATTCTTTTCGTTCATAATCAGGAAAGGTAGTAACCTTACATTCAGCGACACCTTAGAAACATACCCTTTTAACGCAGCACATTTCAATACACTTTGTGCTGTTCCTTCTCTAACCACCAGGTGGCGGCCAAGCGCCCAAGTCGCACTCCCGCCTCATCCAAGGCAGCCTGCGTGGCTCCCGAGAGCGCGCACGTCCCGGAGCCCGTGCCGACCGCAGGCGGCGTATCCGCGCTCGTCTACCAGCCCCGGTTACGCGGTCGCACGCCGGCCACAGCCCGGAGGAGACGGACCCATGTGGAAACTGCTGCCCGCCGGGATCCCAGCAGGAGGTAAGGGCGGAAGGGAAGCCTCGGGGCCCATTTTCCCGGTAGCGACTGCCTCGGGGGAGGGCCTGCGGGTGATGACTCCTGCGTCGCGTCCGTTCCTGCCCGGGGACGCTGCGGAAGCGATGGCAGAAGCGGCGAGTACGCTGTATGGCAAGCGCGTATTCTTCCCGGGCGGCGCGGCGGCTGTGAGGCGGAATTCAGCGCGGGCGGTGGGGTGATTGCGGCGCCCCCTGGCGGCAGTCCTCCGCGCCCCTCCCTTGACTCCCCCTCCCTCGACTCCCCCTCCCTTCTAGCCTCACCCCCGCGCGGTTGCCCCGCTCGGGCTGGATGGCCTGCGGGTAAGCGGCAGCCGGCGCCTAGTGGGAACCCCTGGCAAGAAGTTAGCATGGGCGGACCACACGGGGGCCACACATGACTTGTGAAGAACTACTGGACAGTTTGGGGAAATGACTACCACGAAAAGGCTTACTTTCAGTTTTGTTTCAGACTCCTTTTCCACAATGTCATCAGAACAACGGGAAAGTCGATTTTTTCCCCTTCATTTCCAGCGGTGTGAAATGTGATCACATGTAGATTGGTTGCCCGTGGTGGGTGTGAAGGGTCTTGTCCTCGGGAAGTTTACATGATGATTGGCAAAGATCTATGTAGAGACTAAATGGACTGGCAGGCTAAGAGAGTATGGAGAGGGCCAAACTAAATAAATTTTATACTGTGAAGACTCACAGGTCAAGGCGTCCCTGGAGACCTGGCTCTCCTGGACTCCCTACTGTTTATCTGCCCTAATCTCCCTGCCACTCGGGTAACGAAATTATGCTCCCAGACTCAACTCCGCATGTCTCCAATACATATACTGTTACTCCAACAACTTACGATTTACAGCAATTTTAAAAGAAACTGATAACCCTTTCCCACTGATTGGAGATGCTATCTTTAAGATAAAAACAAAATTTCAAAAAATGTACACGTGCATCTTAGTCTGGACTTTGTTGCATTGGTCTGTGTTGTTTACTCCTGGTCCAGTACCATACTTTTAGTTTTATGGCATATTTTGCCATCTGGTAGGGGAAGCTCCTATAATATTATTCACTTTTTTTTTTTTTTTTTTGAGACGGAGTCTCACTTTGTCACCGAGGCTGGAGTGCAGCGGCACTGTGTCGGCTCACTGCAACCTCCATCTCCTGGGTTCAAGCAATTCTCTTGCTTCAGCCTCCCAAGTGGCTGGGATTCCAGGCTTGAGTATCTTTTTTTATAGGTTCCTGATATTTTCGTTTATCAGGTTCCAAACATAATATTGTGATTGTTGCTAGGTAATACATTAAGTTTCTAAGTTAATTTGAGGGAACACTGACTCCTTTCAGCATTGCTTTCTCTTTAGAAAAATGATGTAGCCTTCTCTCTATTTAGATAACCTTTTTTTCTTTTTCTCTTTTTTATTGTATTTTAAATTTTGTTGTTGTTACTCCTGAAACACCATAGTTAGATAACCTTTGGTAGCCTTCATTGAGGCTTTACTGAAAACACAAATTTGACATGTGTGAAGTTGACTAACATTTGAATAACTAAAGGTGTTTTATTTAATATTTGTCATACCTATATCATATACACTTACATGTATGTGTGTGTTCATGTACATGTGTATGTGTCTATCAACTTATCTTTTTTTTAAAAAAATTTATCTCAGGCGAACCATACAGACTTTTGACTGGCGTTGAGTACGTTGTTGGAAGGAAAAACTGTGCCATTCTAATTGAAAATGATCAGTCGATCAGCCGAAATCATGCTGTGTTAACTGCTAACTTTTCTGTAACCAACCTGGTATGTTACTAATTTTATTTCACTAGTTTCCAGTAAGGGGGTTGAAATCACAAAATATTCTCTTGGTGTGTATGTGAGACAGAGTTCACAGGATTTGTCATTTTATAGAGCTGTGTAGACTTTTTTAATGTTAACAAAATTAAATACTTATATTGTGGCAGTGGTACCAGTGGTATTTGTTCATTTTGAGATTTGAAGTTTCTATTTCAGTAATTTACTCTTTGTTTTAGTTAGAAACTCAGAGGAAGTAGGATATATTTATTTTTATTTGCTTACTAAACATTGTTTACTATTAGTTTGGTGCAAAAGTAATTGCTGTTTTTGCCATTAGCAGTAATGTGTTTTTATGTGTCAGTAACTGTGCCAACCCTGGGAATAGAACAATGAACAGACCTTGATGACTCCGGCTCTTAAAGAGGTTATGTAGCTGTGTGGAAACGGGCATTTCTCATATAATACAAGTTTTTGCAATGGGAATTGATTTGTTTTATTAGGGAAATACTTATGCCCCACAGCTCCTTTAAATGGCTTTCAGTTTGTTTTGATCATAATCTTGGGTGATAAAAGTGCTAAAAAAAATACATAAATATCTGTACTCATGATAACACTGGTGGTAATAAGAAAGATAAGCCATTATTTTAATCAAAGATTGCTTATATGCGATCTGAATTTGTTCAGTTTTATTTAGGTTTTGTTTCTATTCTTTTAGGTATAGAAAAACATTATTGAAATTTCTACAGAAAAAGTAAAATTGTTACTGTAAGTCAGAAACACTAGCCTATAACCTCGTATTCTCATGGGACTAATTTTACAATGTCGTTTTGATACTGTAAAACAAAAAAAGATCTAGGAATGAACCTGTCATGTTTTAACTGAAACAGACTGCACCAAAGCAAAATATTCTCAAATGTGTGTAAGGGGTGAGGAGAATCCCCACTGACTTACACAAATAAAGAACATATGTATTCTAGGAGGGGTATTCCTGGGTTAAGAAACTTCCCTAAGGGGAAATATGAATTGTTAGTTGAGTGATCTTCCTCTCAAGGCAACCAAAGCAGTAATTGTCTGCTGTGTTGGGAGGTTAGCCACCTGCCTATTGTCTTTTCTTTTGAAACCTTTTTCTCTGAGAGGTGAACGTACTGAGTGGTAAAAGACTTTAAATTATTTGCTAACTTTTCAGAGTCAAACAGATGAAATCCCTGTATTGACATTAAAAGATAATTCTAAGTATGGTACCTTCGTTAATGAGGAAAAAATGCAGAATGGCTTTTCCCGAGCTTTGAAGTCGGGGGATAGTATTACTTTTGGAGTGTTTGAAAGTAAATTCAGGTAAGACATTTTTAAATTGATATTAAAATGGGCAGCTTTATTTCAGCCAAATCCTAAAGGAAAATGATATTTCTGATTAATGAATTTAAAACAGTATAATTTAGTTCCTGCTTAGCACATTATTGGTCTCTGTGCCACGGGTGGTGAGTGCATTTTGTACATCATGGTGATGAGAGTTTGAGTGGGCCCTGAGGGACTTCATGGGAAATTACATTTCTTCGATTCCTCATTGGTGAAGGTATAATGTTAACTTTTGGTCATTGTTTTTTCTTCATTTGGACTCAAGACTTAGGATTTGATAATTTTCTAGGTTACAAAGCTTAATGATGAGGAATTGATAATTTCAGAGGTTACAAAGGGTAACAATAAATAAAAGTTACGATAACAGTATATGATGTGAGCTTAAAGTTTTAAAGTACTAAAAGTTGCCATCTCTGCAACTCTGATACTGTAACTTTATTTAACTTATTCTCATTTACAGAATAGAGTATGAGCCTTTGGTTGCATGCTCTTCTTGTTTAGATGTCTCTGGGAAAACTGCTTTAAATCAAGCTATATTGCAACTTGGAGGATTTACTGTAAACAATTGGACAGAAGAATGCACTCACCTTGTCATGGTATCAGTGAAAGTTACCATTAAAGTAGGTTGAATGTCTTGTTCTTATGTTAAAATAAGTTATTTGAATTTAAGCTTACCCACTATACACAGATTTTTATTTTAATTACTTTAAAACTATCAGAACTGTTAGTTGTAGGTTTATATATACCCACTCCATCCCTTTGTATACCATTTAGGCTTGAGTGGCTTTTCAGATAAGCTGTTTATTATCTGAGACAAGCCAAAAGCAACTAAAATTATATTTCAGATGTTGTTTGGCATTTTAAAAAGTGATTCTGTTGTTCTTCCACCAAGAAGGTTATGACAGTGCATAGTTTGTGTTTTCAGTCTTAAAGCAACGCAACTAGAGATTAACTGCCAGTCTTCAAAGTTAGCATCTCATGTCTCTTTTATCAAGTTGTCTTCCCCTAGTCTCCAGGTGAGTCATCTCCTTTTAAACAGGTTGACCTATAGATTTGTGGGATCCTTTTAGGTTAATATCTATAGTAAAAAGCCACAAATATTTAGATTCCTTTATTAAAAATCCTTTAGTATTTAATATAATTAAACTAGAATTATGTTTTATAGCTAAAGAGTTATCATTGGAGAAAGGCTTGCCGCTCAGCTGGAACTCAACTTGTACTTTGGTGGGGTTGTCTGTAATCAAGGGTTTTTTTATTTTTGCAAGTTTATGAAATTGGTTTTATAAATTCAGCAGTGTGATTAGCCCCAGAGTACTAATATATGCATATAAACTCTCAAATAGTAGATTTACAAATCAAAGTGTCCATTTATGGTTTTCGGTAGGGATGCACCTTTACCAGAATACTTAAGTACAGGCCCTAGCACAGTCCTCTTTAAGATATTACTTAAGAAATAGAGTAGGTAATCATACACTAGCTTGGTTGGTGTGAAATACGATCAAAGGTAGTTAAATTGCCTTGAGAGATATTTTACTACATCTGTGACAGACCTGGACACTTCCAGCGAGTGGGATGCTGATGACCACCTTGTGAATTGCTCCATTACTCACACCAACATGGTTTACAGAGTAATTTGTTAAAAAAAATTCCTGATCATTCATATGCCAAAATAGAAAACCTTGTTGTTATATTATTTTTTTGGTAAATTTTCTGAAAGTACAGTTAGCTTATATTTTTTAAATCATCGAATGTTAGAACCAAAAAGGAACTTAAAAGACCATTTATTCTTACTATTAGCTACTTAAAAAAACAACAAGAACAACGACAACAAAAAAGCCTTCAGTTCAACTTTTATTTTCTGAAGTGTAAACTGAGGCATGGACCAATTAATTTCCCAAGTCGCATGTATTAGAGTTTACTCAATACAGTGTTGATTTGCACATTACTGGTCCATGCTAGTTTATTTCTTTCACTTTGGAAGGTAGTATCTTTCAGGTTCCATTATTGAGAGACACTCTAAATCTGCTTGCCACTATTTAGACAATAAAATACTCTGTGTTATTGAAAGATATTCATGGCTGGGTGCAGTGGCTTGCATCTGTAATCCCAGCACCTTGGGAGGCCGAGGTGGGAGGATTCCTTGAGCCCAGGAATTTGAGACCAGCCTGGGCAACATAGTGAGACTCCATCTCTACAAAAAATTTTTAAAATTAGCTGGGTATGGTGGCATGTGCCTATAGTCCCAGCTACTCAGGAGGCTGAGACAGGAGGATTGCGTGAGCCCAGGAGGTTGAGGCTGCAGTGAACCAGGATCGCGCCACTGCAGTCCAGCCTGGACAATAGAGCGAGACTCTGTCTCAAAAATAAATAAAGCATATTTATATTATTCTGAATCTTATTTTCATTGCCCACTGTAGCATTTTCTAATGTTTGTCATATTTTTTGGATGTATCATATTTGAGGCTTATAGCTTAATTCACATGTGAGTTTAAGTTTCTTTTTTTCCACTTTATATGTACTTATTTTGTGCTTTTACCAAAAATTATTTCTTTATTTACTTTCTCAAAAAGGCTTTATTGAATAGTTACAATCTTTTTGAAAGACAATTAGTCTAAAAATAGCTCATGTTCCTCTCCTAATATTGTCTTCCCTGCAGCAGATATGTTACATTTCCTCAATTCTGAAATATATTTTTAACATTGTAATGTCTTCGAAAGTGGAATGCATTTTAAAATTGACTTTTATTTTATGTTGTTCCACCCCTTCCAAAAAAGCAGTTTTAAAAATTAGTATTGTAATTGGTGACTTCTTATAATTGAGTGATTATATTGTGATTTATGTTCTAAAATAATGCAGTGACCAAAGACCGACTTCTATTTTATAGATTGTGGCTTCCTTGTAAATTTAGAGAGATGAAAGGGAAAACATTTTTTATGGATGTAAACAGCCTCTTTGTAGTTTATAACTTAAAACTTTTCTTTAAAAAATGCTAGCATGTGAATATACATATTCACATGTTTTCTTCATTTTAGACAATATGTGCACTCATTTGTGGACGTCCAATTGTAAAGCCAGAATATTTTACTGAATTCCTGAAAGCAGTTCAGTCCAAGAAGCAGCCTCCACAAATTGAAAGGTATATTATGTATTTTAAATATAACAAGATGTCACTTGTAATATATGATAGCATTGATTTTTATTTAGGTTAATTCCCTCTTTAATGCTTGTTTCAGGAGGTAATAGTTGCTGTGTTATAGTTCAGTATTGTTAATGGAAGGTTTTTTGTTAGTATGTAAAGAAAGAGTTCCCCAAATTTCTTTGTTGGTTATTCTGTATCTCTGAAACAAATGTTAAATATGTGCTAATATTTAAAGAAAAATATGGAAAGACAGTAAATGGCACTGAGGTATGGTCAGAAGAGCAGTATGTCAGTTCCAGGCATCACGCCACAGTTAGCTCTGGAATTGTGTGGTGCAGCAGCCCTCTTTGGGAGCCACATAGTCCAGAATATTAACAGCACCATAGCTTTGGGAATGGAGCTCAGTTTTTCTGAGCTCCAGTTACTCATTGCAAAATTGAGACTAATACCTACCTAGCTGGGTTAAAAAGTCAGGAAACAACAGATGCTGGCGAGGCTGTGGAGAAATAAGAACGCTTTTACACTGTTGGTGGGGGTATACCTTAGTTCAACCATTGTGGAAGACAGTGTGGTGATTCCTTAAGGATCTAGAACCAGAAATACCAATTGACCCAGCAATCCCATTACTGGGTATATACCCAAAGGATTAAAAATCATTCCACTGTAAAGACACATACGCACATATGTTTATTGCAGCACTATTAACAACAGCAAAGACTTGGAACCAACCCAAATGCCCATCAATGACAGACTGGGTATATATCCATACCCTTGCACATATACACCATGGAATAGTATGCAGCCATAAAAAAGGAGTTCATGTCTTTTGCAGGGACATGGATGAAGCTGGAAACCATCATTCTCAGCAAACTAATACAGGAACAGAAAACCAAACACCATATGTTCTCACTCATAAGTGGGAGTTGAACAATGAGAATACATGGCCACAGGGAGGGGAGCATCACATACCGGGGCCTGTTTGGGGGTGGGGGACAAGGGGAGGAGAGCATTAGGACAAATACCTAATGCATGCGGGTCTTTAAACCTAGATGACAGGTTGATAGGTGCAGCAGACCACCATGGCACTTGTATACCTATGTAA
This sequence comes from Symphalangus syndactylus, assembly GCF_028878055.3. Lineage (NCBI taxonomy): Eukaryota > Metazoa > Chordata > Mammalia > Primates > Hylobatidae > Symphalangus > Symphalangus syndactylus. The sequence continues at coordinate 88,548,188 of NC_072429.2, read as the reverse complement.
CAAATCTGCATGTTCTGCACATGTATCCCAGAACTTGAAGTAACATTAAAAAAAAATTTAAATGTTATGCCAGTTAGGAATTTTATTACTAATTTTAATCTATTTTGAGCTGCTATAAGCTATTTGGCTTAATGGTAGTTTTTTAGGGACTGTTTATACCTGATAACAGCTGTCTGCTTTTAAAAGTAACCAAAAATCAGGTTTTTCTCTTTGTTTATAATTTTTATCTGGGAATTTTTTTGTATTTTATGCTCCAGTTGGCAGATAATGCGATATATTTGGACTCTGGAAAAATATACTCAGATTTTAAAATAGAGGATTCTTAACATTTTTTGAGTCCAAGACCCCTGAATATGTGCCAGGTCTGACCTGCAGACCCTGACCCAGCGACAGATGAACAAATGCACTCAAACACAGGTATCCAGTGAAAGAGCGAGCTAGGGGGCTGGGCCACCCACAGACACCGAGGAGGGTGCTGTAAAGAGTTAGCAGCCACGGCCCCGACTAGCTGTTGCTGTGGTCATTTATTCAGTATAGATTTAATGACAAAGGCTTTGAGTCAACACACTTGTGGATAATTAACATGGTTCCCCTCCCCGGAGAGAGCAGTCCTACGAATGATTAAAGGCCAGATTCTGAGCTAAGTAACTTATCTAGATCAGTTTCTTAACATCCCTTGTTATCTAACCTAAGCTTTCAGGCACCGTATAAAAGAATCTGGCTGCCTTCAGCGAAATCCTATTCCAAAACTGATGTAAAACCTTCTGGCCTTCCAAGGTTTGCATCTTTCTACGTTTTTTCCCACCACCCTGACTGAACTCCCACAAATATGAAAGCAGGCCAGCCCTGGTGGCTCACTCCTGTAATCCTAGCACTTCGGGAGGCCAAGATAGGCAGATCACTTGGAGTCAGGAGTTTGAGACCAGCGGGACCAACATGGTGATACCCTGTCTCTACTAAAAATACAAAATTAGCTGGGTGTGGTGGCAGGTGCCTGTAATCCCAGCTACTTGGAAGACTGAGGCATAAGAATCCCTTGAATCCTTGAATCCAGGAAGTGGAGGTTGCAGTAAGCCGAGATCCCACCACTGCACTCCAGCCTGGGTGACTCAAAAAAAAAAAAAAAAAGAAACAAAAAAAAAGAAGATGAAAGCACTGGTCTTATCTCAAGAAACTTCACCAACGTAACTACAAACTTGCATAAGTATTTTAACAGAATCACATTTTTCCCTGAAGCCTCTTGATAAACCTCCCTGAGGAAGTACATAAATCTTGTAAATAATGACTCTAGCTACAAATAATGAACTATTCTTAATTCTAGATCATACTTGAGGGTAGAGGAGTCTGATAAGTTTTCACTACTAGTAGATATATTTCGTGGTCTTGGAGTTTTTAGAATTATTCGTTGATTCCTCTTTTTGTTCACATTGTCAGTTGTGTTTAACCTAAGGTTGTTTTTGACCAAGTTCAACATAATTTTTTTCTAGATTCAATTTTTGATTGTATCAATGTACATGACGACTATACAACATCCCTACCATAAGATTGTTGAATACCTCCTAATTCGGTGTTAACTAGGGCAGGTTATTTATCCTATTAACACATATTTGATGGTGGCAATTGATAATACAATTTTTAAGCATATTTAGTTATTTGCCTTAATAGAGTCCTATACCTATCTGGAGCCATTTTGATGTGCTTGTTGAAGGCTCATTTGTCTGAGTACTCAATTAACAGAAAAAAGATCAATTTATAAACATTAGTAGAAGGAATGGGTTACGAAAAGGATATGAAATAAATTGTGGTGACTCCTTTGATTACATAAGTACCTCTAATGTTCCAAAAAAGCATGACTGCTAGTCCTGGATTTAAATTAGGAGGCATACTATAATATTTTTTCCAATAAAATGTACAGTCCTATTTAGTACAGCTATGTCTACATCTTTGCACGGTTACCAAGAAACAGGATATGACAGTTATAACTTCATGTACATGAAATGATTTGCAATATCTCATTTTCCTTGACTGTCATCAAAGTAGTGAAGTAGATGAAGTCATTTTTAGAAGAATACATTTAAAAGGAGTGTTTAATTTCAATAATCTGTGCTCTAATAGAGGAGATTTATATGTCTAAATGTAAGGAGATTATCCCCTAGAAAGGAGGGGGAGTTGGCTTTTATTTGAGTTTTACAAAGTGTCTCATGTTGTAGGATGGTGTATTAATTATTTCAAACAACAAGTATTGTTTTAGTGAGACACTCTTGAGAGATGGAGTCCTCCATGGGTCCCTTGCATTCATAAACAATTTGCTGAATAGGCCAAGAATGCAAAGCCTTGACCCTCCTTTACACAGACCGTTTCTCAAGGGTATGTTTGCAGTGAGAAACTTTGAGGGATGAGGTAATGTTTCCTTCCTGTGACAAAATGTAGGCTTGCTTAAAGCTTGTTATAATACCGGTGGTTTCCCAAGTTCAGTGTTCCTCTCTCCTGTAACACACACCACTGTATGTACCTTTCACTGTATGTGCCCTCTACGTCTTCCCTATGGGACTTGGTCAGAGAGGAGACCTGTAGCAAACATACTGGAGCTCATGCTGCTTGCTTTGCTGTGACTCAGGAGTGTTTGTCTTCTGCCAGCATCCATGAAACAGGAACAGGTTAACTTACCAGCTGGTAATCAAATCTCAGACCCAACAGACAACATTGGCCTGAAATAATCTCAGTAAATGAAAGTTTGACAGTTTAGGAAGCTTATAGAAGTCACCTTACATAGTTCATTTAAATCGAACGCAAGAAATATGACTAGTATTAGTAATTTTTTTCAGGAGATAGAACCTCACATTTGCAAATTGTGGATGTCACTGTAGTCTAGCCTTGTGAAGATCCCCCCCTCCCAGAAAAAAAGCCATATAGTAAATGGTTCTAGAAATTGTGAACATATGCCTGCAGGACTAATGAAATAAACAGCTGTCCAGATATTGGACAAATAAATATGTGTGGCTTGGGTTACAGTTTCCAGAGCCAGAATTATACATGGATTCAGAAAAATTCTATATTTGCAAAATCTTCATACAGAAGTGAAAATGATATACTGTAGGTTAGATGAAATTTATTGAAGATCATGTAAAGAATTTAAATAGAAAATGTGAATGGGAAAAAGCAAAATTTCTAGATTAATATCATTTTATAGAATGTATGATTCATAATATGTACCAGTTACTATGTAATAAAACATAATTATTTGTAGCTCTTGAAGTTTCTGTATAAAGGAACCCAAAACATTTTAATTTTTTAATGATAGAAATTGGAGGTCACTTTATATTTGTAGTATCGTTATATTCAGTCAATATGCCTCTAGCCTAGGTCTCTGACAGGTTACTTTCCTATTTTCCAGTTTTTGTACTAGTTTATTAAATTGCTAGAGTGTCAGAAATGCTTTAAAACTTCTAGAATGTAATGCTTCAGAAATAATGATTTTTAATGATCTCTTCACATTCATCACTAGTCTCTTCTTTCTTGTTCTCATCATTACACTGGTAAAGAGAAAAAGGCTTATGTAGGTATTTGAAGTTCTAGAACATAGTGTTTTTTAATCACTATATTATCAATTATCTATGTATGAATGTGTCTATCATATATCAAATGTATGTATTACTAAGAATAACCCATGTTGGAGTCATAGCCGGCATTTGGTTAGCTTCTAGATAATACAGTTTTGTATTTTTTTGTTCAAGATTGATCTTACCAAGTATTGGTGCTCAAATTTATCAGTGTTCTCAAAACAAAACCAAAATACATTGTTCAAGTTCTAGAATTTTAATACTTAAATCTATACTTGAGGGAATTGAAGGATGTTTATACTTTGTATTCACTTTTAAATTATTAGGTTGAATTTTTATTTATATTTTGTAATGTCAGTTTATTTCTAAGTATGTATTGAATGCCTACAGTGAAGCAGGCAAGATAGACTTGAGGATATAATCATGAGCCAAAAAAAGTTACAGTTTCTGCCCTCATGGCATTTAGTGGAGGAGCCAGCTGTTAAAGAATCACACTAATAAAGTTAGAACTCTGGTAGAGCCATTAGAGAGGCCTAACAGGCTATCATACACATATGTTTAAGAACCTGGCTTAAACTTCATTGAACTAAGCTGCAGTTAGCTGCTCCCTGGCTACTGTAAACTGTTATCTATGGCATAATTAAGAATGACAGTGTGAATAATGTAAAGCTATAGATAATTTAAAAATCATTCAACTTTAGTGTTTTGGGAAAGCAGGAAGAATCTCACATCTACTCAGTCATAGTTTTATAGTCATGTATGACTATAACACACAGTCATATGTGTTAAACATTTCCTTACCGTTTTTGTCTGTAACTGGCTCTGTAATCTGTCCTAGTGTTGTTACATTATTGTGTGGACTAATTGGTAAACTAGTTATTTGTATATAAGTAAAGTGTTAGTTGGCTTTTACACTAAAAAAGAAGTGTAAGTTATGGGGGAATATTTATTAAGGGATAAAGGATAAAAAGGATTCAGGCCGGGCGCGGTGGCTCACGCTTGTAATCCCAGCACTTTGGGAGGCCGAGGCGGGCGGATCACGAGGTCAGGAGATTGAGACCACGGTGAAACCCTGTCGCTACTAAAAATACCAAAAAAAAATTAGCCGGGCGTGGTGGCGGGCGCCTGTAGTCCCAGCTACTCGGAGAGGCTGAGGCAGGAGAATGGCGTGAACCCAGGAGGCGGAGCTTGCAGTGAGCCGAGATTGCGCCACTGCACTCCAGCCTGGGCGACTCCGTCTCAAAAAAAAAAAAAAAAAAAAAGAAAAAAAAAGATTCAAAGAGATATTAAAATTGATCCTTTTTATGTGTCCGAGTGTCTACTAACTTTCCAGTGCTCTTATTGTAGATTTAGTTTTTGTTAACAGTTAAAGTAGTTTCCACTGTTCTCTGTATATTTTAAAAGTAAAATAAATAGAATTTTAAAGTTGGTTGTTTAGAAAAACCAGAACTAACTCAGTGGCCTGCGTTCTGTCCTGCCAAGTGAGTCTGCTCTTGCCTGCAGATAACTCATTTGAGATTGCAGCTTCCAGAAATCATTACTTTAAAATAGACTTACAGCATCTATTGTAGTGAAATTAAAATACATGCATCAGTTATCAAAAAAATTTTAAAGTATCATAACTCTTCAATCATAACTTAGCTTGACTTTATGAGATATGTATGTTTCCAAGGAGAAGTCCAGGGGAAAGATGTAATTAGTTCTAAAGTGCTGGATGGTGACTCTTAATGACTGCAGTGTTTTTACCATGTTGGATGTTGATCTCTGCAGATAGTTAACTCTTGATTTGTGACTGATCGTCCAGGTTGTGAATTTCACCCTCCCTACATTGTCCCCTTATCATCGTCATCATGGGTTAGTAATTTTTACTGAAAGGAAGAGAGACAAGTTGAAATGCTGGTCAGTTATGAACAGCTGTAGCAAAAGATCTGATTATACAGGAAGTTGAAACTCTAGACTGATGAGAGGCTTAAGAATTATCTGTTGATATTTCTCCATTTCTTATTTTCCTTTATTTTCATGGATGATTAAGATGTTCTTATAGCATTAAATTGAAGAGCTAAAACATTATATTCTTTAGTCTTGTTTTGGAAATTTTATTTAAACTGAGTAAATAATGTAAGTTTAAAAATTTCCTGAACTTCTTCAAAGAGATCTCTAACAAAACACTCATAATAGATTGTGCTAGTAGAATTGAAACATGAGCGTTTTAATAGATGTTGGCTCCTAAGTAAACACAAGATGCTAATAGAATTTGATCTTTATGGATGATGTTTCTCTCAAACTTTTGTAATTCAGATACCTTGTTTGAGTCATGTGTGTTTAATGTTCATCTTACTATGATTGTCTACCTTGGATTATTTATTTTGAGATATTAATGTTCAATTCTAGCTCTTCTTTGTGTCACCTGCCACCATATTTCTAGAAAACGCAATTAGATGCTTTTTGTCATTTTGTCCCAGATAAAATTCTTACTTAAAAAAAAATACTATAGAGGTATTATGGAAATTACGCCTTTTGAGTGTCAGATAGTCACTCCATTTACAAATTTAATAGCAAGCATAGTAGTATATAGTTAGAATATACTTTAATTATTTTTACAGCTTTTACCCACCTCTTGATGAACCGTCTATTGGAAGTAAAAATGTTGATCTGTCAGGACGACAGGAAAGAAAACAAATCTTCAAAGGGAAAACATTTATATTTTTGAATGCCAAACAGGTAATTATGTTATAAGCTAAATTTTCCTAAAGAATACATTACAAACTAGGATACATTATTAACTCTTATCAGTAGTTGTTAACGTATTTCATTTTGGGATTTTGTGTAAAAGTGTGAAGTAGAATAAAAAACAGCCCAGGCACCAGACCTGCCCAGTGATCATGGCTGTGATTACAGGGTTTCTTAAAATCTGTGATAACTGGCCTATTTATAAATATGCAAATGAGGAGGACAGGAAACTTAGTTTTAACTTCTTTAGTTAGTAAGCTAAATCTCCTTAGTAAGCTAACTAAAGAAGTTAAATCTGTGGAATATGTTCTGTGTGCCAAAATGGGGTTTCCAATAGTTTATGTTGTAGTGGAGAAATGCAGATAAGCCCACAGTTAGAGTGCTGTTAGGAAGTGTGATGAGGAACCACAGAGAGTGTAACAGTTCCAGGGCTGCAGAGACCTGTTGAACTAGGGACTTTCTCAAAGTGGAAGCTGAAATTACCTACTCAAGAAGTAGCACCAAGTCTTCTTGAATTGTACTTTTATGTTTCCCAAATCAAATTCTTATAAGAATATGTTCAAGAAATTATTACGTTTTACTTTTAAAAATGTTTCCTTCCATTTTTAGCATAAGAAATTGAGTTCTGCAGTTGTCTTTGGAGGTGGGGAAGCTAGGTTGATAACAGAAGAGAATGAAGAAGAACATAATTTCTTTTTGGCTCCGGGAACGTGTGTTGTTGATACAGGAATAACAAATTCACAGACCTTAATTCCTGACTGTCAGAAGAAATGGATTCAGTCAATAATGGATATGCTCCAAAGGTATAGGATTATTCTTTATTAGTAAAAAACTGCAAGTAGGAGATTTTATGTTTAACCTTTTTTGTTGCTTTTCACCTAACAATGTAAAAGTAGATACAAGAATTTTTTTTTTTTTTTTTTTTTTTTTTTTGAGACGGAGTCTTGCTCTTGTTGCCCAGGCTGGAGTACAGCAGCGCGATCTCGGCTCACTGCAACTTCTGCCTCCTGGGTTCAAGCTATTCTCCTGCCTTAGTCTCCTGAGTAGCTGGGATTACAGGCACTCACCACCACGCCCCACTAATTTTTGTACTTTTAGTAGAGAGAGGGTTTCGCCATGTTGGCCAGGCTGGTCTTGAACTCCTGACCTCAGGTGATCCTCCTCCCTCGGGCTCCCAAAGGGCTGGGATTACAGGTATGAGCCACCGCGCCTGGCCTATTTTTTGTTTTTTTGAGACAGGGTCTTGCTCTGTTGTCCAGGCTGGAGTGCAGTGGCACAATCTTAGCTCACTGCAACCTCTGCCTTCTGGGTTCAAACGATCCTCTGCCTCAGCCACCCTAGTAGCTGGGACTACAAGTATGTACCACCACACCCAGCTAATTTTTGTATTTCTAGTAGAGACGGGGTTTCAACATGTTGGTGGGGCTGGTCTCAAACTCCGGTCCTCAGATGATCCACCCACCCCGGCCTCCCAAAGTGCTGGGATTACAGGCGTGAGCTACTGTGCCTGGCCGATACAAGTTGTAATTCATAAAAGGTTTTATAGTGTAGTAGACTTGAAAATTAATTGTAACTTGGTATATTAGATATAGAATATCTTTATTCATGACAGTTTTACTCAAAAATATTTTATGCTTTTTTGTTACTTTAATAGAATTTGTAGAATTTACCTCTGTAAATTAACAAAGTAGTGTTAAGTTTTTTTACAGAATATGTTGCATTTGAGAAAGCTAAAACTCAAAGGTAAAAGGTTTTCTGCAGTTGCCTAGCGTTGAAATGTATTTGCCCTTTGATGGTTATTACCCATTAGAAAGACATATAAACATTTCTATCCTTATATAGGCTATTATGGGAAAGCAGAAAAGTCGGATAGGTTGAAATGATGTTTGTAGTGTGGAGGGAGACTGTAAAAGAGCTAACTGAAGGATTTTTCTTAGACCTTAATTTGCATTAATAATCTTAGCATTGTTGAAACCAGTAAGTATTGTAGAAATATCAGGCTTGGCAGTCTTCTGACTAAATTGCTCTTCATATGGCAAAAAGTAAGTGAGGCCTAAAGTGTTTATATGCCTGAAACGTCCACAGCCAGCTTCCTACAAAAGATACATTTTTCCTGTCCCAGGAGTCCTTCTGACCATGGGGGGATTTTCTTTTTTTCTCTTATGGGCTTTCTGAAATAAAAAGTAAAATTTTACTCATCTATACTATAAATATTTTACTTAATTGAGATGTATTAACTACTGTAAAAAAGAAGATATACTGTATAACAAAAATACTATTTTACTACTACAATACAAATTTACTGTAGTTCCATTGTGTTTTCGGCACTGGTAATATAATGAAAAACAAGATAGTCACGGTCCCTGCCATCACTGGAGCTTACTGTCTAGAGGGAGAAACAGAGAAAGACAAGTAAACAAATCATTACACATGTATATAAAGGAAGCAGTAACCCGGCAGTGGGGAAGAAGCTTATTCTAAACAGAGAAGGCCTCTTTTAGGCAATGGCTTACCTATGACCAGTTTTTCAAAGAGCCAGACAAAGAATGTGCCAGGCAGAGCAACAGCAGTAATATATTAAAAAAAAAAAAAAATTATCCTACATAGCAGGTCCTGGCCTAAGAATTTATGTATGTGTAAACATTTAATCCTCAACCTATATATTATTTACTGTTGTGGTCCTCACTGTGCAGATGAGAGAACTGAGGCAGAAGGGGGTTTGCATATAGCAGAAGCAGTGAGCAGGGTGGCCAGGATGTGAGCCCGGGCAGTTGGATTCTGGGCTCCAGGCTCTTTACTTTCAGCATATATTGACACCCTGAGTTAAAAAAAAGTAGCTGGAGTACCAGGCTAGCTCAGACGCTGGTGCCTTGATCATGAGGTGACATTTGGCCCCTGTTACAATATGGTTGTTTGGGTTTTTGGAGGGGGGATGTTGAGACATGGTTTCACTCCTGGCTAGAGTGCAATGGTGTGATCTTGGCTCACTGCAGCCTCCACTTCCCAGGCTCAAGCACTTCTCCTGCCTCAGCCTCCCAAGTAGCTGGGACTACAGGCGCACACCACCACGCTGCTGCTAATTTCTTTATTTCTTGTAGAGACTGAGTTTTGCCATGTTGCCCAGGCTGGTCTTGAACTCCTGAGCTCAAGTGATCTGCCTGCCTCAGCCTCTCAAAGTGCTGGCATTGTAGGTGTGAGCCACTGCACCTGTCCACAATATGTTTTTTGGAGGGCATGCAGTATTATATTTTGAGAAAGACTGTCACTTAAAATAATACCTGTTAACTTAGTTCAAGCAAATGAAGGAGCAATTATATGAAGCAGAGTGGCCAGTAAAGTCAACTGTTGACTGAACTTCAACAGGGCAACATTGTGATTGGTGATTGCCATGGCTGTATTGATTAAATGTCAGAAGTGAGTATAGGAAATCTGTGGTAAAGATTAAGTGTCTTCTGGAGAAGATTAGAGGTCTAGGGGAACAATACAACCCTGATTTTTGTTCTTGCTGATACCTTTTTCCGGTATCTCAGCTCAAATTTGGTAACTCTTCCTGTTATTAATTATTTTCTCTTTATTATCTCCTGCTTTTCCTTCTTTCCTGACCTGTTCCCCAGCCTTGCATAGAATTGGATGAATCATAATCCTTGGTCCATGACACATGCTCATCATTGTTCTATGCATAATACACATTTATTTTGTTCACCAATTATTTAATTAGTTATTTTTCAGACAGTAAGTGTCTGAAAAAATCTGTCATCTAAAATACCAGCCAGATCTTTGAAAATAACTTACATGGTTACCCATAGCCCAGTTTTCTCCTGTGTGAAATAACTATCATCCAGAATCCAGTTTACAGTTGTGGGTGGCCAGAGCCTATTCAGCAGCTCAGGGTACAAGGTGGGAACCAACCTTGGATAGGACACTATTCCTTTGGAGGGCACACTGACACACCCATCCACACTCAGTCTGGGACAGTTTGGACACACCAGTTCACCTAACGTGCACATCTTTGGAATGTGGTAGTAAAGCAGAGTACACACAAAAAACCCACACAGACACTGGGGGAGAGTGCAAATTCCACACAGACAGCGGCCCTGGTTAGGAATCAGTCTTTTTCTTGCCGATGTCATAATGAAATGACAATGAATGAAATGATGTTACTCGAGGACCTGCTGTATAGTAAAAATCTTTTCTGTTTTAGTCAGTGCTTTAAAGATACTCACCTGTGTTTTTTACTAGTATTTTGATACCGTCTTTTGTTTTTGACATTTGTTTTTAACTTATCTGGAATCTGTTTTATACCAAAGTTACATACATGCACTTCTGTGTATCTGACTTTATTCTTTTTTATTCATCAGTCTGCCTTTCTTTGTACTAATACTACATTGTCTTAATTAGTATAACTTCCATGAAGTCCTCCTAGCTGGTAGAACAAATCTTTTTTTGCTCTTCTTCGGAAGCATCCTGGCTATTCTTGTTCCTTGATTTTTTCATTTACATTTAGAATCATCTTTTGTTAAAGTTTGTTTGGATTTTGATTAGGAAGTGCATTGAATCTACAAGGCAACTTGATAATTAACAATTTATGTAAATTTTAATTGTTTTTATCCTTGAATGTGGTATCTCCATTTATTTAGGTTTTCTTGAAATCTCTTAATAGAATTTTATGTTTTCTGTAGAGAGATCTTGAATATCTTAATGTATTTATTCCTAGCTAGTACATATTCTCTGATATTGTTATAATGAATGATATTGCCACTTTAATTACTTTTTCTAGTTCACTACTGCTGTAAAGAAATTAAGCTGACATTCAGATATTCATCTTATATCCAGCCATCTTGCCAGACTTCTCTGTTTCATAATAATTTATCTATAGTCTTTTCTATAAATCATACCATGTGTAAGGAATGTTTCCGTTCTCCTTTCTAATCGTTATTTCTCTGATACCTCTTTTTTCTGTCTCTTTGTTCCATACCAACTGGGACCTCCAGAGCAGTATTGAATAGAAGTGGTGAAAATGGCCACATTTATCTCACTATTGACTTTAAAATAAATGCTTCCAGTGTTTCTCCATTCAGGGTGATGTAATTTCTGTAGAGCATTATTAAATATGTATTAAAACATTTCTATTTTATGTAACCATTCTTTGTAACTAATTCACATAGTATAATTTATAGTTGCAAAAGTTAGTAGAGTAATAAAATACCAGTTTTGAATTACCTAAATTATAGGTAGCTATATGTGATCACTTGATTATAAAGCTTTTATAAATTTTATTTTTTATTCTGATACTTTAATTGCACATATAACTGAATCCTATTTAAGTAAGGTCAGTACACACAAAAAGACACATTTAGCATTTCAAAAAGACCTTACAAACTAACCATTTAAAATATCTCGACTGAGCAAAGTGGTTCACGCCTGTAACCCCAGCACTTTGGGAGGCCAAGGAAGGTGGATCACTTGAGGCCAGGAGTTCAAGACCAGCCTGGCCAGCATAGTGAAACCCCATCTCTACTAAAAATACAAAAATTAGCTGGTGTGTTGGTGCGTGCCTGTGGTTCCAGCTACTTGGGAAGCTCAGGGCACAAGAATTGCCTGAACCTGGGAGGCAGAGGTTGCAGTGAGCCATGGTTGCACCACTGCACTCCAGCCTGGGTGAAAGAGCAAGACTCTGTCTCAAAAAAAAAAAAAAGTAAAAGACATTTTGTAGTTGTTTGTTAAAATTTGAGGTGTAATTTTTATATGATATTAAATGGTGTGTTTTTGTTTTTATAAAATCAGTCATTGACCTTACAGAACAACAAAAAATAGGTTCACCATAAGATTCCTTTAATGTGAAGATACCTTAATTCATGTAAATGTGGCAAAATGATTTGATTTACTAAAAGTTGTAACACATGTATAGATATACCTTAGGTATAGTTCTGTCTGCTTCTCTTCATCCTTCCTCTCTCACTTCTTTTTTTCTTCTCTTTGAAGTTTCATCTTAGGATCATAGTATCCATGGATTTGTTTGTAAAAGCCTGTGGTGATTTAAAAAAAATTTTTTTTGAGACGGAGTCTCACTTTGTCATCCAGGCTGGAGTGCAGTGGTGCAATCTCAGCTCACTGCAACCTCTACCTCATAAATTCAGGTGATTCTCTTGCCTCAGCCTTTCAAGTAGCTAGAATTACAAGCGTGCACCGCTACACCCAGCTAATTTTTGTATTTTTAGTAGAGACAACGTTTTACCATGTTGGCCAGGCTGGTTCAAACTCCTGACCTCAAGTGATCCACCCGCCTCAGCCTCCCAAAGTGCTGGGATTACAGGCGTGAGCCACCATGCCTGGCCATAAAAGCCTGTTCTGTTGTTTAATTTGGGTAGTACTGTTTTCTTTTTATTCCAAAAATTGTAGAATTTTAGAACTGGGAAGATCTATATTCTTTAGCCCCTTATTTTACAGATGAAGTTAACGGAGTTACTAAAAGATGGTGGACTTGTCAACGTAACAGCACCCCAGCGAGTAAGCTGTTATAGTACTTTGCATTTGAAATTCTGTCTATACCATAAAATTATTTGGGAGGAAAAAAAAGAGGTTGCTTTATCTTGACATTATCTGAATAAAAGTTGCTAGTTTTAATATATTATTGTACTTAAACTATTTTATTCTAATAGGCAAGGTCTTAGACCTATTCCTGAAGCAGAAATTGGATTGGCGGTGATTTTCATGACTACAAAGAATTACTGTGATCCTCAGGGCCATCCCAGTACAGGTAATTGAAGCATTATTTTACTGATTCGTTAGCAACTTTATTATGTAAATCAATAAGCTAAATATACGTTACTCATATACTTGCTAGGGGTGACCATATTCACCATGTTTTAAAATTCATCCATTTATACTTTTCATTTATTCTTTCCGTAAATATTTGTGGCTGCCATGTAGCAGAAACTGTTATGAAGTGGTAAATAAAGTAAGAAAGATCCTTGTTATTGTAAACTTTATGTTCTGAAGATCAAGATTTAGTAACCAAACAAACAAACATACATGGTAAGTTCAGATAAAGACAGGTAAAACAAGGTGATGTATGTAATAGTGATGGTAGTAGGCTGTTTTAGATAGGTATTCAAGGAAAGTCTCAGGAGGTGACATTTGAGCCATGTGTCCTGAATGATGAGAAAAGGCAGCTGTGTGAGGATCTGGGTGGTGGATAATTCCAGGTAGAAGGAACAGATCACTCTTAGGTTTGTGTGGAGAATTCTAAGGGTCGACAATGTAAGAGGAGATATGAATAGAATGCTATTGTGGAAATCTGGATGTGAAAGAGCCTGATGCCTTGGACCAGCATGGTAGTAGTAGAGATGCAAAAAAGTGAACAGGTTCAGGATATATTTTAGAACTAGACCTGGTGGGACTTTCCTGTGGAGCAGTTAGAAACAACTCCTAGTTTCCTGGCATAAGTAACTGGGTGGATGGTGGTGCCATTTACTGAGATGAAGAATGTGCATTATAATAATCTCAGTGTTAATCATGAAAGTCAATGTATTCAGAGACAGTCACTGTTTCCCCTTTATTATTTAAAACACATTTCCATAGTTTTAAAAAAAATTTTTTTAGTAAGTTGTTGTAAAAATGGTTTCTTTATTTTCTTCTTGCTTTTTTACCTTGGAGATTTTTACATTGATTCTCTCTAATAACTTTTATCTAATTTGCCTAGCTCTCAGAGCATCCATTCTGTATTCCTTATTTATTTATTTGCTTCCTGGATTTGTTCTGTAGTTATTTCATCAGCAGCTATTGAACTTGGGCTAAAAGAGGCAAGTTAGAGAACAGCACCACCACATTGCACACTCCAGGGAGCATCATTCACTGTAGTCCATTGAATGGCAACTATGGAGTCAGTCCGTGTATCTCCTGAGTGCTCTGCAACCTTGGTTTAAACAAGTAAGGAATGTGCTAAGCTAAATTTTGGAAGGAGTTAGCCATTACGGCCTAATGACCAGGAAGCTATTAGGTTTGTAGATCGTTAGTAACCATGAGTAGTAATAATAACTGCTGTCTCTGGAGTGTGCAGAGACTAGAGTAAGCACTTTACCATCATCAAACTTTAATCTGCAAATAATCCTTATAAGATAGAGGGAAGAGCATCATCTACTTTTCATAGATGAGGGAACTGATGGACAGAGAGGTTAGGAAATTAGCTGGAGGTCACATAGCAAGTAATTGGTTCAAGCTGAGTCTTAAAGCTGTTACGACATTACATTGCAGTACAAATGGCTTATATTTTAATGTGTGACGTTTGGAGAAATGGTGGTTTAGGGATGATTGGGAGCTGATGCAAAAGCATAGACATCTGATAAAATTTGACGGGCTAGTATTTTATTATTTGGATAAGAATGTTTATTCAACTGACATCTCTACCCTATCCCGTTGAGTATACTAGATATGTTTGTGTCTGTACATAGGTAACTGTCAAATGCACGCAGTCCTAAGTGCTTGTGAAGTTTTAAATATAACCAAATCACTCATTTTGGTGGAATCGTGATATGATTAATATTTTCACCAAATTCCCAGAATTCATCCATAAAGTGAAAAGCTAAAGACCAAATCTTCAGGCTCTTGGCAAGGGAACTTTTTAAATGTGGACGCCAAAGAGAGCCATATTCTTGGCGAAACTACTCCTTCCTTTTCTACTAGAAATATGCCCAACTTTTAGAACTAGCAGGTGCTATAGATATTTTGTTGATAGATTTCTGTTCTCTTACAGAAAAAAGATCAGTATCAGTAATTTTAGACTTTAACTACAACAAACATAAAAACGGTGATTAGGTCTAAGTCAGTAGTTCCCCTTGTCTCAGCACCCATTTGGGGTGACTGTCCTGTGTTTCTCTGTTTAGAAAATAATTCTCAACTAGATACTTGCTTCAGAAACAATTTTGAATACAAACGTACATTCTCCATGATTCAGAACATTCTGAGGTGCATCCTAGACATCTGTTTTTTGGTTTGTTTTGTTTGATTTTTAAGCTCCTGTTTCCTATACAAACTCCAGAAACCACTAAATTAGAATAATCTTGAGAAGAAATGAACTAGAGAGGAGTCTTTTATATAAAAAGAAGAAGCACTCAGACTGGAAACTTTGGACGTTTTTTATTCTTCCTTTTCCATTTTATCACCAAGACCTGAAATTCTCATTCTACAGCTTCTGCTCAAGAGGTCTGTGACTGTCCCCTTCTCACAGCCAGTACCCTATTTGAACCCTCTACATCCTTCTCTCTGGCGTGCTGGTTGTGTTAATAATTGCCTTAGTAATGGTCCTTACTCTAGACTCATCTCTACAGTTAATATTTCACTATGCCACTATTAAATTACTTTCTGTTTTCTCAAAAATTTTAACTAGCTCTTATTATCCACAGAATAAATCTCCAAGCCCTTTGCCTAGACTTCTGAGTTCTCAGTAGTTTAGCTGTAGCCTTCCTCCTCCCGACCTCACCTTTTTTACAGTCTCTCTACAGAATATGTGTGCCATATTTTTTATAGTTCCCACACTTCCTCACCTTGAACATCATGTTCCTTCCTAGAATGTTCAGTACTGCTTGTCAAAATCTGACTCATTCTACAAATGATTACCTCCTTCGTGAGGCTCTTCTAAATTGTTTTCACTCCCAACTCCTCCAAGTCAGATTTAATTATTCTGTTTCTAAGCTGAGTAGCTTTTTTGCATTCCAGCCGGAGTTTCTTCCTACTTTGGATATAACCAGTTGTTTCCACGCCTCTTTCAGCCACTAGATGGATTGTAGGCTCTTACTAATTTGGGATCCCATAACAGCAGCAAGCACAGTACTTGTTTGTAATAGGTATCAATATTTTGCGTAATTGAACTAAGCTATTGGTACAAAAGATTATGTTTTTCAGTGTGGAGCAACAAAATTTTGTCACCCACTGTTGAAATTGTGTTTATAGCTGAAAGGGCCTTAGAGATCATTCTATTAAAAGATAAGGTACACCAAGGCTGAGAAAAGTTGAGGTACATAACTACTTCGTGGCCAAGCCAATTCTAAAATTTAGTTTTCTGACTACCAGACTGGTACTTTTTTCTGATGTGTTATTTCCTATAGAAACAAAGTCATGAGAGTGAATTAAAAAGTACACTGTAAGTAGTATTACTTCTTGCACATTTTCGTAGGTAGGTTTAGGTGGGTTCCAAGTCATAGTCCTCTGATAATAAAATAATTTTATAACACAACCAACTTTGGGGGAACAGAGTGAATGAGTCTCCCTTCTCTCTCCTCCTTCCTTTGTTTTTATATTCACTCTTTTGTTATTCAACAAATATTTATTGAACATTTGTTATATACCTGTATTATGGCAAGCACTTGAAATAAAGAGGTGAATAGATGAGACCAAGTTCCTGCCCTTATGGTATTTTTAACAAGGAGAAAATTGTAAGTAATCTGTTAACAAACACCAGTTATTTTGGGTCATTAGCTTATTATTATTATTATTTCATAAAGTCTTGCTCTGTCACCCAGGCTGGAGTACTGTGGCATGATCATAACTCACTGCAGCCTTGAACTCCTGGGCCCAAGCAATCCTCCTGCCTCAGCCTCCTGAGTAGCTGGGACTCTAGGTGCGCACCACCATGCCCAGCTAATTTTTTAAATTTTTTTGTTGAGATGAAGTCTCACTATGTTGACCAGGTTAGTCTCTTAACTCCTGGCCTCAAGCAGTCCTCTAGACTCATCCCCCCAAAGTGCTGAGCAGCAGCGAGCCACCTCACCAAGCCTATATTAAATTATTTAGTGATTATATGAACATTTATAATTTTTACTCTTTCCAAACTTATATGCAAGTGAAAATGAATTCTAGAGATATGTGTCTTAAAGGAAATGCCAGTGAGCTTCTAGAGGTCACATAGAGAAAGTGGCAGAAGTCATTTAAATACGTGAATTTAGAATTAGTAGTAAATATTAAGCACATCCTATGTCACAAGGACCTAGCAGAATGATAATTTAGCTTAGGTATTTAGTAAATATCAACTTAAAATTTTTTTCAGTTACTAGTTTCATCTGTAAACTTTTTTTTACATCTACTCTATACCAAATATTGCTCTAGGTACTGGTGTTACAGAAATACACAAGACTTAGTCCTTATTCTCAAGGATACACCAGTCTAACAAGGGAAAGTAGCAAGTAAACAAGTGATGATAATGATAACAGCTAATGCTGGCACAGTGCTTACTATGTTCCAAGCATTTTTCTAGGGGCTGTTTTACCCTCCAAACAACTTTGTGAGGCAGATGTTATAATTATTCTCATTTTATAGACGAGGAAAGGGAAGCATAGAGAAGTTAAATAACTTGACACAGGTCACCCAGCTAGTCATAAGTGAATTTTGTTTATTGCTTTTTTGTTGTTGTTTTTGAGATAGGGTCTTAGGCTGGAGTGCCATGGCACGATCACTGCTCACTGCAGCCTTGACCTCCTGGGCTCAAGTGATCCTCCCACTTTAGCCTCCTGAGTAGCTTGGACCGCAGGTGTGTGCCACCATGCCTGGCGAGTTTTTTTTAATTTTTGTAGAGATGGGGTCTCCCAGCGTTGCCCAGGCTGGGCTCAAACTCCTGGGCTCAAGTGATCCTCCTGCCTCAGCCTCCCAAAGTGCTGGGATAACAGGCGTGAACCACTGCACCTGGCTTGAATTGTTAATAGAATGATGTGCGTGGTGGTATGGAAGCAGAATTGGAGAGCACTTAATTCAGTGTGGGAGATTCAAAAAAAGTATTCCAGAAGAGCAGCACTTGAACTAAGTCGCTCTTCTGGTAAATAAAAAGATGAGGTAGTCATTATGGTTTTCTAGAGTAGCCAGAAGTTTATGTCTAAGATGGTTTTACGTGATTTGTTTCAAATAATGTATTCCTTATGAAAATAAAACTCACTAATTCTGATTTGTATAGATGGTAGGGTGTATACACTTTCTATGGGGGGATAAATGTAATTTTTTGGCCCACTGACTTAAAACATAATTTGAATTAGAATTTGCTTATTTTATTTTTCTTTCAGTTGATAATACTTCAGCACAAAGGATCTGATGTAGCTTTAAAATGATTTGGTTTAGATAAGCCCGTCATAGATGCCAGCAGGCTGCTTATAGACTGTTTTGTGTTTGTTGGTGTCACTCATTGGAGAAAACCATGTACAGTATTCCCTAGTTAATTAGCCTCAGCATGGTATAGTCTAACAATTTTAAGTGACCAGATGTTCATCTTGTATCTAGCAGTTGTGATGCTTTCTTTCTACTTGTGTGATTTACAGGATTAAAGACAACAACTCCAGGACCAAGCCTTTCACAAGGCTTGTCAGTTGATGAAAAACTAATGCCAAGCGCCCCAGTGAACACTACAACATACGTAGCTGACACAGAATCAGAGCAAGCAGATACATGGTAAAGCTTCTTCATTACCGTACTATTGTTATTATTCTATCAATAAATTAATAGTATATTCAGGAAGTAATGCCTTTATCAGATTGTCTCTTGAGAGAGAAAGCATGGGAGAATGGGATACCAGGGAAAATGATATCTTAGGACAAGGGTCAGCAGGTTTTCAGTAAAGGAGCGGCGAGTAGTTATTTTCGGCTTTGAAGACTGTTAATCTCTATCCCAGCTCCTCCACTCTGCCATTGTAGCATGAAAGTGGCCATAGACGATACGTAGTCATTGTCAAGCGACAATACATAGTCTCTTAAAGACAAGGATACTTTCCAAGAAATGCTTCCTTACACAATTTTGGCATTGTATGAACACTGAACAGTGTGTTGACATAAACCTACATGGTATAGCGTACTATATAGTATAGATAGCCCAGGGGTTCCTAATCTCTCAGCCACGGTATCAGTCCATGACCTGTTAGGAACCAGGCCACACAGCAGTAGGTGATCAGCAGGCAAGCTAGCAAAGCTTCATCTTTATTTACAGCTGCTCCCCATTGCTCACATTACTGCCTGAGCTCCACCTCCTGTCAGATCAGCGGTAGCATTAGTTTCTCATAGGAGCTCAAACCCTGTAGTGAGCTGTGCATGTGAGGGATCTAGGTTCTTAATGATAATCTAATGCCCGATGATCTGTCACTGTCTCCCATCACCCTCAGATGGGACTGTCTAGTTGCAGGAAAACGAGCTTAAGGCTCTCACTGATTCTACATTATGGTGAGTTGTGTAATTTTTTCATTATATATTACAATATAATAATAATAGAAATAAAGTGCACAATAAATATGCTTGAATTATCCTGAAACCATTTCTCCCCCCGCCCCCGCCCGCAAACACGGAACCTCACCACAAAGCTGGTCCTGGTTGCCAAAAAGGATGGGAACTGCTGGTATAGCCTATTTATCCTAGGCCACATACTTATACAGCATGTTACTGTACTGATACTGTAGGCAGTTGTAACACAATGGGAAGTATTTGTGTATCTAAACATAGAAAAGGTACAGAAAAAATATTGTATAAAAGATAAAAAATGGTATACTTGTATAAGACACTTACCATGAATGGAGCTTGTAGGACTGGAAGCTGTTCTGGGTAAGTCAGTGAGTGAGTGGTAAGTGAATGTGAAAGCCTAGGACATAATTGTACATGATTGTTGCCTTATTAGCACTACATTTAGACTACACTAAATTTATATACAAAAAAACTTCTTCAATAATAAATTAACCTTAGCTTACTGTAACTTTTGTACTCTGTAAACTTTAATAATACTTAGCTTAAAACACTTAAAATATTGTATAGCTGTGCAAAAATATTTTCTTCATGTTATTCGATAAGCTTTTCTGTTTTCAAATTTTTAAATTTTGTTTTACTTTTTAAACTTTTTTGTTAAAAACAAAGACATAAACATACATGTTAGCCTAGGCCTGCACAGAGTTAGGATCATTGCAATCATTGCCACATCCTGTCCCACTGGAAGGTCTTCAGGGGTACTAACACACGTGGAGCTGTCATCTCCTATGATAATAATGTCGTATTCTGGAATCCCTCCTGAAGGGACTGCCTGAGACTGTTTTAAAGTTATGTTTTATAAGAAGGAGTATATTCTAATGATAAAAAGTATAATATAGTAAATACATTAACCAGTAACATAGTCATTTATTATCATTATCAAGTATTATGTATTGTACCAAATTGTATGTGCTATTGTGCTATACTTTTATACAATTGGCAGCATAGGTTTGTTTACACCAACATCACCATAGACACTTAATGGGTTGCACTGTGCTGTCAATAGGTGATAGCAATTTTTCAGCTCCTTTATAATCTTATGGGACCAGCATCATATGTTGCAGTCCATTGTTGACAGAAATATCATTATATAGTGTCTGACTGTAATTGAAAGTGTTGTGTTCTAATAACTGTATTTATAAAAATAAGTGGCAGACCAGATTTGGCCTACAGGCTGTAGTTTGGCAACTCCTGTCTTAGGATAGTTTTTTTATTCCTTGCAAATGTACATGGATGACTGGAAAGAATTGTTCAACTTATTTGTAACTGGTGAGATAAGGTTGAAATACATGTATTTGTATTGTATGATGTTGCTTATATTTGAATATTACTTGTAATTTTGAAGATACTTTATATGTGTCTACCCAGCTATTTAAATAGTTAATAGTTGTCCATAAAGATAGTTTTTCTATGGTTCTTTATCTGAAGAGGGATTTTGTTTTGTGTTTTTGAATGGAAGGGGTTAGCGCTTTTATATTATTTGTTATTTTCTATTTATAACCGTATGTTTTTTATTTTAAATATGACATAATGAAGTGTTCATATTAAGATACTTAAGATATCACTATATTAAACCATATTTATTTTAATTTTTGCTACACTCATATTGAGGCCAGATTTAACTTTTTCAAGAGAAATTGTTAAGGTTTTGGAAGTTGTTTGAATGACAGCCTGACCTCTTGTTTTTGTTTTTTTTTTCTGTAAAATAAGAATAGCAAAGGCAGTGTCTAATTTAACCATACTTTGTAAAAAGTATATAAAAGTATACTCTGTGCATGTATGTTGAAAATATTTTTCTGGTAATCTAGAATTCTGTTCTATTCTGGAGCCTGTCATCTGGCTGAAATAATGATATCAGTTCATTTACAGTGACCTGAATATCTTATATGTGATTTTATTCTGACTTTTAATAAAAAGGTACTATAATATAATAATTAATAATGAAAGTATCATAATAATAGTGATTTTACATGGGAATAATTTAAAATTTTTAAACAAAACAGAAATTGCCTAGGATTATCACCTAGTTTAACTTATAATAGGCTATCCTAAGTTGGTATTCTGTGTGTGTTTGTCAGTCGTCTATAGTAGAGCACTAATATGTGCTATAGGGGGTGAAGAAGAGTAAGGTATCGTCTTTCCACAGGATGCTTAGGTAATAAAGGAGTTGCTTTCTTGGGATGGTAAAATATATTCAGTGTATTTTTGTCTAAAAATTATCTTCTAAGGTTATATTACATTAGAACTATTTAACGATCTTTGTTTCTATATTAAAGGTGCTGTGAACTTGATTATTTACCTTGCATTCTTTTCTTTTTCTACAGGGATTTGAGTGAAAGGCCAAAAGAAATCAAAGTCTCCAAAATGGAACAAAAATTCAGAATGCTTTCACAAGACGCACCCACTATAAAGGAGTCCTGCAAAACAAGCTCTAATAATAATAGTATGGTATCAAATACTTTGGCTAAGATGAGAATCCCAAACTATCAGCTTTCACCAACTAAATTGCCTAGTTTAAATAAAAGTAAAGATAGGGCTTCTCAGCAGCAGCAGACCAACTCCATCAGAAACTACTTTCAGCCATCTACCAAAAAAAGGTCTGTTTTTGATAACTTCACTCATGTCTCTGAAAAAAAAAATATGGAAGTTTTTTATACTGTTGTAGAATAGTATTTATTGTCTTTAGTCTGTTCTGATTAAGTATGCTTCTCCTGCTGCGGCTTTTTGACCCCTTCCCCTCTCAGAAATGTCCCTGATCTCCTTGACTAGAGCCACTAGACAGTTTCTCCTTCATCTCCTTCTATGCATGTACTTACGTGTTGTTTTACTTGCCGCAATTCTCTTCAATAAGAACTAACCCCCGGTCTCAGTTCTAAAATCACATTTCTACTGGTTTTCCTTGAGAACCGCTCTCACTCCCTCTAGGACCATATTCCATCAATTATTTTCTCAATTTCCATATTTTGAATATATTGATCATCCTAGATTTTTTTCTTCTGTTTTCAAAAGTTCAGTCACACCTTTATTTTTGAAAACCTTCTCTTGACCTGGTTTCTTCCTCTAGCTACTACTGCCTTTTGTCTTGTGCCGTCCCTGTTAAGCTTCTCAGAAAAGATGATGTCATTTCTCCCATTTCTGTATGAACTTTGGAGGACTTCTGTTCTTCCCCCTACTGCTCTTTATACTCTACCTTCAGGTTTTGAGACTTTATTACTGACAATCAACATATGTGGCCCTAACTTTTCCTTTAAGCTTTACTTCTTTTCCACAGGGGTTTCATGCTGTTTCCCCAGTAATAGACCTAAAAACTTTTTCTGTCCTCTCACCAAATGTGGTTTTTTTGTTTGTTTGTTTGTTTTGTTTTTTAGTAAAATAGCTTTTACGTTGTTACAATTTTTGACTCTTTGTCCTCTGGCTCCTGAAATCATTGTTATTGATTGTTATTTTCAGTGTCTATCAATCCCTCCATTTCCATCTATTGCCAGGTTCAAACTCTGACCACCTAAATTATTACAAAAACCTCTTGATTGGTTGGTTTTTCCAGTACCTTGGCATTAAATTAGTGTTAACAGAACAATAGGTTGACTGTTCTAGTTCAGCATGAATCCAGTAAACTCCTGGAGAACAGAGTCCCAGGTCTTTTTGTCCTCTATGGGCTTAGTACAGTTTGCATAAAGTGTTCGGTATTTATTGAATGAATGATACAGTATTGTATAGGGAACTTTTAGTGATATATTCACATAGCATTTACAGTATACAGTCAGTACCGTATTGTAGATTTAGTCTCTCTTATTGTCTTGAATCCATCTCTCATTAACCCATCAGATTGTATTCCCAGGGTAATTTTCCCTGCCTATAACCTTACTACATTATAAAGTAAGCTGCTGTCTCCTGGCAACAGTTTCTTTGTATTTTTATATTTTTCTACCTTTTCCTGTAATTTATCAACTAATGCAACTTAAGCAGAGAAGATAGAGATGACCATACTGCTTTAGCCACAGGGTCCATCAGTTCTATCAAAACAGCAGAATGTATGTGAGTTCTGGACTGTTTTCAAAGGTCTATTTGTTGATTTCCAGTAATATTGTTAATAAAATCAAGAGTACATTGTGAACTGAATGGAGGGAGTGATGAATATTGCCAAACTAAAAGGTTACTTAGCTGTGTTCATTTTCTTGTTTTGTTTTCTTCTTTTTTTTTAAATCTAAGGGAAAGGGATGAAGAAAATCAAGAAATGTCTTCATGCAAATCAGCAAGAATAGAAATGTCTTGTTCTCTTTTAGAACAAACACAACCTGCTACACCCTCATTATGGAAAAATAAGGAGCAGCATCTATCTGAGAATGAGCCTGTGGACACAAACTCAGACAATAACTTATTTACAGATACAGATTTAAAATCTGTTGTGAAAAATTCTGCCAGTAAATCTCATGCTCCAGAAAAGCTAAGATCAAATAAAAAAAGAGAAATGGATGATGTGGCCATAGAAGATGAAGTATTGGAACAGTTATTCAAGGCCACAAAACCAGAGTTAGAAATTGATGTGAAAGTTCAAAAACAAGAAGAAGATGTCAATATTAGAAAAAGGCCAAGGATGGATATAGAAACAAATGACACTTTCAGTGATGAGGCAGTACCAGAAAGTAGCAAAATATCTGTAAGTAACATTTTAAATGAGAGGTATAGTACATAGAAGCTTAGAATGCTAACAGGTACTTTCGATTTTGTATTGACAGTATGAGCATCCATTAATGTCTTTAACACTCAGTACTGTAGGAATTTGTTGGTTGATAAGGTAAATGGTAAATGTTAAAAGTACAGTGATTCTTCAGTAGTGTAAAATAAATGACCACAAATTAAACTTTCATATGAGATTGTTTTACTAGATTTCCAAATTAGGCTGTACTATTATAAAAGACATTTGGCTATGATGATAAGTGTAGGAGATACTTCAGTATAAGAAACAGGCACAGAAAGATGAAGTTAGTAAAACAAAGTATCAATAAATTTTTAGGATATAACATCACTAGGAATTTTCATTTTCATTTAGGTTTTGTAATGTCCTTGTCTATTTTCATGACGGTTGATAATTTGTCTTACCCACTTTGATCTATGAAAACACCTCAGATTATTTTCTTTTTTGTATACATCAGTAAGTTGACCTATCTGTAGATTTGTTAGCTCTTTAGATGAGAGCACAGACCTGATGAAGTAAAACTTTAATATTCTGATCTCCAACGTGGATTCATTAGCTCCACTCATTCATGGCTGTGGTCATTCTCTCCAATAACACCTGCAGAATAAGGACAGGAATAGGCGAAAGGATAGGATTAAGTGAATGGAAGTTATAGTTTATTAGCTAAGCAGTTGAGAACCTAGTGTGTATCAAGGACCTTATAAATCTATAACTACTATTCAAAAAGCAGAACCTATGTCCTATTTGGCCTGTGTATTGTTATCTTCATATAGGCAAGGGAATCCCCATTATTTGTTACTTCTTCTGAGTGATCCTAAATGCCCTTCTGTGGACCAGCTGCACTGGAGTCAGCTGGTAAGCTTTTTGAAAATATAGATTCCCAGGCCAGAGCCCCAGAGATTTTCATTCAGTATATCTGATTTTCCTTCCCAGGATAAGTTCCCTCACTGTGTTAGCTAAGAATTCCTTTGATATTTTTAAAAATTCTAAAATCAGTGGCTTCCATAAGATAGGATCTTTTTTCCCCTATAAAAGTAGCCTGGAAGTAGATAATCAGAGCTGCTTCCCACGGTATTAATTTGCTAGGTGTCTGTCTTTCTGCTCTTTGAGAGGATACCTCCAGCCATCAAGTCTACTTTCCAGGGAGGAAGAATGTGATGATGAGGGAACAGGGTAAAGGCCTTTCCAGCTAAATTCCTCCCTATTTTCTAAGGAGCTTTCTCAGAAACCCAACTTAATAACTTTTGTTATTGGCCAGAATTGAATATAATTTAGCCAGTCTCTATCCTCGATCTAGAAGAGTCTGGAAATGTTTTAAACTTGGCACATTGCTGTCCCTGATAAAGAGTTGTATTTAAGGAAGAAAGAGAGAATGAATGTTGAATTATCAGATTCCATTTTGCAGCCAGAGTGAGAACTTCAGAGACAGAGGGGTTTTTTTTATTGTGAAGGATTTAAAACTACTCTCATTTCACGGACGCACTAAGTGAAACAAGAGATTTATATGTTCTATAAGTCACTTCTGTAGCAATTCCTACTATGGTGGAGAGCTAGGTAAATTAGTTTAATGTGACATTTGTTGAAACCCAAGACATCATTTGTTAAGTTTAATATATTTACATATGTTTATAAAGCTATCTTTATTCTGTTGCATTATGGATTTACATTGTTACTTTAGTTCCAGACTTCAGAATCTGTATTCCGGTTACTTAATATTACATGTAAGTGTTTAGAAAGTTAGGCACTTTTTACATTACTTTGGCCACAGCTTTGGAAATGCATTTCCCTTGCTGTGCTCTCTTCTCCTCTGATTTTCTCTGACATGTTATTTTCTTTAGTCTTCTTGTCCTAGTACATGCTTTAATCTTTTTTTTTTTTTTTGAGACGGAGTCTTGCTCTGTCGCCCAGGCTGGAGTTCAGTGGCGCGATCTCTGCTCACTGCAAACTCCGCCTCCTGGGTTCACGCCATTCTCCTGCCTCAGCCTCCCTAGTAGCTGGGACTACAGGCACCCGCCACCACACCTGGCTAATTTTTTGTACTTTTAGTAGAGATGGGGTTTCACCATGTTAGCCAGGATGGTCTCAATCTCCTGACCTCGTGATCCACCCACGTCGGCCTCCCAAAGTGACTTTAATCTTTTTTTAAGTAGCTACCCCCACCTCACTTTTTTTTCCCTTAAATTCCATCCTAGATTAGTCCACTGCTATGGTGGCCACAAATCTGTCTGGAAATGGTTGTGGTTTTAGTTTGTAACAGCTCTCTTTGGCTCATCCTGGATGACTGCTAATTAATCTTCCTGAAGACCTATTTTCACTGCACATTCTCCCAGGGCTTATGTCACTCAGGGCACTGGGCATTAGAGCACAGATAGGGAAAGACAAGAACTGAGCACTATACACCCTTGACATGGGAGCCATCAAACAGTCTTTCATAGACCAGAACTTTCATTTAATATGTAAGGTTTATATGAGGTATAATGATATCAGGAAATACAATTATTTTATTTTGCCCTATGATTCTATAGCATAATTACATTTTTCCTTTGTTTTACTGTTTCAGAATTCATGACATTCTAAATGAAAATTACAGTACAAAATACGTTGTTGTAGGCTTTTGGAGAGAGAATAGCAATTTAATTGCGGTATCTCTCATTGAGATACAGCTGGCCCTCTGTATCCATGGGTCCCACATCCTCCGATTTTACCAACCTGTGATTGAAGGTATTTGGGAAAAAAAAATGTGTCTGTACATATACAAACTTTTTTTAAATTATTATTTCCTAAACAATGCAATATAACAACTACTTACATAGCACTTACATTGTATTAGGTATTATAAGTATTCTAGAGATGATTTAAAGTATATGAGAGGATGTGCCTAGGTTATATGCAAAATTTATGCTATTTTTTATCAGGGACTTAAGCATCCATGGATTTTGGTGTCCATAGGAAGTCATGGAACCAATTCCCCAGGGATACCACGGGGATGACTACTACAAGTTAAATCACTGTATTCCAGCACTATAATATTTTTAGTAAGAATCTGTAATAGGTACAAAAGTATTTCTGTTTTCAATGTAAGGTTATTTTTAAAAACTGAGATAATTGTTTGTTCACATACAGTGAACCCTTTATCTAATTTCTCCTGATTGTTACAGCTTGCATAACTACAGTACAGTATCACAACCAGGAAATTGACATTGATAAAATCCATCAACCTTACTCAATGTGGGGTTGTTTTAAATTATTTTATTTTTGTTATTTTAAGAATTTGTCTGAAAGTCCTTGTTAATCTCATGGATTAAAGGAATTGGTGCTTAATTTTTTTAGCTACAGAAGTGACTGTCAGAGAAAAATACTTCTTAATCGTTTATTTAAAAATTTTTTTGGCAGTTTTTTGAAGGCAAAAAATGTGATACTTCTCTTTGGTGTTGGAATCCTTAGCTATATTTCAGAAAGCTTTCCAAAAGATGTTGATGGTAGAACTGTTATTTCTCTGTTTTTGGTTCTAAATTTAGATTATAGCATGTCTGTAAGATTTCCTTTCAGCTGAAATGGAAAACTATTAGCTTAATATTCCTCCTAGGACTTCATCCCTATGTGACTGATAGCTGTGCGTGAGTCTTGGCCTTACTTTCAGTTTCCCAGTCTCCATAAAATGCAAAACTGACTCAAGATCCTTAAAATTCTTCTCCTTAACAGCACCTACTGTGTCTATAGTATATTTCCTCTTCACTTCATTCCACTCTCCTTTGTCAAGTCAAGCATTTTTATATAGCATTTTTTCAATACCCAATAGTAAATCCTTAAAACTACAGCATTTTCCAGTACCCCGTAGTAATAGCTACCACTTATTGGGTACCTTTATTATATTTACAGCAACCCTACAATGCAGCAGTTAAATATAGCTATTGAACACGTGTGGAAACTGACAGTGGGAGTTTTTAAGTAACTTGCCAAGGTCACATAGCTAGGTTTGACAACTCGGACTTAAACACAGGTCTACCATGCTCTTTTGACTGTTCCTTTTGTTAGCTTTCACTGTGCAATTCACTCAGTTATTCCATTACTGTAGGCATTGGGCATCTGCCATGAAAGGCAGTTTGAGAAGAGAAGTTTGATAGGCATTGAGGTAGAATCCCCAAGACTTGGTGGTTTACTTATATGGGAAATAGATAGGAAAGAATATAAGATAATTTCCAAGCTTATAATCTGAGTATCTAGGTAGGTTGTATGATTCTCTGAGTTGGAAAATCAAAACTTGCTCAGGAGGAAGAGCAACTTTGAGAGAGTAGGGCAGGATGGGGAGAAGGTGCGTAAAGGGAGTTTGTATTCTGATTATGTATAAAGGGAGTAAAATGTTCTGATTGTGATAACAACTTTCTGTAAATGATATGTGAAAGTACTCAGCCTAAGTAAAATGGCACTTGATAGGCTTGAAACATACATTTAATCCTATTGATTAAAATATCCTCTTTACTCTGTAGGCAAGCACAAAGTACATTTGTTTTTCTGCCCTTTCCAACTTCGTTTTTAAAACTTTTATGACTTACTGCTGTATCACTGAAAATGTGATGTAAAATGTTATGTGCCCCACTTTGCATCCAAGAGAATTGTAGTTTTTACTGAAATCATTACCCATTTATGTAAAATATTATGTGCCCCACTTTGCATCCAAGAGAATTGTAGTTTTTACTGAAATCATTACCCATTTATGTAATATTGTTCCGTCTAGGACATGATCCAGACATGTTAATGTGAAAGATACTGTGAGTAATATACAAGGCAGTCTTCACTTTTATTGCAGCCAAATATCTTAAACAGTTGAAGTAACTGTTTCTTCTTTAAGTGTGATTTAAGATACTATTGTAAACTTGAATTCTTTTAAAATGTTTCTTTTTTGATTTTAAAAGTAGAAAATAAAACAAACTGACAGTTTGTTGATAATCCTACCATCTACAGACAACCATGGTTAATGTTTTGGTATTTTCTCTTTACATTTTATTTTGCAGACTGTTAGTGCAATTTTGTAGTCATTTTTTAAATTTACTTATGATCATTTTCCCATATTGTTAAATATTCTCTAAGCATGTGATTTATATGGATTTAGATTGCTTCCAATTCTTTGTCCTGATACTGCAGTATCTCTTTCAATATATATTTTCATCTCATAATTTCTTTTGGAAAGACAGTTGAAAGCCAAATGCCTGGACATACATAACATGAATATCTCTTAAGTTTTTAGAAAGGAACCATTTTACACTTCATCTTATTCAAAAGGCCAAAAAGTGATAGAAACATACCATTTTATAACTCCTATGAACAGTATTTTTTATTTTATTTCTTTAGCAAGAAAATGAAATTGGGAAGAAATGTGAACTCAAGGAAGAATCACTGTGGTCAACTAAAGAAATATCTGTGAGAAATGTTTTATTAATTTTTATACAGATTTGGGTTACGGAGGCTGTCATCTCATCAATTTTTGTCATTTTACATTCTTAGGATTGTTTCTGTTTCCTAATTATGGCTTACTTCATGATTGTGCCTTGAAATGGATTGATCATATTATTATTATTATTATTATTTTGTTTATTTATTTATTTATGTATTTATTTATTTTGAGATGGAATTTCACTCTTGTTGCCCAGGCTGGAGTGCAATGGTGTGATCTCGGCTCACCGCAACCTCTGCCTCCTGGGTTCAAGCTATTCTCCTCCCTCAGCCTCCCGAGTAGCTAGGACTACAGGCATGTGCCACCATGCCTGACTAATTTTGTATTTTTAGTAGAGACGGGGTTCCTCCATGTTGGTCAGGCTGGTCTGGAACTCCCGACCTCAGGTGATCTACCTGCCTTGGCCTCCCAAAATGCTGGGATTACAGGCGTGAGCCACCATGCACGGCCTGGATAGATCATATTATAACCATGATACAGTTGAAAAGAGTATAGAGAGAAGCCAAGGTATAATTCCCTGCCTTCTACTCCTTAGGTATGTGGCCTTGAACAAGTCATTTTCACATTTAAGAACCTCAAATACTCTATAAAATGAGGTTGATAGTTTTCTAGCAGGATTTATATCAGATAGAGTAATGGATGGGAAATATTTGTAAACTCAGAGTTTAGGCTGTTCTTAATAATGTGCTGATTACATTCTGTCACTATCAGATGAATCTTTTTTTCTGACTTTCCCCTTTTTTTTTCTTTTTGACTGCTTTTATCTTAGACCTATTAGCAACTTGCATATTAATTACATAGTTACAGCAGTTAAAAGAACTAAGATGTCAACCTTAAGCAGCTGTTATAATGTTGATGTGTAACTGACTAGTTAATAGTAAATGACATGAAGCCAAGAATCTCATCCAGCAATTGAAAGATAACAGGAAGGACTCTTGAGGCAAATTTAACAGCTATTAATCTTGAATTAAAAATGGCTTGTCAATTAATGAGATAGTATGTCCAGAATTGATGATTGACTTTTTTGAGGTGTCAAGAATAATAAAAGATACAAACTACTGAGAATCCCAAAAGTTTAAGAAAAGTAGATGAGGACCTGTAGAATAGGATATATTATAATCTCAGTGTACAATTTTAATGAAAAGCAAACAGTGTGGAGATTTTGTGTCAATAAAATATGTATGTGGAGGTAAATTGTTTACTGAGATGATATTTATTAGAATAACTACTAGGTTAAAAATAACTTCACAGTTTTTAGCCTTCTGTCACAGATGAGTATGTTATAAATGTTTCCAAAGTTATAGAGCATTTGAGTAAGTAATTTTCTTATTTTGAATTAGATATGATTTGATTCCAAATACAAAGTTCAGGTACGAGAAATAAAACATTTTTACTATTTTTTCAGGTATTTTAACTTTTTTCTATAGATTCCCAAATGACGAGTGACTTTTCTTTGTTATTTCTTCTCTTTCTTACCTATCCATCTTAACCCCGTTTAAGAACAATGACAAACTTCAGGATGATAGTGAGATGCTTCCAAAAAAGCTGTTATTGACTGAATTTAGATCACTGGTGATTAAAAACTCTACTTCCAGAAATCCATCTGGCATAAATGATGATTATGGTCAACTAAAAAATTTCAAGAAATTCAAAAAGGTGGGTATTTCAACTGTATCACAACAGGTCAGTGTTTGAAATGTTTTTAGAGATACCAGTGATGCTAAACAAAGATAAAAGCAGCTTATGTTGAAAACTGATATTGTGTCTTCTGCTTAAAATGGTTTAAAAAATTCCTCTAGGAAGGACATGAACTTAGTTAATGAATATACTGAACACCTAGAATGAAATAGATTTCATCAAGATTGAATTCTTTAGAGGTTGCTCTTTACCTGGTTTTCTCTACCTTAAGCAGGAAGTTTTTGTTGATAATCACAGGATCTTCTCTGTTAGTCTAATATTGGTCTACAACTACTTGAAGAGGTTCTTTAGCTCAGGACTTTATGAAGATTAAAATGTATTTAAAATAACTAAGCATATTCAATAATTCAAACTATAGTCTATATTTACATATAAAACACAATATAAATATATATGCTGAGTATGATCATCAGACCTGAGTTTCTGCTCATTAAGCAACTGATACTTACTTTATCAGTAATGGTTAAAAAAAGACTTCTATCCGGTAGGTATTCTTTTGTTGTCTTACATTTGCTTCCTGCTCCAGACCTACTTCTGACTCCTAGCCTTTACTTATCCATTTGATCAGAGTATAGTAATTACTCAAAAGTAATTTTTGTGGAAAACTGCTTTCCTCTATAACATGATCTTGCCATGACTGTGAGGTAGTAGAGATTTTTCTCTCTACTGTGAGCATTTACTATTAACATTTCACAGTTAAATTAGTTTTTTTGCCTACTATAATAGTACCTAAAGGGTTCTGAACTCCATTTGATGGGAAGAATCTCTTCTACTTAGAGCAGAAGATGGAAATATCTTCCACTTAAATGGCACCATGATACCTTTTTGTTTAACACTACTTTTTCTCACCCTATATCTGAGGCTCATGAATAGCACAAAGGCATTCTTACTTCATGGTTACTTCATGTTTAATATTGTGTTACAAGATCTCATTAAATCAAAATTCAAAATACTTTTTTTTTATAGTTTTACAAAGAAACAGCAGTAATGTTCACTACTGGCACAGAGTGGTTTATTAACAACTGAAGAAGTATGAAGTAATATAAATCTCTGGAAAGTGGTTTGGAAATACTTAAAATGTTTAAAAATACTGCTATCCTTAACCAAGTAATCTGTTCTGAAACTATAGAAGAAATCCAATCCAAAATTTCTATAGGAAGATGTTTAACTGGGTTGATATTAATGCAGGAATTTGTCTGAGTTCTTTACATCTCCAAATAATGCTGGGCCTGGTCGCTCACACCTGTAATGCCAGCACTTTGGGAGGCCAAGGCAGGTGGATGGCTTGAGCCCAGGAGTTCGAGACCAGCCTGGGCAATATGGTGAAACCCTATCTCTACAAAAAAATATATAAAAATTAGCTAGGCATGGTGATGGCTGCCTATAGTCCCAGGTACTCAGGAGGCTGAAGTTGGAGGATCGTTTGAGCCCAGGAGGCGGAGGTTGCAGTGAGCCAAGATTACACCACTGTGCTGGGCCAGGTATCAGAGCCCAGGAAGTGGTCAACTTGCGGGTGGGTAAAAAGAATTTACCGACAACAGTATAGATTTGGAAAAGGAAAGTTTATTAGAAAGGAAGAACACTGCAGAAGAATGCAGAGGGGCGCCTCAGCGAGAGCACTGAGCAGCACACCGTGATGGATTGTCCTTAGGAACATTTATGGACCTTAAGGTGGGAGCTTGGGATTGTACAATGAGTTTCAGCATGGCATTCCAGAGATGTATAAAAATTTTAGTTACTTATAAAAGTTGAAAGAGGCCTAGAATCAGAAGCTGACTTTAGATACTAGGGAAGTTTGATTACTTCTGAATTCCCCAGATAAGGAGTTTTACCTCCGGTTAGCCTGTTTGATGGTCACCGGTTGGTCTTTGCCCCCTTCTAAATTGCTCAGAGAAGAAGTTTTGTCTCTGGGGCCTGTTCCATGGTCACCAGGTGATTTTCTCTCTCCTCACACTGCACTCTTCAGCCTAGGTGACAGAGTGAGACCCTGTTTCAAAACAAACAAAAAACCCTCCAAATCAATGACATGGCGTTTTTTAAACTTTTAAAATACTGCTTAGGGGTGAAAATAAATTTAAAATTCTCTTTCTACTTCATATATTGGAATTTTAAAAGCATGTTACAAATATTAAGGAACTGTTACTATTAACAATGTTATTAACTAATAACAAGTATTAACAATGATCTTGATGGGCATTTTCACATGGAATTTTCTTTTCTTAAAGCACCTCTTGTAAACAATTAAAATATCAATTAAAAGTATAAATTGTTGGCATCCCCAACATCTGTCTCCTGCTTGGACTCTGTGACCTGGAAAGTTTTGAAAAAGATTTAAATTTTCATCAATATTGGAAAGAGCTTAAGCTTTGAAGTCATTAGAACAAAATACAGTGCTTTGAATTGTAGTGTTTGTGTTCATCTTGAGTTGCTTTAATTGTTAAATGATAAGGTAAGGCCATTTTAAAATAAAAACTCCAAATTAAAAGTGTTAAATTATTTTTAATACATAAATCCCATGACATGTCCAGATCTGTATATAGTAATAGCTATAAAAGATAAGGGCAAAAATAGATGGGTTTAGAACAGAGTTACTGCTCTCACTTTTATATGTAGAATATAAACATCTTTGGCACTTATGCATGATTTACGATCTTTGCTTTTTAATCTTTTTTTAAAAATGGTCATTTTTGTTTGTTAATGTTTTACTGTACTACTTTTATTATTCAATAGGTCACATATCCTGGAGCAGGAAAACTTCCACACATCATTGGAGGATCAGATCTAATAGCTCATCATGCTCGAAAGAATACAGAACTAGAAGAGTGGCTAAGGCAGGAAATGGAGGTTAGTAGGAAGTGAGGCCCAGAAACTTGTTTAAATTGCACTTTGATCCATTATGGTGGCCTTCAAGCAAATTTTTCTTAAAAACAAATCAAAATAAGTGACATAAAGTCATTCGTTCAGGAAAATTCCTGAGTTACAGAGCATTAATCTATACCCTTCCATAACACTTCTTTAAAAGAATACTAAATTCATTTTTGTTAAAAAAAAAAAAAAAAAAAAGTGAGACCTAAGAAATTCAGTTTACATCCTAATGAAAAGGGGAGATAAAAGCCACAAAAATTTAAGGGAAACTAAAAGAATGTGGAGGATATTACAAATATATCACTTAAATGTATGTCAAGGGACTTGCCTTTTTAAATCTGGGGATTGTGTTTTAACAATTCTGAAAATTTCTCATTCATTTTCTTGAATATTAGTTACCTTTTTGCTGTTTTCCCCATTATCTCCTTCTGGAATTCCAATTTAACGTAAGTTAAATTTTCTTTTCCATTTGCCTTTCCTGTGTATTTCATTTCTTTGTTTCTCTGGGTTATATTTTTGGCAACTGCTGCAGATCATCTTCCAATTTACTACTTCTGTCTTCAGCTCTAGTTGGCATTGCATCCATTCATTTATTTTTTCATTACTGGAAGTCTGTTTTGTTTCTTTCTAAATCTTCTTGTTCCTTGCTATTTTTCAAGCTTCCCCTTTTATATTCTTTGCCTAATGATACCATTACCTAAAATGTTTGATCTGTTTTCTGCTCTTATGGTACCTTGTTTTCAGGTTTGTGCTTTGTGATTTTTGAATATGAACTGATTGTTTTCTTTGGAACTCGATCTGTAGGGTTTTCTTGAGTCTTAAGTTCAGATTTATTTCCTCTAGAAAAGGTGTGTTTTCTATCTTCGAGTCTTCTACCAATATGAGACCACTTTAAATTAAAATCTCTTCTTGTGATTCTTTGAATCACCCAGACAGTTAGTATGTATTAATATTTGGACCAGAAGCCGGAGTGAATGAAGGCCAGCTTATCATTAGAAACTTCAAATGAGATTTTTATTTCTTTCCTTCACTAAGTGCCAGAATGAAGATGGGCAAGTTTCTTTGCTAGCTCCTCCTGTGTTGTAAGGTTTATTTCTCTTTCTTCCTTTAGTGCTGGGTCTTTTATTGAAGTCACCATCTTGGGTTTTCTTTCATATCACTCATACCCCACATAGACATTAAAGCAGAGTTCAGGTTTTTCATGACTTACAGATACTCATAGGGCAAGGCAAAAGCTGACTGTGGTCCTTGCTAACCTCTCAGGGTTCCTTATTTTGCTTTATAGTGGGTATAGCGTAATTCACTTTTAAAAATGCTTTTTTATCAGTTATTTTAAAATAAGGGTTATTTAGGAAAGTCACTTATGAAAGTAGAGTTGTTAAGGTCACTCAGGATACTTATTTTTAAAAAATGAAAGAATGGAAATCACATCCTTTCTCCTCTTTTTTGAAAGAATAATTGGCTTTATTATTTTGTAACATGTGCATTCCACAGAATATGGCAGTACACAAAGAATGAAGATGTGAAAACCTAAAGCCCAGAAATTACCTGTTTAAACAGTTAAGTGAACAATATTCCAGACATCTCTTCACTGAGGAGTAGTGAGAGGCAGGGACAGACTGGGAAGGAAGGGAGAGACATTGATAGGAGGAAGTTAAACTGAAGGCATAGCTGAATTTCTATAAATGTTTCTTCCCTCCAAGATATTTTATTTTGTGAGATCTGTCTAATATTAAGGAGGAAAACTATAAAAATCATTGTAAGTCGGAATTGGTAGTTGTTTCAAACTTCATATTTAACTTCACATACAATTATTTGTTGGCTCCCTACAGTGAAAAGTGAGGACATTATTAGTACTTCCTCCCACCTAGCCTCCCTTACCTTATGCCAGTCCTATTTTTCCCCTTTTTAGGTGACTTGCATGCATGACCACAGTCATCTTTCTTAAGCTTGAAAGCCAGTAACACTCAGAATACATCTCAGTGTTGATCATTCTCCATTAGTTTTTCCTGACATACAGTATGCTGTTTTGATTTGCAGGTGTAATTCTCTTTCTCAAGGAACTTTTTTCTATTACATATTTTAAATATTTTATATTTGGTGGGCTCTCTATATTTAAGACATAACTATCCTTTTATTGGATTACCTTTGTCGTCCACATCTATTTTTTCTGCATTCACTGTGGTTTTCTTAGGCTCTTTCACTGTATCAAAAATTTACATTTCAGGTGTGTGTGTAATGTTTCTCACCAAGTATGTGACCTTAGGCAAATTACTTAATGTCTCTGTTTCCATCTGTGCAGAATGAGAATAATAATAGTATCTTTATTTCACAGACATATGAGGATTAAATCAGATACTACATATAAATCATTTATAACAGTGGAAAGTGTTAGCTATTTCTAATTTATTTAATTCTGAAAGGCTGGTATTATGATTCTTTTACTTAGCATTTGTTCTTTTTTCATTTCATTGTTCTATTATCTGATTTTTTGTCAGTATTTCATTGCTTTCATGTTTCTATTTTACTTTTTATTCGTGGATTATTATTTCCTGCAGATTAGGTTCTTTATCTGTTTTTTGCATGTTCTGTTCCAATATCCCTCTTTTTTTTTTTCCTCTAGTAGATGGAGTAGCTTTCCTGTTTTTCGTCTTCACTTGAGTAAAGGGAAATGTCTTATCCAGATATTCTGTTTGCTACATAAAGGATCAGATGCCATCTTATGCAGGGATTACATTCAGAAGCCAGTTTGCGAGACAGAAATTGAGTATAATCAAAATTACTTCTGACATTCTTATCTTGCCCATAAGAACAGAATTCAGCCAGGCACAATGGTGTGGCTGATGACTATAACCCCAGCACTTTGGGAGCGGGAGGATCACTTGAATCCGGGAGTTCAAGACTAGCCTGCACAACGTCTTGAGGCCCTGTCTCTACAAAAAAATTAATAAATGAAAATTAAAAAAACAAACAAAAAAACACAACAAATTAGCTGGGCATGGTAGTGCATGTGCCCATAGTCCCAGCTACTCAGGAGGCTGAGGTGGGAAGATTGCTTGAGCCTGGAAGGTCAAGGTTGCAGTGAGCCATGATTGAGCCCCTGCACTTCAGCCTGGGTGACAGAGCAAGACCACATCTCAAAAATAATAATGATAAATAAAATAAAAATTAAGAGAATTCCCTCATGCCTCACTGTCAGTATGGCATCATGCTGAAACAGTCAGTGGCACATGGCATGTCCCATCTAGTTTCTGTTGTCTGAGACATTGAATCTGGGAGAGGAAAGGCTCAGCTGGAGCTGTGTGCAGCTTGGTCTAGCTGTCTCCTGGGATTTTAATTAAATGTCCTATACCAGGGAGTGTGCCCTATCTAAAAGAGAATAACCTAGCATTAGTAGGTTTACCTAATTTGTTAGGGATCCTTGGAGCCTATGCGTTTGGTCAGTGTCAGCCCTGCTTCTTCACCTTCTACACCATTAGTCCCTTCCCAGCAGCCCGCTGGCAATTGTTTTCCCTGTTCAGGCTACCTTTTCCCCAAATTTGGGGCATTAGTAAGAATCCTCAGGTTTGACCAGTTGTGTAGCACTTTTAATGGATTGAGACAGTATTAGGAATCAGTTGCATCAGAATCATTTGGCTCTTTGCACAGCTGCACTTTTTAAGTGTATGACATGACTTAAACTCTTCCCCTTGATTAATTAACACTGTTGAGTTTTATTTTATTACTTTTAGATGGGAGAAGTTGAGAGAATGATGATACATCATACAGTTGCTGACTTTTTTCTATTTTTTGCTTATTTCATTAGGAATTAGATGGATTGTGTTCTAGATGATTTCACCAAATCACTTCTCTTTTTGCTCGAATCATTTTAGTTGCTATTGATAGGACTTACTCTATAACAGACTTGACTTTCTTTTGCTGCGTGGCTACTGCTTATTTACGTAAATGTTCTGTACTGCCATCTCATTTCCCTGTTTGCTGCAGCTATTCTTTTTCTATGTTCCCTTCCTATTTTTCTTTTTTATCCCTTCTTTCTCTACCTCTGCTGCAGACCCACCAGTCTTAATTTTCATAATCACTGCATCAGTTCCTTAAGTTCCCTTGAATTTAGGATATTTTTATTATGTACATCAAACATAAAAATTACTTGAACTGTATCCAACCTGATTTGAATTTGAAAGACTGTGAGTAGTAGTTATCTCAGACCTCTGAAAAATGCCAGTAATATGAGGCATTTCTGTTTCTTAATACTATTTTATATGTTTTTACTAAAATATATGAAATAAAACTGCTTTCTCCTCACTGGTTTTTCTTTACTATGCTACAACTTTAAAATTATTCCCCAGGAAACCTCTATTTAGAAAAATGATATCAGTAGTTATTTTGACGGATGTTTTATTAAAATTATGTCTTCCCATTTATGTTTTGCTATCCCTATTAGAAAATATGAAAAGATAAGATGTAATTTTGTTTCACTATATGATAGAAAAATCAGTCTGTAAGATCGAATCCCTGCAAGTCACTCTTGTAGGCTTCCTCTAGAGATTCAGAAGTCCTGAGGCAACCTGGTTAAGAGCTGGTGCTTTTAATAAGGTAGGCCTGGTCAAATCCCAGCTATTCCATCTGAGTTCCCCTATCTTCTGCAGGTTTACCTAACCTAAGTCTCTGTTACCTCATTGGTTAAAACTGAGATAATAGTATAACAGTAATGAAGTTACATGAAGATTAAGTGAGATTTTATGTATATATATACACATACACACACACATAGAGAGTTTAAGATAGTATCTGGGAGCATTCAAATGTAAGTTAGTAACAGTAAAAATAAACACAGTTAAGTCCTTAATATTGTCAGTAGGTTTTTGGAAACTGCAACTTTAAGCGAAATTACATAACCAGTATTTTTTCTCGTTACAACAAAACAACATGATTCAAGGAACTGCTGTATGTCGTTTCACTTACAGTTGCAGTTTCCAAGAAACTATCAAAAACATTAAGTCAGGACTTCATCTGTATTTAAGGAACTTCTGGTCTTTTAGAGAGGATAGGGTACAAATATAAATAATTATAACAGAAGGTAGAAATTGATAAGCATCCTGGGAATTCTGTAGCTGAAGTTTTGGGAGAGTTCTTCATAGCAGGCATTATTTTTAAAAGAAAGGGATCAAGAAGCCTTTGCTAAAGAGGGGAAGAACACGTTCCTTGAAACATAGTAGGCACTAAGTAAGTATTGAATGAATATACCTTTAAAGATGGTTACATGTGGGAAGAGGGAAAAAAAGGAATTAACTTCCTTGGCAGAGGGAGAAACATGAACAAAAGCAGATAGAAGGTCACAAGATATTTATTAGGAGATGATTCTGGGGTTTTGTTTTGGTTTTGGTTTTTTCTTTTTTGTGTGATTCACTTTTAACTGGCATACACAGTCCATGAAGAGGAGGCTGAGAAGTGATTAGGAAAGTAAAATGGAACCAGGTTATGAAGAGACTTGCACATTTCAGCGGGTCAAATGCAAGGGTTTGTGTTTTCCTTGGTAAGTGGGAGAAGTCACGAAGGGTTTCAAATGGCATATGATAGGGGCATAGCTGGACTTTAGGAAGATGCACTCAGCACAGGGAGTTTTTGATTCTGACCCTGTAAGATGCTGTAGGAGTTTAGTGAGTTTGTATTTAAAAGGACTTCAGAGGAGAGGTAATTTAGCAGCAGCTTCTAAGCCCTGATTTGGGACCAAGAACACAGGAACCCCTTTAACTGTGGAGCTGCTCTAGTTGAAGGTGGGGTAAATGTTGCCCTCTTAGTCTCATCGGTGGTCTGACCCCCAAGCACTGAAATCTCATTTAGTAAAAGGGTTTTGCTGGAAAGAGTGTTTAAAAACTCAGCAAGCTAGCAATATACTATTGGTTGTCTTTGAGTGGAGATTGGTGGGAGAAAGCTGTTTAATTAGAGCTCTTTTGTAATAATCTTAGCATGGAGTGAAAGTATAGAGGATCGGTTGAATGAAATATTGTAGAGGCAAGAACTCATAGACTTGATGACCTCCAGGATGTGGAAATCTCTAAGATGACAGTGACTTATCACTATAGCAATTCATTAACTATATATTCACCACTGAGCAAATGTTTGAAATTATGTTAATTTTGACAGGTACAAAATCAACATGCAAAAGAAGAGTCTCTTGCTGATGATCTTTTTAGGTAAAGTTTGATTCAGCTTTCTCATGTACCTTTGAGAGATGTATATAAAATTTAGTTCTGTTCATAAAAATTAAGAATTTGTTTCTTCTGTCCTCATAGACACCTAGTCCCTTCACCTAACACAAGTGTTTATTTTTATTACTTAAGCACTTCTCAGCTGGGTTTAGTGGATATAGCATCAAGATTTGGGGTTAAGTTATAAGATACTTAAAATTTGTATGCGGGCATTCAGGCAAAAAGACAGTTCCTGAGTTGTGTGAAATTGTTGTATAGATTTGTGAGATTTTTCAGCTGTGAGGAGAATTACAATTGAGTTTTGAATTAAGTAAAATGCCAGACCATTTGTTTAGTTTTAATTGGCACATGCATAAAAACAAAAGGCTGGATTAAAGTTTCAAAGCAGGTTTTTGTAGGAGGTTTTAGAGTTGTACTTTGTGATTATAATTTAATTCTGATTTAATATATTTTCAGCATTCCTGCAGGCCTAACAAACCTATTACAATAATTGCCTCTGAAATACCAATAAAATACTATATTAGAGGTAGATATCAGCTAGGGGAGAAGACAGAATGAAGAAATTCTTTATTTTTGAGTCTATTTTGCAGCCAATTAGATTGATTCTCTAATTTCATAATTGACAGTATAAATTGCTGGTAAAAATGTTGACAAACAGGCCGGGTAATCCCAGCACTTTAGGAGGCTGAGGTGGGCGGATTATGAGGTCAGGAGTTCAAGACCAGCCTGGCCAGCATGGAGAAACCCCCATCTCTACTAAAAATACAAAACTTGGCCAGGCGTGGTGGCATGCACCTGTAATCCCAGCTACTCAGGAGGCTGAGGCAGGAGAATCACTTGAACCTGGGAGGCGGAGGCTGCAGTGAGCCGAGATCGTGCCGCTGCACTCCAGAGAGAGACTCCATCTCAAAAAAAAAAATGTTGACAAACAATACTGGTTTTTCATTAGTCAAATGAGATGGGTTGTTCAGCCATATATGTTTAACTGCTGTAGGAGAAAATGTTGTAAGGTGCTAATCACATTTAAGTAGATTATGCTCTTTTGTGCAAATGATATGCTTTTATCATGGGGAGGAATGGGGATCTTTGAAGCCATACAGAAAGAAGTGTAAACATACCTTCATTTTTAAACTGTTTTCATTAATTATTTTAAAGCTTTACAGGATTTTTGTTATTGTTGATTTTTTTGTTTGTTTTTACCATATTTTCATCAAAGCAACATCAAAGGGATAAATGAAAATAAAAATGTCAGTGCTTAATATCTGATCCTAAGGACAAAATTGTCATTCCCATCCTGTTTGCCAAAGTGTGACTACAGTTTGAAAGTCCTTTACCTTCAAAAGAAATACCGTCCCTTATCTAAATATCATTTAACCCCATTTCTTTCTTTGCAGATACAATCCTTATTTAAAAAGGAGACGATAACTGAGGATTTTAAAAAGAAGCCATGGAAAAACTTCCTAGTAAGCATCTACTCCAGGCCAACAAGGCCACCAAGGTTATATGAATATATAGTGTATAGAAGAGATTTAAGTTACAATATTTTATGGCCTAAATTTATTAAATAAAATGCACAAAACTTTGATTCTTTTGTGTGTAACAATTGTTCTGTTTTCAGGCTTTGTCATTGCATCTTTTTTTTAATTTTTATATGTGTTTTGTTTATTAAATAGTTAATATAGTCACAGTTCAAAATTCTAATGTACGTAAGGTAAAGACTAAAGTCACCCTTCCACCATTGTCCTAGCTACTTGGTTCCCCTCAGAAAAAATTCATGATACTCATTTCTTATGAATCTTTCCAGGGATTTTTAAGTCCTATTCAAATTCCTATTTTTAAATAATTTCCTACACAAATGATAGCATAGCATATACAGTGTTCTACACCTTGCTTTTTTACTTAGTAGATTAAAAATTATAGGAATATCAATATAATTTTTTCTTTTAATATTTTTTCTTTTCCATTATGCTGTAGTCTTACCTAAACTCTGGTGATCCAAACAGAATGGCTTCAGTAGTGCAGATATCACCTACATGTTATTCTAGTACTAGAAACTGAATACCATGTGGAGACTTCATCAAACAAGGGTTTAGTTTTCACCAGAATGGAAAGACCTGTACCCCTTTTTGGTGGTCTTACTGAGCCTGGGTGTGTGTATGTTTTGAGCTTATTTAGAGTCCTAGTTTTCCTACTTACAAAGTAGAAATGGTGAGATTGTTTTCTTTTTCTACCTTAAAGGGAGATGGTAAGAAACAACGAATGTCTTTTTTCAAACTTTATTGACAAGTGATTTTCAACTCTGTGTTCAAGAATATATTCATGTACCTGTGATCCAGCAAGAAGGAAGCTCCAATCAAGAATCACTACAACTGCTTAGTTGTTTGGAGAATGAGAAATGGAACAGTGAGGAATGGAGGCCATATTTCCATGACTTCCCTTGTAAACAGAAGCAACAGAAGGGACAAGACGCTGGCCTCTACATCACTGTCACCTTCCAAATCTTGTGGAAGTGCATCTACTTGCCAGAACCAAATTAACTTACTTCCAAGTTCTGGCTACTTGCAGGTGGAACTCCAGCTGCAAGGGAGTTAGGGAAATAAAGTTTTTTTTTAAAGCTTCTCAGCCTTCCTAGGGAACAGAAATTGGGTGAGCCAATCTGCAATTTCTACTATAGGCACTGAGACCAGTTAGATTATTGAAATATTATAGAGAGTTATGAACACTTAAATTATGATAGTGGTATAAAATTGGATAGAACATGGGATACCTTAGAAGTAGAATTGACAGGGCGTATTAATTGATGAAATGGAGTCATTTGAGTCTCTTAATGGCCATGTATCATAATTACCAAGTGAAGCTGGTGGAACATATGGTCTCCATTTTACAGTTAAGGAATATAATGGACAGATTAATATTGATCTCTGTCATGCCCACAGTCCCTTTCTAAGGAAGACTGCCCTACCTATAGCAGTTTTTATATTTGTCAATTTATGAATATAATGAATGAGAGTTCTGGTACCTCCTATCTTTACAAATATCGGTGTTGACAGTATTTTACCTTTTTTACCATTCCAATGGGTGTGTAGTGATGTTTCATTTTGGTTTTAATTTGTATATCCCTGATAGCTGTAATTGGGTCATAGAAATTCTTTATACATTCTAGATGCAAGTCTCTCGTCAGATATGTGTATTGAGAATATTACACCTAGTCTGTGGCTTGACTATTTTCTTTATGTCTTTTGATGAATAGAAGTTTTAAATTTTGACAAGGTCAAATTTATTTTTTCTTTTATGTTTGATATTTTTTCTCTCCTATTCAATTTAACCCCAAGATTTCGGATATTCTGCTTTATTATATAAACTTTATATTTTTATATTTGTGAT
Source organism: Symphalangus syndactylus (assembly GCF_028878055.3). Lineage (NCBI taxonomy): Eukaryota > Metazoa > Chordata > Mammalia > Primates > Hylobatidae > Symphalangus > Symphalangus syndactylus. The sequence goes on along the minus strand of NC_072429.2, from coordinate 88,504,335 downwards.
CTATCTTGAATTGATATGTGTGTTGTGAATTATGGATCAGGGTTCTTTTTTCCCCCCATACAAGTATCCAGTCATTGTAACACTGTTTATTGAAAGAATTATCCTTTCCTCATTAAATTACCTTGCCAATTAGTAAAAAGTCAATTAACCATAATGGTGGATCTGTTTCTGGACTTTGTTTTGTTACATTGAAATGTTTGTCCATCCTTGCAGTCATACCACACTGCCTTGAATTACTGTAGCTGCATAGATGCTCCTTGACTTAAGTTGGGATTACATCATAATAAACGCAACATAAGTTGAAAATACTGTATTTAAGTGAAAAGTGCATTTAATACACCTTAACCTACATCATAGCTTAGCCTAGCCTACCTTAAATGTATTCATGACACAGTAGCCTATAGTTGGGCAAAATCATCTAACACAAAGGCTTTTTTATTGTAAAGTACTGAATATCTCATCTAATTTATTGAATACTAAACTGAAAGCAAAAAACAGAATGATTGTATAGCTACTCACTATTAACGTACACAGCTGAAAGCGTGCACTGGGCCTGAAGAATGTTTGAAGCATTGAACTAAAATTGCGGCATGATGGGGAATACTACAGCAACAGGATTATCAGTTTCCCTACTGACTAGTCTTGAGTAGAAGCATTGGTTGAAGGCACTAAGGGCATCGAAACGATGGTTTAGTAGGAATAGTGTTCTTCACAAAGAGTAAGAATCAGTTTTTACCCTCCTGATGCTGTGGCTGACGGAGCTACGGGCTTGCTGCTGCTGCCCAGCATTGCAAGATTGAGTATTGTATGGGCACATTACTAGCCAGGGAAAAGAACAAAATTCAAAGTAGGCTTTCTACTGAATGTGTATCACTCTTGTACTACCATCTAGTCGAAAAATGGTAAGTCAGGACTATGCAGGAAGTCTAGAAGTCAGATACATCAGTCCTCTGAGCATGACAATTTCTATCCCAAAAATCAGCTAGAATTATTGTGCTGAATCTAAAAATCAATTTGTGAAGAACTGACATCTTAAAAATATTCAATCTTCCAATCCATGCGTGTAAAATGTCTATTCATTTACTTAGATCTACTCTTTCCACATTGTTTTGTAGTTTCACTGTAGAGGTTTGGACATCTGTTTTAAATCTGTCCCTAAGCATTTTTTTGGTACTGTAAATGATACTTTCAAAAAGTTCATCTTGCAGTGATTTATTCTATATGAAAATACAATTACTTTTAGTGTATAGAATTTGGATACTGTGAACTTGCTAAACTCACCTATTCTGGCAAATTTTTTTTTTTTTTGGCAGATTCCTTAGGATTTTAAGTACATAATCATGTCATTGGTGAATACAGGCAGTTTTACTTCTTCCTTCCAGTTGTTTTTGTCTTTTCTTTTTCTTACCTATTACAGTGGCTATCAATACGATGTTAAATGTCTTTATTTTTTATCTCAAGGAACTATAGATTTTCTACCTCTAGTAGTTTCAGTAGTTTGCATCTTTAAGGACTTCATATGTTCCAGTAAGTTGTGAAATGTATTGGTATAAAAGTTTATAGTATTTGCGTTAAAATGTCTGTAATATGTCATGGAGTCTCCCTTTCCTTTCTTGTTACCTGAACCTTGTGTTCTTTAGTTCTTATCTAACTAGAGGTTTATAAATTAAATTTGTTTGAAGAACATTTAATTTCATTGATTTTTCTCTAATGTTTGTCATTTTTCTATTATTTATTTATTTATTTATTGAGACTGTGTCTCGCTGCCGCCCAGGCTGGAGTGAAATGGTGCGATCCTGGCCCACTGCAACCTCTGCCTCCCAGGTTCAAGTGATAACGCCTGCCTCAGGCTCCTGAGTAGTTGGGATTACAGGCATGAACCACCGCGCCTGGCCTCTCCTTTTTCTGTTTCATTGATTTTCACTTTCCTTGCATCTGCTTACTTAGGTATTAATTTGCTCTTTTTCCCTAGTCCTTTGTGGATCATTGATTTTAAACCCAGCTTCAAAAATGAGTATTTAGAATTTCACTCAACACACCTCTTTAGCTGTATGTGACAAATTTGGTTACTTGAGTGATCTTTTGGCTCAAAAAATGTCCTAATTTCCCTGTGATTTTTTTTCACTGACATATGGACTAATTTCCAAATATAATTTTTCCATCTACCAAAAGATATAATAGTTAATTGCTATTTATTTCTATATGTTACTATTTCTAAAATTCCACTGTTGTCAGAGATCATACTCAGTAATATTTTAATCTTTTTAAATTTTTTGAGACTTGTTTTATGGGCAAGCATATTGTTGGCCTATTTTGGTAAATATTCTGGTTGCACATAAAAAGAATGAGTATTCTGCAGTTTAGGGGTGTAGTTGTTCTATAAATGTCAGATCAGTGGTTGGTAATGCCACTGAATATCCCTTACATCCTTTCTGATTTTGTCTACTCAGTCTTCAACTATGATTGTGAGTTTGTCTCACCTTAGTTCTCCACTGTCTTTTGTGTATCTTGAAACTCAGGAATTAGGTGCATATACATTTAGAATTGATATGTTCTCATTAACTAAACATTGTTATAAAATATCTATCTCTAATACTTGTCTTGAAATCTTTTATTAATATTCTCATGGTATGTCTTTTTCCATTTTTATTCATAACCTATCGGTATCTTTATATTTGGATAAAGCTCTTGTAAACCTTGTTGAAGCTTTTTATTGAATCTGATGATCTTTGCTTTTAAGTTGGTGGTGCTTAATCCACTTGTATGTAAATATAATTATTGCTACGGTTGGGTTGGAATATATGATCATGGTTATTTTCTCACTTATTTTGTCCCATCTGTTTCTCTTTTTCTGCCTTATTTGAATTATTTTTTAGTATTCCATTTCATCTCTTCTGTTGGCTTTACAGCTGTACCTTTTACTTGTTTTTAGTAGTTACTATAAGGATATGCATTCTTATCTAAAATTAATAACACACCACTAATTGTATAATGTATACACCTGATAAAAGTATACTTCTGCTATGCACAGTGGCTCATGCCTGTAATCCCAGCACTTTGGGAGGCTAAGGCAGGCAGATCACTTGAGCTCAGCTTAAGATCACCTTGGGCAATATGGCAAAACCCCGTCTCTACAAAAAAATTAGCTGTGTGTGGTGGCACTTCCCTGTGGTCCCAGCTACTTGGGAGGCTGAGGCAGGAGGATCGCTTGAGACTGGGATGAGGCTGCAGTGAGCCAAGATTACACCACTGCAATCCAGCCTAGGAGACAGAGTGATACCCTCTCTGGGGGAAAAAAAAAAAAAAAATACTTCTATTTGTCTTTCTATACAGTGCTATAATTATCGTATATTTTACTCTACATGTCCTAAATCATACAATTTTTTACTTTTTGTTTTAAATTGTTTTTGGTTAAACACATTCTCAACAGTCAGTTGGATTTTGAATAATCTAAGAAATTAGAAAATACATAATTTTTATTTACCATTTCTGGCATTTTTCTTTCTTTCATGTAGATATATCCAGGTGTCATGTACCTTCAGTGTGAAGAATTTCCACTTTTTGCAGTGCAGGTCTTCTGACAGCATATTTTCTCAACTTTCACATATCCAAAAATGACTATTTCACTCGTTTTGAAGAATATTTTCACTGGATATAGAATTTTAGTTTGGCAGTATTTTTACTTTAGCAATTCAAAGATATCTAAGACTGTCTTCTTGATTGCATTTTTTTCTAGTCATGTATTTCTTCTCATCATTGTTCCCTTTTTTCTCCAACAGCTTTTAAAGTTTCCTAGTTTTCAGCAATCTATTAGGTGCATAGGTGTGGTTTCCTTAATATTTATCCTGTTTGCAGTTTGAGTTTCTTGGATCTATGGGTTGTAGATTTCTTAAATGAAATTTGGAAATTTTTCAGCTTTTAATTCTCCAAATATGTATTTTTCTGGCCCAGTCTTCCTCTCCTTTTGAATTCCAACTATACATGTTAGACACTTGATATTATCACATCAAGTCTGGCAACTGTTTTTTTAGTTTCCTCTATGCTTTTTTTGGATAGTTTATATCAACCTGTTCTCAAGTTCATTGATCATTTCTTCTCCAGTGTCCGGTATGTTAAGCTCATCCAGTGAATTTTTCATTTCAGAATGTACTTTTCAGCTATAGAATGTTAACTTTTTAGTTTTTCTTCTGAGATTCCTCACTTGTTCAGTGTCATTTTAATATTTTGAACATATTAACTTTTCAAGTACTTGTCTCCGACTTCCAACATTTATATCAATTCTTAGATCTGTTTTGATTGCTTGTTTTGTGTTACATTTTCTTGTCTGGACACCCAGTAGTCTTTGTGTGCTGGACATTGTTGATGCTGTTGTGACAGTCTGGATTTTGTCTTCCTTGAGGAGTGTCTAGTCTTGTACTGGCAGGCAGTTAATTTACTCACAGATCTGCTTGATCCTGTTGAGGCTTAGTTTGGGGCAAATTAAGGTACCCCTATTCGCAAGGCATGGCCTTTTTGGGGTTTCAGCTGAATGCTTGAGGTGTTCAGCAAGGTCTGGCTCTGCTATTTGGCCAGAATTCCAATGTCTTCCAGAGCTGAATACCTTCAAAGTCTCCACTCGGCCCCTAACTTACAGCTGCTGATCCCTAAAGCCCCATGGTTTCTCCCTGTACTGTTTAGTATTGTGCCAGATATAAGAATATTACGCAGATTTCTGCAGCTGCTTCTCTGCAGCTTCCTCCTCCCCAGTATTCTGCTCATCAGATTCTAGCAGGAACCCTATACTGTGTTATTTTCTCCCAACCAGACATACTCCGTGTTACTTTGCAAAGTACCTTCAAGCAGAAAGTCGGTGATTATGGAGCTCACCACTTGTTTCTTCTCTTAAAAATCAGTCCTGGACTGCTGTCTACAACCGTATGAAAACACTGATTTATATATTTTCAAGCGTTTTATAGTTATTACTGTAAAAGGTAAGCCCTATTCTTATTACTCCATCATGATTAAAACCAGGACGCCATCCTTTTAATTTGAAGGTTTTCATTCCTTTTATGCTTTATCAGGCATGATCTTTACCTTTTTTACGCTGTTCCTTCCCCAGACACCATTTCTCTTGAATAATCTGCATGGGTGGTTGGGGCGGGGGGGGGGAGGGGGGGTGTGGGTAGTTCAAAATAATCAGGGTATCTCTTTAATCCTTATTTCACATACTCTTCAGACTAGCCTTAGGGGACTTGGGCCCTTTATCCCCCTCCCCCCGCAAGGAAAGTATACAACTTAAAAACTGCATGATCTGATCAGATCAAAATGGCACTATGAAACAAGCAGCCTTTGTAACCAAGTTAGATTTTTAATTTTTTTTTTTTTTTTTTCCAGATAGTTCTGCTCTGAGGCCCAGGCTGGAGTGCAGTGGTGCAGTCTCAGCTCACTGCAACCTCTGCTTCCCAGGTTCAAGTGATTCTTGTGCCTCACCTCCCAAGTAGCTGGGACTACAGGCACACACCACCATGCCCGGCTAACTTTTGTATTTTTAGTAGAGATGGGGTTTCACCATGTTAGCAGGGCTGGTCCCAAACTCCTGACCTCAGGTGATCCACCTGCCTCGGCCTCCCAAAGTTTTGGGATTACAGGCGTGAGCCACTGTGCCCAGCCCCCAGTTAGATTTTTAAATGACATTTACATTCAGTCTAATTTTGTTTCATTCTGGGTTCTTCAGTGTTCCAAACACTAAGATTTAGTGGAACTTGCATTTATTTAATAGTTGAATTTATTTACAAATTTTCCACCACTTCCTATTGACTAATACAATCAACTAAAATTTGATGCCACAGAAATATATTACATAAAACTAGGTTTTCAAAAAAGTAGTTGGATGTGGTTCACATAGTCAAAACACTGGAAGCTGTAATTAAATCTTTTTGTTGTATCATTGCACTTTAAATCCCCAAATTCTGCTTTGTAAACAGTCTTTCAATATCTGCTAATTATGGACTGTCTGCCAGACACCAAGCCAGGCATCGAGGGATGAGGAGGAGATGCTCACATCATGCTATAACTAGCAAGTATTTAGTGATTCTTCCCTTCCATGAATAGCTATAGTTGATACTAAAGAAAAAATGTAAAGTGTTAGAGTTACAGGACAGAAATTTATAGAATATAAGAGTATAGTATATCAGAGAAAATGCCCGAATGTTATATACCACACAGGACAGCTTGGATTGAGGAAGAACTCAGGAAATGGGAGATTACCAAAGATGAAATTATTCACCAGGTTTATTTGCAGCTCCACTGAACTTTTATTTTTCTTGAAGTCTTTTTTTTTTTTTTTTTAACAAATACTCTCATCGACTTCTGTGACACAAGGGGATGTCAAAGGTTTTATCCTTCCCTTTTTTATAACACTGTCATTTTCTATTTAGAAGTGACAGTAAGAAAAACATCTAATCCAACTCATGCAGAGGTCAAAAACAGGCAAGCAAGAGAGTACTGAAGCAAGTGCAGTCAGAGAATGTTATTTCATTAAGATGTGAAACTGGTTTGAAAAAAGTTATCACAATAGAAAACTAAAACTGGATTGTACAGCTTGTAAAATCAAGTTAAATTAGGTGTGATATTATCAAGAGTCTAAGAATTCATCTGAAGCAATTAGTTGATCGATGCAAATATATTCTATACAATTATATTTAAGGTGAATTATGGTCCTAATAAGCTTAAGCATTTAATACTGCAATAAAATGAATAGAAAAACACACGTTAATCAACTTTTAATTCTAAGAAAAATAGAATAACGAGTTCAATGAAGACATTCCAGATGAAGTAATTGTACCAAAAAAAAAAAAAGAAAATGACTGAAAAATTCAATTTGTCATGGAGAACTTCAGAAGATGTTTTTGTCTTAACATTAAAAATTCTAGCAGTTTGTGTGAAAACACAGACAGTAAACACACTTATATAATTAGAACAGACAAATCCAATAAACAACCATGATATGAGCTATGTCATCTCCAATGAATACTATTAGAGATCTCTAAGTACACCTTTGGAATGGAAAAGAAAAATTTTGACTTTATTTTCAGTTTTAACCTTTAATAATTTAGACAATGCCCAAACAGTATTACAATTTTAGAAGTACTTACCACACCCAAATACCTTAGTTTCAGTGACAGAAAGTAATTCAATGTTCACACAGGGATAAGTAGTTCAACCCACAATTTATTGAACTACAAATCAGATTCATTAAATGCTATGATAGTTAAATCGAGAATAAACCTCTGAAAAACATCTTGGTGAATTCTTGGATGTCAAAGTGTATACCACATTATTGGACTGTTTAAATTATTAGAAGAATATGAAGTACCTGTCAAGGTTTCAACAATAAAAATATTTTTAAAAAGACCCTATTTGGTAATAAATTAGATTTATACAATTGATAATTTCAAAATAAATAAAATCTGAGTTGTAAATGCCTCCTACCCTCACCCCACCCCCAGTTATACATACCTTATATCCATTTTCATTTAAACCAGTGTGTCTCAAATTTTTATGAGCATACATATCCCTTGGGGATCTTGTTAAAATGCAGGAAGTAAGTTGTGGGGCCTGAGAGTTTACATTTCTAACAAGCTACAGATGAAGAAGATGCTGCAAGACCTTGCAACACCCTTTGAACAGCAAGGTGACCAATTATATATTTAAGATAATTTCTGGCATAATGACTGCACAGTTTTATAGATTCAAGGCTGTACTATTTTGGAATCAAGTATAATAAATAACCAAAAATGATCATGAAAAATAAGTTTTGCAAGAAAAGAAGGTTTTAGTTAAATGAAAGCTTAAGATACACCAAGTTGGCAGTGTTTCTATTTGTCTGACAGTGACACCTTTGAAACATTACAATACAAATCAGGATACCAAATTCTAGTAACTTTTAAAAATGAAGTTACTATAGTTTGAGGCTCTCCTTCAGTTAACTCAAGTCCAGAAAATTCAAGCCAGTACACTGCAAAACCACTATTAAAAATCTTTAACGGCAAACTGTCCATTTTAATTACTTGTAAACTTGCTTTAAGCTATCCCACCTCCTCCTCTTTCAACAAACAAATGCTGCTTTTTCTTCTGTCTTGTAGCTAAACAGCGTGTAACACCCAGTGCCCCTCCCTTTAAAAATCGAACAAAATTGTCTCCAACCAAAGGACCCAATGCAAAAAGGTTGGCTTCTTTAATACACTCATAGGTATATGTATCTATTTCCACAGGATTACCCTTACATGTGATTGGCTGGCTTGACTTATGGCCTAGGTAACACCCTTGATCCTTCAGAAAAGACAGATTAGGATGAGAACCTATCAATACTACTGCTGCAGACAGCTTAAATATTTTCTTCAATCCAGAAACACTTTGGAGAACACATCTCATGTCCGACTTAAAGGAAAGCACATGGTGCTCAGGAAAGCTGGTATAATCAGATAAAAGATTTGAGTCTACAGAATATGACTGAGTACACATCATATGATAGACTTTATGATATTCAGGATACAGCTTTTTGGGAAGCTGTTTGAAAATTAAGCTTGGATCAGTTACTCGTCTGCGAAACACATGAATCACAGGGATATTACTGTTGTAAGCACACAGTACTGCATCAGCGGCAGTAAGCCCAGAACCTACAATTAACACTGGATCCACTTTGCCACGCAACTTTCCTTTGTTTATAGCGGCTCCAAATTCAGGCATTGAATGAAACACAAAAGGAAAATCTTCCCCTTCAATTTCCAGATGGGCAGGAGAATCCAACGTTCCAGTTGCCAGTGCTACATTCTCAGCAAAGAGGCAGAAGGGAACATGAGAACCATCAGCTATTCGCTGATAACCCCTAATTTCCCAGTTTCTCTTGATAAAGTTTGACTTCTCTATCTGTAAATGCTCTGTTGAAATATCTCTGTCTTGACTATCATCATCATCTTGATCTCTGTAGAGTCTTGATACGGAAGTTATGTAAGTATTCTCTCTGAAATTCTTCTGAAGACCCATGACTTTTACATAATGTTTATAGTAGCGAGCTATTTCCTCTGGCATAACTCGATCCCCTTTTAGGTTCCTAAAAAAAGGAAAAGGAAAAATATCCTATAAGGATACTACTTTCAGTTTCCATGATTATTACTTATGTACCTAGTAAGCTTTTATAGCTTTTTAATTCTGCTGGAGTGTCTTAGCTATACATTATCCTAACACTTAAAAAAACAAACTATTTTTAATTAAAAATCTTCATGAATTACTTTTAGCAAAAAATTGGAAGAAGTCCCATGAGCGCAGAGACTATATTTAATGCACTTCTGTTTCCCCAGTGCCATGCATAGTGTCTGCTCAAATACACTGCTTGATAAACTTTCATTAAATGAAGGTATTAAAATGTGGATATTTGAAAACTGGACTGCTTTATCTCACAATTATAATCTATAACTATCAACTGAATTATTTTCATGGCAATCATTGAGCCATTACAGGCCTAACTGTAATATCTATGCTTCTTAAAATTATACATACCATCTTGACATGAATTTTAGTACACTGCTATTTTCCTAATAACTGAAAATAATTCAAATCTGTCTTTTGTTAAAGTCATCTTACATCTAGGTAAATAACAGATGACATTTCACTCTGTGTGTTTTCCTACTCATAAGCAGAGCTAAAACATAACTGTTCTTTATGAAAAACTTGCATTAGTCTATATATCATTTTCCAAAGTTCAAAAGCAACAAGCAAAATTCCCTGCCCCAATCAGAGATAAGAAGCAAATTATTTGACATAATTCGTGATGTGGATGCTCTTCAATTTACAATGGAGTTTGTCCTGATAGACCAATTGTAAGCTGAAAATATTTTAAGTAAAAAATGCATTTAATAACAACTAGCTTACTGAACATCAAAGCTTAGCCTAGCTTGCCTTAAATGTGCTCAGAGCACTTACACTAGCCTACAGTTGGGCAAAATCATATAACAAAAAGCCTATTTTATAATAAACTGTTGAACATCTCATGTGACTTACTGAATTCTATACTGAAAGTGTAAAACAGAACAGTTGCACTGGTACCCAAAGTATAGTTTGTATAAAATGCACATCACTTTGGTACCACCTTAAAACCTAAAAACCTTAAGTCAAACCATGATTAATCAGAGACTGTTTGTAACTTGTAATGGGAAGTTCACAAAAATTTTTCTTTTAAAGTTTAATAATTATAATTAAGATTTAGAATTAACTTTAGATTTTTACTTTTTCAGTCATGTGTCACATAATTCAATCAACAAAGGACAGCATATACAACAATGGTCCCATAAAGGATTATAAAGGAGCTGAAAAATTCCTACAGCTTAGTGACATCATAGCCATCTTAAAGTTGTGGTAAAATTACTTTTAAAAACATAAATTTAGTGGACCCTAAGTGTGCAGTGTTTATAAGGTGTACCTTAGTGTACAGTAATGTGCTAGGCCTTCACATTCACTCACCACTCACTGACTCATCCAAAGCAACTTCCAGCCCTCCAAGCTCCATTCATGGGAAGTGCCCTTATACAGGTATACCATTTTTGGTATGGTACCTCATACAGGTATACCATTTTTAATCTTTTAATCATATTTTTACTGTACTTTTTCTATATTTAGATACAAAAATACAACTGTGTTACAACTGCCTATAGTATTCAGTACAGCAACATGCTGTACTGGGTTGTAGCCTAGGAGCAACAGGCTATACCCTATAGCTCAAGTGTATAGTAGGCTATACCATGGAGGTTTGTGTAAGTACACTTTATGATGTTTGCCCAACGAAATCACCTAACGACACAATTCTCAGAACATATCACCATCATTAAGCAATACATGGCTGTATTATCATCTCCATTTTACAGAATGGAAAATTGACAACTAGTTTCTTTGTTCAGGATCACAACACTAGAAGTCATAAGAGTCAGAACTCAAACTCCACCAATCTCTAGAGACCTAAGAGTCTTAACACTATACAAAGGCAGCAACTAAACCTAAATTTATCACAAAATTCATTTGCACATATTACTTCAACACAATATGCATAATTTAGAAAAGTAAATGCTTCTGATACATAAATCATAAAGCTTTCTCTTTCTTACCCTTTTACAAAGTGAAGAATGTGTTAAGCAATTTCACTTGCCAACTTATGAAGATCAAGAACGGTACAACTTGCCTAATTTTACTTCGAGTTTCAAACCCATATATAATTCTTTTTAAAAATCTAAAATGAATTTTTTGAAAGGTTTAATCTCAATTACCCATGATGATGTAAATTTGCTCTCCCTGAGCTTCCTCATATTAAGGAAAATTTCTATGAATTAACATGGTTGTTATCTAGCAGGAAGTGAAGTACTCAAATGTTACATCCCTGTTCTAACAAAGGTTATGTAACTTCTTATTATTTTTGTGAGTAGTCAAATTGGAGTAGATTCTCTGTATTAGTAATTCTTATCTAATATTTACTATCCTTGAAAATGACTGATAGGATTTTCATATTTCTTTTTAAATTTTGTGATTTCCCCTTAAAATAAATAAATTTATAGTTTTCCAAGATGAGATTTCTTCTCAGTTTTTTTTTTTCTTTTTCTGTTTTTTTTTTTTTGAGACAGAGTCTTGCTCTGTTGCCCAGGCTAGAGTGCAGTGGCGCGATTTTGGCTCACTGCAACCTCTGCCTCCCAGGTTCAAGCAATTCTCCTGCCTTAGCCTCCCGAGTAGCTGGGATTACAGGCATGCACCACCACGCCTGGCTAATTTAGTGTTTTTAGTAAACGGGGTTTCACCATGTTGGTCAGGCTGGCCTCGAACTCCTGACCTCAGGTGATCCTCCCACCTCAGCCTCCCAAAACGCTGGGATTACAGGCGTGAGGCACTGCACCAGGCCCTCAGTTCTACTCTTATTTTTTTTTTATTAAATATGTTCCTTCATACCCAATTAGCCAACCATAAGTGAGATTCTAGCTTATCCATCATTTTAAATTATCAATCATAAAATATACAACCTTTACACTGAAAGTCAAACACTTTAGGTATGCAGAGTTTAGGTATTCATATAAGAGATATGCATAGATAAAGTTATATATCAACGCATAAAAATAAAGTATGAAAAATAATATATGGATGGATGAGAAAGTAAACAGAGTGATGTAACAAGACAGTAGATAAATCCATGATTAACAAAAAGTCACAGGAAACCAATCTGCAATAATCCCTTAGCTCTGTGCTTAGTTTTATAACATCTCTAAATGAAAACTAGCATATTATAATTACTGCTTCAAGGACACATTTTTATTTGAAAGACATGTACATTTATATTCTTCAGCCATGACAAAATCACAAATATTTTGAAATTTTTCCACATTCTCTTTTTCAACATACACCAAAGAATTTTAATACAGTTCAATCTTTACCTTCGTTTACTTGATACCCAGTCCTTAAATTTAAGTCCAGGTAGTTCCATCCAACTTCCAAAGCTGATTGTCAACATGGAGCCTTCCATATTCTATTAGAGTTTAAAAAAAAAATGTATAGTCAAAAAACAAGAAGTAACATGGTTTTTTTTTTTTTTGTCTGTTTTTTAACCAAATCCATTTCATTTACAATAATTATGACTCTGGATAAGGTGTGCTCCCGCAGTCCTAAATGGCTGGATAACTTACCTCAAAAACATTACTCCAATAAACTTTCATATACCTTCATCATTTGATATTATCCCGACAACCTTCTTTCATAGATAGTTATACATTTATAAAACAAATTTACAATATTATCCAATGCCTACACAATGTTGATAACTTTGGTCTATGATCAACATAATTCAGATGTACAGTATTATGTCAGGGAAACAAAAATTCAGTATATTCACTTTTTGAACAAAAGTAAAAATGTTCGTTAAGTTCCAAAATTTTAGATGGCTTTCCATTTTAATATTATTAACATTTTTTTCAATTAGCAACAAAGAAGCTTTCCCCCCTTCCATCAATTATAATTCTAAAATCTAGGCTGATGTGGATACAGCAGCATCTCTTCTTAAGGATACAGAAATAGGCAGTGGATGCCTGAGAAACAGACCCACTGCTGCGGCTACTGCTTGCCATCAAGCTCCCTTGACCTACTTATTTCTGCTTTGTTCAATACAAAGCAAGAAAAGCCCAAAGGCCAAGTATCTATTATACCTATCACCTCTATGATCTCTTTCAATCAACTCTTTTAGGCAGTGGCTCCTTTTCTCATAACTTCTTGCCCTGCTTCTATAACACCAAGTTTGAAAATGGAGCATATTATTATTATTATAACTGACTGACATTCACAGAGTACTTACTATGTGCTAGGCCCTGTGAAGCCTCATTTGTGACTATATACAAATCACCCAAGAAGGAGAATGTAGCAAGCTGCCACCTGCTTTGAGGGAGGCTAGCCCTGACACCAGGTTCAGAACCTGGAATCATCATAAAAGGAGCTGTTAAGAATGTATTATCTATCAGAGATTATTTGGAACCTGAGAGTTTCACCTGTAACTCTAAAACCTTAAGACACTATTATTTCACTTTCTGACAACAATTTTTTAACATTATTCCCACTGCACCAGTTCTTCCAGTTGGTTGAGAGCCCTAGTGCCTTGATCTCTTCATTTTTCTCCTTTCTTTTTTCCCCACGTAACCTATATGCCATGAATACAAGCTGCCATGGAGACTGTAGTATTAAAGGATGCAAACTAAATAGAAGTATGTAGGAGCATACAGAAAGTATCTGGTTCTTCAAGGACACAAATGGGCTGAGGAGTGTACCATTAGAAAGGGAAAATATTCCAAGCCAAATAAAAATCCATGTGGCAGCTTAATAAAGAGAGCAAATATGAGTGTCCTTCAAGGAGTCAAAAGAAATTCAGCCTTGTGCCTGAAAGGATTAACTCAGCAGGCCTGTGTTGTTCCAACCTTTCACATTACCAAGAAAAGCCTGTCTTCGGGACCGGGCTTGGCTGCCACCTTCTTAGAAATAACTTCTGAGCCCCTGAATACTGTACCTGATGAGCATGGGTTTTGCATGCCTAAGACCTTGGCAATGCTATACCAGTGTAACCATGGAGTTTATCCTAACAATGTGATTTATGTGAATACCAGTTTTTGCTCTGGGAGGCAGAGGTAAGTCACATGGGAGCTGCTGGCCTATATGACTGACCCCACAGAAAACATCCCTCGACACCACGCACCTGTGACTTTACTAGGAGTGGGTATCTAGAAGCTTACACTTGGTTTCTCCTGGACTTTGCCCCATGAGCCTTTTCCCATTGCTGATTCTAATCTGTATCCTTTCACTGTAGTAAAATTTAACCACAAGTACACCATCTTTACTGAGTCCTGTGAATCCTATTGAATCTTCGAGACTAAGAATGAACTTGGACTCCCCAACAAAAGCATGCTAGAGCACAGAATGTCAGAGACAAAAAGAGGAATATGACAAGAAACCTAATAAGGGCTAGATCAGAGTATGGTGAGATACATTACAAAGTCTACATACTGTATGTTAGATGAATGGAGAGCAACTGAAGAGTTTTATGCATTGGTGTAACATCTCAGACATGTAATTTAGAAAGATGAGTCTGGCTTTGGTATGGATAATGGATTGGAGAAGACACAATGAGTAAGAAAACCATTTAGAAAGGGTTTGCAGTAATTCTGGTGAAAGACAGCAGTGACCAATATTAGTAACAAAATAGAGTAGATGGACCCAAAATATCAGAAATGAAAAAGATTTGGTCATTAATTTGAAATGGGAGTTGAAGAAAGAGAAATCAAGGAAGACTCTCAGGTTGTTGGCTTGAGTAACTACATGAGAATGTCATTTAATGACAAGGAAATTGAAGGGACTTGATGATAAAGATAGTTTTAGGTACGTTGAGTCTGAGGACACCTGTGGAATAATCAAGGGAATGTATTTACTTGGGTATATGAGAAACAGCAATCTGGGCTGGTTTTGATTTTGGGAATTCTGATTTGGGAATCAATTAATATCAATATGCGAGCCACTGAAGTAGGTAAGATAACCCAGGGAGAATGAAGAGTATGAAGAAAAGACCTGGGCTTGCGGTAAGGTCTACAGAAGCACATTTTTAAAGAACAAGAGTCAGCCGGGTATGGTGGCACACACCTGCAATCCCAGCACTGGGAGGCTAAGGCAGGAGGATCATTTGAGCTCAGGGGTCCGAGGCTGCAGTGAGTTATGACTGTACCACTGCACTCCACCCTGCATGACAGTGAGACCCTCTCTCAAAAAAAACAACAACAAAAAAAGACAAGAATCCACAAAGGTATCAGAAAAGGAGTGGCCAAACAGGAAGAAAAACAAGGAGACTGAAGATTCAGAGAACCTAAGAAAGATATTAACACTGTTAAAAGCTGCAGAGATCAGAAAAGATAAATTCTGAGACTCGTCATCAAATTAAGCAAAAAAGAAAGTTACTGACTTTCAGAAAAAACAGTTCCAATGGAAAACCGGTGGCTGAAGGTAGAGTGAGTAAGCTAAGGAGCAGAAGGCAAAGGCAGGGAGAAGTATGTATAGGTAACTCTTTCAGGAAGTTAGCTATAAACCAAAGGATAAAGATCAGCTGGCACCTAAAAATTTTTTTAAAGATGGAAATAATTTCAGCATGTTTACATACTGACCAATAGAAGCTGGCAGAGAAACTGAAGATATAAAAGAAATGGGGAAAATCAAATAAATAATGTTCTTGGGAAGACAGGGATCCAGAATGTGGCTGGAAGGTGAGCCTTAGATAGTAGTAATATCTCTTCCATTATAACACGGGATAAAAAAAAAACCAGAATTTGCATCAATGTGTAAGTTTTCGGTTTGAGTGTGAAACTGTGGAAGTTCAATCCTAATGGATTACATTTTATCTGTAAAATAAGAACCAAGACCACTTCTAAGCATGAAAGAGAAAAAAGAGATAAAGGTTTGAAAAGAAGTTAATAAGGAAATATCAAAGCTTATAGTAGTGTTTTGGCCCCAACTGAAGAGTGGAGAATATTTTCACAGTTGTATAATTTTTTTTCTGGGGGTCTGACTGCTCAAGTATAAGAAAAGATGAAGTGGATAGTTAGATGAATTGCCTGTATGACAAACCTATGTGACAGAAGGACAATGGGTTAAGGGAACTAAAGAGAATAGTTAACTCCATGGACTATAGAAGCTGGGCTGGATAAGTAAGGATATGAAGATCACAGCCTGGAGCACGCTCTGTGTTCAAAGATTATGTATAGTGTGCATAACTGGGTGATAAGCTTGAAGAGGAAACTGTGATCAGAAAGGAAGACATTTGAGAATTTAGGTTTTTACAAGTTGAGTAGTTATGACAGATAAGATCTACAGTGGAGCCACTGGAGTGAGTAGCTAATGAAGAATACACATCATCAAGAATGAGGAGACCAAGGAACTAAAAGGTTAAGATGTTGGTTCTGTGTCATGCTTGTAGAGGTAAAATGATTCAAGGTGATAACAAAACTTGGGATATAATGGAAGACCCATGAATTACGTGCCACAGATTCAGTAACTGGAGACAGTCTGGAATGGTAAAAAAGCCAGAAATGGAGACAGTCTGGAATGGTAGAAAAGCTAGAAAATGGCATGATCTGTTCAATGGAACAGGGTTTTTTACACAAGTGCACAGGGGTGTGAAGAGAAGACCAACCTTACTAGCCAACCTGATAGGACATAGGGCTATGGGAGAATGAATAGGCTCCACTTCAGAGGATGCAGTGGGAATGGTATCTTTAGGAAATTGCAAGCTTTCAAGAAAGGGAGCAGAAGCAGCATCTGACTGAATGGTTAAAGATGTGGGAAAGCAAACAAGTTGTTTATCACTAAATTGGTTCAAGGGTCCACAGAAAGTTTGGAAGAGAGTGATGAGAAACTAGATCACAAGAGAAACAGAGAACTATATGAAGATAAGTAGGAGAGAGGGGTGATGACTCAAGGAGTTTACATCTTAAGTCACGACTCAGGTTAATTAGGATGTACATAAACCATAGCAGGGGAGATGGTTGCATAAACAGATAAATAGTACTACAGGCAAGCACAGCAAGATTAAGATATGGAATGCAGGTAGGATCAAGTAATTATGTCTGGGAACATTAGGAAACTTCATAGAGGTGATGACTGGCAACTGGTACACAGCTGAAATATTTACTGGCAGCCCTATTTTAGTGAATACATGACTGAAAAAAAATCAGCAACTTTTAGGTATATTTTAACCTTTATCACTGGCTCAAAATGTGTTTTTAGTAATCAGGGTTTATCCATACTTTAACTTTTTTATACATAAGTGAAAGAAATGAAACAGATCAATTATTGCCTGCACATTCTTCTAAGCGAAAAAATGTAAGTAAAATAAAACCTCAGGAATTCAGAGAAGGCAGTCTAAATGCCCTCCCCACCTCCAAATACATTACGGCTTTTTTTTTAAAGTAAGAATGCTACTGATTAACAGAGAAAATATAAACACTTAAGTTTTGGGCATGACAGAATTCCTTCTTATCTTGTATTGGTGGTTTCACAGTTACAGGCATTTGTCAAATTATACACTCTAAATGGATGCAGCTTATTGTAAATAAATTAAGCTTAAATAAAGTTGATATTAAAAAGTAAAAATCATAAAACTTAAGCTAAAAGCAACAAATAATTTGGTAGTTGCTACTCATTATTAAAAAGAGAATAAAGATTATAAAAGAAACCCATGATGTATTTAATCTAGGAATGTCCTGATACCCTGAAACAGTCATTTTATAAATGTAAACAATTTCAGATGTGCAAAAGTGCACTAATACACGAGTAGCCAACTGAAGTTTGTACTAAAAATTTGGTATGTAATGTATTAAAGTTCCCATGAAGTCTGTAATTCATAACACAGCAAACTAAATTACTTAACATCAATTTGTATAACAAAAGTACACTCACTACACACTAGACACAGTGTTAACTGCTAAGAACACAGGAAGGATGAACAATTATTACTTACTGGCCCCCTAATGAAATGCACTGAGTGAATCCTTAATTCACTGGTTCTCTGGTTTAACCTCTGCTATGAACTGAACTGTATCTACCCTCAAAATTCTTATGTTGAAGTCCTGACGCCCAATGTGATGCTTTTGGAGATAGGGCCTTTGGGAGGCAATTAGGGCTAGATGAGGTCATGAGGGTAGGTCCGTCAGAATGGGATTACTGGCTTCTTAAGAAGAGAAAATTTCTCTCTGTCTGCTATGTGAGGACACACTGAGAAGGCAGCTATCTGAAAGCCAGGAAGAAGGCCTAACTGAACTGGCTGAAACCTTCATCTTGGGACTTCCAGCCTCCAGAACTGTGAGAAATAAATATGTCGTTTAAGTCATCAATTCTATGGCATTTTGTTATCACAGACAAACTAACAAAATCTCTTTTACATTTTTCATTTAAGATTCTGAAAATGTGAGAAAATAATGGATACTGCTTTGAAATACTATGTGAGATTCTGTAAAGTCTAAAATGAATAAGTGAGTTTTAAATTTTTATTACACAAAACTTTCTTGAAATGTCTTCTACATAATTCTTGTAAGATAGTATAGAGACATGCTTATTCTAAGACTGTACCAGTAATAAAATTTGGCTTGATTTACTGCTACTAGTAATAAACCCATATTTAACTAACTTAACAGCATTAAAGTTCTTCTCAAATAAAAACGTGATAAACATCATATATAACATTATCATAATGCTTAAGAATCAAGTTGGTCTTATCAAGACAAATAATTCACATACACTAAAATGCTAAGAAAAATATACTCACATGCCAAGCCCCACCAGGTGGACCTTTACCAAGAACTAAGTGAGGGATATAATGATGTTGCTCTAATTTCCAATGCAAAACGGATGGATAATCATACCCAAAGTCAGCATCTGGATGAAGAAGTGTGTCAAAAAGTACTGCAACTGGATTGGATGATCGGCCCTCAAGGCCCTCAGACAAGTATTCTAAGTCCTGAATGAACAAAAGGGAGACAGAATTTGAAAAAAGCCAGCATTTCCCAGATAGTATATTCTAATGTTTACCATGATGCTTCAATGATAAAAAGCAGTACTCCCAAACTTGACCGCAGAGCACCTACTAAATCTCCATTAGGAAATAATTCAGAAAACTCTGCTCTAATAAATTCAAGAAAATAAACAGAAGTAACTCAGAATATATTTACAAATCTAAAATAAAAATGATATAAGGTGTTATTTAGAATAATGGGTTTCAACTAAGAAACAAAGCTTATATAAATGAAAACTAATCTTGTTTCAGCATAAAAAAATTTTTAAATTGATACATAAGAAATAATACCTGATCAACAATGGAAAGATGTCTTGCTTCTTCTAATTTACTATTTAAGATTGTATTTGGGTGTATTGTTTCTGATGATAAATATGGTCTGTAGCCTGATAACATATAAGAAAGGCATATTCCTGAGGGTCCATTTCCTATTAAAAATAAGAGGTGGAAAGGGGTCGGTCATGCATCTTAATACTCTTGTTCCTTGGCTTTTTTCCTACTTTGAAGATGGCTCTTTTCTGTCACCAGTTCTTCCTTTTCTAATCTCTTAAAACCAGATGTTTCATGAGATTTTTACCTTTGCCTTCTCTCCTATTTTCTTTTGGGAATCTCATCTACTCAAGGCTTCAACTCTCTATGCTACTGACATCCAAAATTAGTTCTCTAAATTGACCTACTTCCCAAGGATATATCCCACATTTCCATTCTACTTCTTGATTCTACCTGATAGAATGGCCCACTAATAACTTAAACGTAATGTGCTCAAAAGCAAGCTCATGAGTCCCTTCATTGAGGTGCCCTCTCCTTCAAACCCCATCCTATCTCAAAGTATGGTACTAGCAAACTTCTAAGTTAATCAGTTTCTGGTTCTAAACCTAGTTTGCCCCCTATATCTTGTCAGTTGTCTTTGCTATTCTCATTCTTGTACTTTCACCTAAAAGACAAGTCTCCTACTGTTTCTCTGCCCTGAGATTCACCCACTCCCAATCATTTCACATACTACATTCAGATAAGTTTTGGTAACACAATCCTCCTCATGTTACCCTTCTGTTCTAAAGGTCTTAATTGTTTGTTTCTGACTATCCAGTGTTCTCCATTTGAAACAACTTTTGCAAAGATTATGACAGTGAGAGAAATCTAACATGGCTGACTCCATCTCGCTTGTAGCTTCAAAGGCCGGCTGTCTTCTGTCACTCCTGGGTATAGGCAAAGCTAATCATGGAAGGAATTTATAGTTTAACCTTAAAGCATGGATGGTAACAGTCCTTCCAAAATTAAACTGCCTTTCTAAAACTAATGAAAGGCCACAAGGTTAGGATTATAAGAGGCGCCTGAATTCTGCTAAGATGTAGGCAGAGTTTCTATAATCCTTTACTGCTGAAGAGTCATGCAGCCGGAGGTCACATGATGTGTGACTTCCCTAATTGCTCTTACAGATAACATAGCTACTGTAGATCCTGAGGATGGCCTTTTGAAATGTCTTTTCAGACTTTTGCATTTCTGATGACTGTCTGACTCTACTTGTCCCAGGATTCAAGACTCAGACCCAAGACTCAACTGAACCAGTCCTGTGGCCCAGGAGACCCAGAGTTGGACTCAGTGCTAGAGAACCATTTTCGACACCCCCAGCATGGCATCCCCAACCAATCAGCAGCACCCTATTCCCTAGTCCCCTGTTCACCCAGCTATCCTTGAAAAACCCTAACCTCCAAGCCATCAGAAGGGATCAGGAGTTTTGTTTTTTTTGTTGCCTTTTTTATTGAGACGAAGTCTCGCTGTGTCACCAGGCTGGAGTGCAGTGGCATGATCTCGGCTTGCTGCAACCTCTGCCTCCTGGGTTCAAGCGATTCTCCTGCCTCAGCCTCCCAAGTAGCTGGGACTAGAGGTGAGCGACACCACACCCAGCTAATTTTTGTATTTTTAGTACAGACAAGGTTTCAGCGTGTTGGCCAGGACAGTCGTGATCTCTTGACCTCGTGATCCATCTACCACAGCCTCCCCAAGTGCTGGGATTACAGGTATGAGCCACTGTGCCTGACCAATCAAGAGTTTTATCAGGAGACTAATCTGAATAACTGCAGTTCTCTCACATGGACTGGCCTTGTGTCAAACTCTTTACTGCAATGCCATGGTCTCAGTGAACTGGTTTTGTCTGTGCAGCAGGCAACAAACTGCCAGGTGATTACACATCGCGACCATCTTTCCAGTCCTAAATCCTGATATTGCCTTCCTATATGTTTATATGCTTTAACTAAAACCAAACTGGATTTCTTGAACTACTTCCATTTATGAATTAACAATTCCTTTATTCTGGATTGCCACTTCTTTATTATCTCTGCCTTTCAAAAATTTAATCCAACTGAGAGAATTGCTAGCCACAAAGAAAAAATCTTGTTCCTTGCCTAATATGTTACCCCAAATAAAATATACTCAAAGATGTAAGAAAAGTAAAACCATAAGAATACTAGAAACAGAGAAAGCAGAAAAAGATTTCAACTTATAATTCTAGAATAGGAAGCCTTAAAGACCAAAAGAAAAATAAAAAATATTTAGAACTAATCTTGTATCTTTTTTTTTGAGACGGAGTCTCACTCTGTTGCCCAAGCTGGAGTACAGTAGTGCGATCTCGGCTCACTGCAACCTCTGCCTCACGGGTTCACACCATTCTCCTGCCTCAGCCTCCTGAGAAGCTGGGACTGACTACAGGTGCCTGCCACCACGCCTGGCTAATTTTTTGTATTTTTAGTAGAGACAAGGTTTCACCCTGTTAGCCAGGATGGTCTCAATCTCCTGACCTTGTTATCTGCCTGCCTGGGCCTCCCATAGTGCTGGGATTATAGGTGTGAGCCACCAGGCCTGGCCCTCTTTTTCTTTTCCTTTTTTTTTTTTTTTTTTGAGACGGAGTTTCACTTGTTGCCCAAGCTGGAGTACAATGGCGCAATCTTGGCTCACTGCAACCTCCGCCTCCTGGGTTCTGGCGATTCTCCTGCCTCAGCCTCCCAAGTAGCTGGGATTACAGTCACCCGCCACCACACCCGGCTATTTTTGTATTTTTAGTAGACATAGGGTTTCACCACGTTGGCCAGGCTGGTCTCGAACTCCTGTGCTCAGGTGATCCAGCCCATCTCAGCCTCCCAAAGTTCTGGGATTACAGGCGTGATCCACCACGCCCAGAGATGTCCCAGTCCTATCCCCTAGAACCTGCAAATGTTACTACACAGCAAAAAGACTTTGTAGATATGATTAAGGATCCTGAGATGGAGAGTAGCCTAGATTACCCAAGTAGACCCAATCTAATCACGAGAGTCCTTAAAAATAGAGAACTTTTCCCAGTTGTGGTGAATGGGAGACATGACAATGAAAGAAGGTTAAGAAACAACATTGCTGATTTTGAAGCTACAGAAGGGAGCCAGGAAAAGGAAACATTCTTCCCTAGAGCCTCCAGAAAGCAACACAGCCCTGCCAACACCTTGATTTTGGCCCAGGAAGACCCATGTTGAATTTCCGACCCACAGAACAGTAGAATAATACATTCACATTGTTTAAAGCCACTAGGTTTGTGGTAATTTGTTACAGCAGCAACAGAAAACATATATTAAAGAAATTAGCTCTTTATGCTCAGGCTGGTGGTGCCATTGTCAACAGTAATGACACTATATAAATATACATGAGGCTAAGCTACTCACAGCTAGCTGAGGCAAAATGGGGATAGGCTGTTTTGTGGGGAGTGGAGTGGGCAGGCGCAAATGAAGGTTAAGTTTTTCTTTTCTGACCTTCCCACAGCCTAGCCACACAAGAAGACAGGATTTCTCCATTCATTCAGGATAGAAAACCAAGGTCAGAGGTAAGGTGGAAAATGAAACATAACGTATGGTCCCTGATATCTCTTGGTTGAGAACTATTACAAAAACTGTCATCTCTATCATATCCTGTAGAGGAGAATCTAGTATAGAACCTAGTATAGAAGAACAGTCTTGCTCTCCTCTTTTCCTCCCACAAGCCAGAGGACATGAATTTTCTCCCCTTCCTACTAACTTTGAAACAAGCTATCAAAAAAACACAGGAAGTCATACGCCACCAAGGCACCTATATTCTTTAACTATCTCCTCTGGCTTAGTTAGCTTCACACTATATTCCTTGTCGGAATTCCTCGAGTTTGTATATTAGATGAAAAATATACATAACAGGTAATTAAATGCATGCAATAAAACTGAATTATAAAAGCTTATAAATCTGAATTAGGTTTTATCAATAGTTTAATTTTTAATATTTTATATGCCTATCCGTTGAGGCGATACAAAGGATATAAAATAGTAATGCTGTGGTTAAGGTAATTGTAAACATTACCTTAGAGTACTATAATGTCATTGCTAATAGAGCACCGGTTACTAACTTGCACAAGTTACTCAACATCTGTGTCAGTTTCTCTGTCTGTATCCGCCCTACCAACATCAGAAGTCTACAGAGTTGTAAGGTATTATCCATTAATATACATAGAATACTCTCCAGAGCTCTAATAATATTATCACATTACGATGACACTGTCATATAATTAATACAAATGTAGGAAGTATTTTAAAATAATGTAGTAATATCAGTTCTTCAGTAAAAAGATACTGCATTTTAACACAGATGCTAAAATCAGATAAACCAATTACTCTCCAAAGATCTGGTTATTAGTTTTTTAGCATATCAAACCACCCAAGAATACTTTTCAATAAAATCTTAAGAACTTGTACTAACTGTATTTATAAAAGTATTAAGGGTCATTAACTGTAATTTTAAAAGATAAAATACAATAACTTACCTATTATTACCACAGGAAAAGTCACTGATGAATCTTCCAGTAAAGAAGTTTCTTCAACTAATGGCATCGCTTTAACTTTTCGCCCTAAATTATCACCAAAGTATTGCACTAAGGAATTAAAAATCTCTCCTTCAGTTTCAGTGTCACTATAGTTTCTTTTAAAAAAAGGGAATAAAAAGAGATATAGTCAATATAGCTTTTATAAAAATCAATCTCTACTCTGAGTTTATTTAGACATAAAATATTTTAATCATTCCATAAAAGAAGCAAAGAAAATCCTTCTGATTAATGCTTTCAAATTAGTAGCTTCGCTACATGTCAACCTATACCAACTTGAAGGCCAAATATCCCCAATATTAATAGCCGCTTTTCTCAAAAGTCCCAAGTATTAATAGCTGCTTTTCTCTCACAAGTATCTTCTAGGCAAATCTCTATGAAATAAGCAGCTCTCTCATGATCAAAGACAGCATTGTGTTGAGGAGTTTATAATTCTCTGAAACTAGCCTAGAAATGGCTAGTTTCTCCTCTACATCTTTCTTTTTAAAAGGCGAGTGCATTAAAGACAACATATAGTCATACACATTTTAAGAAAAAGTTACGGTATTTATATATTATAAATTGTGCATTTTGGTATAAGAAATTAGGTTTATACATTTTTATTCAAAAAATATACTACATACATACATATATATATATATATATATATATATATTTTTTTTTTTTTTTGAAACAAGATCTTGCTCTGTCACCCTGGCTGGAGTGCAATGGCACAAGCCTGGCTCACTGCAGCCTCCACCTCTTGGGCTCATGTCATCCTCTTGCTTCAGCCTCCAGAGGAGCCGGGGCTACAGGTGTGCCACCACACTTGGCTAATTTAAAAAATATTTTTTGGTAGAGATAGGATCTCGCTATGTTACCCAGACTTCCAATATATATTAAAATAATATCTAAATGTTATTTTCCAATTTTTCTTTCTCAATTGGCTCTCTAGAAATTAATTTTAGCATTCTCACATTTTCATGCAATACATGGAGTATCTCCTGCACACAGGTAATGTTCTGCATTATACTACAGATTACTTTAGAATAGAATCCCTTAATTTTATCTTCATATAGTCAGCAACAGCCACAATGTCTGGAAGTATTAAGTACCTACTAGTGGGTAAGTGTGTTTATTACTACTCTCAAATGATAAATAAGCATGGGATGGATCAGTTATTTCACAGGACTGAACTCACTGATCCCAGAGGAGGTTGATAAATAGAAAAGAATCAGGCAGAGACAGGAATTTCTACTTCCCTATAACCTTCAGAGTTCCCAATCTACCCTAAGATAGGGCAGACTTCCTCAGGACACACTGAGAGCTTTCTTGAAGCAAAGAAAGTAACCTGTACCCCAAATATTTGGTTTCCTCTTACACAGCCTCTTTTGACCAAAACAGACACCAATCAGACCTGGCTACTATGGGAAACCCCTCCTCACAGTGCAAGCCTACCCTTGGGAGGAAGTTTTATATGCTCAATCCATCTATTTCTGACTCATTCCAACTACTGCCTCTGATCAGATCCAGATGCATTGGCTGTCTTGCCTGTGCCTGCTTCTACCTCTTGGCAACTGCATTTAATATGTTTTATATTCTGCTCTGTCCCTGGTATTTCTCCAAAGGATGTGCAAAGGTTAGGTTCTCCTGCACCTTTGGAGGCTTCTGATCAAAGTCATTTTGATTAGAAACCTCCAAACCACTGCTCAAAGAAATCACAGATGACAAAAACCACTGCGTAATGAAATCAGAGGTGACGGGAATGGGAAAACATTCCATATTCATGGGTAGGATGAATCAGTATCATTAAAATGGCCATACAAACTCATACAAACTGCCCAATTTATAGATACAATGCTATTCTCATTAAACTCCCGGTGACATTCTTCAAAGAACTAGAAAAAACTATTTTAAAATTCTTATGAAACCAAAAAAGAGCCTAAATAGCCAAGGCAATCCTAAGTGAAAAGAACAAAGCAGGAAGCATCACCTCACCTGACTTCAGACTATCCTACAGGGCTACAGTAACCAAAACAGCATGGTACTGGTACAAAAACAGACACACAGACCAATGGAAGAGAAAACCCAGAAATAAGACCGCACACCTGCAACTATCTGATCCTTGACAAACCTGACAAAAATAAGCAATGGGGAAAGGATTCCCTATTCAATAAATAGTGCTGGGATAACTAGTTAGCCATATGCAGAAGATCTAAACTGGATACCTTCCTTATACCACCTACAAAAAGTAACTCTAGATGGATTAAAGACTCAAATATAAAACCCCAAACTATATAAACCCTGGAAGACAACCTAGGAAATACCATTCAGGACACAGGCACAAGCAGTTTCATGAGGAAGACACCAAACGCAATTGCAACAAAAGCAAAAAAAAAATGACAAATGCTATCTAATTAAACTAAAGAGCTTCTGCACAGCAAAAGAAACTATTAATAAACAGACAACCAACAGAATGGGAGAAAATTTTTGCAAACTGTGCATCCAACAAAGGTCTAATATCCAGCATCTATGAGGAACTTAAATTTATAAGAAAAAACAACCCCATAGAAAAGTGGGCAAAGGACATGAACAGACACTTCTCAAAAGAAGACATACATGCAGCCAACAATCATATGAAAAAAAGTTCAACATCACTCATTAGAGAAACGCAAACCAAAACCACAATGAGACACCTTCTAACACCAGTCAAAATGGCTATTAAAAAGTCAAAAAATAACAAATGCTGACAAGGTTATAGAGAAAAGGGAATGCTTATATGTTGTGGGGAGTGTATTAGTTCAGCCATTGTGGAAGACAGTGTGGTGATTCCTCAAAGACCTAAAGACAGAAATACCAGTCGACCCAGCAATCCCATTACTGGGTATATACCCAAACGAATAAAAAGCATTCTATTATACAGACACATGCACGTGTACATTCACTGCAGCACTATTCACAATAGCAAAGGCATGGAATCAACCTAAACGCCCATCAATGGTACATATGTACCACAGAATACTATACAGCCACAAAAAAGAATGAGATCAGGTCCTTTGCAGGGACATGGATGGAGCTGGAGGCCCTTATCCTTAGCAAACTAACACAGGAAGAGAAAACCAAAGACCACATGTTGTCACTTACAAGGGGGAGCTAAATGAGGAGAACACATGGACACACAGAGGGGAACAACACACACTGGGACCCACCTGAGGATGAAGGGTGGGAGAAGGGAGAGGATCAAGAAAAACAACTAATGCAAGTTTGTTCAACCCACATGCGGCCCAGGATGGCTTTGAATGTGGCTCAACACAAATTTGTCAACTTTCTTAAAACGTTATGATTTTCTTGCCATTTTTTTTTTTAAGCTCATCAGCTATCATCAGTGTGAGTGTATTTTATGTGTGGCCCAAGACAATTCTTCCAATGTGGTCCAAGGAAGCAAAAAGACTGGACATCCCTGACTAATGGGTACTAGGCTTAACACCTGGGTGATGAAACAAACTCCCATGACACGTTTCCCTATGTAAGAAACCTGAACCTGTATCCCTGTACTTAAAAGAAAAAACAGAATATTAAGTTTTTCAATCCATGAACATAGAATTCCTTTTCATTTATTTAGACCTTTAATTTCTCTCAACATTTTGTAGTTTTCAGTGTACAACTACTGGATTTTTTATTAAATTTATTCTTAAGTATATCATTTTTTGATGCTATTATATAAATGAAATACCTTTGTTAATTTCATTTTCAGATTATTCAATGTTAATGTATAGAAATACAATTCACTTTTGTATGTTGATTTTGCATCCTGCAATATCGCTGAATTTATATATTAGGTCTAGTAGTTTTTTGCATGTGCAGCCCTCAAACAATGAGGAACCAAAGTTTAGTTTATCCAAATTCTCTACACATTAGCTTATCTAAATTTACATAGTATAGGAAATTTGCTCTGATTTTTCAGGAGCCACTGGTATAAACTCTGTGATAAACTATTTGTAGTAAACCTGCCTACTATTTGATAGTGGTTTAACACAAAGAAAAACAAGGAAACAAAAAACGGAAAGTGTGATTCACTGGTTTTACATAAAACATTAATGAAACAAGACTTTTAGTAATTACTCTTTCTAAAAAATTCAGAGTTTAAGTTATAAATTTAGTATTGCTGTACATGTTTTATAGTACATGCACAGTGTATCACAGGTCTATGAACACAGTATATCACAGGTCTATGTTAATCTCTAGATTTCCAATTTGATATTTGCTCTACTTAAAACAAGAGCTTATTTTGAGTAATAAAAATCTACTTTTTCTTCGAGGCACAAATTAAAATTGGAAAATACGTACAATTATATTTAGCAACTAGTAAAGAACAGCACTTTACATGCAAAATTAGTTACTCTATTGTTAGGAAGCAAGTTAAAAGCCTATTTGACATTTAAGATACTTTTAGAGGCCTTCCATTTTTTGTTTTTGAAACATTACAGCACAAAGTTTCAGAGAACATTTCAAAGGATAGGGGGGACATAGTATCAGGATAACAAAAAGACTTTTTCCATACCATAGCAGTACTTGTTTAAATGATCAAACTAAAATGAAATGTTTTACTAACTGAATTTTTATAGTCTTTGGAACCATGATCCTAAAATTTACCAAATTTATACTACCACATGGAAAGAAAGTTCTAAAGCCACAAATGAAGTCAGTCACACTCTTCATCTTCCAGAACACGAAGAGGTTTTTTCCTTTGGAAAGTTAGTGGACAGTTGTCTCACTACTTATCCATTTAGATGTTAGACAATACAGATGTCACAACCTGTTTTATAATCTGTTTTGTTTTTTGTTTTTGTTTTTGTTTTTTTTGAGACAGAGTCTCACTCTGTCGCCCAGTTGGAGTGCAGTGTTGCGATCTCAGGTCACTGCAACCTGTCTCCTGGGTTCAAGCTATTATCCTGCCTCAACCTCCCGTGTAGCTGGGATTACAGGCACACACCACCCTGCCCGGCTATTTTTGTGTTTTTAGTAGAGATGGGGTTTCACCATGTTGGCCAGGCTGACCTGAACTCCTGACCTGAAACTGGTCGAGAAATAGCATTGGTAAATCTGAAACATATTCCTGAAGGAGCTGGTAAACAATTAAAAAAAAAAAAAAAAAAACTTTAGACACAACAGAACTATTTTTGCAATAAAAAGTGTGGTTTATTAATCATAATGTTTATCTCTGGCAGCTAGTTTGTTTTCCTTTCTGTCCCTCAAGACCAAAACATAGGAAATACTTTGTTTTCACTCCCTACTCCAAATTTCTGTGCACGGCAGGAAGCAAATGGTATTCACCACCTAGTATTAGTCAAAAGAATATGAATCCTACACTGTGTATCAAAAGGTGTCAAATAGCTTTCACACAATATTTTCTGAAAGGCATGTTAGTTTCTCATGGGCTTTATTTAGTTTAAGAAGTTTCACTAGGGGAACCTATTTCCTAAAACTTTCCATAGTGAATCTGACACTTTCAAATCGCTGTCTTAGTACTGTCAACAAATTTGCCTAGAAGTTAAAATCAAGCAGTTTATTACATGAAACAACTTTTCCTTAATATCCACAACTTAGAGACTCATTCTAAACTACTGAGAGGTTAGACAAGCTTGGATTATCGCTATTACAAAAGAAGTTCCGAACTTTCTCTGTGCCTTACATCTCTTTTATTATAGGACGACGCTTCTTAACCTCTTCTCTGAATACTGTTCTTAAATATACACAGGATTTACAAGAAAACCAATTATATTAAAACAGTCATAAAAAGTAAACGTGATATACATGTGCATGTGCTTCTCTGTTGCATTCAATAAATTCAGTGATGTGTTACTATAATTTTGAAGAACTAAGTATAAACAGTATTTCTATATTTACAACTGCAATGTGATATAAACATATTTATGATCTCTACTGATGACAGTCACAGATACCACTGATTTGTTGCTTATGTTTGTAACTGAATATTAGTTTTTAAAATTTAGTGAAATGATATACCTTTCTTTCCATCCAAGTTCACGGGTTACCTAAATTCCATCAATGAAACCCATTATTTAGGAACGCTTGATCAGAATTTCATATTTTACCAGGGAAGAAGTCTTACATAGAATTATTCTGGAACATCAGTATATGTAAAGCAAGGTACTAAAGTATTCCCTATGCTTAACAATTCTTCACCCCAGGGTTAAAATCAGTTTCTAGTGTCTGGTCTTTCCATCAGTGACTGAGGTGTTGACCATTTAAATGTGCTAGATCTAGAAAACATACTTTAATTTTAGAAACGTATTATATTTTATCACCCCTAAAACCTTTCCCCATAAGGTGACTGTAAAATCGCCTCATTCTTTAAATTTCTACAACACACACGGCTTATCATGGCTAACATCTTAACAAGGCAAAATCTGTTTGTGACTAGATGACACTGAAATGTAGTTCCCTACCTTCCTTCCACTCATTACATTATTTAGAAGACTTTTTAATAATTTTTTTTTTAGGGAGGCAGACACTTCGTAGAACCCTTCACTAAAACTTTGCACTACTGGGAAGTCTCAGCTCGCCGTAACCGACTCAGTCCGGGCCTAGCCGGTCCCGCAGTCCCGTGACCCGCGCGGTCCAGCGCGAGAAAAGGCAACAACAGCGCAGGGCTCCCCGGAGCAAGGACCCCGCCACACCGCATCCCACCCCACCCCCACGCCAGGCAGGACGGCCGAGGCGGTCCAGGCGCTTGCCCTCCGTCCCGGTCCCGGCCCGGGCCAGGCCAAAGAGCTCGAGAGTGCGGCATCCACGCCTGCTCCCCTCCCATCCCCGGCGAGGAAGTCACCTGAAATGACCGGCCAGGGAACAGCGGCAGCACCACACGGGCATGGAGCGTTGCGCGAGGGGCGCCCGAGCGCGGCCGCCGTGGCCGCCTCCGCCTCCCCCGGCGAGGCTGCCCGCTCGGGGCGCCCGCTCGCTCGGGGTCGCGGGGTCTGCCGGGCGCCCCTGCCTCGCGCCTCGCCGTTGCCGCGGCTGCCCCGGCTCTGTGGCGCCGGAGTCCTCTTCCAGATAGCGGCTTCCGCTCCTCGCCTGCAAGGAGCCAAGCGCCGGAGGCGGGTAATCTCGGGGCGCCGCGATAGGGGCGGAGCGGGGCGGGGACGCTGCGACGGCGGCGGCGGCGGCGCGCGGGCCCCTCCTCGCAGGTGCGGCGGCGGCGGGCGAAGTCTGCGATTGGTGGAGCCGCGGCCCGGGCAAGGGGCCGGGCCTGACGGAGCCGAGGCTGCGCGGGCAGGGGGCCGAGGTCTGCCGGTAAACCGCGCTGCTCCAGCGGCGGCAATAGGGACCTGGACCTCGGTCTGCGCCCCGCTGCCCCTCTGCGTGCGACTTGGTGAGGCCGGTGGGTGCGCGTCGAGAGGGCCGAGGGACGAGCGGAATAGAAGCTGCTGCGAACTCGGGCCACCCAAATGGCCCGGCGGAGGTCCCTGCGTAAGGCGCGGCCTCGGCCACCTCGCCGAGGACCCCGGTAGGGGTCGAGCTTCCCACGCCTGAGAACCCACCTTTGGGTATATCCTCGCGCTGCCTGGGTGCAGACGCCGGGAGCTTCCGGGTGCCTCTCCCCCTGACCGCCGCATCACAGTCACCTGGGGAACTCACCAAACCACAGGTGCCCGGGACCCGCCCCCCACGGTTCTTTTATGGAAGTCCCGCTTCCGGGAAGAGGTCATCCTCTCTTCTTCGTGTCTCTCAAACACGCACAAGTGTAGGAATTACCAGCACGCTGGGAGAAAATCCAGGTGCTCATAAGACCTGCACCAGACCACACGGTCAGTGTGAGGAAGGGCAGGAACCCCTGCTGCTTTTTAAGCCCCTGCAGGCGTTTGTGATGCAGTAGGGAGTTAGAAAAGTACTCAGTAGTGAGTGTCCTTATTCGGTTTGCCAAAAATTAAAGGTGGGGAGGACAAAAACCAGGAGAGATTGATGGCATCTACTTTTCTACGGAAATGTCTAGCTCCGCTTCCAAAAAAAAGCCGTATTTTTGTGCTTAAAATGTACGTATGTTTATATCTTTCAACATAATTTTGTAAAACAAATGTTAAGTTTTACTGAATGTTGTCACTGAACAAACTTGTGATGAGCAGGTATTTTAGAGTCTTGGGAGCTTAAAAGAAAATCATAGGCCTCAGACTGCCACCAGGGTTATGCAATCCAAGAGTATATTAACCACTTTTAAGAATTATATGTTTTTCTCTTTTTTGAGCTTTTGTCGGTTTGACACGTTCATTTCATTTGAATGTTGGTTCTGAAAATGAAGCATGTAGTTAACTTTTCCATTAACATACATAATAGCATTTTAAAGTACCTAAATTCCTCTTGGAAGGCCGAGGCAGGCGGATCACCTGAGGTTAGAAGTTCCAGACGAGCCTGACCAACATGGTGAAACCCATCTCTACTAAAAATATAAAAACTAGCCCCGGGCGTGGTGGCACGCGCCTGTAATCCCAGCTACTCAGGAGGCTGAGGCAGGAGAATCGCTTGAACCTGGCAGGCGGAGGTTGCAGTGAGCTGAGATCGCGCCATTGCACTCAGCCTGGGCCAGAGTCAGACTCCGTCTCAAAAAATAATAATAAAGTACCTGGCAGGGCGCGGTGGCTCACGCTTGTTATCTCAGCACTTTGGGAGGCCGAGACGGGCGGATCACGAGGTCAGGAGATCGAGACCACGGTGAAACCCCGTCTCTACTAAAAATACAAAAAATTAGCCGGGCGTGGTGGCGGGCGCCTGCCTGTAGTCTCAGCTACTCCGAGAGGCTGAGGCAGGAGAATGGGGTGAACCCGGGAGGCAAAGCTTGCAGTGAGCCAAGATCACGCCACTGCACTCCAGCCTGGGCGACAGAGCGAGACTGCGTCTCAAAATAAATAAATAAATAAAGTACCTAAATTCCTAAAAGCAGTGCTTAATTCTGCAGCACATATACTGAAATTAGAACGATATAGAGATAAGCATGGCCCCTGCCCAAGGGTAACACGCAAATTCGTGAAGCGTTCCATATTTTTAAATATATACACCTACTATGTAACCAAAAAAAATTAAAAATAAACACATAAATTCCTGAAAGCTATGCCAATCCAATCCAGATAATTCTTTTAATTTTTAATTTTTATTTTTTGTGGGTACATGATATATGTATATATGGGGTACATGAGATTTTGATACAGGCATACAATAAGTAATAATCACATCAGGGTACATGGAGTGTCCATCACCTCAAATATTTATCCTTTCTTTGTGCTACAAACAATCCAATTATACTTAGTTATTTTAAAATGTTCAGTGAATTATCGTTTAGTCACTCTCGTGATGTCAAATACTAGATCTAATTCTGTCTATACTTTTGTACATATTAACCATCCCCACTCTGCTGCTTAATTCCCCACTACCTTGCCCAGCCTTGTAACCATCATTCTACTCTGTTAGTTCCGTTGTTTTAATTTTTAGCTCCCACAAGTAAGTGAGACTGTGCAGTTTGTCATTCAGTACCTGGCCTATTTCACTTAACGTAATGACATCAGTTGCATCCATTTTGTTGAAAATAACAGGATCTCATTCATTTTTATGGCTGAATGCTACTATGTTGTGTACATAAACCACATTTTCTTTATTTGTCTGTTGATGAACACTTAGGTTGTTTCCAAATCTTGGCTGTTGTGAATAGTGCTGCAATAAACATGGGAGTGCCAGTATATCTTAGATATACTGATTTCCTTTCTTTGGGGTATATACCTATCAGTGGCATTGCTGGATCATGTGGTTGCTCTACTTTTAGCTTTTTGAGGAATATCCAAACTATCCTCCATAGTGGCTGTACTAATTTACATTCCTGCCAACAGTGTACAAGGGTTCTCTTTTCTCCCACATCCTCATCAGCATTTGTTATTGCCTGTCTTTTGGATATAGGCCATTTTAATTATGATGAAATGATATCTCATTGTAGTTTTGATTTGCATCTCTCTGATGATGAGTGATGTTGAGCACCTTTTCATATACTTATTTGTCATTTGTATGCCTTCTTTTGATAAATGTCTATTCACATCTTTTGTCCATTTGAAATTTTTTTTTTAAAGAGATAGGGTCTTGCTCTGTCACCCAGGCTGGAATGCAGTGGTTTGATCGTAGCTCACTGCAGCTTCAAACTCCTGGGCTCAAGTAATCCCCCCACTTCAGCCTCCTGAGTAGCTGGGACTAGAGGTGTGCACCACCACACCTGGCTAAATTTTCTTTTAATTTTTTTTTTTTTTTTTTTGGGGGGGAGATGGGGTCTCTACAGAAAAACAAAACAAAAAAAAATGGTCTTGAACTCCTGGCCTCAAGTGATCCTCCTGCCTTGGCTTACCAAAGTGCTGGGATTACAGGTGGGAACCATGGTGCCTGGCCCTTTTGTCCTTTTTAAACTCATATTATTACAATTTTTCCTATTAAGTTGTTCATGCTCCTTATATGTACTGGTTATTAATCCCTTGTCAGATGGATAGTTTGAAAATATTTTTTTCCCGTTCTGTGGATTGTCTCTTTGTTAATTGTTTCCTTTGTGGTGCAGAAGCTTTTTATCTTGATGTGGTCACATTTATCCATATTTGCTTTGGATGCCTGTGCTTTCAGGGTATTACTCAGCAACTCTTTTGCCTAGCCCAGTGTCCTGGAGAGCTTCCTCAATGTTTTAGTAGTTTCATAGTTTCAGATCTTAGATTTAAGTCTTTAATCTGTTTTGATTTGATTTGTGTGTGTGGTGAGAGATAGAGGTCTAGTTTCATTCTTCTGCATATGGCTATCCAGTTTTCCCAGCACCATTAATTAAACAGACTGTCGTTTCTCCAATGTGTATTCTTGGCACCTTTGTTGAAAATGACTGTAGGTATATGGAGTTGTTTCTGGGTTCTCTATTCTGTTCCATTTTTTTTTTTTTTTGAAATGGAGTCAGCCTCTGTCACCCAGGCTGGAGTGCAGTGGCAAGATCTCGGCCCACTTTTACCTCCACCTCTTGGGTTCAAGCGATTCTTCTTCTTCAGCCTCTCAAGTAGCTGGGATTACAAGTGCGTGCCACCACGCCTGGCTAAGTTGAGTATTTTTAGTAGAGACATGGCTTAACCATGTTGGCCAGACTGGTCTCGAACTCCCGGCCTCAAGTGCCGCCTTGGCCTCCCAAAAGTGCTCAAAGTGCTGGGAATACTGATGTGAGCCACCATGCCCAGCTAATTTTTGTACTTTTGGTAGAGACAGGGTTTCACCATGTTGGCCAAGCTGATCTCAAACTGACATCAAGGAATCCACATGCCTCGGCCTCCTAAAATGCTTAGATTACAGGCATGAGCCACTGTGCCTGGCCCTCTTCCACTGATCTTTATGTCTGTTTTTATGCCAATACCATGTCATTTTGGTCACTATAGCTCTGTAGTATAATTTGAAGCCTGGTAATGTGATTCGTCCAGTTTTGTTCTTTTTACCCAGGATAGCTTTAGCTATACTGAGTCTTTTGTGGTTCTATATAAATTTTAGAATTTTTTTTTCTATTTATGTGAAGAATGTCATAGGTATTTTGATAGAGATTGCATTTAATCTGTAGATTGCTTTGGGAAATATGGACGGTTTAACAATGTGGATACTTGCAATCTGTGAACATGGAATATCTTTCCATTTTTTTGTGTCCTCATCAATTTCTTATAGTTTTCACTGTAGAGATCTTTCACTTCTTTGGTTAATTTCTGGGTAATTAATTTTATTTCTAGGTATTGTAAATGGAATTACTTCCTTGATTTCTTTTTCAGATTGTTCACTGTTGACAATAGAAATGCTACTGATTTTTATGTGTTGGTTTTGTATCTGCAACTTTACTGAATTTGTTTATCAGATCTAATAGTTTTTTGGTGGAGTCTTTAGGTTTTTCCAAAGGTAAGATCACATCATCTGAAAAGGATAATTTGACTTCTTTGTTTCCGATTTGGATGCCCTTTATTTCTTTCTTTTGTCTGATTGCTCTAGCTAGAACTTCTGGTGCTATGGTGAATAACAGTGGTGAAAGTGGGCATCTTTGTCATGTCCCAGGTATGAGAGGAAAGGCTTTAAATTTTTCCTCATTCAGTATGATACTAGCTGTGGATCTGTTGTATATAGATTTTATTATGTTGAGTTTTATACCCAGTTTTTTTAGGGTTTTTATCATGAAGGGATGTTGAATTTTAATTAAAATGATCATATGGTGTTTGTCCTTCATTCTGTTGATATGATGTGTCACATTGTTTTGCATATGATGAATCATTCTTGCATCTGAGATAAATCCCTCTTAGTCATGATGAATGATCTTTTTAATGTATTGTTGAATGCACTTTGCTAGTATTCTGTTGAGGATTTTTGCATCAGTATTCATCAGTGATATTGGCCTGCAGTTAATTTTTTATTTTTATTTATTTATTTTGATGTGTCTACCTGGTTTTGGTAACAGGGTAATACTGGCCTCATCGAGTGAGTTTGCAAATATTCCCTCGTCTTCTATTTTTCAGAATAGTTTGAGTAGAATTGGTATTAGTTCTTCTTTAAATGTTTGGCAGAATTCAGCAGTGAAGTCATTGGGTCCCAGGCTTTTCTTTGCTGGAAGATTTTTTTATTATGGCTTTGATCTCATTACTTGTTATTGATCTGCTCAGTTTTTGGATTTCTTCATGGTTCAATTCTGGTAGGTTGTATGTGTCTAGGAATTTATTCATTTCTTCTAGGTTTTTCAATTTATTGGCATATAGTTGCTCATAGTAGCCACTAATGATGCTTTGAATTTCTGCAGTA
This sequence comes from Symphalangus syndactylus, assembly GCF_028878055.3. Taxonomy (NCBI): domain Eukaryota; kingdom Metazoa; phylum Chordata; class Mammalia; order Primates; family Hylobatidae; genus Symphalangus; species Symphalangus syndactylus. The sequence continues at coordinate 88,467,559 of NC_072429.2, read as the reverse complement.
TTAGTTATAATGTCTCCTTTTTTGTCTTTGATTTTATTTATGTGGATCTCTTTTTTTCTCAGTCTGGCTAAAGGTTTGTCAGTTTTATCTTTTCAGAAACCAACGTTTTGTTTCATTCATCTTGTTTATTCCTCGTTTCAATTCCATTGATCTCTGCTCTGATCTTTATTATTTCTTTTCTTCTACTAATTTGCAGTTGGTTTGCCTTTGCTTTTCTAGTTCTTTAAAATGAATCATTAGTTTATTTGAAGTTTTTCTACTTTTTTGATTATAGTATATAGCTATAAACTTTCCTGTTAGTACTGCTTTTGCTGTATTCCATAGGTTTTGGTATATTGAGCTTCCATTATCATGTGTTTCAAAAAAAGTTCCAGTTTTCATCTTAATTTCTTCATTGACTCAGTGGTCATTCAGGAGCATATTGTTAATTTCCATGTGTTTGTATAGTTTCAAAAATTCCTCCTGTTATTAATTTCTAGTTGTATTCCACTGTGGTCTGAGAAGATAGTTTGTATTATTATACTTTAAATTTTTGAATGCTTTAAGGAAATGTTATGTAAATATCTATTGGGTCCATTTGTTGTATCATGCAGATTAAGTCCAATGTTTCTTTGTGGAATTTCTGTTTGGATGATTCATTCAGTGCTCAAAGTGGAGTGTTGAAATGTCCCCAGCTATTATCCTATTGGAGTCCATCTCTCTTTAGCGCTAGTATTTGCTTTAGGTATCTGTTTGCTCCAGTGTTGGGTGATATGTATTTAAAATTATTATATCCTCTTGCTGAATTGCCCTGTTTATCATTATATAATGAGCTTCTTTGTCTCTTTTTATAGTTTTTGTCTTCAAATCTATTTTGGATGATATAAGTATATCTATTCCTGCTCTTTTCTGGTTTCCGTTTTCATGGAATATCTTTTTGAATCCTTTTATTTTCAGTCTATGTATTTCTTTATAAGTGAAGTATGTTTCTAGTAGGCAACAGATTGTTGTGTCTTGTTTTTATCCATTCAGCCCTGTATGTCTTTGGATTGGAGATTTTAGTCCTTTCACATTCAACGTTACTATTGTCAAGTAAGGTCGCACTCCTGCCGTTTTATTGTTTTCTGGTTCTTTTGTGGTCTTCTCTTCCTTCTTTCCTTCCTTCCTGTCTTCCTTTTAGTGAAGGTGATTTTCTCTAGTGGTATGTTTTAATTTCTTGCTTTTTGTTTTTTTGTGTGTCCATTGTATGTTTTTTGATTTGAGATTACCATGAGGCTTGCAAATAACATCTTATTACCCATTATTTTGAACTCATGAGAACTTAACACTGATTGCGTAAACAAACAAGCAAGCAAAAGAAAACTAATAAAAACTCTACCCTTTAATTCAGTCTCCCTGCTTTTTAACTTTTTCATTTCTATTTATATCTTATTGTATTATCTATGTCTTGAAAAGTTATTGTAATTATTATTTTTGAACTTAAATGAGCTTTGCCCCTACAGTTTGGTCTCAGAGGACAGAAAGAAAAATACCAAGGAGGCTTCTTGCTGAAAAGCACAATTTATTTTTGTGACTATTGTAGCAGTCAGGTTCAGTTACAGAGAATAGAATTCATAGAAATCACCCTATGTGCTCTATAAAGATAAAAAGAATTTCTCAAGAAGTATTACATATTCTACTGAATCATAGAAGGGCTGAAGAAACATAGAACTCTGAGAAAAATTCCTAGAGTCACACTATAAGAGCAAGCCACCAAAGAAGCCACTGCCTGTCTCTGAACAAAAAGCTGCGTACAAAATCAGAAAGCTTCGGCTACAGCTGCTGACTCCAGAATTATACTGGACATGCAACATTTTAATTTTTTTATTGTCTGTGTCCCTCTACTACAAAGTCAGTTCAAGAAGTCAGGAATTTTTTTTCTTTGTTCACTGTTGTATACACAGTACTGAGAATGAATCTTGACTTGTAGTAGGAGTGAATACTCACAGTCATAGGTAGCACTCACCCACTAAACCCAGCTGAGCTGATGTTGGGTAAACCTTTTAACTAAATGGAAGGGATAAACATGAGTCATGAGAGATTTATTTCTCCGTCTCATAGTCTGTAAGGTCAGTTGGTAGGCTCAATTTGCATTACTACAAGATTAAAGAAAAGAGGAAAAGTAGAGAACAACAGAGAAAGAAAAGATAAATCCTAAGAATTTATATCTTCAACATCAGAATAGTAGAAGTTCCAGAAAGTTAGAAAAAGTGGTTGGATGAAACTTGCTTAATAAGAAAAAAATTTCAGAACTAAAGGGAAACATGATTCTGCAAATGTAGAAGACCTACTGAGTACTGAACAGAAAAAAGAAAAATATGTATATACATAGATATGTCATGAAAGTTAAGGATAGCAAGAATGAAGAGAGGATTCTAAAAGCTTCTAGGAAGAAAGTTCAAGTACTCCATAAAGGAATGAGAATCAGGCTGGCAACAAACTTTTGAGTGAGTGTTAAGATACAAGAAACCCTAAAAGTTCCTAGGAGAAATGACTTTAAACTTAGAATTCCTTTTTTTTATTTGGTCCACACAGGGTGTAACTTTGTTGCCCAGGCTGGTGTACAATGGCCCAGTCATGGCTCACTAAAGCCTTGACTTCCTGGGCTTAAGTGATCTGGGCTTAAGGGCTCTGCCTTCTCAGTAGCTGGGACTACAGGCGTAAGCCACCATGCCAGCTAATTTTTTTATTTTTAATAGAGACAGGGCCGGGCACAGTGGCTCACACCCAGCACTTTGAGAGGCCGAGGCGGGTGGATCACCTGAGGTCAGGAGTTCGAGACCAGCCTGGCCAACATGGTGAAACCCCATCTCTATTAAAAATACAAAAATTAGCCGAGCATGGTGGTGGGCACCTGTAATCCCAGCTACTTGGGAGGCTGAGGCAGGAAAATCGCTTGAACCCAGGAGACGGAGGTTGCAGTGAGCTGAGATCACGCCATTGCACTCCAGCCTGGGAGACACGAGCAAAACTCCACCTTAAAAAAAAAAAGTTAGAGACAGGGTCTCACTGTGTTGCGCATGCTGGTCTTGGGCTCCTGGATTCAAGCCATCCTCCCTCCTCGGCCTCCCAAAATATTGAGATTACAGGTGTGAGCCACCACGCCTCCTGAACTTGGAATTCTATACCATGCCAAACTATTGATAAAATATGTGGGCAGAATGAAAAAGAAAATGAAACACAAACTTTTGAGAAAGCTTTGCCTCACTAATATTCTTTGTAGGATGTTTCTTGAGAATACAGGCCAAGAAAACAAGGGACTTGTTGAAGGAAATGGAGTGGATTGGGTCTGTGAAACAGTGGAACAAATTCAGAAATGCAATGAACGCAAGTTCCAGGATAGTTATGCAACAGGAAGCCTGCCTATCCAGATTGAAAGACTTCAGGACTGTAAGAACTGCCTGTAGAAAAACAGGAGGTCCTGGATTTGCTAATATTCTGGAAATGTTGGAAGAAGCTAGTCTAATGATGCCATAAAGGAAGACAATTCAAGACAAAGTAAAAAGGCAATTTATAATTTAGTTGAGTAGGGTATATGACAAAAAGCTGTACAAAAAAAACAAGTAGAGATGTAGAAGTTAACTTTCATGGACAGTGAATACTGTTTACACAGATGTAGCATAAATATCCTTTGCTTATTTTCAAAAATAAGTCCACCTGTAGGCAAAGCAAGAATTGCTTAAGTATAGTTACAGAACAAGTTGTAAATGTGAAGCATGATAGTGTAATAAAGGAACCAAAGATGAAGCAAGGGTAAGGGATACAAAATTCTTATCTGGCAAAGTGAAGAGAGATTGTTTATATTGAAGCAAGAACTGTGAGTTACATTATTTAAAGTTGCAAATGTAATAAGTGGAATGCTGACTAGTGATATAATTTATTAGCTGTTATGAGTAGGGAAAATTTGTGGTGGTTTAATGTGGTTAAATCTTTATCTATCTTGGCAGGAAGTGAGTATGCCACACTAAGATTGAGACATCAAAAATTCACAGCATGAGCAGACTGTTTACAGATAGGATAACTAAAAACAATGAGATAAATGTGGTTGCCTCTGGGAAAAACATTGGAGGGATTGGAAAGGGATGGGTTGGGGGCCTGTTGTTTTTTGCATTCAGCCCCCTTGAGTTCATTTCTTCTTTCATCTAACAGACACTGTGTGCCAAAAATGTGCCAAACACATGTAAATGAAACGACTTTACTGAAGATTTGAGGAGATGAGATATTTTCTATCACCACAGTGCCAGATTTAAAATTGAATATTAGAGAAACTTGTTCTTAAAACTTTTTGCTAGGCACTTTATGCCAACCATGTTGCTACCCTTTTCTCTCCGTTCCTCTTACATTCTCATTCTCTAACAACTTTTTCAGTTGTCTCACACCCATACACAGTCTTGTTTGTTGGTGTTACGGGGAACTCACAAATGGAGCCATAAGGGAGAAATATGACCTGTTCTATGTTTCACCGCCAGTGAGGTTGATGGGAGGTCCCAGGATTTCTGTGAAGGGCATTTGTAGTTTTGGAGCTCCAGATGGTGACAACTTGAGCAGCAAGCCTGATGAGCATATTGAGCAGACTACTAAGAACAGGAATGAAAAACAAACAACAACAACAAAAAAACCACCCTTCTCTTTCTCACCTATACCAGAATAGTGGCTCTCAACCATGGCTGCATATTAGAATCACCCAAGGAGCTTTTAAAAACATCGATGCCCAGGCACCACCTCTACCCCTTTTGATGCTCTTCCTTCCAACTCCCACCACTACCAAATAAATTGAAAATCTAGTGAAGGGACCTCAGTCCCATGATTCAAATCATTAATATAAAAGTCACCTGCAATTTCTGCACAATTTATTGAATTGGGCAAAACAAATTAGAGCACTGAACCACTTTGTCAATGATTTTCAACCTGATATTCTAAGGAAGAAAACTTGCTCCTTAGAATTTTGCATTGGCTGTTCTTTCTGCCTGGGACACTTTCCCTTCCTATATGCATAGCTAACTACCTTACCTCCTCAATGAGACTGACCTGCCCTCCAGGCCCCAAAATGGCACTCCCAAGCTCACTCTGCTCTACTTTCTTTTTATCATAGCACTTATCAGTGTCTAACATAGAATTTGCCCATTTCTTGTACCTATTGTGTAATGTTTGTTTCCACCCACTAGAATGTAAACAAATATGATCAGGTATTTTTCATTTCGTTCACTGATGAAACTTAAGTATCTAGAACAATACCAAACATGATTGAGCACTCGATAAATACTTGTTGAATTTCAGTGGCCTCTCAAATAGCATTTAACTCATTATCTCCATAAAAGATAAGTGTTTACCCATGTTATGTAATATGTTTGGAATGTGCTAGCATTACACGCTTGCATAAAGTTTTTTGAAGAATTATATATCTCACCAGGCAAATGTTCTGTACCCCTGTGAAGCCTGCAGGATATCTGGGCTGTCAGTCAGAAGATCTGGGCTTTAATCTCATGTTGTCTGTTAAATAAATATGTAATATTGATCAAAGTACTTTGCTCCTCTCAGTGTCACTTAGGTTATTTATAAAAGAATGAGGTTGATATAAATGAATTCCAATTTTTTCCTCTTCTATTATATAGTACTTTGTGACCACATATGAGCTTGAAATACAATAAAATGTTAATTTTGTGTTTTTTATTTTCTTCTGAAAGCAATTAAAACATGCACCTATCTCCATATTTCAAGTCCAATTTACTATAGTAGTTAAGAGCAATCCCCTTTGGAATGAGATTGTCTTGATTTTAACCCTTGATTTACTACTTATAACCTCAGTATTTTTTCTATAATTTTATTTATTTAATTTATTTTTCTGTAGAGACAGGGTCTTGCCATGTTGCCCAGGCTGGTCTCAAATTCCTAGACTCAAGCAGTTCTCCTGCCTCGGCCTCCCAAAGGCCTGGGATTACAACAGATGTGAGCCACTGCGCTGGCCCTTATCTCAGTATTAAACAAATTATTCAATATTTCTCTGCCTCAGTACCCTCATCTGTAAAATGAATATAGTAATATCAATTTCAGTAACAATTTTTATATTTATATGAAATTAAATTAGATAACTCGTGCAAAAACATTTAATACAGTGTGTGATTCGTAAGGGCTAAATGATTAACTATGAAATACAAACTTTAGTAATACCTTCTGTTTACATGCGTTTGTGAAAATAAGTGATGACCAATAAAACTAGAAAAGCAAAGGCTATTTATTCTGAGCTTGCTATAGCAAGGGAGTCAGCCGTTTTCACTGGCATTTTGGCAGACACTCAAAAGCAGGCAAAAGAGTGGAAAAGCTTCTGGGATGCCCTGATCAGAGGCTGTTAGTATGGGGGTACTGGATACAGGCAAACCAGAAGCAGAGCATCTGTGTGATTGATTAGGGTACATATTCGGCTTTCTCTAGTTGGTTCTGAGTTGGAAGTGGGGACAACAATTAGGGAAGCTGTCAGTTATTAATCAAGTCGTAACGATTTGGCACTGATTGTTTTGTTTAGCTTCCTGGATTTTCACTAGAGATAGCAACCTGGCTTCCGGCAATTCTGACTTATATCAGACTGGCTTTCTGGACTGTTTATTGTAGATAAAGGGTTGCTTCCCTGGACAGGTTGCTAAAGGTTGTTGGTCAAAGTTTGATTTTTATATATGTTCTGGCCATTGTCCATTTGCATATTCAGTCTCTCAGCCTTTATTAGCAAAGTTATTAAGAATATTCACCATTGGAAAATTGATTATTTTCACTTTTTAAATCAGAGTCTGATTTAAATATTGCTGTATGGTTGGTGCTGTATAAACCTATTCAGTCAGTATTTTGCAAATACATTACCTTCCCTTAATCTGTTTTATCTTTTAAAAAAAAAAAGCGTTAGAATAAATACAACTTGGTCGGGTGCGGTGGCTCACCACTGTAATCCCAGCACTCTGAGCACTTTGGGAGCCAAGTTGGGTGGATCACTTGAGGCCAGGAGTTCGAGACCAGCCTGGCCAACATGGTGAAACCCCGTCTCTACTAAAAATATAAAAATTAGCCGGGCATGGTGGGACATGCCTGTAATCCCAGCTACTCAGGAGGCTGAGGCAGGAGAATCACTTGAACCCGGGAGGTGGAGGTTGCAGTGAGCTGAGATCGCGCCACTGCACTCCAGCCTGGTAGACAAAGCGAGACTCCGTCTCAAAAAAAAAAAAAAAACAATAATAAATACAGCTGTTCTTTGAATTTGTGATGTTCTTTTTACCTAATCATCTTCTTCAGTGCTAATTTGTCCTTTAAATTTTAAGATGCAAAATTATATTTGGAAAGGGACCCATTTCCTACATTTCCCCCCAGAGCGTTCAGAATTTAAATTTATGCCACTGAGTAGGATGCTTTTTATAAAGACACTAATATTATTTTTTTCCATTTAAGTGTATTTTTGTTGTTTTGCCCTTTATTCTCTTTTAATTTTAAAAGACTAGTCTTCGCAGTCAATAAAAGTTTGTATGACCTAGCAGTTCTTGCATATGTATAATATGTATATTCATTGTTACATGGCTTCTTGATGTGGATATCAGTCACAAGAGGTACTTAACAAGTAACAGTGACTTATTGGAAGACTCATTCCTGTTGAATATCCACTACAATTTTGCATTTATTCTCTATAGAATTGAAAGAAAGAACTGTAATGCCAAATATACCAAATACAAGGTTATTTGGAAAGAAAACATGAATTTCCACCATTATATAATTTATTCTTGATATGCTTCTATGGTAGGAGAATAATTATTAACTTGGCATTTTAAGGTATTTAAATTGAGAAACTTTTAAAAATAAGATAATTTTCATTTATGTAATAGTGATAGTATCAGTTACATAGCATTACTAGAATATCCATATTTTTTGCTTGTTCTGAGACTAAAAACAGATTTTATAAGTACCAGAAATCATAGCTTTAATTATAAATGTAAATTGTCATTTTTAAAATTTTGTTTTAGAATATGTACCAGTCATGACACAGTTAAAATAATGTTCTGATTAACCAATTACCTGTTACTTTACTGTAACTAGGATATTTGAAAAGGGTGTCCTTTTGGGAGAGTGCCAAGAAATGTGCTTGTGTGTATTTTTATGTTAATTTAATAGAAATCAATGAAAACTCATGCTAAGTATGCAAGAAATTTAGTGTGGCATCCAGAACTCAAAACTAGAGTTTGCAATCAATTTCCGAAAAAGAATGTAAAGCATATCTAGTCTTCTATGTGCAGTTCCAGGGTGGCAGGGGAAATTAGTCTCTCCTGTTTAAAAAAACATGTGTGTAAGAGTTAATCTCCAGAGTTAAGTAACAAAAGACCACCAGATTTGTAGATAAACTAATGAAAGAAAAGAGATTTGAACTCTATCCATTTAAGTATTTTTTTTTCTCGTGAGTGTATATTTTATTTGCAGGAGGATTCTGTTTGACTCCTGTACAAATCTGCCTGCTCTGACTTACAATACAACCTTGTTTTTTCATTGTCATTGTATTCCTTCCTTCCTTACAAATACTTATTTCAAAGTATCTTTACAACTAAACTATATCCTTTTTTCTCTTCCTTGGCTTACAAATTCTCCTATTTGTTGTGTCTGGCTAATACTTTCTTACAGTGATTCATTCATTTCCTGAAGCAGATTATAATCTCTAACTGTAAATTCTTCTCTAGCAGGGGGTTGATTTGGGCATTCTTGTTATGTACTCAGGATATGGAATCTGAACCACAGAGTAGTTTCACATTTGCCTCTGCCTAGGCTGATGGATTTCGCCATACCTGGACCAGTTACAATGCAGACATCTCAGTTTAGGATCATTCCACAGTTATCCACAGGCAGAGGTGCTGGCTTCCAATGGGTGACTTCTTTTCCACCTACTATTTTATACAGAGGGCAAAGCTTCCTTGCAGTCTCCTAGGCAGGGTCAGTGGCTGAGCTTCTTCCATTTCATGGGATGGTCAGCCCCTTACGACTCCTGTTTGTATGCAGAGAATTTGGTTTGGAGATTTTCCTGTCAATTTCAAGCTTGACATTACAACCAAATCTTCCATTATTATGTTTGATCCATGTGTTTGTATTGGGAGGAAGGGGTCTTTCTAATATCAGCTTGTGTTGATATGTTAACCTACAATTTGTTGATTTACTTAATATTTGTAAGTCTTTCTAATCTTTCATTATATTATTGTTTCTTAGGAGTTCTGATTGGATTTATTAATAATTTCCTCATCATTATGATAACATTTACTTGTATCATGGATACAAAGGTGATGATAAGTAAAGAATTTTTCGTTTTCCCCACCCCCCTTGAAATAGTTGGCTCAGTTCAGTCTAATAATACTATGTGGTTTCTAAATTACCATCATTCCTTGAGCACAGTAAAATTATTTTTTTTCCAAAAGGTTCAAGCCAGAACTTTGAACTTGAATTCACTGCTGGTATGCATAATACTTAATACCTTTATTATTATTTGGCATCTAGTTACAGCCAGTGAAACCACTTTAGCAGAAGCATTTACATTTAATTATTCATTACTCAGAGTCAGAATTCCATTCCATAAGAGTAGGACTAGCAAAAGCCAAGAAAGTTCTAAATAGGCTGAACTATTAGGAAAACCAATACATTTGACACTGACACATGGAAGAAAGCAGGCCTATTTTTAAATCTGAATTAAGTAAAAGTGGACAGTAGAGTTTTGGCTTGCAATAGAAGCCTAGTTGCCAGAATTGGGACACAAGGGGGACAAAGCCACGCTTGAGCTAAGTTTAGACATACATGTCACAGCCACAAGTTATATGAATCCAATTAGTTAAATATTCTTAGAGAAGTGGTATAGCCCATTGGAACTGATTCATTGTCTTACACTCTCTCTTCAGTCCCCTACTTATTCATTCCTTTAGATATGCATTCTTTCCTTCCAGTATGACCCTCTGGTTACTCCGTTCAGATGCTGCAGACCAAGGCAGAGCACTCAGGACTGCCAAGGAAACTTGGTGTAAAGGCAGCACGTAGCAAGAAGTCTCCATTACTATAACCTGTCTTTCTGGGAACAGTTCTGACAACTGCTTCCCCTAGCTCCTCTGCTTCTTTAGTTCCAACTTTTCCCTGGTGACCATGATCCAGCTTCTTCCTATTTTAGATGTCTATCTGGGACACTCCTATAGCTATGGCCAACCCATCCTAATGGGCTTTATTTGTTTAACAAATTTCTTAAATTGAAGGGTGTCCTATAAACTCTATGTAATTCATTTACATAGAAATGTGTTACGCTTCTTAGCTTCATCTTATGAAGATATATTTTAGTGCCAAAACCTGGAGTAAAATAGCGTTAAAACTTTATTAACTCTATTTGTTATTTTTATCTTGAGACAGAGTCTCGCTCTGTCGCCCAGGCTGGAATGCAGTGGTGCAATCTCAGCTCACTGCAACCTCCCCCTCTTGGGGTCAAGCAATTCTCCTGCCTCAGCCTCCCAAGTAACTGGGATTACAGGTGCATGCCATCACACCCAGCTAATTTTTGTATTTTTGGTGGAGATGGGGTTTCACCATGTTGGCCAGGCTGGTCTCGAACTCCTGACCTCAAGTGATCTGCCCACCTTGGCCTCCCAAAGTGCTAGGATTACAGGCGTGAGCCACTGCACTTGGCCTGTTAACTCTATTGACAGAAGAAAATATTATGTTCTTTTTCCCTCAATAGTCTTTTGATTACTTGGAAAGTATCGAATTTCTGAGTGTCTATACAGTCACTACTCTGACTTTAATAATGCGTTAACCTGAACATGGAAAGAGAAACTAAATCTAATGCAAACATGCAGAAATTACACAGAAACACATGTAGATCTTACCTGTCCTATGTAAATCACAGTCTCTGGAAAATTCGAAAGGACGTCACTGTTCCCTTCCCTGTCCTTGACTTCCTAGCCTACCTGCACAGGTTAGGATTCCTTGACACTATGCCAACTCATGCTCGTTGAACAAGTATTTTCTTTTCTGTTTATCTCAGTGTCTGCCTGCTTATCTTATTCTGCCCAAATCCAGTTGTAGAAGTTATACCATTCACCAAAAATACAAGCCCTATGTCTTAGTGTACTCTACAAGGTATGTAGTCTGTTTTAACAATGGCTTACCCCCTTACACAACCTTCCAGCAACCCTGAAATCCTAGTAGTTACATCAATACACCAAGCTATTTCTTGTCTTGAGCCTTTGTGCCAGGCATCCTCTTTCCCAGGAATGGCCTCCTTTTTATTATGAGATAGAATTCCATTATCTGAACTGCCACAGCCCATTTACCAGTTAAAGGACATTGGAGTTGTTTCCAGTTTGGGGCTCTCATAAATACAAATTTTAAAAACTAAACATTTGTATACAGGTCTTTGGGTAAACATATATGTTGTTTTATTTGAGGAAATGCCTAAGGGTGGGAATGCTGAGTTATCACCCAAGAGTATGTTTACCATATAAGAAACTTCCAAACTCTTTTCCAAAGTGTCAGTATCATTTTCCATCCTCACCAGCAATACATGATCGTTTCAGTCACTCAGTATCCTCACCAACACTTAATGCTAGTCAGTCTTTTGATTTTAGACGTTCTGGTGATATGTAGTGACATCTCATTGTGATTTTAATGTGCTTTTCATGAATTATTAATATTGTTGAGCATCTTTTTGTTTTGTTTTGTTTTGTTTTTGAGATGGATCTCACTCTGTCACCTGGGCTGGAGTGCAGTGGCGCGATCTTGGCTCACTGCAACCTCCACCTCCAGGGTTCAGGTGATTCTCCTGCCTCAGCCTCTGGAGTAGCTGGGATTACAGGCGCCCACCACTACGCCCAGCTATTTTTTTTATTTTTAATAGAGACGGCATTTCACCATTTTGGCCAGGCTGGTCTCGAGCTCCTGAGCTTGTGATTCACCCGCCTTGGCCTCCCAGAGTGCTGGGATTACAGGCATGAGCCACCACGCCTGGCTGAGCATCTTTTTATGTGCTTATTTGCAATTCATATATCTTCTGTAGTGAAGTGAGTATTCAAATCTTTTGGCCATTATTGGGTTGTTTGTTTTTTATTGTCTCGTTTTTCTTTTTTGTTTTTGTTTGTTTGTTTGAGACAGGATCTTACTCTGTTGCCCAGGCTACATAGTAGCCTCAAACTCCTAGGCTCAAGTGATCCTCCTGCCTCAGCCTCTTGAGTAGGTAGGAATATAGGCACACACCAACATGCCTGGCTAATTAAAAAAAAAAAAAATGTTTGTAGAGACAGAGTCTCACTGCATTACCCAGGCTGGTCTAGAACACTTGGCCTCAAACGATCTTCCTGCCTTGGCCTCCCAAAGCATTGGGATTACAGGTTTGAGTCACTGACCTGGCCAGTTTAATAATTCTTGAAAAATGAATTTTATTAGGAAGAGACATTGTGGGTTTATCAAATATCTGGAGTGGTTTTTTTTTTTTTTTTTTTTTTAGACAGAGTCTCACTCCGTTGCCAGGCTGGAGTGCTATGGCACGATCTCTGCTCACTGCAACCTCCGCCTCCCAGGTTCAAGCAATTCCCCTGCCTCAGCCTCCCAGGTAGCTGGGACTACAGGCGTGCGCCACCATGCCCAGCTAATTTTTGTACTTTTAGTAGAGACAGGGTTTCACCATGTTGGCCAGGATGGTCTCAATCTCTTGACCTTGTGATCCACCCACCTCGGCCTCCCAAAGTGCTGGGATTACAGGCGTGAGCCACCATGTCCAGCCTGGAATGTTTTTAAAACATTTATTCTCTATAATTTTCAAACATATTTAAGCTAATAACCCTCTTCCATTAAAATATATTTAAATTTCTACTTTAGAAGTAATCTATGGTCATTACAGAAAATTAAGAAAGAGGGTATATATTTCTGTAAAAAAAAAAAAAAAAAAATGAGTCCAGATGTGGTGGCTCATGCCTGTAATTCCAGCACTTTGGGAGGCCAGGGTGGGTGGATCACTGGAGGTCAGTTCGAGACCAGCCTGGCCAACATGGTGAAATTCCATCTCTACAAAAAATACAAAATTAGCCAGGCGTGGTGGTGCATGCCTATAGTCCCAGTTACTTAGGAGGCTGAGGCACAAGAATTGCATGAATACGAGAGGCAAAGGTTGCAGTGAGCTGAGATGGTGCGACTGCACTCCAGCCTGGGTGACAGAGCAAGACTCTTTAAAAAAAAATAAAGAAAGAAAGAATAAAAGACAATTAGAGATACAAGAATCATACCACTAAATGTAACAACTTAATATTTTTGTATATTTCCTTCTATAATATACATATATGTACCAATATAAACATACACTAGATATATGTACACATACTTTTAAAATTCTGCTTTTATTAAATATTCTTTTAAAATCTTATTTTAATAATTTCCTAATAGTGTACACTATTGTTTTATATCATAACATTTAATTATATTCCTTCCTGTTGAGCATTTAGGCATAAAACATGGGATTTACTAACTTAAACATCTAAACTAAGTCCCATTCTGAACTCTTTTCTTTGGGTTTTTTTGTTTGTTCGTTTGCTTGTTTTCTCTTTTTTGAGACGGAGTCTTGCTCTGTCCGGGCTGGAGTGCAGTGGCCCGATCTTGGCTCACTGCAACCTCCACCTCCCGGTTCAAGCAGTTCTCTTGCCTCAGCCTCCCGAGTAGGTGGGACTACAGGCACGCATCACCACGCCCAGCTAATTTTTGTATTTCTGTATTTTTAGTAGAGACGGGGTTTCACCATGTTGGCCAGGATGGTCTCGATGTCTTGACCTCGTGATCCGCCCACCTCAGCCTCCCAGAGTGCTGGGATTACAGGTGTGAGCCACTGCGCCCGGCTCTTTTCTGTGTTTTTATCCCGCAGTGTACTACAGGTTTGGGTTGGCTCAGAGTTGAGGTCTTTTTGTATCAAATCCACTTGTCCATTGAGAAAGCTAGATGGTCATGGCCATATCTCTATCACGGTTCTCTTCCTCCTCTCCAAATATATGGCCAAGGTCTAATATAAAACTCTTTAAATGAAAGAGTGGAAAGCAAACCATGTTGTGTTCTAATGGATGTTACATTCACAGATTATATTAGAGATCAGGCTCCTCCCTGCTTTAAGAGAAGTAAGGAATTCATTTAAGGTAAGTTATTTCTTACCAGAAAAAAACAAGTTCTTTATCTGGAATCACACAATCTTTAAATGAATTAAAGAATTTGAGTATGCAGTGTTGTCTTTCTACAGAGAATGTCTTAAGAAAAACTTAATTTGTTCTGAAAATTGGAACATGGAAACGTGAACAAACAGCTAGAAAAAAAAAATTTTAAGAAAAATTTAAGACTCATATTTCCCTTGTATATATATTTTTTTAAAAATCAACCTCATAATTATATAAATAAGACAGAGCTTAATGGCTAGCTAAGCTAGGTCAGAAATAAAGCAATCCAAATGAAAATTTAGAAACGTGGTCGATAATGGGAGCACAAGAGGCTGGATGGGAACAGGGAGTGAGAAGGAAAGCTCACAACCATCCATTCCTAAAGCCCTCAGCAAAGACTTCACTCCTCACCGAAATGGGGGAGGGCTCTACCCTAGGACATAGATGGGTTTACAGCAAGGACACCTAGCCACTTCCAGATATCTCAAATGTCCCACAGGCCTCTTCCCTAGATGAACCTTTAATGAGACCTTGGATAATGTGGAAGTTAGAACAGTGAACATCTTGAGATTGTTGTCCCAGAGGTATTATGTTAATTTAGCGAAAGCAGCTGAAAGCAGGGTTGAGTGTGTGACTGGCATGATTGTCAGGGGTCAGTAGGTGAAAATAAGGAAGAGGGCACATACTAATAATTAACATCAAGCACTTCTAAGAGCATTATACATATTAATCCATGTATACCTCACACCACCAAGGAAATATTTTTATTATAAAATGTATTTTATTCCTAATAATAACAAATCATGTTTGTATATCACTCATTGGACATAAACGAAGCCAAGGAGGATCTAATTCTTGAGTTACCTTCAGATAATAGAGTGTTAACAATAGTTTTTAAAGATAGGTAGATTACTACTTAATGCGGATTGAGAGGGTGCAGCCTGAACAGCTCAGAGAGCAACCAGGCTTCTCATTTACATTCTGAGAGCAGGTGGATTTTTGCCGTCTGAGCTTATTACTGGTGAGTGATTACCTTTTTACCTTCTATATTTAGTGCCTTCCTATGACAGTTGCTTCTCCCAGGCTAGTTGCTTCTTTTAGAATCTTACCTGGCTATTTATCTAAAGATTGGACAAGCAGTATAATCCAGAAGCAAAAATGTTGACTTTTCTTTTTACTTAAATCAATAGATTAGAAAACGCTATTTCCTGGGAAGTGAATAGAAGCACGCACTTAGCTTGACCACTGTCCCAGAGTGCTTTACATATATTAATATATTTAATCCCTGACACAACCCAGTGAAAATCCTCATGTACAGTATAAGCAGATTAAATCACTTACTCAAGATCACACAGCTCAGAAATGGTGAAGTCAAGATTCCACCCTTCAAAGTCTGGACCCCCAGTACACTCTAAACCACTATACTCTGAAAACATCAGTGCCATATGCACCTAGTCGTGTATACTTGGACAAATCACTGCATATCTCAGTTTCTCTGCCTTAGAAAATAGTTGAGCATGAGAAATGATCATATATATATGAACATGTATAATGCTACCAGATACTGTTTTAAGCATAAATATCTAGCAGTTGTGAGATCTCCCTTAATGATGATTTATGTTACTACTTCTTTTCACTACTTTTGGAACTCCGAGAGCTGACTCTTTACATGCCTTTTTCCAGAGTGTATGTTTTAGGACAAGATGGGGTTCAGGGGACAGTGAGCATTGGACAACAGTCAAGAGGAGTTTGGTTATGCCTGTTGGTTCACTTGGTGCTGGTTTGTGGTCGGCCTCTCCATTGCTTTTTATTTTAAATCAGTGGCTGCTCCTGCAACTACCCTGGTACCTCTGACTGCCATGGTTCTTGCGCTGCCACAGATTAGGACCAAATGTTGGGGAGAGATTATTAAATGGTGAGGATAAGGGAATAGAGCGATCACTCTGAAGTAGGGCTAGAGGCAATATAGTTGAGTGAAAAATAAAATCACAGCAGTAGGCATGTGATTAATAGAAAAATCACTTAAAAATTAGCCAGAATATTAGGCTAGAGAAAGAGGAGGGAAAAAAGTATCTTCCCTTCTTCCTAGTCCTGTGACTATTCAGTTAACACAACAGTTCTGAGACTAGAAATGAATTGTAATAAAATAATAACCAAACCTCCTGCCAGACTAGAAGAAAATATAAAACCTTGTAGTTCACATTTTTCACTGATCTTAAAATTTACAACTTTTGATTAGCATCCTGATGATGTTATTTTAATTTTAGATATCTTAGTAAATACAACTCCATAACTTAAGTAATTCTTATTAAGAACTAGAATTGATTTTTAAACACCTAAGAAAATGCATAAATCCAGTAAGCTGGCTTAAATAATACTTTAATTTTTGCTATTTGTAGTGTTATGCTCTTTGCTAAGCAAATTTTATTTTATTCTTGTTTATTTATTTTGGAGACAGGGACTCACTCTGTCCCCTAGGCTGGAGTGCAGTGGCACAATCACTGCTCACTGCAGGCTTGACCTCCCCTGGCTCAAGCAGTTCTCCAACCTCAGCTTCCAGAGTAGCTGAGACAACAGGCATGCATCACCACAACCAGCTTTTTTTAGTAGAGATGAGGTTTCACTATGTTGCCCAGGCTGGTCTCGAACTCCTGAACTCAAGCAATCCATCCGCCTCAGCCTTCCAAAGTTCTGGGATTGCAGGCATGAGCCACCATGCCTGGTCTAACAAATTTTAAGATTCTTTTGTTATTCATATGCTTACTGCTGTGGCTTTATATATTTTATTTTATTACTTTTTTTTTTTGGTTGAGATGACGTCTTGCCCTGTTGCCCAGGCTGGAGTGCAGTGGCATGATCTTGGTTCACTGCAACAACCTCTGCCTCTTGGGTTCCAGCGATTCTCCTGCCTCAGGCTTCCAAGTAGCTGAAACTATAGGTGCCTGCCACCACACCTGGCTAATTTGTGTATTTTCAGTAGACACGGGATTTCGCCATGTCGGCCAGGCTGGTCTCGAACTCCTGACCTCAGGTGATCCCCCTGCCTCGGCCTCCCAAAGTGCTGGGATTACAGGCGTGAGCCACTGCGCCCAGCCTATTGCACTATGGTTTTGGTTCTTGTGGATTGTCAGATATTACACTGAACAATTGAGACTTTTTTTTTAGATTGTACAAATAGAACATTTGCCACAGTCAAAATGTGAAGAAGACATACTATTTCTATTTTGGAAAATTTCTGCAGAATGTTTTTCTAAGAGACAAAGCATGTTTCATTGTTTACTTAAGCCATAAAGGTCCCACTTATATTACTTGAAGGAGGGACTATAGGGCTTGGGGAATATAAGGTATTTGAAGCAAAGAGGGGTTTAAGAAATAACTCAAATGATTAAGATTTCCAGCATGGAGTTTGTTTAGTGATTTCATCAATCAGTTGCTATTTCTAGATGGAAATGGGTCTAATAATAATGCAAGCTTTTAGCATTTGATTATATTTTAGACAAAATAAGTTTAATACCAAAAAAAAAGTTGTCATATGTTAGCTGAGTTCCATTTAAAGATCCTGGTATTTTTACTTATAAGCATAGTTCTTTCTGCTTCTGTGGGCCTCAGCTATATGAATGTGGTGCTTATTTGCTTTATACTATATTCCATTTTGTTAACTCAACAGAGACCAGACTGCCAACTGCAAAGTTAAGTAATGCAATAAATGGGTTAAAAATATACCATGTCAATTTTTGACAGCTAAATTAAATAAAATATATGACTACAGATTCACAACCCCTTACCTGAAACTTTAAAAAAAAATTTTTGTCTGCTTGCTTTTTGTTTTTGAGATGGAGTCTTGCCCTGTTGCCCAGGCTGGAGTGCAGTGGCGTGATCTCAGCTCACTGCAACCTCTGCCTTCCAGGTTCAAACAGTTCTCCTGCCTCAGCCTTCCGAGTAGCTGGGATTACAGGCACCCACCACCACGCCCGGCTAATTTTTGTATTTTTAGTAGAGACGGGGTTTCACCATGTTGGCCAGGCTGGTCTCAAACTCCTGACTTCGTGATCCGCCCACCTTGGCCACCCAAAGTGCTGGGATTACAGGTGTGAGCCACCGTGACTGGCCAAAAATTTTTTAAAATTCAGTAGTTTTGGGGGAACAGGTGGTTTTTGGTTACCTGGATAAGTTCTTTCATGGTGATTTCTGAGATTTTGGTGCACCTTCACCCAAGCATTGTACACTGTACTCAATGTATAGTATTTCGTCCCTCATCCCCCTTCCACCCTTCCCCAAAGTTCTCAAAGTCCATTATATCATTCTTATGCCTTTGCGTCCTCATAGCTTAGCTCCCACTTACAAGTGAGAACATCTTACCTGAAACCCTTGAGGTCATATGTTAAAAATGTTTCAGACATTTTTTTTAAAAACATATGCTGCCTTTCATCATGCATGTAATATTCCATCAGGGTCTGAGGCAGCACTCTCTAATCAAACATAGTGACTATATTTGCAGTAAAAAATATATTCACATTAAGCAAATTAACTTCACATCATTTCTGGTAGATTCTGCTGCCCAATAAGCATACACTAAATTTATGAAAAATTTAGTGTTCAGAATTCTTGTATTTTGGAATTGTAAAGAAGGGACAGACTACAATGATGTCGCAAGGCATCTAAAGCTGCAAAATATTATATTACTCTCTTGTTATAATGTATACTTATGTCCAAAACAAAATATGTATTTTTGAAAGTAGCGTTTTTTAAAACAAAATAAGAAAAGCAATGTGTCATACTTATCCTTTTTTATTAATGTCCTTCTTAGAATCAACAAAATAGTCTATTATAATTATTGTATATTGTAAATTTTGCATATTATATATTTTAAATATTGACATTTTAAAATCTTGACATTAGACTGGGTGTGATGGCTTATGCCTGTAATCCCAGCACTTTGGGAGGCCAAGGCTGGTTTATCACCTGAGGTCAGGAGTTTGACACCAGCCTGGCCAACATGGTGAAACCCCGTCTGGATAAGAACTACAACAAATTAGCCAGGCGGACTGTAGTCCCAGCTACTCAGGAGGCTAAGGTGGGGGAATTGCTTGAACCCAGGAGGCAGAGATTTCAATGAGCTAAGATGGCACCACTGCACTCCAGCCTGGATAACAGAATGAGACCCTGTCTCAAAAAAAAAAAAAAAATTGACATTAAAAAATATTACTCTTTTGTAATGTTTCTAATTAACTCAAAGTACAATATTAAATTGACACCTATCATCATTTGCTTTGCAAATACATGATTTATTATAAACAGATATCTAAAATTTGCCTTTAAAACTTCAGCCAAAAAAGCAAAAGAGGAATAGATGAAATAATATTGGCAAAATACTAGTAATTGTTAAAGCCAAGTGGTAGGGGTTTACTATATCATTCTCTATTTTTGTGTATGTTTGAAATTTTCCATAATAAAAGTGTTTTTATGTATGGATGAACAATTTCCCCTTTAACAGTCCTAATTACCACATAATTCCTTCTCTGAACTCAGGTTTTCATTCTACTCTCCTTTTATACTTTTATCTTAACGTAGTTTTTAAGCTTGAAAATGTTATTTTGATCACCCTACCATACTTTTCTGTAACAATAATATCCATATTAATTGAATTATAAAATGACATTTTGTGATCCTAAAGCTCTGAGTGTTAAAGTTTCTCCAGTTTTCAATGAAACAATACATTGGTACGTAAAAGAAGTATAGTACATAAAATGTATGCAATTATTAGAAACAAAAGCTAAATTTTTATTGGAATTGCACCCTTAAGGAGATGGGCGGATCTATTTTTTTTTAATTTCAAATTAGGATAATTTTACCTTGATAAATGTTACTAGCTGCTAGAATGAGACAAGGTTCAGCATAAATTCCATTCCTACTTTTTAATATGCGTATTTTACATCCTGAGAAACTATGCTTACATAAATAAGTAGATACAAATGTAAAAAGTTTTGTTGTAGCCATGTCATTTTGAAGTCTTTCCAAGTTATGCATCAAAAAGAAAACCCACATAATGACTTATTATTAAGTAATTTTTTTCTCACAACTCTAACATGTAGTTTTAAAAAAGGGAAAAAGTTATTTTTAATATATGTCAGCTGATGTAATGGATTATGTCCTCCTCCAGTTCTGCTGACAGCAAAGAATTGGAAAACCCAGCCAGGCATGGTGGCTCATGCCTGTAATCCCAGAACCTCGGGAGGCTGAGGTGGGTGGATCACTTGAGGTCTGGTGTTTGAAACTAGCCTGGCCAACATGGTGAAACCCTGTCTCTACTAAAAATACAAAAATTAGATGTGCTCACTTCAACCCAGGAGGTGGAGATTGCATTGAGCTGAGATTGTGCCACTGCACTCCAGCCTGGGTGACAGAGTGAGACTCTGTTTAAAAAAAAAAAGGGAATTGGAAAACCCCTCACTTGCAAAAATTATTGTTATCCTGTCATTAGAATAATTCACTTTGTCAACGCCAACTTTACTACCTCAGATTTTCCCTTTATTTTGTACGCTGGAGGTGTTTATACTTGAAGCATTATAGTAAAGTTCAGGATGATTGAGAAATTTGCCTTTCTTTTGTAATGAGGGAGATGAGCCATGGTAAAGATCTCTTGGGAAAGAGTTCACGTGAAGATAAAGTCAAGATCTGGCAAATGATTCCCTTGAAATAGCTGTGACTTTCCATCTTACTCTTTGTGTTAAAGTGATTTTTTTTATACAAAAAGTTGCAAAAGTAATACAGGCTGCTTGGGGAAAAAAAGGTCAACTGAAATAGATGTTTATAATGTCATTTCCTAGGCCAGGTGCCATGGCTTACATCTGTAATCCCCACACTTTGGGAGGCCGAGGCGGGCAGAACACTTGAGCCCAGAAGTTCGAGACCAGCCTAGCCAATATGGCAAAACCCTGTCTACAAAAAATACAAAAAAATTAACTGGGTAACTACAGACATGAAACACCACACCTGGCTACTTGAGAGGCTGTGGCTGGAAGATTGCTTGAGCCCGGGAGGTCAGGGCTACAGTGAGCCGGGATCTCACAGCTGCACTGCAGCCCAGGCAACAGAGTGAGACCCTGTCTAAGAAATGATAATAATAATATATCTCTAACCCCAAATATGAATTTAAGTTTAAAGATTGCTCAATTAGAGATTGGGTCAAAGAGCCTAGTCAAAATTAAGAGGCAAACCAAATATAGAATTCAAAGATGTAAAAGGAAGAACAGAGAACCAGCTTCAACCATGAACACAGGAGAAAGTTCTTCAAAGTATGATGTGAGTTGACAGGGAAAAGTCCCCAAATATTTTTTATCCTTAAAAAATTGAGCTAAGTTCTAAGTGTCCATGTTGGGGGTTAGACAGTTTATTCCAAGTGGCTAGGTGGGAGTAGAAGATGCAACTGTGAATGAAGTGAGCAAATACTGTAGAAGCGAGCCAAGGCCAAGGTGAAAACAGCAAATAGGTGGAGGGTTCACAGGTTACCCAAAATCAAAGGGAGCCAAAAGTGAAGTAGCAAACTGAGGCTACTGAACCGAGAAGCTGGGGCATAGAGAATTGACAGGCACAAGTGAATGGGGAACAAATAGAAAATGAGTGGGAATTCCAGTGGGTAATTTATCTTCTAGAATCTGAGTACTTGTCTGGACTCTAGAGATCTCCCAGATACTTATTTGTATCTTGCTTTCATGAGTCGCCTGGGCTATGGCACATGGATAGTTTGTCCTGACATAAAGTGCTTCAGTAGAAGAATCCTAACAGGAGTTTTATCCCTTTGTTTTAAAGGATGTGAACAGAATTCTGTTAAAGTGTAAATGTGCCTGAAATAATGAGTTATCAGATCCTTAGCAAGAGTGACACAGAAGCCTTAAAACTAAATGTGTAGTGGTGTTTCTATCATTTGTAAAAACTTATTGTATACTTAAAACTGATTGAAATTTATTATATATAAATTACAGTTCAGTAATTTCAATGAGAAGATCAGGTAAACAGAAGATAGCATCTTCAGATTGGAAGAATTTTAACTGTGAGACAATTGGACCACATGGTTTGCAACTCTGTCTCCTTAACTTGATCTTCTTAAGATTTTTCTCAAATCAATTTCTATCCATGCAACACGTTTAGGAATATACTTTTCTCACTTTTAAAAATGTTTCTGTCAGGCCGGGCATGGTGACTTATGCCTGTAATCCCAGCACTTTGGGAGAGTGAGATAGGCCAGTCGCTTGAGCCCAGGAGTTCAAGACCAGCCTGAGAACATGGCAAAATATAGTCTCTACAAAAAAAAAAAAAAAAAAAAAAGCAAAAATTAGCAAGGCGTGGTGGCACCTGCCTATAGTCCTAGATACTCAGGAGGGTGATGCAAGAGTATTGCTTGAGCCCGGGTGGTCAAGGCTGCAGTTAGTTGAGATCGTGCCACTGCATTCCAACCTGGGTAACAGAGCAAGACCCTGTCTCAAAAAATATATAAATAAAAAATAAAATAATAAAAGTTTATCTTTTTTACTTAAAAATATTTTTATGATGATGAAAATAGTTGAAAACTACTAAATTTTACCAAAATTATGATGTTTCTTTTCCCTGCAACTTTCCCTCCTTAGATGTAACCTTTTTTGTTTCTTTTCCTTTAATTTTTTTTGTTTGTTTTATTTTAAAAATAGAGACAGGATCTCACTGTGTTGCCCAGGCTGGTCCTGAACTCCTGAGCTCAAGTGATCATCCCGCCTTAGCCTCCCAAAGTGCTAGGATTACAAGCGTGAGCCACCACACCCAGCCAGATGTGACCATTTTTAACAATTCAGTTTCTAGCCTGCTATAGCTTTCATTGTAAAGTACAGACATACATTATTTTTGTTAACCATATTGTATCATAACTAATACATTATTCTGCAACTTGCTTTTTTATTCAGTAACATATCACAGATATCCTTCCACTACTTGTACATCTACTTCATTATTTTAAAAGTGTGAATTATATTCTAATGAATGTGCCACAATTTAATCAGTCCCCAACTGATTAAATTTGTTCTAATTCTTTATAATTTCAACACTGCTGTTAAGAATATTCTCGAACATATGGCTGGGCACAGCAGCTCATGCCTGTAATCCCAGCACTTTGGGAGGCCAACGGGGGTGGATCATCTGAGGCCAGGAGTTCCAGACCAGCCTGGCGAACATGGCGAAACCCCTACTCTACTAAAAATACAAAAATTAGCCGGATGTTGTGGCGTATGTCTGTAATCCCAGCTACTCGAGAGACACGAGAATTGCTTGAACCCAGGAGGTGGAGGTTGAGTTAGCCAAGATTGTGCCACTGTACTCCAGCCTGGGCGACAGAACGAGACTTTGTCTCAAAAAAAAAAAAAAATTATCAAACATACATCCTGGCCCACTTGGGTGAATATTTCTATAGGAGACATACTAAGAAATAGTCTCAATAGGCCAAAAGGTATGTACATCTTGACTTTTTAAAATAGGTGCTATTTTGTAGTCCCAAAAATAGTAATAAATATTTTTATAGATACTAATTCACAAATCCTGTCCTCATTGTGATGTTTTGAATTTTTGTCTATCTCATAAATAAAAATGGTATCTTACTTCAATTTGCAGTTCCCATTCACTAGTAAGATAAAGTGTTTTTAAATATTTACTTAAATATTTATTAGCAATTTGTATTTATATTCCTAGACTTGCCTCGTCATATCTGTGACTATCAGCCTTGTCTGTGGGAGCGATTTGTTTATAAGGGATATGAATCATTTGTCTTACATATTGGAAGTATTTTCTTTAGGTCTTGTGTCTGTAATTTGGAGATCAGAATTTTGCTTGGGTACAGAGGAGAGTTAGTATTTAGTTACAAATTGGGAATGTAATGATTAAAATAAATTGTAAAATGCTTCAAAGTCAGAGAGACCTAAATTTGAATCCTCTCTGCCATTGACTGCCACTGTGATTTCACTCTAAATACTTGGCCTGAGATTTAGTTTCATCTTCTGTTAACTAGGGATAATAATTCCTACTGCGTGAAATTTTTATTTGATAGGATGTGTGTATTTGGCCTGGTTCTATAGATACTTAATAAACAAAAGCTTAAATTATTTTATTCTACGTTTTTATTATTATATTCTCTAGATCCTCCAGATCTTGCATCATCTTAATTTAAATCCAGCTGTTGTTCTGACAATTAAAGAAACACAGTTTTAGAGAAACTGTGATGTATTAGTTGTGAAGGGGATGAGGGTGAATCTGTTATAAGTTTTCCTTTACTATAAATATCTTTTAAAAGGCAGACTGTTTTGTGTGTGTGTGTGTGTGTGTGTGTGTTTTGTTTTGTTTTTTTTTTTTTTTTTTGGAGACAGTCTCACTCTGTTGCCCAGGATGGAATGCAGTGGTGCGATCTTGGTCCACTGCAACCTTTGCCTCCCAAGTTCAGGCATTTCTCCTGCCTCAGCCTCCCGAATAGCTGGGACTACAGGCATGCACCACCACACCCAGCTAACTTTTTTGTATTTTTAGTAGAAACAGGGTTTCACCATGTTGGTCAGGCTGGTCTCAAACACCTGACCTCAAATGATCCGCCCAGCTCGTCCTCCCAAAGTTCTGGGGTTACAGGTGTAAGCCACCGCACCTGGCCAAAAGGCAAACTATTTTAACATCAAAATATTTCATGTTTAACTATTACCTCAATAATATTGTATTTCAATTCTGCTACTACAGCATTAAGAAGCACATTATCATCAACAAATATTTCTTATGCACCTAGTTTGCACAAAGTGAAAGATGTGTGGAAATTTATATTAAATTAGTCTTTCATAAATATAAATGCTTTAATAAGTTTTTATGTTTTATTTCCTAATATATTCTATATGTAATATAGAATTTTGAAATATTTTAATATAATTTAAAAATGTTTAACTGTTTGGCCACCATCACACTTTGCTGGTTTGTAAATTTATGTAACACCTTTGAAGAGCAATTCGGCAATACAGTGTGTTTCTTGGATCTAAAATGTCATTGATCTTGTGCGGGCAGCAAAATTCCACCTCCATCTTCTTAGGGTCCCAGCTGAGTCCAAGAATTAAATTGACATAAGACAGATCAATAGGAGAAAAGCATACAAAATTATTTAATACAAGTTTTAGGTGGCACTGGAGGTATCATAAAGAAACAAAGACCGGAAGAAACACAGTCACTTACTAATGGATAAAGAATAGTAAGTTATGAAGAAGCCATAAATTATTTGGGGAGATAGAAGAGTTGGTTTATCAAGTTATGTGTAAACTTTTCTTGGTCTTGACTTCTTGTCCTTGAGGATAAAGATGTTGCATCTTTCACACGGGAATCTCATCTGCTGCTTTTAAGAAACAGCACAAAGGTCAGAGTACAGCTACTGTTTTTCCAGTGCCTTTAACTTAAATAGTCAGTATTTTAACTCCATTTTCCTCCATCGGGAACTTCCCTGGAAGTTTCACATATTAAAAGCTGAGTCGCTAGCTGTGAAGAGAAAAATCAAGTGAGTAGCAAAATATCTGCAAAGGGAGAGAAGAACATTAATTGGAACAAGCAGAAGATAACAATTCTAAGTATATTGTCCCAAATCTTAATGGATCAGTCTTAGTTATGAGAATAGTTCAGTCCAATTAAGCAGTTGTATCTCATATTAGGAGGCAGTGTTGTAGGTGGGCTCCCATCTAAGTTAGACCTCTAGATGATGTAAGCAAACAAGTGCTATATAAGAGGCATTTATTTGGGGGAAAAAAAAGGAAAAAGTATAATAGTTGGAGCAAGTTGTAAACCCAATTTTTTAGTCCAGTGGGCAGTCAGTTGAGCAGATGTTTAGATGTTGGGCTCTAAACATCTTTAGATAGAGGAGTGAGTACAAGTAGTGGCAATTGTGATGAATCCTGGTTTGTAGTCTGAATATCTCTGGTAATGCCATTGGGTGTGCTGATGAACTTTCTAAGTAATCTATATAGCAGCAGGCATGAAAGTTATTTACACATGATCTCATAGAATGATTTCTCTGAAGTTTATATCAGGTTGTCCAGTTTCAGCTTTCAGGGTCTTAGGAAAAGGGCAATTTTAATTTTTTAGAGATTTCAAGTCAGAAGGATGGGAGAAATTTGGAAATATTAATTTGGAGAGTTGTAGTCAAATATTAGAGGAAACTAGAAGAATTCATGATCTAGTAATATGAGTATTTTGGAAATAGTCATATTAATAACAACAAATATAGCTCAAAGAAGGTTAAATATAATCTATTATTTGACAGTGCATCCCATGTACATTTAGCATACCAAATAAGCCTAATTAGTTTAGGATCTCTCTTTTTATAAGGAGAGAGGATAAATGATTTTGAGACATTTCAGGATCCCATTTTGAACATTTCTGGTCGGGTGCAGTGGCTCACATCTGTAATCCCAGCACTTTGGGAGGCTGAGGCAGGTGGATCACTTCAAGTCAGGAGTTCAAGACCACCCTGGCCAACATGGTGAAACCCCGTCTATACTAAAATACAAAAATTAGCTGGGTGTGGTGGTGGACACCTGTAATATCAGCTACCTGGGAGGCTGAGGCAGGAGAATCCTTAAACCTGGAGGCAGAGGTTGCAGTGAGCTGAGATTGCGCCACTGCACTCCAGCCTGGGCGATAGAGTGAGACTCCCTCTCAAAAGAAAAAAGAAAAGAAAAATTTAATTTTAGAAAGTTGTCAAAACTGTCAAAATGTTTAAACACTTGATTAAAGAGGATCACAATTAACTGTGAAACCATACCAGGGTAACAAAAGGTTTTAAAGGCAAATATGGAAACTTAAAAAAGGTTGTAGGGAAAACATTAGCTTCTTTAACGGCTCAGTTTTTTAAAATTATTGAGACCTGATAAAAGACAACATGAAGCACAAGAATTTATTTTGGTAAAACACAAAATCTTTGTTTTCTAGGCAAATTATTTAAAAGGTAAAGTAAAATGGTTTTATAGTTTTCTTATCAACATCAGACTAATCTCCAGGAAAACTTTGTTCTTTTTTTTTTTTTTTTTTTTTTTGAGACGGAGTCTCGCTGTGTCGCCCAGGCTGGAGTGCAGTGGCGCAATCTCGGCTCACTGCAAGCTCCGCCTCCCGGGTTCACACCATTCTCCTGCCTCAGCCTCTCCGAGTAGCTGGGACTACAGGTGCCCGCCACCATGCCCGGCTAATTTTTTGTATTTTTAGTAGAGACGGGGTTTCACCGTGGTCTCGATCTCCTGACCTCGTGATCCGCCCGCCTCAGCCTCCCAAAGTGCTGGGATTACAAGCGTGAGCCACCGCGCCCGGCAAACTTTGTTCTTTTAATAGAGAAGACCAAATTCTAGTTTTGCATCAGTTTACTCCTTATATTAAGGCTTATTCTAAAAAAACCTTGTAGTAAATTCATTCAGTTTACTCAGCTTGATTATATAAGATTTCCTCTTTTGTTCTCT
Source organism: Symphalangus syndactylus (assembly GCF_028878055.3). Lineage (NCBI taxonomy): Eukaryota > Metazoa > Chordata > Mammalia > Primates > Hylobatidae > Symphalangus > Symphalangus syndactylus. The sequence continues at coordinate 88,439,892 of NC_072429.2, read as the reverse complement.
TTTTGACTTTCTGTATCCTTTCAGTTTTTATCCTTTATTCATTGATTCTTTCTGAAACAACCTTTGAAATACCTCTAAACTAAAACAAAATTACTCTTTCCATAACAAAAATACATCTTTCATATCTTATAACTTTTCTTACCAAAAATGTCCTATTTTCCTTGTGTACTTTGTATAAAAGCTGTTTCCCCTATTATTTCTAGTAATTTTGAGTATATACGTTAATTAGATTCTTAACTCCTAATGACTTTGGTTTCTGGTGAGAACTCGGAAGCAAGCATTGTCTTTCATAAATCAGTGAATACATTATTTCTTAATTTCTGGAAATATATGCTATCTTATAGCACAATTTGTCAATGTGGCACAGGACATGTTTATTAATAGACCCAAATATTTTTTGTTCCTCTGTAACAATAAGTCAAACATAAATAGGCTTAAACTTATTTTCAGCAATTAATTTTTGAGTATTTTATTTGGAAATGATCTAGACATTCCATGAATACCCATCATTTCGGTTAATATAACTTAAGGTTTTAAGTCACCAAAAAGATTCTGGAAACTATGTTTAGGTAGACATAGCTTATAAAACATATCAGTGTTGAAAAGTTTATTTATAAACTGTTATTCTATTTACATTAACATTTAATGATTTACTTTGTTTTAACAATTGTACTTGAATTGTTCATGAAAACTTCGTGAGACATTACATCTCATCATTAACTTATTGTTTTGCTGACCATTTTTATCCTTATCTGTATATATTAGGCAAGTATTAAACATTATCGAAGTAAAGCACCTACAAAGTTAAACATTCAGCCTTTCCTTTTTCTCTTTTACTGTCATGCTCGACATACATTAGGTAATTTACTTTTATTGTACATTTTATTCTTAGATTGAATTTATAATTTTACAATCTTAAACATATATAAGATTTTTGATTAGTAAATCCAGGTAGAATAAGTTGTATGTATTATATTTAATGTTGACAATTCTGAAGGTATGCCTGTTTTAATTAAACCACTAACCTTAAACTAGCTTTTTTTTAACCCAAGGATTATCTCAGATCACATGACCTTAAAGAACATTTAAGTTAGTTTTTATTTGTCCTGAGATAATACTTTATATAAGCACTTATTTTCTTGATTTAAACCATATCTTCCCATAGGTACCAATAGGACAGTTTTGGTGGTTTTTTGTTTGTTTCTAGAAAGAGAGCTATCCATAAAAATACTTTTAGTTAAAAAAAAGAAAATCTACTAAATAATCTAATTATACCTACTTTAATTTTGACTAAAAACCAATAAGCTTTTTTTATGGCTTAAAATCAGTAAGTCTTTTCATCCTAGATGCAAGAGTGTGTTCCAAAGAGGGTGGAAAAGATGCAGTGCACCTCAAGATCCAGAGTTACTCCCAGAAATAGCCTAAGAAAGCCAAGACCTCCATTGTTAACAAGGCATGGAAGGTTGAGACAGTTGAGACAAATTCCCCTGAGAGATGGCATTGTCAGTCACAGTAAGAGACACTTTGTGTTTTCGACTCCTAGCCAGCGGGCTAGCTGAGCTGCCTGATGCAAGCCTAACAACTTGCACCCCCAATGGCTGGCAGAGACCAGAGATAATATTTTCGCTAGTCACAAAGCTGAGCTCTCAAGACATAAAAGAAAATAAAAGGAGAATCTTACTGTGAATTTGCTCCTTATAACAAATAATACAAAAGAGAAACAAGGAAAATTAGAACCATTCCTGAAAGTGTGGATCAGTGACCAAGGAGTAGCCAGATCCAAATTCAAAAGGGTCACAATTCAAAGAACCAATTGTTACATTTTTCTTCTGCCAATCTGAATTTGGAAAGGAAGGAATAAGGAAAATTTTTTTGTCTTCCTCTCTCAACCAGACGCTATAGACAGAGACCCAGGATAACTGACTTTGTTAAGAATTCCTGCCTTCTGCCAGCTTTTGTCAGTTCTCCCAGGATCACCTCCTCAGGCTCCAGAGCAAGTGGAGCAACCCAGTCTTTGTTTGTTCAAGATGGAGTCTTGCCTTGTTGCCCAGTCTGGTTTTGATCTCCCAGGCTTAAGTGATCCTCCCACCTCAGCCTCCTAAGTAGGCATTCCCATCGTTTAGATTCTCATCTTTATTCCAAGAAACTGTAGAGATGGGAAAACTCTACTTCCATCCTCTTAGGATCCTGGCTGAGTCTGAAAATTAAATTGCCATAAGATATATCAATAGAAGAACAGCACACAGATCTGTTTAATACAGGTTTTATATTGTACTGGCATCTTCATAAAGACATGAAAACCTGAAGAATCAGTTAAGTGTCAGTTACTTACATACTGAATTGGACAAAGAATGATTGTGAAGACAAAACTAAATTATGTGGGGAGGTTAAAAGATAAGAATTATTTTCATAGGTCTGTATATAGCTCTCTTGGTCTTGACTTCTCGTCCTTGAGGATGAGGATGTTGCATCCTTCACATGGGAATTTCATCTTCTGGGTTTAAGAAACAGCACAGAGTTCAGAGTGATCTTTTTGCACCTGCTGTTTTTCAAATGCCTTTCATCTAAATAGTCAATAGTCAAAATATCATATTTTTTAACTCCTTCAATTTTAAGATGCAACTTTATTTATCACTAAGGAAGAAATAAAGCTGCCTATACTTTAACACAATGATTTCTTATCATTTATTATATTTGTTTTATACTTAGTTATTTTAGAATTCTTTAGACATGAATTTTTATTATTTATATTTCTAATGCCTGTATAAAAAGAAAAATACAAGCAAACCACTTTATATTCAGAATCCAAATCTCCATGTTACTCTTTTACTTGGAGTTGTTTATGTCCACATTTCTCTAAAAATTTTGTCTCCTGTGCTATCAAGGATAAAATGTTATGTCCTTCTTTCGGTGGGAGTGGCTAAATCCCAGTATGTAAATTTTGAAACGTGTGTTCTTTTTCTTTTTTTTTTAATTATACTTTAAGTTTTAGGGTACATGTGCACAATGTGCAGGTTAGTTACATATGTATACATGTGCCACACACCAGGGCCTGTTGTGGGGTGGGGGGCAGGGAGGGATAGCATTAGGAGATATACCTAATGTTAAATGACGAGTTAATGTGTGTTCTTGATCTTGCCAGAAGGATGTCAATAGAAATTTCTCAGGGAATAGCCAAGACTGTTATTTTTTCTTCAAATGATCACTTTTAGAGCTTGTGAACCAAAAATGTGGAGGGGTACTGTGATCCAGTTGTTGCTACCAGGTGTACCCACTGAGTTCACATACACGAAGACAATGAAAACTACTGCCTGGCCAAAAGTGAAATTTGACATCATGGGTTGTATGTTGCATTACAAATTCAGAGATTTAAAATTTTTTTAAATGTGCATCATAGAACTAATGAAATATAGTTTGTAATGTTTAATAAAATTTTAAATGATTTATATATTTTGATCCTCTTGCTAGCAACCATCTTTTGCTAGAACAAAAGACTGTTAGAAACAATCTTTTTTTCAATATAATTGTAGTAACAATGTTACTTATATTTGAAAAGAATATATTCTCTATGTCTGACTATAGGAGAATGGTTAAATAAGATGGGGTGGATTCACACAGAATGCAAAACAAGTGTACAGATTTGTATGGTTTCAATTATATGTATTAAAAAATGCCCAAGCCTTATGTTTGAAAAAAAGATAGGAAGAAAACACATCAACATGTTATCCTTATTTGTGTTTGGCATGATTTAGTATTTGTTTTTGCTCTTTACCTTTCAGTATATTTTAAAATTTTCTTTTTAATTTTTTTAATTTCTAAAAGTATATACTACTTTTATTGTTGATTTAATATTTTTGATGTTGTATTATTTAATGAAAACCACAATCCCATATCATATAATACGGTTTTAGTTATCTAGATTTCCCATTGTTATCATATGCTGTAGGAATTTAAAAACCTTGTAGATAGGAAAATATTGGTCAGGATGTTTAATATGTGTATTCCTTTCCAGGATCTTTAGCTGGCTACAAAGTGTAATTCTTTCAGAAACTTAGAATATAACATTTCAGTCTGAAAACATCATCGCAGACTAATTAGTTCAACTGCCTTTTTAGTTCCAAGCATTCTTCTGTCTCTCCATGATTTAGAAATAGCAAGGCATGTTACTAAAGTATCACCTGCTTAGTCCTGTGAATGCGTAAACAATACAGACTTATCTAAAATAAATTTTGTCTTTAACTTTCCGATGACATTTTCATTATCTCAGTTCTAGTAACTTCTCTGTTAACATTATCACCTTTCTTGTGTATAACCCTAGATTATATTTTGCAAAACGGTAACCATGTGTTTCAGACAATTCTGATTTCAAGTCAGTTATTTTATCCCCATAAGTACATTAATCTCATTTTGTGCCTTGGAAATTCCAAATCCAAAAGTCATTGAAAGGGAAAGAAATATGAGATTTGCTTTGAAATCAAGATAGCTAAATTTCTATCCTGGCTTTGGGGAATGAGGCAGTTTTATGAATTTTAAGGGTTTTAGCAACATCCATATTCAAACACAGATATGGAAACACATATCAAAGTTTAAGAAAATGTTTCTTTTATTTACACTCTATTATTCACACTAATGTTGCCTCCCATAGTACTGAAATAACTAAACAATAGTATTTTTCACATATATTCAGTTAAGGAAAGGATGTTAGAATCCATGTGGTATTGGAATATGGGATCATTTGACTTTGTCATCTTACCTTTGTCATATTATCTAGCAGTGCTACTGGGAAAGTTACTTATATTATCCCAAACTTGGCTTCCTCAGTTGTAAAACAGTAAAATGATAATATTTACCAGAGCAAATAACAGGCCTTTTGGTGGATCACTACAATTTCCCTCAACTACAGCTTGATAAAACACTTCCTCTTTATAGTCTTATCAGTTCATATTCTTTTGTTATTTCACCTCTGATCTGGAAATGCCAGAGAGGGTACAGTCCTTCCAGGCCTTGTGATTCTTCACAGGGTGCTGTATTACATAACAGAAACATGCCTCATGAGTAAGATAAAGGTTTCCAAACTGGTTTTGCCAAGAAAGTGTTTGGGGATACTTTGTGTGTGCCATCTGTAGTTGCAAATACTGCAAAGTCAAAAACACTTGTAAACGGTGGTCAGGGCACTGTCTTGACTCTGAGAATAGCCGTAGGGAGATTCTTCATAGCCATAACTCAGCATGTATTGCTGCCTTTAAATGTGTAAGAAGTGAGTATAACCCCTAGATAACTAACATCTTATACATTGAGCTTAGGAGTGAAAGTTGTAATAGCTTGCCAAGCTCACTCAGTGGAAATAAAATTATACTATGTAGTTTTCTTTTAACCTGTGTTTTTCTTTGATGGAAATACGAACTTTCCCCAGATGTGCCAATGCCAACAATAGAATGAAAAAATAACCAGGACAAGCTGCTGCTGAATACTGTTTTGGGTCATAAGGAGTGTCAGAAATCACTCTGATGTCTCTCCATCTAAGCCACTGAAGGCTATACTTTACCCAACTCAAATCATTTCCAGTAGAAAATATTTTAGAAGTGGGAAAAGAAAATGCTTGGTTTTGTAAAATAGTTTACTTTTAAATCTTATTTTAGGTGTTGATTGACATTGGCTTCAGGATTCACATGAATCCACTTTTATTTCAAAGTGTTTCACGCATCTCCTCCAGTACCCCCCAGCCCCTAAAAAAAAGGTTAAGAAACACTGGTCCCATCTGAATAGGGGCACACTGTCTGACTGGGAGTTGATTTTCCAAGTCAGCAGAACCGAGGGCAATTATCTGGAAGCGATGCTGCCTGCATTGGCAGCCTGTACCAAGAGGGCTGGACCCACTTCAGAGTCTGATTATACCAAAGACAAAGAATTGTTGGCATCATCAGTTCCCTGAACAAGCAACAAGTGGGCATTCCATTCCAGGGTGGACCGAGTGACCTCATGATCCTTCCCCAACTGTGAGAAAGTTACTTGTAGCTCAGCTATTAGGAAACAAAGAAAGTTTTATATGTTGTGAAAACCGTAGCTTGACAGAGATTTTATTTGGTCAAGACTTTTATTGACTGAGAAAAACTAAAAATGTTTTAAAGTATGCTTTGTTTGAAATATTAGATATATCTATATACTCAAAAAATTTTTTAATTTATTAAACACTTATTGAGCATTTGCTGTGTGCCAGGCACTTTGTTAGGTATGTGAAATCCAAAAATGAGTAGGACATGCTGTCCTCAAGGAATATGCAGTTTACTGGACAGACATTTAAGTATTAGGTCTGTTAAAAAATAAGACAACTTTAGTCTCTCTGATCATTAGAATATTGTCTACTAACACAAGGAGGCGGAGTGATACAGAGGAAATATCAGGAATTTAGAATCCCAGAGACCCGGTTTTAAATGAAGAGTCTATGTATGTTAGCAAGCCATGTGAATTTAAGTTATTTGGTCTCTCTGAGTCTCAGTCCCTCATCTTTAAAATGAAGCTATGACATTTTTCTGATTGTGCTGATGTAAGGATTAGACATTATTTGTAAAGAGTTTAGCATGCTACCTGGCCCAGAGTGAAAGATCAGTAAAGTGGGTCTTGTATTAATCCTATTACTTTAGTAACAATAATATTGATTAGTGACTCCTCTTAGGGTAGGCAAAGTAAATGTCTAGGAAAAAATTTCTCTAAGCCTTGATTAAATACCTTACTTTTGAAGAATACATCACTTTTCTATATTTACTAAGGGCAGAGTGTTAACTAAAAAGATAGCATAAATTCAGACAGATATTGTATTTCCAGAAACAAACGTAGTGTCAATGTGAGGCAGTAATGGTTAGAGAACTAGACTAGGAGTTCTGGCTCTGGTTCGAACTCTGCCTCACAGTGACTGAGAGAAAGTTAGGCAAGCCTCTTAATGGAATAGGGCCAAGGACCTTGGGAGTTGTGGGGCCTTGGGAGAGGCCATCAGCAGCCTCAAGCTCCATCCAATCTGAGTGAAATAGCGTACCTGCTATGCAATGGTGCCTACAAAACCAGTTCTCCAGCTTTGTGGCCAGGTTGCCATGCCAACGCCCTACCTGCACAGAAGATCTGGGGCTGCCACCATCATCCTACTTTTACAATCTCAGTTTCTTCTTCTAAAAATGAAACTAATGCCAGTCCAACTACTTTAAAAGGTTAGTTGAGAGGATGAAATTATATACATGCAACTATTTAAATAAACAATACCTTTTACTAATGTTTCTCAACTAACCTACCTGAGTCTATGTCATTGGGGGGCGGGGGGCGCTGCTTGTTAAAAGAGCAGTTTCCTGGGTCCCATCCTAGACCTGCTATATGAGAATATTTGAGAATTGAGCCTAGGTTTCTGCATTTTAACCATGGTCCTCAAATGATTCTTATACACATTGAGTTAGAGAAATTTTGCCTCATTCAAATGTGTTATATAGTTATGACTAAAATATTGGATTGCACGCGGAAAGGGATTATCTTCAGAACTAAAGTTTGGAAACAGTAAGTGACCTGCCCAAGGTTACTTATGAGGTGGTAGAAAAAGGGCCCAATCCAGTCATCTGTAAATCTAGCTCTCCTTATACAACATCAAGTTTTTTTTTTTTTTTTTGAGACAGAGTCTCGCTGTCACCCAGGCTGGAGTGCAGTGGCGCGATCTCGGCTCACTGCAGGCTCCGCCCCCCCGGGGTTCACGCCATTCTCCTGCCTCAGCCTCCCGAGTAGCTGGGACTACAGGCGCCCGCCACCTCGCCCAGCTAATTTTTTGTATTTTTAGTAGAGATGGGGTTTCACTGTGTTAGCCAGGATGGTCTCGATCTCCTGACCTCGTGATCCCCCCGCCTCGGCCTCCCAAAGTGCTGGGATTACAGGCATGAGCCACCTCGCCCGGCCTCAAGTTGTTTTTTTAAGAAAGGATTATATGAATGAAAAGAGCCTGATTAAAAAATCACCACTTCCATGCTAGACAGGGGCAAGTGGTGGTGGTTCTGAGAGTTTGGCAGGGATGATTGTCTAAGGATCAGACTAAAAGAACAGCACCTGGTGGATCTCAGCCCCTGGCTGCTACTTCCTTTTTATGTTCTCCCCTAGAACATGTGTTCCCCAGGGCAAACGAGCAAATACTGAGAAAATAGGGAAGTTCCACTTCATGTACTCTTCTAAGACTTCAACCTCAGTAGCTTAACTTTCCATCACAGATCCCAGACTGTGTGCCTTAGCACCCTCAATGAACTCACGGGGGATCACAGTGTTATTTGTAAATTCCAAGCTCAGAATAGTTCAGTTTTAAAATTAGTTCATGCTAATCCTCCTGTAATATTTTTGTGAGGTTGTGTTTTCAGCTGTTGCTGAAACAAAAGCAGTTGCTGATAAAAAGTAGTTACCCTTAGAAAAATCCATGTGTAACCAGAAACTGAGGGTGGTGGTGTCTGAGGTTTGAGAAGTTGTCCAATCCCCAGCCAGCACACATATCCCCTCAGTAAGTAATTGAAGCCCTTTAGGAGCAAAATGACGGTATAATTTTTTCTTCTATTTACGTATCTGATTTTTTTCAAATGGCCATTACATTGGTAAGACATAAGTATTTATTTGTCAAATTAAATTGGCCTTAACTACCTAATAAGCCTAACTATTAGGTATTTCTTTTCTCTCCCTCTCTCTCTCTCTTTTTTTTTTTTTTTTTTTTGAAACAGAGTCTCTGTCATCCAGGTTGGAGTGCAGTGGTGCGATCTTGGCTCACTGCAGCCCCCACCTCCTGGGTTCAAGCCATGGTTGTGCCTCAGCCTGTGAAGTTGCTGGGATTAGAGGCATGCACCCCCATGCCCGGCTAATTTTTGTATTTTCGGTAGCGATGGGTTTCACTATGTTGGCAGGCTGGTCTCAAACTCCCAACCTCAGGTGATCCACCCACTTCGGCCTCCCAAAGGGCTAGGATTACAGGTGTGAGCTACCGCACCTGGCCTATTGGATATTTCTTTTGGCCTGAGGCATATGATAAAAATACTGAGACACTAAGTGTATCACAAAGCCATATATTTTGGGAACTTTTGCTTTGGAAGGGAAGGAGTTGGGTGGGGGTAGTGTTGGGAAGAATTTCTTTAAAATTTTAAATGCATTTCAACAATTTTTTCATAGAGAAAACACTCATTTCTTCTAGCATTAGAGGTGGCAGTCAATAAGCTGATGGTCCAGATATTCTGGGTCCTCTTAGCTATAACAGAATTACACGGGGCTCAGGTTGCCCACCTGTGCTTAGCTATTTCTTCTTGGCAATAGGAGATAGAATCGTTCCTGACTCATCTGTGATCTATCCCAAACCTTTCCCAACTTATTGGTATGCACCTCAGACAAAGATTGCTTGCTTCAGCCATATCTGATTGGAGGAAGCAAAAAGAAAAGGAAATGCTGCCGCCATTCTCCCCTCTCCTTGCTATCTTCTCAGTACAGATGTAGAGGAATCAAGTTGCATGGTCTTGAGGTTACTCAACATAGAGATTATCTAGCATTTATTACATTTCTCTTTCTAGGACTTTGTCAGTCAGTTTACAGAAATCTCTTGCAATATTTTTCAAGAAACGAAAACAAGCCAGGGAAGAATTTATTTCATTTGTCCAGAATCCACCACTGAATGGAGAGAGGCTGCCATGGGTGGGAAATGTGAGGCACTCCGTGCAGTTATGTAGAGAACGAACACTAACTTCTTGGCTGTCTTTCTGGCTTCTCATTTTGTGAAATGGAGATAATAATGCCTACCTCAGTGGAGTTTTAAAAGGGCTTAATATATGTAAAGCAAGTGATAGCACAGTTCTCAGCGTTTTTTAAATGTCCAATAATCGTAGTAATTACATGTCTTTCGAAGACTAGTTATCAAACTTTCCTAGGCCTTAGCTTTCATGTTGAACTCTACCTTGTAGGTAGGTGTATTTGTTTTTGTTTTGGGGGGTGATTTTTGTTTGTTTGTTTGTTTTTTGTTTTTCTTTTTTTTTTTTTTTTGACAGAGTCTTGCTCTGTCGCCCAGGCTGGGGTGCAGTGGCGTGATCTCAGCTCACTGCAACCTCTACTTGGTGACTTCAAGTGATTCTCGTGCCTCAGCCTCCTGAGTAACTGGGATTTCGGACATGCACTACCAAACCCGGCTAATTATTTTTGTATTTTTAGTAGAGACAGGGTTTCGCCATGTGGGCCAGACTGGTCTTGAACTCCTGGCCTCCTGTGATCTGCTTGCCTCGGCTTCTCAAAGTGCTGGGATTACAGGCGTGAGCCACCGCTCCTGGCCAGGTACATGTATTTGTAATATCAAGAGTCAGAGCTTACATAATGTCTCAAGCTTCAAGGAAGACAACTTTGTCTCTACCTTCTTCTAAAATGAACTATTTTGGCCACTTGTTGCTTGGCTTCCTGCTGCATCAGGAGTGGCTTGGGAGATGGGACGTCCTGTGGACCTTACCCTGCACTGTGGAAGAGTTGGCCAAAATCCTCCCCTCCCTTCCCACATATAGTTCTCTTCCATCCTCGCCCCAGAGTGTAAGTTACGGAGAAGTCATTTGCTTTCTATCTCTGCTCTCCGTTACAAATAAATACTCAATGCACACTTTCTCCAGCACATTTCTGGGATATTTTCTTCTGTGTCTTGGCTCACACTCAAAATTTATCTTTTCCCTTCTCTCTCTTTACTCTCTTTATCCAAAAGTTACGCATTTCTCTAATGATGCTTTTTCTGATCCATCCATCTTAATGGATTTTTCCTAATCTGAAATCTCCTCACACTTATAGTCATTTAGCACATATAATATATAGTACAGTTTCTTCCCCATTTTTTTTTTCTGTTTATAGTTCATCTTCTGAGTCACATTCGCAGCTTCAGTTCTGGCTGAGTGACACTCTGCGAGTTGGTCTCCTTGAGATTCACTTATCTCAGCTGTTAAAATCCAGGATAACCTGAAATGTCTCTGCCTTTTGTATCCCTGTTGCACAGAACCTTGAAAGTAGTAAATCTCAACAAACACTTCAGATTGATTACAAGGGCTGACTGTGTATGTTAAATACTTGAAAATGCACAGATGGGAGATATGATCTAAAATGTTAGCTATTATTCTAAATTAATTCTATTCATCTGTTGAGTGTGTTGTTTCCCTCAAAACTGACTTTGTTACACTGTGTTTTGCTAAAATTAAGTAAAAGCCTCTTTTTTATATTCTTAGCATATGTTAGATCTAAAGGAAGAAATAAGAGATTATTAATCCTCTTGATGAAAGGCTCTAACATGCTATCAACTAGAGGGTCAGTAAACAATAACTACTATTACAGATAACATATCAAGTGCTTACAATGTGTCAGGCAGTGTTCCATGCTCTTTAAATATATTAACTTATGTAATCTGCAAAATAACCGTATTCTTATCCTTGGTTTATAGATGGAGAAACTGAGACAGCATTTATGAGACTTCCCTAAACTTAGATCTAATGTGGTAGGCTGAATAATGGCCTCTCAAACATGTTCATATCCTAATCCTCAGAACCTATGAATGTTACCTTACATCTTAAAAGGGACTTTGCCAGTGTGATTAAATTAAGGGTCTTGACATGGGAAGATTATCCTGTATGTACTATCCAAGTAGGCCCAATATAATCACAAGGGTTCTTAAAACAGGGAGGCAGGAAGATCAAAGATGATCAAAGAAGGAAATGGGCCAGTGGAAGTCGGAGTGATGTGCTTTGAATGTGGAGGAACAGGGCCGTGAACCAAGGAATGCACGCCATCTCTAGAAGCTGGGCAAAACAAGGAAATAGGCTCTTCCCTGGAGCCTCCAGAAGGAATGCAGCTCTAGCAAGGCTGTGGTTTTATCCTAGTAAGACTCATTTTGGACTTAAGGCCTCCAGAACTGTAAGAAAATTAATTTGAGTTGTTTCAAGCCACTAGGTTTGTGGTCATTTGTGACAGCAGCAATAGGAAACTAATACAACACACGTATATTTAGTTCTAAGGGACTTTAATCTGGAAGTAGAACAGGCTAAAAAATATACTTCTTGGAAATGCTAAAAGAAAGGACTTACTAAAAAGCGATAAACTTAAGGGATTCCAGCCAAGCAAAAGAGCTCCACTTGAGGAGTCATTTCCAGACCTTGCTCTGTTGCTGGCTATCTCTCACATGTGGAACAAATCACCTCAGCTCTCAGAGCTTAGTTTTCTCATCTTTAAAATGAGGATAGTGGCTGGGCACGGTGGCTGATGCCTGTAATCCCAGCACTTTGGAAGGCCGAGGCAAGCAGATCACTGAGGTCAGGAGTTTGAGACCAGCCTGGCCAACGTGGTGAATCCCCATCTCTACTAAAAATACAAAATTATCTGGGCATGGTGGCGGATGCCTGTAATCCCAGCTACTTGGGAGGCTGAGGCAGGAGAAACTCTTGAACCTGGGAGGCGGAGGTTGCAGTGAGCTGAGACAGAAGCCATTGCACTCCAGCCTGGGTGACAGAGCAAGACTCTGTCTCAAAAAAAAAAAAAAGAAGATAGTGTACTGGTGTAACTGGGTCATTTATGTGAAAGTTATTTGAATAGGTAATATATACGTGCTAATAGTAAAGAGTTGAAAAAGTTTACATGAAAAGTTGTTCTCTCACTCCTTGTTCTTCAGATGTCCAAGTCCCCTTCCCAGAGACGATAGTTACCCATTTTCTTATGTATTCTTCTAGAGATTTTCCATGCATTTACAAAGGTATACATATGAATATTATTTTTATTGTACAAATGATTGCACCTTAAACATACTGTCCTGCACTTTGCTGTGAAAATGACAAATAACTTGGAGATTATTCCATATGATTTCATATTAGTGTATACTGTGACTCATCATTCTTTTAAATAGCATATTCCATTGTTTCTCTTTACCAGACCGTATTTCACCTGTCCTCTGTGGAGACATATAGATTATTTCTGGTCTTTTGCTAATGTAAACAAAGCTACAATGTATATCTTATTACATGTTACTTTGTATGTGTTTCAGTATATCTATAGAGTAAATATATGAAATTCTGGAGTTAATGTATTAATTTAAAATTTTAATATTGTCAAATTATATTCCCAAGTGGTGTATTCTAATTGTCTCTTGCTATATATCAAATACTGCATACTTAGTGACTTATTATTATCTCTCACTGTTCTGGGGGTTGTTGGGCTCAGCTGGGTGGTTTCTGCTTGACATTTCCTGTATACCTGCATTTGGATGGTTGCTGAGGGAAGAGTCATCTGAAGACCTTTCACTCACATGTTAAGCACCTGGGCTAGAACAGCTAGGGAGTGATAACAAAAAATTTTCAGCCAGCTTTTATTTACCTTAAAGTAGGACCTCTACACATCCCCACCAGCATGTCCCAGACATATCACAGAAGCTGTGAAAAGCCACAGACGTAAAGAGGCCATGCAGAGACGAAAAGTGGCCAGGACAGATGATCAATGACCAGAAGGACTTTTTCAATGCCTTGTGTAGAAAAATCCCTAAACTATGACTCCTCAGGAGGTGAGGTGACAAGATGTAGAAACCCTCAGTATAACTTTCTGTAAGCCCTGCAGAATAAGGACTGTGAATATAGAACATTAAATCATATTTCTTGTTCACCAGAGATGGTAGACTTCATTGGTCTACATACCCTCTGCTCTAAAATATAGAAATATTTCCATTTATTCAATAAGTGTTTTATTTAGTACATTTTTTTTTGCTAGTCACTGAAATAGCAGACATAGTTTCTACTTTTGTGACTCTAAAAGGCCAGGAATTAAATAAATCATCATACTATCACCTACTTAGTTACAATAATGAAAAATACCATGAAGGACAAGTAAAAGGTGTGATGAGGCTTTATAACAGAGACCTAATCTAGGAGCTCAGGTAACCTCTTTGACAAAATGATATTGAGGGAGAGAGGCAGCTTTTTAGAAAAAGTGTCCAAAGAGAGGTACACTTTTTACGATTTTGAAGTTGATGAGGACAGTGATGGAGTTGGACTATGTTTCCTAAGAAGTTGTTGTGGAAATAAAGAACATATTTTTACTTTTGAATTAAAAGGTTTAACCACTAAAAACTACAAATTTTAGTTTAGCAAATGAATATGGAAGAAAATAATACAAGTGTCTTGCAAAAAATGCATCTACAATAATTTTTTAGTGATTGTTCTAACAGCCCAAATTCAAAACTACCTGAATATCCCACAGTAGTAAATTATTTAAATAAATATGGTACAAACACCCAGTAGAGAACTATTCAGCTTTAAAAATGTGGTTGTAGGTAATTTATTAATTGATTATATGACAAAGAGCTGAAAACAATAATATCCTATTTTATGAAAAAAATTTAATAAAGAGATATATGTTGACATAGGAAATCAGATAACTAAGATTACTTCTGAGCAGTAAGGTCATTTTCTTCATTTGGCACGTCTGAATTTTCTAATGTTTCTCCAAAGTTTTGTACCAAGGGAAAAATGATAAAAGTACATTTTAATTTTAAAAAGCCATTAAGCCTGTAATATTTTGGCTGGATATAAAAAGTCTTGGTGGGAGGGGGCATGGGACTGGGGAAAAGAAGGTAGTAGCTGGGGAGGACTTGTGTCCATGTTTATATTCAACACCTTCCCCGAGAACAAGAAAAGAGACTTTTTAACCTTCTGCCAAAAGGCAGAATCAGAATAAAAGTATGATGTTATACAGCAGGAAATTCCAGTTCTGAAGACTGAAGAGTTTCTCTGGCAGAAGTAGAGACATCCAATGAGATGAGGCTGCCTGAACACAGGGTGGGGTCCCCTTCCCGCTATGTGAACAGCACAACTGCCCAAGAAGGCACAGGGATCAGAGGTCACACGAGGGACTTCTGTGTAGGTGAGTGGTAGACATTTGCTCTGGAGTTCCTTCCAGATTTTACGTCTGTGATTTCATGAATTTCAACACCTCCTCTCAGGTCTTGCACATAGCCATGTTTGGGGCGTCTTGAGGCTCGTATTTACTGGCTCTTGTTTGGGAAAGTAGAGAGGAATGCCTGGATCTCTTATTTTTATTGTGTTTTAACTTCTTCACTAGAAATCAGGCTTCACTAGAAATCAGGCTTGAAAAGAAAATCAGAATAAAAGTATGATGTTATCTTAATTTTATTTACAGGCTCATTTGATTCAATTATTCTCATGAAAACTAGTTTGGTCTTTTATTTTTGTTCAAAATCTGTCAGCCCCAGGACATGGCAAAGGTTTACTGTCTTTTAAACATCTCATCTAATCTTTTTAAAGAACAGCTTGAGTCCAAAGTTCATGGCTTTTGGCCATAAGGAGTGGCGACAAAATAGAGGTCTCCCTTGCTTATAAAAAAGGCATTTATTGTAAGAAGTATACTTATAAGAAGTTCACATGTAATAATGATACAGATTTAGAGGTGGAGAATCTCCTGAGGTTCAGTTCTTGCTCCTGTGCTTACTCTGCTGTCTGACCTGGATAGACTCTCCCACTGAGACCTCTATGCTGAAGCACATTTCATGCCTCGTGTTCTAATCTTTATTCCTCTGTTCCATCTTGGACCATTGCAAAAAGCATGAGCCATTTTGGAGCTACATTCAAAGAAGTGTATGTGTTATTTTGACAGTGGCGCCACAGAGACGAACCATTTATACTTGCTCCAAATACCGTGAAAAGCATGAGAGCTAATGCATTCAGTCGCTTTCATTTTCTAGGAAAATAATGCTGTTAGTTTATTTAGAAGCCCCTCACACAGCACAATGGGATACAAACTGCTGTTTTGTTTGCCAGCAGGGTGGACTCTTTTCGAATACAAATTAAGTGCTGAGCTCCCCCTAGTGACAATAATATAGGTACATTTAAGTAATTTAATACCTTTGCATATTTTGCAATTCAATTCAATTATGTTTAATTCTGTTAAATTCAGTTGCTTTCATTTCCCCTTCATTTTATATAACAGGTATTTGTCAAGTCAGAAATTTTGCTAAGGAAACATTTAGTAAAACTATAATTCTAAAGGATCACTAAAAATAGAAATTACAATAACTGAAAATATTTCGTGTGAGTACAGCAGAGTGTTAAAAAGACAATATTCAAGCTCTATTAGTTTGTGTTCTTGACTGCCATCTCCTCAGTCTCCCCACTCCGCCCCAGCCTCTGGTAACCTTCGTTTTACTCTCTGTTTCTATGTGTTTGTCTTTCTTAGACTCCACAGATAAGTGAGATTGTAAGTGAGGTATTTGTTTTTCTGTGTCTCACTAAACATAATGTCTTCCAAGTTCAACCATGTTTTCACAAATGACATGATGATGGGATTTCCACTGTGTGGAAATTTTCTTTATAATTCATAGAAGATTATAGATCATTGAGTATGACTTTAGCTATGAGCTTGTCCTATTGGGCCTTTATTGTGTTGAGGTACATTCCTTCTATACCTAATTTTTTGAGAGTTTTTTTCCTAGTCATTAAAGGCTGTTGAATTTTGTTGAATAACTTTTCTGCATCTGTTGAGATTATCTTATGGTTATTGTCCTTTATTCTGTTGATGTGATATATCACAGTTTTTGATTTGCATATGGTGAACCATCCTTGCATCCCAGGAATAAATCTCACTTGATCAAGGTGAATGCTCCTTTTAATGTGCTGTTCAATTTTGTTTGCGAATATTTTGTTGAAGATTTTTGCATCCATGTTCATCAGGAATATTGGCCTGTAATTTTCTTTACTGGTCTTTGGTATCAGGAAGATGCTGGCCTTGTAAAACAAATTTGGAAGTTTCCCTTCTCTTCAATTTTTTGGAAAAGTTAGAGTAGGACTGGTATTAGTTCTTCTTTAAATGTTTGATAGAATTCAGTAGTGAAGCCATCAGTGGAACTTGTTTACACTTTATATCAATCTTCACAACAACCCTATGACATAGTTACTATTTTCATATTATAGATGTCACAACTAAGGTACAAAGAGGTTAAGTAACTTTTCTAAGATTACACAGCTGGAAAGTGACAGAACTACAAGTTTGAACCCAAGGAGTAGAATGCCAAAACCTTTGCAACTGACCTCTCTTGCTTCCCCCAAATAGTATTTCACTGAGTTCCTTGAGAAACATTTTATTGAATGCTGTCAGTATGCTAGCCTTGTGGTGGGTTCTGTGGATACCTTGGTGTGTAGGACTGACTATAAAGATGGAGGCCAATAGATGGTTATGGAGCAGTGTAATAGGTGGTGGTAGAAGTCAACATAGGAGCTTAGAGAAGAGACTGGCTAGAAAAAGGTTCTTGTAAGTGATAACTGACTTGAACTCTGGTAAGTGTGTAGGGATCAGAAGCTGGATGTCTGAAGGACTGGAGGCTCTTGGAGAGCAAATTTGCCAAGATAATGAAAGTGATCAGCATGATATCAGGGACTGGGAGAAGAAAGGGAAACTGCAAAGCTGCACAGGCCAACACTGGATATCAAAGAGTCTCTTTCTTTAATATTTTTAATGTTTTCTTGTTTCTGTAAAAATGAAACGCTCATTTTTTGAAAAGGGTTTTGATATTGTATGTATTAACATAATACATACAAGTACAAAGAAAAAATAATCATCTGAAATCTTTCACTCTGAGATTACACCTGTTGACATTTTGTTGAACATCCAGTAACTTTATACATATATAAACATACGTATACCCATATATGTGGGTGTAGGTTTATATATGTTTAGAAAGTGGGATCATACTCTGCATGCTGTTCTGTAACTTCCTTCTATTTATATGTCAGTGATAAGAATCTTGGACTTTATTCTGAAGAAGGATAAGTGAAAAATTTTAAACATGATGGTAACAATTATATTTGTATGCTATGAAAAAATATTATAACAGCATTGTATAGTAGAAATTTGAGGCTTCTGGTGGCGGAAAGACTAATTAGGAGACTGTTTTGGGGACCCAAGAAAGAAATGATGACATAGACCCAGGCAGTGGCAGTGGGATGGAAAAAGGGGATGGGTTCAGATAACGTGGACGTAAGCTCAGTAGCTTCTGTGGCTGTAGAGCCAAGGTTGTCAAGTGGTGGGAGATGAGAGGAGAGAGAGAAATCTTCAATAACTCCCAGGTTGGTGATTCAGGACCATTTGTAGGTGTTAGTGACGCTGACTAAAGTTTAGGGTGCCTGTGGGATAGCCAACTTGTGACAGCAGGTAAGCATTCAATATGCAGATGTGAAGCTCAAGATAGAGATCAGAGCTGAAGATATAATTCTGAACATCGTCAGTGGTTAAAACCACAAAAACTGAGGACTTAATAATGGGAGACATCAAAATGTACAGGCCAGGGAGAGGACTCTGAGTAGGGACTTTGTTTGGGTCAGTGTTGTATCCTCAGACATCCCCTAGCACATAGTAGGCTCAAAAATGTTTCTTTAATGAGTAAATGAATAATAATAATAATAAACATTCTATTTCAATATGAACTCTTCTAATTGTGGCAGCATAATATTTCATTGAGTAAATACAGCACAATTTACATATCTATTTCCTTATTGTTCCAGTTATCAATGGCTGCCATAACAAGTTGCCCCAAATTTTAGTGGCATGAAACAAAAACTATTTTGTTCTGCAAATAGATCCTGTGGGTTGGGAATTTGAAAGGACCACAGAAGAATAGCTTGCCTATTCTGTCTGGGACCTCAGCTGGGGACATTTTAAGGCTGGGATGACTTAATAGCTAATGCTGAAATCATCTGAAAGCTTGTTTGCCCACATATCTGGTTCATGCTGGCTGTCAGTTGAGACCTCAATTGGAGCTGTTGATGTTACATCATGGATTTCAAGAGTGAGTATCCCAAGAGAACTGGGAAGAAGCTGTATGGCCTTTTATGATCTGGCCTAGCAAGTCAAATGGTCATACTTCTGCATAGTTACAAACCCACACAGATTCAAGGAGTAGAAACATAGACCGCCACCTGTCAGCGGGAGGAGTCAAAAGTCAACGTCACATTGTAAGAAAGCATGTGGGATGAGAGATACTGTTTGGAAAAATACACTCTGTCACAGCTCTTCTACCTGTGTTCTGCACTATTTGTCAATGACCATAGCCTTTTATCTATATCTCTCTTAACCACCATGTCACAATATTGGCAACATTAAGTAGACAATCAACTAAAACCCCTACATTGTTCCCAAATGAACTGAGAAGCCGGCTACTTCCCTTTCATCTCATACATGCTTTTAAACACAGATTTGCATTAATTACAATTAAATATAATTATCATTCAATATATTTCTAATGAGTCTCTGTCATTTGCTGAGTATTGTTCTAGGCAATGGGGATAGGCTAAATATGACACAGAAAATGTTTTATTCTTTCAAGAAGTTTACAATCTAGAGGGATAATTAGAAATTTCTATACGAGGTGATGGAAATTTCTGTTAGCTTACTTTTCTAACCATCAATCATTGGTAAGATATAATTAGTTTTTAGAGTACAGTATCATGAAACAATAATGTCTTTCTAGACACAAGACATATGATGCCACTGGCATTCCCCAATCTACTAGTCTGATGACCTCTAAAAACAGGAAATGAAATGATTGAGGCATGACTTATGCTTCATCAGTTCATATGGACTTGGAATGATCACTGCTTCCCTTTCTTCCAACTCTTTTACTTATTGTAAATACTTAATAATCCTAAACATCTTTATTAGTGTTTAGTGGCCATTTTTATTTTAATTTTTTTTATTTATGGGTTTATTTATGGGTTCAGAACTCCCTAGAATCTCTCTGAAGACATTAAACATACTTATTTCAGCACCTTATTCTGTGCCCTATATTGCATTTTCTCAGGTTGTAGTTTCTGATTATTGAGTTTGTTGCTTCTCTGTACATCTTCTTTTTTTTTTTTTTTTTTTTTTGAGATGGAGTCTTGCTCTTGTCACCCAGGCTGGGGCAGTGGCATGATCTTGGCTCACTGCAACCTCCGCCTCCCAGGTTCAAGCAATTCTCCTGCCTCAGCCTCCTGAGTAGCTGGGATTACGGGTGCCCACCACCACACCTGGCTAATTTTTGTATTTTTAGTAGAGACGGGGTTTTTCCATGTTGGTCAGGCTGGTCTCAAACTCCCGACCTCAGGTAATCCGACCACCTTGGCCTCCGAAAGTGCTGGGATTACAGGCGTGAGCCATGGCGGCCCAGCCTCTCTGTATATATTTTTGGTTGTTTGTTGATTCTTGGTTGTTTGGTCATTTTAATAGACAGGATACTAATTCAAAGATTATTGGTTTCTAGAGAGTGTAAAAATTCTTGTTTGCCAGAACTACAACTCGTCCCAGCAATCTCATTACTGGATGTATAACCAAAGGAATATAAATTATTTTACCATCAAGAGATATGCATGCAAATGTTCATTGCAGCACGATTCACAATAACAAAGACATGGAATCAACCTAAATGCCCATGAATGGTAGACTGGATAAAGACAATGTGGTACATATACACTATGGAATACTATGCAGCCATAAAAAAGAATGAGACCGTGTCTTTTGTGGGAACATGGATAGAGCTGGAGGCCATTAGCCTTAGCAAACTAACACAAGAAAACCAAATGCCCATGTTCTCACTTATAAGTGGGAGCTAAATGATGACAACACATGAACACAAAGATGTGAACAACAGACAGTGGGGTCTACTTTGAGGTTGGAGGGTAGGAGGAGGGAGAAGATCAGAAAAAGAGACTATTGGGTACTTGGCTTAGTACCTGGTGATGAAACAATCTGTACAACAAACCCCCATGACACGAGTTTACCTGTGTAACAAACCTGCACGTGTACCACTGAACCTAA
Organism: Symphalangus syndactylus; assembly: GCF_028878055.3. Lineage (NCBI taxonomy): Eukaryota > Metazoa > Chordata > Mammalia > Primates > Hylobatidae > Symphalangus > Symphalangus syndactylus. Next base: position 88,419,048 of record NC_072429.2, on the reverse strand, counting down.
AACACAAGTTAAAAATAAATAAGTAAATAAAATAAAAGAATTCTTTGCATGGCTAGAAGCTTAAGTTTGGATTAAACCAGCTCTGACTCAAGCAGCTACTTGTGGCAGAGAGAAGGTGGGCTTTTCTTTAAGATGTTAGTATGGTTCGTTTACAGAATATGCAGCTATCATTAGCTGGTGGCAAGGCCCTAACTCTCTGGACTGAGTGTCCATGTTGAGAATCTTTTACACAGAAGCTTTCACTATGTACAGCCTGGGGCACACATCAGCATCGGACCTTAGGTGGCATGAGGACCAGCTCTGCTTTTACTTTTTGCCTGGCCCCTGCCCAGGGCTTACTTTTTCCAGCCAGCCTGTTTATTTTGATTGTGAGACTTTTGCAGAATTCTGCTGGGCAGTCTTTCATTTTTAAAGTTCTTGTTCATGGATCTGGATTCGTGGGTTGCTTAGCTCTGTTATGTTTCAGCATCAATATATTCCAGAAATTCCTCAATATACTCCAATAACCCCTTCTGAATTTTCTAACATTAATTGAGATTTATTTTTACTTAATTTTACTCTCCTGACATTTCTATGGGATTTGGGAAGAAAGGTAAATGCATGCATCCAGTCAGCCAGCTGTATCAGGAAGCCACTTACTCCTTTCCATGGTAACCAATTACTAGAAAGCTGCACTGGGAATCACAGCAACCTTGTCCAGTGTGTGCTTTTTAGAAGACAGAATTTTTTTTCTATTCTTACATTAGATCATACTTATATCCCTTCTCTGAAATTTTTAAAAGATTACTGAGAACAGACCTGTGCTGACATGGACAACTCCTATTAGTGCCCTGAAAAGTATTTCTCTTGAACAATGAAAATAACTAAATGGACTTCATATTCCTCATCTATCAAATGAACTTTGGGTCTTTCTTAAATGTGCTTGTTTTATCTTTTCCAAGTGCTGAAAGTTTTCATTGAAGTTATTTTTCTTGATAGAAAAGAAGAGGATCAGACAGAAGTTGTGTAGTTCTAAGTGTTTATTTTCACCTGTTAAACATTGCGCCACCATCACTAATGATAAGAAATCCTTCTTGTCTTCATTATTTCTCAACATTAATTGCTTTCTCAAGTCTAAACTCATTTATTTATTTTTAGGGATGGGGTCTTGCTGTGTCACTCAGGCTGGAGTGCAGTGATGCAATCATGGCTCAGTGCAGTCTCAAACTCCTGGACTCAAGGAATCATCCTGCCTCAGCCTTCTGAGTAGCTGAGACTACAGGCGCGCGGCACCATGCCTCACTATTTTTTTTTATTTTTGATTATTTTGTAGAAATGAGGATCTCATTAAGTTGCCCAGGCTTACTTTGAACTCCTAGCTTCATGAACTCATTTAAAGATTTGGCATCCTAGCATTATTCATAGAGGTCCAGCCACGACTCTCAATTTGTTTTTTATTTTATACCTCTGCTACAGATTTTTGTACCTGTCCATTTAAAATCTGAGCTTTTGAAAGAACTCTGCACAACGTTCACAGCACAAGAGCATTAAGGCAGAGGGGGAAACTAAAGGTCAGAGAATAAGGAGTGAATCATGGTGATGAAATACAGGCAGTATGAATAGCAAATTGTGAAGAATTTGCTGGTGAACCGTTTCACATGTAATAGTTCCTCCTGCTGAGATGGTGGATTCGTTGTCACATCTGACCCATGTTGTTATAACTCTTTTCCACTGAAAGATACATCTGCGTAATCTAGACCAGCAGACATTTCCTCTGACTTCCATCATGTACACAGTGTCCTATAGATTCCAAAGCTCTTTCAGATATGCTATTACACTTACATTTCCTTCCCATTTTCTTTTTTCTCCCCCCAATAGGAATGGTGTTCTTAGCCTCCCGTGTTCATAACAATTTTTTTTTTTTTGAGACAGAGTCTTGCCCTGTTGCCCAGGCTGGACTGCAGTGATGCAGTCGCAGCTCACTGCAACCCCCGCCTCCCAGGTTCAAGCGGTTCTTCTGCTTCAGCCTCCCGAGTAGCCGGGACCACAGGCGCCCACCACCACGCCCAGCTAATTTTTGTAGTTTTTAGTAGAGACGGGGTTTCACCATGTTGACCAGGCTGGTCTTGAGCTCCTGACCTCGTGATCCACCCGCCTCAGCCTCCCAACGTGCTGGGATTACAGGCGTGAGCCACCCCGCCCGGCCATTCTGAACGAAGGAGGGTACTGGTAGCCAGGGGAGAACTGACTGTGCTTTCAGGCGTAGAGAAAGGGTTCAGGAGAGGAGGGGAAGTGAAGTCATCAGGTGGGAATGTGCAGCAAGCACCTCTTTCCCTGGTTCTTCTATAATCACTCTTTCTCTTCTTTGAAACTCCTTCCTGGCTTCATCAATACTACATGCTCTTGATTTCCCTCTTACATTTCTGGCTCTTCTCAGTCTCCTTTTCTGGCTTCTTTTCATCCATTAAAACTTCTAATTTTTTTAAAAAGGCAAAAGCTTGCTGCATCCAAAGTGATATTCTCTGTGGAACTTAACATGGGATGTTATTTTTGCCTTGTGAGAAGCACTTTTAGGTTATTCAAAACAAAAGCTGAAATTGGAAAGAAATGTAACCAAATGCTTAGTGTAATAAAAATGTGTTGATGGTCGGGTGTGGTGGCTCATGCCTGTAATCTCAGCACTTTGGGAGGCCGAGGCAGGAGGATCACTCAAAGCCAAGAGTTTGAGACCAGTCTGGACAACACAGCGAGATTCTGTCTCTACAAAAACTAAACTTAAACAAAAAAATTAGCCAGGCATGATGGCACATGCCTGTAATCCCAGCTACTTGGGAAGCTGAGGCAGGAGAATCCCTTGTGCCCAGGAGTTCATGGTTACAGCAAGCTATGATTGTGCAGCTGCACTCCAGCTTGGGTGACACGGCATGACCCTGTCTTTATTCAAAGAGGAAATGTCTTTCACAATTCCAAAATAAGTATAGTTTCCCTAAAGAAAATGACAGAAATACTCCGGTGCTTTCACTAACCTGTTTAAAATCTGTTTAAACTTATTTATCATTGTTTTTTAAAACATTTTTGTTACATTGTATTAGTGAACACAATTCAAAATAATACCAACCATTTAAAATAAATTTAGGAAGCCTAGTTGGAAATGCTAAGCATCATCTAGATATGTGCAAATACAGATGCTCCTGACTACCAGTGGAGTCGCATCCTGATAAACCCATCCTGAGTTGAAAATACCATAGCAAGCCCATTTTAAGTTGAGGAATGTACAGAAAGTGAACCACTTTTGAACTATTGTGAAGTGAAAAAATGCAAGTTGAACCATCTTAAGTAGGGGACTGTCTGTAGCAAACAATTATATCCTCACCAAGTCATGTATGTGCGTCTTACTATTGACATAAAGGTGTTGGATCTAGTGGGCCTAATACCTGTGTATATTTTAAACATTTTGAAAATTTTACTTGAAATGAATTTTATTTTTTACCTTCCATGGGCCACTTAGCTAGTCTGATTAAGGAAGACAGAGTCTCGCTCTGTCGCCCAGGCTGGAGTGCAGTGGTGCAATCTTGGCTCACTGCAATCTCGGCCTCCCACATTCAAGTGATTCTCTTGCCTTAGCCTCCCGAGTAGCTGGGACTACAGGTGCCTGCCACCATGCCTGGCTAATTTTTGTATTTTCAGTAGAGATTGGGTTTCACCATGTTAGCTAGGCTGATCTTGAACTCCTGACCTCAGGTGATCTGCCCGCCTTGGTTCCCCAAAGTGCTGGGATTACAGGCGTGAGCCACTGCCCACTGAGCCTGGCCATCGTTAACTTTTTAGAGTGAGTGTTGGGGTGGGAGATGAGAGCAGAGACATGAGTGTGGGTGAGGGTGGGAGTAAGAGGGAGGTTGGACCGGTTGTGGTTGTAGCTATAGCCTGTTTCCCAACTTTTGGAAAATATATGTTTTTTTCATTAGGAAGAGGAGAAATAGTCTAAATAACTAGGGAACCCTACACCAATACTTTAAAAAGAATTAGAACAAATTCCTCTAATTAAAATTTCGTATGCTTTCTATAATTAAACTTACAAAGAAGTGAAACAGGTACTCAGACAAATTCAAGTACGTGCACATTCATAGCAGCACTTTTTATAATAGCCAAAAGATGCAGATGGCCCCAAATGTCCATCAACAGATAACTGGATAAACAAATCAGGATATATATATATATATATATATATATATATATATATGTATACACACACACACACACACACATATATATATACACATATATACATATATACACATATACACATATATACATATATACATATATACACGCATATATACATATATACATATATATATACACACACATATATATATATGCAGTGGAATATTATTCAACCATAATAAGTATTAAAACTTTTTACAAAAGTATTGATAGTACAGCATGTATGAATCTCAGAAACATTATGTTAAGTGAAAGAAGCTAGACACAAAAGGTCAGACATTGTATGATTCTATTTATATGAAATATCCAGAGTAGGTAAATCCTTAGAGCTAGAACATAGAATAGTGGTTGCCAGACACTAGGGGGAGGGAGGAATGGAGATCAACTATTTAATGGGTACCAGGTTTCCAGCTGGGGTGATGAAATACTTCCGAAACTAGATGGATGTGCTGGTTGCACAACACTGTGAATATGCTAATAGCCACTGAATTGTTCACTTCAAAATGTTAATTAATTTTATGTTATGTGGTTTCCACCTCAATTAAAAAACAGTATATAGAACATAAACCTATTTTTTGGAAAATATTTAGACCTACTTTTAATTAGAATAGTTTTACAAGTAACTTGAGATTTCTTAATAATAAAACACTGAAGGCTGGGTGCGGTGGCCCATGCCTATAATCCCAGCACTGGGAGGCCAAGGCGGGCGGATCACCTGAGGTCAGGAGTTCAAGACCAGCCTGACCAACATGGAGAAACCCTGTCTCTACTAAAAATACAAAATTAGCCGGGCGTGGTGGCGCATGCCTGTAATCCCAGCTACCCAGGAGGCTGAGGCAGGAGAATCACTTCAACCCGGAAGGCAGAGGTTATGGTGAGCCAAGATCGCACCATTGCACTCCAGCCTGAGCAACAAGAGTGAAACTCCATCTCAAAATAAATAAATAATAAAACACTGATTTTAAAATCACATGACTTTGTAGGGTATCTGCATATAAATCCTGAAATTCTCTGTCTGCTATAGATAAAGGCTTGTGTGTTTCATAGCTGGTTAATGTGATGCATAAAACAGCACTGTGAAGCTTTATCTCTAACCAGGACTAAATACATATAGGTTATGAATAGTTTTCAAATTTGTTTTAAATACAGTTCTGCTTGGTAACAAGTTAACTGTCCTCCTAACATGAAATGAATAGATTTTTAATGGAAATAAGAGAAACAACTATCTTGATTTCTTGCCCCTTTCACAATAAGCTACCATATATTATATAAGGTTTATTTTAACAATACACAGCTTAAGACTTGTCTAGCAAGCACAACCCACAGATATTTGAATCTGATACTTTTTACACCTGCAGAAGGTTTATCTATGAAAAGCCTGCAATGATGTGCAGCAAAATGTTCACAGTGCTTATTTTTTCTGCGCTTATCTGTAGTGAGTTTATTTTGTGATTATCTGTACCTTTTAACTTTTCAACAATAAGTATGTGTTACTTGAACAAAGATACACTTTTATAATGTTGTCCATGCCTCCATATTTAACCTGCTATTCTTTCTTTGCAATCTCAGATATAGTGTTACTCTTGAACTTTGTTGCCAAGTACAAGGACAATGGCTTTCTCCTTGCTTCCTGGTGACACTTTTAGGCAAATATCCTCTTTTCATCCTTCAAAAACCTGCTCTCAACCCATGTCACTCCCAGGCATCTCAGCCAACCCTGAATGTCCTTGGGGTAAAGAAGAGCAGTATACAGATGCCAGGATAACCCACCACATTTCTGCTTTCATTGACACACTCAACCTCAATCAACTGTATCTGCTCTTTATTCCCACACCTCATGGTGGAGCTTTCTGCCTCTTCCTGATCCAATAGGGCAATCAATCCGATGCCTTCATCTCTGGAATTCTTGTTTATGGGTTTATGAATTCTTGTTAAATTCAATATCCCTTAATCTCTAAAGGCAGAAATTTTAGGTAACTCCAGAGAGTAAGTAAGGCCTTGTGAATTAAGGAAAATTGCCCAAGGTCACATCACTGGACAGTCAAGTCTAGCTAGAATCCAGACTCCAATTCTAGGGAGTCTGGTTTATTTCTCTAAACCTTAATGCCACAGATGTGAAGCCTAATTCAAGAACATCTCCATGGCAAACTCTTGGTTTAGTTAGAGAAATAAGAAAACATGACAAAGAATGTGTCATCGACTTCTATTTAAACGTTCAAGTTCCTCATCTTCAAGGATTTGCTGGATGACAGCTAACAAACAGTCAGATTGGATGATTCACAAAGACCGTTTCCAGTGTTTAAAAAAAATATGCTGGGGACTTTCATAGAAATTTCTACTTTTCTGAAAGCATTTTATTTCTTCATCTTTCTCTTCATGCTCATATGCACATTCTTGTTTTCTTCCCGCTGACTGCACATAAATAGCATGTGTGGAAAGCAAGTCTAAAGAGGTAACTAAGTGAAAGTTTCACCATTGATGTAAATCAAGAGTAGATCAGTAAAGTGGAAACCAGCAGAACTGCTTTATTGTTAGTATTCAGAGACACTAGCAAAAGAAACCAATGTTGGTTCATTGTGAGCTAATAAAAGCAATAACCACTGGAAGATAGAGCTGAACGTTCGTTTACTTATTTTACTTTTACTATGGTAATATTACTTAATAACTTTCCTTTAATGAACTCATTAAGATCATAAGCGAGTGCTTGTAATATTAAGTATGCACCCTCCCCCACCCAAATTATACTGGTTGAATTTTCATGTTTAAGCAAAAATAAATATTAATATAAAAGATTTAATCAAATACTTTAAAAATTTTAGTAGTAAAGTAAACCAACTCTAGCAGAGAAAGGGTTATCACACACACACACAAACACACACACACACACACACACACAGACACACCCCATCTCATGAGTTCTTTTTGCCAATAAAACAAACCAACAAGCAAAACTGATCAAGAAACAAGACTATAGCTGGGCATGGTGGCTCATGCTTGTAATCCCAGCCCTTCAGGAGGCTGAGGTGGGCGGATCACCTGAGCTTGAACCCAGGAGGCCAAGGCTGCTGTAAGCTGAGATGGCGCCATTGCACCCCAGCCTGGGTGACAGAGCGAGAACAAAACAAAACAAAAGAAACAAGGCTACAGACAAATCTCAGCTATTTTAGAAAATGGCACATGGCTGTTAATATCCAGTGAGTTCTACTTAGATTTTTCTTCTGTTTTTTCTTGTTCATCACCCAAATCTGTTAGTCAAGAGTAGTAAAGCCACTAAGTGTATTTTGTTGTTGGAGCTACAACATACAAGAAAAAAGAAAACATAGAACGTAGCATTACTGAAATACAATTTTAGGAAACATTAATTCTAAGTATTTTGAACTAACTCCAAGAGGTATTCCGATGGACATTCCCCCCATCATACTTTAGGATGTGGAGGACCTTTAATTAAAAACCCCAAGGAAAAAATTTTAATTATTTCCTTTTTGGAAAAAATCCATAATTCCATCAGCCTCATTGTTCAAAAATTATTTCATTTCCTCTCTTTCAGGGTGAAATTCTCTCCTTTGTCTTTGGAAGTGAATTTGGTTATTACCTTTTGTAAATATTTTAGATTATCTGTAGAAAGAGGGAGAACCATGAATAGAATCACATTCTTGAGCTATGATTCGAGATACTTATTTGCCCTTAAGAAACATTAAATTTCTTCCTTGTTTTAGTAAGAATGCTTTGATTTATTTCCTTTAATGCCCAGGGGGTATGTTGTCACATTTTAACTTTGAAGATAGAAATTTCCTACACTTTCCCATACTGAATTAATATTGACATTCATTAACAAGACTAACAACAAGTGTCAAAATAATAAATGATTACAGCCCCGTGAGCAGGAAGGTAGAAATTACTTATTGTTTTTCCTTGGGGTGGTAATTAGCTACTGTTTGCCGTCTGTAAAATCACAAGTAAATGTGGATTATGTTTCATGAGATGAAAAGAACATTTCAAACATAATATCTTGAGTTAGTTCTCACAACACCTCTGTTAGAAAGTATGATCATCACCATTTTTACTGACAAAGTCATCCCCAGAGAGGATAACCAAGTAGAAAGAGGATTCAAACTCATCATCTTGACTCCAAACTATAAGATTTTTCTACAGTGCCTTCTTCCTTCCCTCCCTTTCAAAGTTTTGTTTCCTCTCTTTTAACTATTCTTATTTCCAATTCGAAGGCAAAGCATTTGTATAAATACATTCACATAAGATGTATTGTATAAATACATTCACATAAGACATTTCTTATCTATAATGGGTGATTTCTAGTCCCCTCTTTTGAGTATTCCCAAAGCTGAGGGACAAAGGATGCTTCAAATTCGCTTTTGCTATCAATTACACAGATTTTTCTTTCCTCATTAACCTGAAGGAACCCCATAAAAATAATTTAAGAATGGTGAAAACGGTTTTTGACTTTCTTTATTTTCATCTCTCCTTTCTCCTCCCCATTCTGTATTCTGGCATTGGAGAAGAGCTAGAGAGAACATCCTTAAAGATGCACTTTTTTATTTTTTAGTATGCCCTATTTTTTTTTTGGTAAAATTGTGGTGAAAAACACATAATATAAATTCACACTCTTAACCATTTTTAAGTGCACTTTTACAGTAGTGTTAACTGTATCCACATTATTGGGTAACAGATCTCTAGAACTTTTTCATCTTGCAAAACCAAAATTCTTTGCCCATCAAATAACAACTCCCATTTCACCCTCCCCTTAGCTCCTGGAAACCACCATTCTACTTTCTGTTTCCGTGGTTTCCCCTACTCTGCATAGCTCTACATAAGTGGAATTATACAGTATTTGTTCCTCTGTGACTGGCTTATTTTACTAAGCATAATGTCTTCAAGGTTCATCGATGTTGTAGCATATAACAAAATTTCCTTCTTTTTTGAAAGGCTAAATATGTATATGCCACATTTCCTTTATCCATTCATTTATAAATGGAATTTCAGGCTTCTTCCACATCTTGGCTCTTGTGAATAATGATGCATTGAATATAGGTGTACAAATACCTCTTCGCGCTCTTGCTTTATATTCTTTTGTATTTATACCCAGAAGTGGGATGCTACATCACATGGTAATTCTATCTTTAGTTTTTTGAGGAATCATGCTGTTTTCAGTAGCAGCTACACCATTTTACATTTCTACCAGCAGTACACAAAGACTCAAATGTCTCCTCATCCTCACCAATACTTGTTATTTTCTGGTTTGTTGATAGTGGCCATCCTAATGGGTATGAGGTGATATCTCATTGTGGTTTTGATTTGTGTTTTACTCTAATGATTAGTGGGTATGCCTTTTTAAAAAGAAATTGAAATTCTTTTCATAATTGAGTACATATTATGTTCTAGGAACTGTGCTTTGTGTGTTGCATGCATGCAATAGCTTGTTACTTTTAGCAAACATTCTATGGCCTAAGTAGTATTATCCCCACTTTTTACCAGAGGAAACTGAGAATCAGAGTTTAAGTGATTTTTCTAAGGACAGAGAGCTGCTGAATGGTAAGGCCAGAATTCAACATCCAGTCTGACACCAAAGCTCATATTTCTAACTACTGAGCTATTCTCTCTTGGCCTTTGCTTTGCCCATTAATTCCTTAATGTGTTGTGTAGATGGCTAACACACTGTCCTTCAAAAGGAAACAGAAAGTAACATTCATTAAGTGTCTGTTTTGTGCTGGACACATTGCTAAATGCCTTCAGATGTGTATGTGTACATGTGCGAAGTGAAGGAGGAAAGTCCTTTCATTTTACACATTGAAGCATAAATCCATTTGCATGGTTACCGTTGTAAGTCAAGTAGTGCAATGAAAGGAAAATTAAGCTTAGATTTCTTACCATATAGTCTTTGTAAACTTGAAGGTCTTTTTTTACTAGTAAATACAATCCTAAGATATATGTATAAATTCCAGACAGAGAAATTCTAATTCTAATTAAGGAGTTGATTGTACCAGTGTAAAGAGAGAATCTTATCAGGAAGAGGATACACAACCAAACACACACACACACACATACAGAGGAAGAAGAGGCTTAGCTAGGGATACAAGGAAGCGAAATAAATGATTACATAAATGTTGGAGCTACCACGTGGCCTATTTTCTCTGACACTGCTCTTTATTCCACTATTTTCCCAGTGTAAGATGTTTACAGCTTCTTCCATTATAGTCACCTTGTTCTACTCCACTGCATGGCCCCATCTTGTTTTGTAGGTGATATATAGCAATGGGTCAAGATTTATAAGTTTAGTTTTGCTTGTGTAGCAACAAATTCAGAGCTGATTGTGACTTTTAAGATTGCCCTAAGCCCCAGGAAAATTGATCCCGTGAAAATACAACTCTCAACTGTCTTTGGGAACCTCCTAATACTGGAATCTTTAGCCCAATCTTCGCTTGATCATGAAAAGCATCAAGTGAATGGGAAACTAAAATTATTATTTATTATCATTTTTTGAGATGGGGCCTCATTGTGTTACCCAGACTGGGCTCAAACTCCTGGGCTCAAGCAATCCTCCCAGCTCAGCCTGCTGAGTGACTGAGACTACAGGGTGATGTACTATAGGTGGATGCACTGTGCCCACTAAAATTACTTTTAACTGTGCCTTCCAACTAAGAGACACATCTATCCTGATAATAGAATATCCCATCCTGATATTCTATTATCAGGATAGAAATCTCTTGGGATCTACTACTTTAGTTGTCCCAATTTGTAGCAGTGATGATAATCAAAAACATCTCTAGGTAAAAGAGTATAAATATCTCAATAAACTTATTATAAAAGAGGCAATAGAAATGCCTGTTGGTATTTATGATATTCATGAAGTGCTGCCAATGATGAAGGAGCAAATGAGCTAGTTAACATTTGTAGGTAAATATGGTATCATTTACAGCCCTCTGCACTAAATGAAAGAGGCAGCCTGGTGAGCTTGATAATGTATTTTGTATCACAGCCTTGAGTGACAAATCCATGAGCCAGAAACAGCAAGTCATATTATCTCAGCATTTCTAAATTTTATAGATTTACAATTGCTGAGTTAAAATGAAACTATCAAGTATACTAAATGCTGCATGTAGATATCATATCTGGAATCATAGCCATCTGTGAAAGTTATACACAGATTTATTATTCCATTTCATTAACCCATTTCATCTGTTCTCTGTACAAGTACTCTTTCACTAATTTTGCTTTCTTTTCCTATTTTATGTGATTGATCATTATTTCCTTCTTTTCTACTCTGTTAATATTTCAACTTCTCTTAATTAAGTTTTCTAATGAAACTTTATTGAAGTCCTTTCATAAGAAAAATGGCTTTGATGTTGAGCCATGAATGCAATGGAAGAAAAAAACAATGAGAGCCATAACTTCCCTATTTTCAGTTGCTTAGTTTTAATTCTTAAGGCTTATTCACTGTGAAGAGTGTAGAGTTATCGAGTTCTGCAAAACATTTGACAACATAGCAGTAGATTCTGTCAGTTATTTCATGATGAAATACAAAATTTAAATCTAAAATATAAAGTATGTTGCAAGGAAGGTGAAATTTTTGAGTGTAAATGACTTTCAAATGAATATTTTTAATGGGGGCATTCCGATAAAATTTTTAAATGTCAATTCCAGTTAACAAAAGAATTGTTCCTATGTGATAGAATTAGTGCTATTGGTATTCTTAGTTTACAAATGAGAAAACAGAGCCTTAGTAAGGATAAGGAACATGCCCAAAGTCACATAGTTCCTAAGTAACTAAATGTGATTTGGATCAGGATTGTCATATTCCAAAAATCTGTTTTTGATCCAACATGCTATACTACTAATGTTATTTTGTATTCTCTTATTTTCTCTTTCTTCTTTTTAAGAGACGATGTCTTGCTGTGTCACTTGGGCTGGAGCGCAGTTGAATGATCATGGCTCTCACTGCAGACTCAAAAACTCCTGGGCTCAATCAATTTTTTTTTTGAGACGGAGTCTCTCTCTCACCCAGGCTGGTGTGCAGTGGCGCGATGTCGGCTCACTGCATGCTCCACCTCCCAGGTTCACACCATTCTCCTGCTTCAGCCTCCCAAGTAGCTGGGATTACAGACATCCTCCACTATGCCCAGATAATTTCACATTTTTAGTAGAGACAGGGTTTCACCATGTTGGCCATGCTGGTCTCGAACTCCTGACCTCAGGTGATCTGCCCGCCTTGGCCTCCCAAAGTGCTGGGATTACAGGGGTAAGCCACTGCACCCGGCCTCAATTGATTCTTCTGCCTCAGCCTCACAAATAGCTGGGATCCTAGGCACAGGCTACCATGTCAGGCTCTGCTATTTTCATTTGATACATAATCATAAATATTTTTCTATGTTTTTTGGAATATCATTTTTATAAGCCACGGAATTCTCCTCCAAGTTGATGCATAGTTTTTTTTGTTATTGTTTGTTTTTATTCTTACAAATAAAAGTATAGTTAACAAGTTAAAATTGCCACACTTATCTTTTCAATTCTGTTAAATTTTATCCTTAGGATAAATTCCTAGGTATGTATGTTTGATAAAAGAGTAGGTTTTTAAAAAGTTGTCTTTGTTTCTCATAGGTATTTTTTTTTTTTTCTTTTTGAGACGGGGTCCCACTGTGTCACCCAGGCTGGAGTGCAGTGGCACGATCTCGGCTCACTGCAACCTCTGCCTCCCAGGTTCAAGTGATTCTCCTGCCTCAGCCTGTCGAGTAGCTGGGATTATGGGTGGCAGCACAATGCCCAGCTAATATTTGTGGTTTTTTAGTAGAGATGGGGTTTCCCCATGTTGGCCAGTCTGGCCTCAAACTTCTGAAACCAGGTGACTCACCCGCCTGAGCCTCCCAAAGTGCTGGGATTACAGGCGTGAGCCACCATGCCTGGCCTCTTTCTCATAGGTATTTCTTTTATTTAAAAAATTAATAAGATGTGCAGGACTAGGTATGAACAAAGAAAAAAAGGAAATTTAAAAAATAAAAAACCATACAAATAATGCATAAATAAATGCTAGTTGAGAAATTCTCAAGCCATATGGTGAGGCAATTTCAGACAGTATATATTTTACCTACTTTGATTGGATTTGGTCTTTCAGGCTATATTTTCCTTAAGTACATGAATCCTATAATTGAGAGCCTGGCATAGAATCAGTAGCTAAAAGAATAACAGATAATGAGTTGAAAGATGTCTTCCAACAGAAGAGATAGCATAGCTACCATACTTTGCCAAAACAATAAATTGATTTATGGTGTTATGGAGATGCAATTTTAAATTCATTGGTATAAATTTCCAGGATTGTATACTCAAAATGTATACAGTCATGCTTACTATGTTAAGAATCTTTTTAAAGAAACTTTTATAATGTAGTTCCTCATGGATTATTATTATTATTATTATTATATATATTTTTTTGAGACGGAGTCTTTCTCTGTCCCCCAAGCTGGAGTGCAGTGGTGCGATCTCTGCTCACCGCAACCTCCACCTCCTGGGTTCATGCCATTCTCCTGCCTCAGCCTCCCGAGTAGCTGGGACTACAGGCGCCCACCACCACGCCCAGCTAATTTTTTGTATTTTTAGTAGAGACGGGGTTTCACCATGTTAGCCAGGATGGTCTCGATCTCCTGACCTCGTGATCCGCCCACCTCGGCCTCCCAAAGTGCTGGGATTACAGGCTTGAGTCACCGTGCCTGGCCATGGATTATTATTTATATCTTCATCAATCCACCTTTCGGTTTCCTACTCTGAGCTTATTCTTACCCAGGAAAGCTCTTTAAACTAATCTCACTTCTCGTGATCATGAACATCCCTCAGCTTACTAACTCTCAAGGTCATTATTTATTCATTTATCCAATAGATAATTGCCAAGTCTTCTAGATGCTGAAGCTAGAACAGTGTCTAACAGACAAATAAGATCCCTGTTTCTGTGGAGTATTGTTGGAGGAGGCAGATAACACAAAGCAAAGAAATAGGCATTTTAAGATTGTAATAAATACTATGAGAGTAAAATGGAGATGGGGCCGGGCAGTGGCTCACGCCTGTAATCCCAGCAGTTTGGGAGGCCGAGGTGGGCGGATCACGAGGTCAAGAGATTGAGACTATCCTGGCTAACATGGTGAAACCCCGTCTCTACTAAAATTACAAAAAATTAGCTGGGCGTGGTGGTGAGTGCCTGTAATCCTAGCTACTTGGGAGGCTGAGGTAGGAGAATCACTTGAACCCAGGAGGTGGAGGTTGAAGTGAGCCAAGATGGTGCCACTGCACTCCAGCCTGGGTGGCAAGAGTGAAACTCCATCTCAAAAAACAAAATAAAATAAAATAAAACAAAAATAAACATAAAACAACGAAAAACAGGGAGATGGGACTGAGATAGTCTAGGGCAGGGCATTGGGGGAAGAGGGTTACTCTCATATGGTGATAATGAAAGGCTTCTGAAAGCATCTGAGCTAAGACCTAAATGATGAGGAATGAGCATTCCAGGTGGAGGGAGAAAATCCCCTGGGGAAGCCAAAGGTTTGTCCTACAAAACAGAAAAAATGCCAGAGGGAGTAAGTGCATGTGGCAGGAGGTGAGCTTGTCAAAATTTTTTGGGAACTGATCATATTGGACATTGTGGGTCATGCTAAGAACCCACGATAGTTATTATGCTTGCAAGGGGAGCACACTTTGGAGGTTGTTAAATAGGAGAGTAAAATGATGTGATTTACTTTTTAAAAAGATGATCTGGCTGCTGTATGTCTTGTCCAAGATCAGTCTCCACCCCATCTTGTGATGACATCCAGTGTCTAGCACATAGTAAGTGCCGAATGACTAAGCACAAATTATCCATTCCATTTCCAATATCTTCTGTATAATCTCTCCTTAATTGTCCTTCCCTTCCCACTTCCCTGACCACAGGGAAAATCCTTATTCATTAAGATTCAGCTAAAGCATTACTGTTCTGGGAAGCCTTTCTGATCTGCAGAGCTGAGTGAAATACCCTCCTCTATGCAGTTTTTGGACATTGTGCTCGCTTCTGTTATAATACTCATCATAATTATCGGTTAGGTTGTCTTCCCTCCCTATAGTGCTTAGCAAGGCCTATTTCTTATTCTTACTTAATCTTCAGTGACTATGTGAGATGATCTGCACATAGTCTGTTCACCTAAACTGCCCTTAACTGTTGATGTATTTGTTAATCACTTGATATTACCCAACTTTGAAACTGACTCTAGAGAGGGTGACCTCTCTAGAAAACCTTTCTAATCTCAAGCCAGCTCTGTACTCCCTTCACAATATTATAGTTTCACCCTAGATAATTCTTATTTTGCATTAAAATCTTGGCTTCCAGCTGGGCACAGTGGCTCACGACTGTAATCCCAGCACTTTGAGAGGCTGAGGTGGGTGGATCACTTGAGGCCAGGAGTTTGAGACCAGCCTGGCCAACATGGCAAGACCGTGTCTCTACTAAAAATACAAAAATTAGTGGGTGTGTTGGCACACATCTATAATCTCAACTATTCGGGAGGGTGAGGCACAAGAATCACTTGAACCTGGGACAATGAGATTGCAGTGAGATGAGATTATGCCACTGCACTCCAGCCTGGGCAACAGAATGAGTCCCTGTCTCATAAACAAATAAATAATAAAAACTTGGCTTCCAACTAGTTCCAAAGTGGGCATAAACCTGTTTTTATTATTAGGCATAAATTATTTGGGGACAGAATTACATCTAACTTATTTCTGAAATCCTGATCTCTACTACCGTGTCTGGCACATTGCAAACACAAAACAGGTGGTAATTATTATGAGTCTGAGATTCTCAAAGCCATGATCCACTGATGTTTTCCATTAAGACAGGTTACATCAGTAGAAACAATATTAAAATCCTCCTTTTATAGTATTTCCATTGAATAAATATTTTTATTCAGAAAATTTATTTTTATCTTTGCAATGATTCATAGAAATTAACCTTTCTATGTAAAAAACTAGATAGGGCAGAAATTTTAGTCTTATATATTAGAAAAAAGTAATCATCTTTTTGCAGTAGTTAAGAGCAATCTATCTTTTATTTAGTTGGTAAAAATGTTCAAATGTAAATGCATAGAGATAAATTTTCCTAGCTGTGGTAGATAGCTCATCCCTCAGACTTGGAAGTGCAAGAAATACCAAATAGACTGAAATGAAGATTAAGGTAAGTTATTGGTTTTTATCCTTGTTTTCACACATGCAGACAGCTATAATGGAAAATTAGGAATTCAGCCACAT
This sequence comes from Symphalangus syndactylus, assembly GCF_028878055.3. Classification (NCBI taxonomy): domain Eukaryota; kingdom Metazoa; phylum Chordata; class Mammalia; order Primates; family Hylobatidae; genus Symphalangus; species Symphalangus syndactylus. The sequence goes on along the minus strand of NC_072429.2, from coordinate 88,402,575 downwards.
GAATGTCTGCCCTGTCTCCTTTTGTGGCTGGAAGAGAGGCAGCAGAATGGCCCTCTGGGTGTGGAAGAGGATCAGCTTCTCTATGCTGTTTTCCTTTTTCTTCATTCTGAAATCCATAAAGCATCAGCAGCAAGAACAACAACAGCAAAACACAAATATAACCTGAAAGGATAGTGTATAGTCAGGGGAAGAAATGACTTTCAATCACAGTTATTTCATGAAGAAAAACTAATGTTTATATGACTATACTGTAATTAAGATTACAAACTCAAAACCTAATGGGGCTGGGTGCGGTGGCTCACGCTTGTAATCCCAGCATTTTGGGAAGTCGAGATGGGTGGATCACTTGAGGTCAGGAGTTCAAGACCAGCCTGGCGAACATAGTGAAACCCCATCTCTAAATTAGCCGGGCATGGTGGCATGCACCTGTAGCCCCAGCTACTCAGGAGGCTGAGGCAGGAGAATAGCTTGAGCCCAGGAGTTCAAGACCAGACTTGTCAACATGGTAAAAACCCCCTCTCTACCAAAAATGCAAAAATTAGCTGGTCTCATAATCCAGTCAATAAATAAATAAATAGATTTTTAAAAACTAGCAAGAACTCAATAAGGACAGATGTAACGTTGCCTCCTGATTTTCCCATCAAAGGGGAAGGAAGGTGTGCAGAGGACCTGAGGGAGGAATGTGCTTCTTCAGACCCTATGTCCTGCTTGTTTCTGGTCAGTCTCTGGCCCAGGATCTTAGGTCTGTCATAGATTTAAGAAGCTTTAAGATGTACTTCTGTTAATTTAAATATGGGTAGAGATCTGTGAATATCCTCAGAAATATGAATATAGAACATGAGTGGGACAGGGGAGGAATTCTTGCCAATAACAGTTTCTGTAAGATACACATCAGATTTACTTACATTGAAAAGAAGAGCAGGGCCTGGTGTGAATCATTCCACTTGGATCATACTTAAACTGCAGGGGAGGTGCCCTTCTCTTCAGCTCACATTAAAGAGCCTGGCAAATGGGTGTGAAGAATGAGAGGCTTTCGCTGTTATCAGCTGGGTGCTGTGCAAACACAGCAACTGGTATTTCTATGTAAGTACACATGGTAAGAAAGGGAGAGAAATTCAGATGGCATGTATAAGAGACATTTTTTTCTTTTTTCTTTTTTTTTTTTTTTTGCTCATTACTCTTGAAAAATCAAAGACCACACAGAAACAAGCCAGTAGGACTGGAAATCCCCTTGTACTTGTCATTTTGTTTAGTCACTTATCAGGAATCGGGGGAACAGTAGGCTGGAGGCAGACAGGACCAAGTACTTCCAGATTTAATGAAACCACTAGACAAGAAAATCAAGAGGAAATGAAAAACTGGAGCCATTTCATTTACTGGATAGCAGCTGACCTCACTCATCACTGGCAAGAAAAGGCATAGTGTCGCGGAAATGTCATAGTAGCTGGAGTCAGAAGACATGAGATTGGCTGGCCATGGTAGCTCACACTTGCAATCCCAGCACTGTGGGAGGTTGAGGCCAGGAGTTCTAGGCTGTGGTCATCTGTGATCACATCACTGCACCAAAAAAAAAAAAAAAAAAAAAAAGGTCTGAGATTGAGCCTTGGGCTCTCCCACTCACTGATATATAGTCTTGGATAAATCCCTCTTACATCACTCTGAATGATCTGGTTTACCCATCTCAAAGATAAGGACAATGACACCATGAGCAGCAAAAATTTCATAGGGTTTGTTGTAGTAAATGAAATAAGATTAGCAAAGCTAATTTGTTATTATAATTTCAATAAAAAATAGACTCAAATGATTGTGAGAACTGCTCCATCTTTAATATTCACCATTTCAAACTAGAAAGGTTTCCCCTAAATCTTCTTCCAAACATGTCCATATTCTAATCTTCTTATTTCTCTTTGTAATTGGTTTGCTGAGCAGCATTCTAATTGCCCATCATTTTTCTAGCCAGCTTTAGGGCAGCTGAGATGGCCAAACAGGGAACTGCAGTGTGTGACAGGAGGGGATTTTAAGAACATTAGAGCAGAGGGTGTGTATGTGTATTTATTTTTCACAGCTTGTTTTGCTATGCTCATCAGGTGGTTCCTGTCTCTCTGTATTCGTTTACTGAGCATTTTTCCACGAGTGATTTGCTATGTAATTATCCTGACCAACAACTATGTGCACTATGTGATGTTACTTAGCTGCTGCAAGCAAATCCTTTCCCACATCCTGGAAAAGGCTGACTCTTTAAAAAAAATCATTATGTATATTTAAGATATGGAACATGATGTTATAAGATGCACATATGCAGTAAAAAGATCACTATAGTGGAACAAAGGAACATATCCATCATCTCACACAGTTACTCATTTATCCCCCTATGGCGAGAGCAGCTCTAATCTACTCATTTAGAAAATATCCTGAATATAATACACTATTATTGACTATAGTCCTCATATTGTATATTAGATCTTTCCATTTGTTCATCCTATATATTTGTTAATTTTTATCCTTTGGCCTAATATCTTCCCAATTCATATCCCACACTCCAACCCTGGTAATCACTGTTTTATTCTCTCTATATCTGACTGCTTTAAAAAAAATTCACAGAAAGCCTTTGTGGAGGCTGAGCAAGATAGCTGAATAGAAACCTCCACCAATAGTCTTCCCTGCAGGAACACCAAATTTAACAACTATCTACACAAAAACCTTCATGACAAACAAGCAGATGCATACACAGTACCTGGTTTTAACCTCACATTACCCAAAGAGGCACTGAATAGGACAAGAAAGACAGCCTTAAATTGCTGACAGTGCTCTTCCAGCATTCCTCAGCAGCGGCTACATGGTACAAAGACAGCCTGTGCCCTTGGGGGTGGGAGAGTGCAGCATCTGTGGACTTTGCATTGGAACTCGGTTCTACCTTGTCACAGTGAAAAGCAACACGGGACAGAACTCAGCCACCACCCATGGAGGCAGCATTTAGACCAGCCCTATCCAGAGCGGGTAGCCTATCCCAGTAGTCAGAACCTGTGTTCTGGCAAGCCTTGCCACTGTGGACTAAAGGGCTCTGGGTCCTAAATAAAGTTGAAAGTTAGTCTAAGCCACAAGAACTGCGATTCCTGGGCAAGTCCTGGTGCTGTGCTGGGCTCAGAGTCAGTAGATTTGGCAGGCATATGACCTAGTGAGACACCAGCCAGGGTGGCCAAGGGAGTGTGTGTGCCACCCCTCCCCGCATCCCAAGGCAGCACAGCTCACAGCCCCAGAAGAGAATTCTTTCTTTTGCTTGGGGAGAGGAGAGGGAAGAGTAAAGAGGAGTTTGTCTTACAACTTGGATATCATAGGGGTAGTTTGCAAATATTTTCTCCCATTCTGTGGATGGTCTCATCACTTTGTTGACTGTATCCTATGCTCTGCAGAAGCTTTTTAACTTGATATGAGGTTAGTTCATTTTCTAACTCTTTGCCTTTCAAAAATTTCCCCAGGTATTTTCAACGAGCTTTTTCAAACATGACAACATTCTAAAAATGTTTCACAGGATCAGTAGTTTGAAGAAAATTTTCCCAAAACATGTAGGGCCTTCTTTTCAATTTTAATCTTTTCCTGGCTATTAATGTACACTACTCATTTTCCCTGACCTTTTGCAAGTGTTACTTGTGTGAATAGTACCATTGACAAAAATGTTATTTCTTTCAAGAGTTTGATAATAAGATTTCTCTGCCCAATAAATTAAAAAATCATGATAGTCTTTGCTGAGGGTCACACTGAGCTGAGAGGCATCTCAGGGGCATCTTTAGGAGTCAGCAACATAGCAGAATACATCAAGACCCATGTCAAGAACTACAGAACTGCCGCTTTTGACAGCTGCTTCTCCAACCAGAACCAGATCAGGAACTGCTGGCAGAACTACCCAGATTTCTACCACTGTGGAAAGGTAATGATGGCTGAAGAGAGTGATGTCTCTGTGTGCAAATGGTAGTGGGAATGTGTACAAATCTCCCAGCTTCATATCCAGGGTCTCAACCTGGGGTGACCATGGGGCAGAAGCCACAATTCCTGGAAAGATGAGAATGGGTTCCGCCCCAGTTTTCCTCTGTCCTAAGTCCTTCTCCCAGGGTGATAAAGGGGGACTTGGGTACATGGAGCTCATCGTGGGACCCTGAATCATGACTTAACTGATAATAAAAACTTACTGGAAGAGTGGGGAAAAAGTCATGACATGAAGGATTAGAGGAGAGATTTGCAGTTGTCTTAAAGAAATAGTCTACTCCCCTCCTGAGGTAGAGTTCAGCTTCTTCCACTTTTCTGCTGTGCGCACTATGGCAAATGCAGCGAGACATAGAGACGTGGATGTGCCTCAACACATCCAGTAAGTTGAGAGAAAACCTCAAGTTTCAAATGGACATGAACAGTATAGTACCATTTATGAAATGACATAATTATGTATGGATATATTCATATGTAGTCAGATTTGTAAAAAGTACTTGGAAATGATTCATATTTACCTTAAGATAGTTGTTTAAACTGAGGAGAAAAAAGGTGGTGATGATGAGAGAAAGATAAGGAGATGAAGCTTTCCTTGTATTTATAGTATTTTATTTCTTAAAATCTGAAAGAGGCTGGCATAGTGGTGCACACCTGTAATGCCAGCGCTTAGGGAGGCCGAGGCAGGAGTATTGCTTGAGGCCAGAAGTTCAAGGCTGCAGTGTGCTATGATCATGCCATGGCACTCCAGCCTTGGTGCCAAAGCGAGACCCTGTCTCACAAAAAAATCTGGAAACAAATATGGTAAAATATTAACACCTTATATGTGTGGTACATGAAATCCTTGTTATATTCTGTACATCTGAAATAGTTTATAAATTGAAAAACAGCTAGTTTTCTAGGAAGTATTAACATACCTAAAGAATGAGCTAATTAAAATTGGTGGCAGAAGGTCAGAGAAGTGACCCTTGTAGTATCCATTCATGCATTTCTTGGGCAAATACTCAAGTCTAAAGCCCCATTTACAGTATCTCTGATGGGAAGATGACCACACGCCCCCTATCTATGCTCCTTTATTTACAATTTAGGCTTGAGCACAAATCTGACTACTAGAAGAGAAGGTATTCCCCAAGAAATTATGGAGGCCCAGCAACAGTTCTATTACTTGCCCTTAAAAATGGCATTGCATTCTGATTTTATTAACAAAAAAGTTTATTACCAGCCTAATGCCAAAATCTGTGTTTGAGTTTACAAAACTGAGGGTCAGAATGCCACTTTCTTTCTAATTTCCATATTGGATTTGGTGAAGATTTTCCAGCTCCTAAGGCCTGATTGTTCCTAGTAGACGGGTACATTATATTTGGTTGTTTTTGTTTTTGTTTTCTTCTTTTATCCCTAATCTGATCTCCTTGAGGGCAAGAATGCTTCTTTTCTTTTTCTCCTCTAAGAGTTCAATACACATTTGGTGAAAAAATAGTGTTTCAATCTAGAAGAAATGGATAAATTCCTAGACACATACACCTTCCCAAGACCAAACCAGGAAGAAGTTGAATCCCTGAATAGACCAATAACAGGCTCTGAAATTGAGGCAATCATTAATAGCTTACCAACTAAAAAAAGTCCAGGACCAGATGGATTCACAGTCAAATTCTACCAGAGGTACAAGGAGGAGCTGGTACCATTCCTTCTGAAATGATTCCAATCAATAGAAAAAGAGGGGATCCTCCCTAACTCATTTTATGAGGCCAACATCATCCTAATACCAAAGCCTGACAGAGACACAACAAAAAAAGAGAATTTTAGACCAATATCCCTGATGAACATCGATGCAAAAATCCTCAATAAAATACTGGCAAACCGAATCTATCAGCACATCAAAAAGCTTATCCACCATGTTCAAGTGGGTTTCATCCCTGGGATGCAAGGCTGGTTCAACATACGCAAATCAATAAATGTAATGCAGCATATAAACAGGATCAAAGACAAAAACCACATGATTATCTCAATAGATGCAGAAAAGGCCTTTGACAAAATTCAACAGCCCTTCATGCTAAAAACTCTCAATAAATTAGGTATCGATGGGACGTATCTCAAAATAATAAGAGCTATCTATGACAAACCCACAGCCAATATCATACTGAATGGGCAAAAACTGGAAGCATTCCCTGTGAAAACCGGCACAAGACAGGGATGCCCTCTGTCACCACTCTTATTCAACATAGTGTTGGAAGTTCTGGCTAGGGCAATCAGGCAGGTGAAAGAAATAAAGGATATTCAATTAGGAAAAGAGGAAGTCAAATTGTCCCTGTTTGCAGATGACATGATTGTATATTTAGAAAACCCCATCGTCTCAGCCCAAAATCTCCTTAAGCTGATAAGCAACTTCAGCAAAGTCTCAGGATACAAAATCAACATGCAAAAATTACAAGCATTTTTGTACACCAATAACAGACAGAGAGCCAAATCATGAGTGAACTCCCATTCACAACTGCTTCAAAGAGAATAAAATACCTAGGAATCCAACTTACAAGGGATGTGAAGGACCTCTTCAAGGAGAACTACAAACCACTGCTCAACAAAATAAAAGAGGACACAAACAAATGGAAGAACATTCCATGCTCATGGATAGGAAGAATGAATATCGTGAAAATAGTCATACTGCCCAAGGTAATTTATAGATTCAATGCCATCCCCATCAAGCTACCAATGACTTTCTTCACAGAGTTGGAAAAAACTACTTTAGAGTTCATATGGAACCAAAAAAGAGCCTGCATTGCCAAGACAATCCTAAGCCAAAAGAACAAAGCTGGAGGCATCACGCTACCTGACTTCAAACTATACTATAAGGCTACAGTAACCAAAACAGCATGGTACTGATACCAAAACAGAGATATAGACCAATGGAACAGAACAGAGCCCTCAGAAAAAATACCACACATCTACAACCATCTGATCTTTGACAAACCTGAGAAAAACAAGCAATGGGGAAAGGATTCCATATTTAATAAATGGTGCTGGGAAAACTGGCTAGCCATATGTAGAAAGCTGAAACTGGATCCCTTCCTTACACCTTATACAAAAATAAATTCAAGATGGATTAAAGACTTAAATGTTAGACCTAAAACCATAAAAACCCTTGAAGAAAACCTAGGCAATACCATTCAGGACATAGGCATGGGCAAGGACTTCATGTCTAAAACACCAAAAGCAATGGCAACAAAAGCCGAAATTGACAAATGGGATCTAATTAAACTAAAGAGCTTCTGCACAGCAAAAGAAACTACCATCAGAGTGAACAGGCAACCTACAGAATGGGACAAATTTTTGCAATCTACTCATCTGACAAAGGGCTAATATCCAGAATCTACAAAGAACTCAAACAAATTTACAAGAAAAAAACAACCCCATCAACAAGTGTGCGAAGGATATGAACAGATATTTCTCAAAAGAAGACATTTATGCAGCCAACAGACACATGAAAAAATGCTTATCATCACTAGCCATCAGAGAAATGCAAATCAAAACCATAATGAGATACCATCTCACATCAGTTAGAATGGCGATCATTAAAATGTCAGGAAACAACAGGTGCTGGAGAGGATGTGGAGAAATAGGAACACTTTTACACTGTTGGTGGGATCGTAAACTAGTTCAACCATTGTGGAAGTCAGTGTGGCGATTCCTCAGGGATCTAGAACTAGAAATACCATTTGACCCAGCCATCCCATTACTGGGTATATACCCAAAGGATTATAAATCATGCTGCTATAAAGACACATGCACACGTATGTTTATTGCAGCACTATTCACAATAGCAAAGAGTTGGAACCAACCCAAATGTCCATCAATGGTAGACTGGATTAAGAAAATGTGGCACATATACACCATGGAATACTATGCAGCCATAAAAAAGGATGAGTTCATGTCCTTTGTAGGGACATGGATGAAGCTCGAAACCATCATTCTGAGCAAACTATCGCAAGGACAGAAAACCAAACACCACCATGTTCGCACTCATAGGTGGGAATTGAACAATGAGAACACTTGGACACAGGAAGGGGAATATCACACATCAGGGCCTGTTGTGGGGTCGGGGGAGGGGGGAGGAATAGCATTAGGAGATATACCTAATGTAAATGATGAGTTAATTGGTACAGCACACCAACATGGCACATGTATACATATGCAACAAATTTGCACGTTGCTCACATGTACCCTAGAACTTAAAGTATAATAATAAAAAAATAAAATAATAAAATAATAAAAATAAATAAAAAAAGTTTCAGAACTTTTGATTTAATTCCAGTTATCTGAGCTTTTGATGGTGCTAATTTGCATGGCCTAAACCATTTAGTAACAAATAAAACAATTGCTATTATCAGAATGGTTTTTAAAAAGTGTTTACCTTATCAAAGTAGCAAGCTAATAAGACATGGTATATTCATCACGCAATGATATAAGTTATTTTTTAATTTTAATTTTTAGAGACAGGGTCTCACTCTGTTGCCTAGGCTGGAATGCAGTGACACAGTCATAACTCCCTGTAATTTCCTTCTGACTCCTAAGCTCAAGTGATCCTCCCAGCTTGGCCTCCTTACATGCTGGGATCCTAGGCTTGAACCACCACACCTGGCCACAATGATATAAATTTGACTTTGGACTTCCAAGTATCAATTCTTTTTTTTTTTTTTTTTTTTTTGAGACAGTGTCTTGGTCTGTCAGGCTAAAGTGCAGTGGTGTGATCTCAGCTCACTGCAACCTCCGCCTCCTGGTTTCAAGTGATTCTCCTGCCTCAGCCTCCCTAGTAGCTGGGATTACAGGGGCATGCCACCACACCTGGCTAATTTTTGTATTTTTAGTAGAGATGGAGTTTCACCATGTTGGCCAGGCTGGTCTTGAACTCCTGACCTCAAGTGATCGGCCCACCTTGGCCTCCCAAAGTGTTGGGATTACAGGCTTGAGCTACCACACCCAGCCATTTTTGTATTTTTAGTAGAGACGGGGTTTCACCATGTTCATCAGGCTTGTCTCGAACTCTTGGCCTCAGGTGATTCACCTGCCTCAGTCTCCCAAACTGCTGGGATTACAGGCTCATGTGAGCCACCATGCCCAGCCTCAGGTATTAATTCTTAGTGTTCTCCAGTTTATTAAATTTTTGACACTGGAAGGTCCTAAGAATTTCACCTCAGGGTCACTTTTATTTAATTGCTGAGAAAACAAAGTTAGCATGGTTTCAGTAATTTTTTCAAACTGATCTAAACCACTAGAGTTGAATTAGGATCTGTTTCCTGACTTGGTGTTATAGTGCTTTTCTGGAGTCTGTTACTAAAGCAGTTTGTTTTATAATATCTAAGATTTTGAAGACATGTTCAAGATGGTGATGTGGTTCCTGAAGGACAGGAATATGTCTTGTTTGTCTTTGTATAGCCAGTATTTAGCATTGTGCCAGGCCCAGAGCTACCATTTTTCAAGCAAAAGGTTTAGTGAGTGGCTTTCCTGGGTAACTTTGGGAAAAATTTCATCTTAATTCTCACTTTCCTGATCTATAAAGTGGGAATAATACTTGCTTTGCTTATTCTACAGATGGGTTTTGATGATTGAAAGAGATAATTGTACCAAAAAGCCACTGAAAATTGAAAAGCTAAATAGATTTACTTTTTTCATAGTTAGAACATTTAATAGTGGCTACATCTGAGATGTCATAGCATTTTCTTTTTTTTTTTTAAGGTAAGCTCTGATACATTTTAAAAAAAGTTTTTAAAAATAGAGACAAGCAACAAATAGAGCAACATGGAAGAGCTATGTTTGTTAGGTAAATTGCATGTCACAGGAGTTTGGTGTACAGATTATTTCATCACTAAGGTAATTAGCATAGAACTTGATAGGTAGTTTTTGATCCTCAAAAACATGAAGTGCTTCACAAATTTGCATATGTGTTTATATTTCTTTAAACTGTAATATTAGCTGACAGAGTTTACTAATCAGTCTAGTTTAGTCTCTAAAAACTATATCATAGGTTAATAGTCATGTGATTTAGTAGTTAATATTCACTGATAAATAATATTTATATAATTAATATTTATTTAACTACTCCATGGGTATTTTTTGCTTATTTACTTACATATACTTAGCTTTTGGTCTTACCTTTAATATTGAAATAGCCACCCACAGATACAGTTAAGATGAGAGTAGAGACCTTGGCATACGTGAAGAAGAGATATTGCACTTTGGTCCCCACTTCAAACTTAGGCAATTAATAAATAGAGAAAACAAATACAGTAAGTGAAATGTAACATTATGCTAATTACGTCACAGGGACACATTATTCCAAGAATCAATGTTCATGGAAAACTTTCAATAGGACAAAAGTCTATTCTTTAAAAAATGAAACTCTTAAATCTACATTTAAGAAAATGAAACTACATTTTATATGCTAAAGAAATAGATTTTGCACAGTAGTTCTTAAACTTATCTACTTAGTTTATTTTTCCTACCCTTCTCTACCCTATGATTAGAATGGCTCTATGAGCTCTGAAAATTTTCATAAAGGAGATCTCAGAGTTAGGTCCAAAAGCCTGAGCTGAACTCCAGCAGGCGTCTCTTCTACTTATGTGGAGAAAACTAAGGCTTCCTTGTATTTAATACAACTCCAGGCATGCCATTCACATAGAAGACGGCTCTTATTTCGCCGTTGCTATGCCTTCCCTCCTGACCACTTCCCACCATTAGATTGCTCATTCTGCTCATGAAATGCTCTCTTGTATATATCCTCATATTTCTTGTTTGTTAAAATCCAATCTTTAAGTCACCTTCTCTAAGAAACTGTTTCTTAAAAGTAATTCATATATTCTCTCTCTCACCTTTGAAATATTACAGTACTTGTTCATACATTTCTGATGGAATATTATTTTTGCTTAAGCTATGTGTCTTAGCTCATTGAGCAAGACTTGATTTTTATGTTCCCACAGTTTTTAACATATAGATGATTCATAATGACATGCAATGGAACAGAAATAAACTATCAAGATTTAGATTCTCATTCTAGGTTCATCACCCACTAACTATAAAACATTAGTGACGAATGAACCTGAAGTGACCAACTATTTTTTATAAAATTAATTAAAATAAAAGTAAAATTACAAATAAAATTTGTAATTAAAATAATCTGCAATAAATGAATACAACTTTCAGGGTGATAAAAGGCCCTAAGTTTAAAAATTGAATATTACTAGAAGTAGAAACAGCTACTTTCCACAATTTGATTGGCTCACAGCTCAATTTAAAATATTAGGTTGATAGGGCCTTAAAAATAGCCTATGGTCTGGGTGCAGTGGCTTATGCTTTTAGTCCTAGCATTTTGGGAGGCCAAGACAGGTAGATCGCTTGAGGTCAGGAGTTCCAAGACCAGCCTGACCAACATGGCAAAACCCTGTCCCTACAAAAAAATAGCCTGGTGTGGTGATGCATGCCTGTAGTCCCAGCTACTTTGGTACTTGGGAAGCTGGGGCATGAGAATTTCTTGAAATCAGGAGGCAGAGATTGTAGTGAGCTGAGATTGCACCACTGCACTCCAGCCTGGGTGACAGAGCGAGACTCTGTCTAAAAAAATAAAAAATAAAAAATAAAATAAAAAAAAATCCTATGAACTCTCCTTGATTAGAGTCTGAAGGGAAAAGTACTACATTCACATAGGCAGGTGGCCAAGATCCAATTCACTGCCTCCATATGGGGACTCACAGTCTGGTCAAAGTGGTGTGATGACATAGTTTATAAATATGATTGATTGCGTTTATGGCATGTCCTGTTGGCTCAGTGAGGAGTAAAGATGACCAAGACTGGACAAAGAGAATTAATTCATTGAAAGCTTCCATGCATGATGTATGTACAGCTTGCTCCTGACTTTGGACCGAGATTCCTGGCTCTGCATAACATAAATCCCCAAACAGTGAAAAAAATCCAGCAATGGCCCAAATAACAAGGGAAAGCCCATAAGAAGCGCTATGCATCAGAACTCCCTTGGCAGATACAAATACACCTGAGCCAACCGTATGCCCCATGTGAGACAGATACCATTCAGTAAAGTGGTGTTCTGCTTCATTTGGACTTTTTCTTCTTGGTCCTCATCTTGCTTGCCTTCTGCTGGTTCTCCATCACTGGATGTGGCACATTCACCACGGCATTATAGAAAAAGGACCAGCCGTCTTGTGTTGAAATCACACCTGTGGGTTGTGAGAAGAAAGGAAATGCTATTAATAAGACCATACAAGAAGTGGCGAAAACATTTCTTGGCAACTCTCAAACCAACAGTCAATGTGAAGAGTAGTTAAATAATTCTCTAGAAGGTTCTAATATGCTGTCACCAACTGAATACAATGACTGATTTTATTTTTAGCATGATTTACTCATTCATTTATCCATTTCAACAAGCAGTTAAAGGACTCAAGAGACATAGGTTCTAGGAATGCAAATAAAACATAATCCTTGCTGCAGGGATCTTAGCCTGTTGAGAAAAATTAGAATGCAATGTAAAAGATTAGTTGGGCTGCAATGAGCTCCTGGAGGAAGCAGCAAGTAACTTGTCTCTGGGATTATGGGAATGTCTTTTGGGTTTGGAATGATGACTCAGAGTTCCTCAGGTACATGAAAGAGGAGGAAAAAGTGGCATTGCAGGTAAAGTTTACAGCATGTGCAAGACAATGACATAAGAAAGCCCTAGTAATCTGGTGCAGCTGAAGTTCAGGACACAGAGAGGGTGGTATTAGGAGTGGAACCTGAAAATGTGTGTGTATATATATATTATATATTTATTAATTAATGTGTATATACATATTATATAGTAATATAATTTATGTTATTATTATTTTGAGATGGAGTCTTGCTCTGTTGCCCAGGCTGGAGTGCAGTGGTGCGATTGTGGCTCACTGCTACCTCTGCCTCCCAGGTTCAAGTGATTCTTGTGCCTCAGTCTCCCATGTAGGTGGGATTACAGGCGTGCACCACCATGCCTGGCTAATTTTTGCATTTTTAGTAGAGACAGGGTTTCATCATGTTGGCCAGATTGGTCTCAAACTCCTGACCTCAAGGGATCTGCTTGCCTCGGCCTCCCAAAGGGCTGGGATCACATGTGTAAGCCACCATGCCTGGCCTTTATAATATATATTATTAATGTGTGTATATATAATATATTTAGTATATATAATATATTGTATATTATATATTATATAATAATTAATCATTATATAATATATAATATAACTAATATATTATTAGTGATCTATTAATGATTATATATTGATTATAATGAATAGTGATAATATATTAATAATAATTAATATATGATATATTTATTTATATATAGCTGCTAACTTTAAGGAGTTTTGCAGTAAGAATATTGGCCTCTATCCTATGAATATTTGGGACCTTTGAAGTTTAAACTGATGTGGCATGATAAGCTTTATCCTAGAAAGATGGAGGAAGCCTAGCATTGAATAGCTGGGCATTTATTAATGTCATTTAAGAAACTTCCCAAATCTTATCAGTTCTGCTTTTGAAATCTGACCATTCCTTCCCCTGATGGAGGAGGCATCATTTATGGAACAGTCTCTTAAATGGCTCTCCCTGCTCTTGTCCCTCACTATTCATCCTCTACACAGCAACCTTAGTGATCTTCAAACACATAAATCAGACAACACTATATCGTTTCTCTTGACCAGTGGCTTCCATTACACATAACATGAAATCCAAACTCTTCGTCAAAGGCCCTATTCTATTTTGGCCTCTGCACACTATTCTGCTTCAGTTCATAGCTCCCTTGCCCTCATTCACTACCTTCCAATCACACTGGCCTCCTTTTGGTCCCTTAAACATGGGAAGCTAATCCCCCATTAGAACATTGGCTGTTGTTTTACCTTAAGAGCTCCTCCTTCAAATCTTTATTTGGCATGCTCCTTCTCTTCATCAGGAGAATCTCTCAGGGCTTGCTTTTAAATAAAGTATTCTAACAATTTTTTAACCTAAAGTAGGTCTTCTTCCCCTAATCCATCTGAAACGTATTATTCTAAGTTGGTTTCTTCATAACATGAATCACTATCTAACAGAATCTCTTACTCATGTAGATACATTCTCATACATTGTGTATGATCGGTCTCTCCCCCTAGAATATGAACACCTTGAAGATAGGAATTTTATGTTTTCATTGCATTTCTACTCTCTAGAGCAGTGCCTGACATATGCTTTAATGTTCACTATGAATTCTGGAATGAGTAAATAGTAAATATCATCATTACATTTCTTGTTGGGGAGGGGGTACATCAGCAAGAAGTCACGAAACCTAACAATGCGGATAATGTTGTGTAAGGCAATTGTGTGTGTGTGTGTGTGTGTGTGTGTGTCTTTCTTAGCAGAGTGTGCCGAGGATTTCAGCTAAGCCACTACTTTTACATCCTTATTTCTCTGCTACCCCACTGGGAATTTCTGCAGTGTTTTCAAGTGAAAAATTTACAGTCTCAAAGGATAGGTTGGCTTTTCTTGAAGGAAAATTTTCTTGTAAGAGGTTCTAAATTCACTACAGTTCACTCACTGGTATTGTATTTTTCTAAATTAACATACCAAATACTTTATTATTTTTAAATTCAAAAATATTTAAGGATGCATTTTTGTATATTGTCATTGAATTGAAATATAATTATGCCAAAATTTGAGTTTACCTGGATGCAAACATACAAAAGGTTTTCTCTGAGTCCCTGAGGACAGTCTGTATTAAGGCTCAAAAATGCTTTCATCCAGACCAGATATGACATATGAATCACTGCAAACTCATTGAATGAAAAGTTAATGGGGAGGAAATTGCAGCCATAAAAAGAACTTTCAAAACATTTATAGCTATGATATAGAAATGGTATAGAAAGTGGTATGGTTCTTACTCTATTTCAGTAAGACAAAAATTAAGGTTTGACAGCCTATGCAAAGAATAAATTCTCTTTGAAAATCCAGATCATACGGTTACTCAGATTTATCTTAATAAATCTGGCCAGGCGTGGTGGCTCACGCCTGTAATCCCAGCACTTTGGGAGGCCAAGGCAGATCACCTGAGGTCAGGAGTTTGAGACGAGCCTGGCCAACATGGCAAAACCCTGTGTCTACTAAAGATACAAGAATTAGCCAGGTGTGGTGGCATGTACCTGTGGTCCTAGTTACTTGGGGTACTGAGGCATGAGAATCACTTGAACCCAGTAGGCAGAGGTTGCAGTGAGCCCAGACTGTGCCACTGCACTCCAGCCTGGGTGGCAGAGCGACACTCTGTCTCAAAATCAATCAATCAATCATGGAAAAATACAAGGTCAACAGGATGGAACATTATTTCTGATTAGTAAAGTGCAGGAAAATGAATCCACGATACATCAATCTATTTATATCCTTTCTGAACAATCAGAACACCTGATCATTTAAGCCACACATTTACTCTAATCACATCATAAATCAGTAAGAACTATGCATTTTTTGAAAGATAACTGAAAGCTTCACAGAGCAAATACATTACATATGCCACTTGGTTTTTTAAGAACAGCTATTAGAAATTCCCTAAAGAAAAGTACCTTTGTACTTTTCTCTCTGTTCAAGCAATCAAAGAGTTATGCTACTATGATTGGTAATTGATAGAAATAGTCAAATTTCCTTCTCCTGGGGGAAAATCCAGTCATGCTGCTTCTGCCCCATCTAGCTTGAGCTGGGCATTAGCTGAGTCAGATTGCAGTCTTGTGTCCACAAGAGAGTTCTTTGATTAGTGAAGTGGAGTTTTCTTTGGAGGCCTGACCTGAGAAAAGCACAAGTTCTTCCCCTGATATGATTGGAAAGCCCAGAACATTGTATCTAATTGCTCAGTATTTTTTTAATAAAACAGGGCACATGGAATCTTGCATCTATTCTTAGGGAGAAGGAGTGAGAGAGAGGGGTTGTGGTTTGGGACAGGAAGTAAAAAAGAAGGAAAAGGAGGTCTGATTTTTCCACATGGGAAATAGTTACGGTTAGTGAGGGGTTTTACCAGTGTGAAGAACAGCAATTGTGAAATTCTTTCCTTAGGAATCTGAAGCCTTCTTCTCTTACCTGGCAGATGATGCACTGGCCTTCTTGTTTTCTGGAGCTTCAGCTCAGTCTTAGTCCTACTGGTGGACTTCTAGAAGCCTAATTCCTTTAATGGCTGACAAATAGGGCTGTTACCTGAGGACTCTGAAGTGCATTAGTACTATTTCCTAATAATTATTTTACACATGCACAAGAGATATCAGCAAAGAGAGGGAGGCTCTTTAAATCACTTCTGTTGAAGCCTTTTGTTTTTGCCTTTTGGTAAAGGAATACTAATTATTAAGTAATTCATCTGAAAACTTTAGAAATAATAGGTTTGATTATATCTCTCCATGAAGAAGCTACTAATTTCATCCCTGTGCAAGAGTTTACCATTTTAAGACCAGTATTATGTTATTGACGCATGGCCAGCTTAAATATTGTAGAAGAGCATTCCTTTCAAAACATCACATTTTTCTATTACAAAACAAATATCTGTTCATTGCAGAAACAAATTTAAGTACAGATAGTTTAAAAGCTTGAGATAAAATGATCACAGTCTCAACATCTAGAGACTGTTACTAAATTTTTCTATATGCTACACGTAGTACATATATAATTTATAAATTTTGAATCATAGTGAATATGTTGTTTTGGAAACTCACACTTTTCACTAAATATATTCTGCTCACTTTTTAATGACATTAGATATTTTTCTATAATTCCATGTTAAGGATGTATAGATATTTATTATGTAGGTGTATTAGTCCATTCTCATGCTGCTAATAAAGACATATCTGGGACTGGGTAATTTATAAAGGAAAGAGATTTAATTGACTCACCATTCAGCATGGCTGGGGAGGCTTCAGGAAACTTACAATCATGGTGGAAGGAGAAGGAAACATGTCCTTCACATGGTGACAAGAAGGAGAAGAAAGAGTGTAGAGCAAAGGGGGAAGCCCCTTATAAAACCATTAGATCTCATGAGAATTTACTCACTATCATGATAATAGCATGGGGATAACTGCCTCCATGATTGAATTATCTCCCACCAGGTCCCTCCCACGACATATGGGGCATATGGGAACTACAATTTGATATGAGATTTGGGTGGAGACACAACCGAACCATATCATTCTGCTCCTGGCCCCTCCCAGATCTCATGTCCGCACATTCCAAAACACAATCATGCCCTTCCAACAGTCCCTCAAAGTCTTAACTTATTCTAGCATTAACTCAAAAGTCCAAGTTCAAAGTCTCATCTGAGACAAGGCAAGTCCCTTCCGCCTATGAGCCTGTAAAATCACAAACAATTTGTTACTTCCTAGACACAATGGAGGTACAGACATTGGGTAAATGCACCCATTCCAAATGGGAGAAATTGGCCAAAACAAAGGAGTTACAGGCCCCATGCAAGTCTGAAATCCAAAGAGGCAGTTAATTAAATCTTAAAGTTCCAAAATAATCTCCTTTGACTCTATGTCTCACATCCAGGTCATGCTGATGTAAGAAGTGGGCTCCCACGGCCGCGGGTAGCTCTGCCCCTGTGGCTTTGCAAGGTACAGCCCACTCCTGGCTGCTTTTGTGGGCTGGCATTGAGTGTCTGTGGCTTTTCCAGGAGCACGGTGCAAGCTGTCAGTGGGTCTACCATTCTAGGGTCTGGACGACAGTGGCCCTCTTCTCACATTTCCTCTAGGCAGTGCCCCAGTGGGGACTCTGTGTGGGGGTGCCGACCCCACGTTTCCCTTCCTCACTGCCCTGGCAGAGCTTCTCCATGAGAGCTCCCCAACTGCAGCAAACTTCTGCCTGGACATCCAGGCCTTTCCATACACCCTATGAAATCTAGGCAGATGTTCCTAAACCTCAGTTACTGACTTCTGCACACCTGCAGGCCCAACACCATATGAAGGCTGCCAAGGCTTGGAACTTGTACGCTCTGAAGCCACAGCTTGAGCTGTGCCTTGGCCCCTCTTAGCCATGGCTAGAGAAGCTGGCACTCAGGGCATCAAGTCCCAAGGCTGCACACAGCAGGGGGGCCCTGAACCCAGCTCAGGAAATCATTTTTCCTGCCTAGGCATCTGGACCTGTGATGGGAGGGGCTGCCACGAAGGTCTCTGACATGCCCTGGAGATGTTTTCCATATTGTCTTGGTGATTAACATTTGGCTTCTTATTACTTATGCAAATTTCTGCAGTCAGCTTGAATTTCTCCCCAGAAAATGGGTTTTCTTTTCTACTGCATCGTCAGGCTGCAAATTTTCCAAACTTTTATGCTCTGTCACCTCTTGAATGCTTTGCTGCTTAGGAATTTCTTCTACCATATACTCTAAATCATCTCTCTCAAGTTTAAAGTTCCACAGATCTTTAGGGCATGGGCAAAATGCTGTCAGTCTTTTTGCTAAAGCATAAAAAGAGTCACCTTTGCTCCAGTTCCTAAAAAATTCCTCATCTCCATCTGAGACCACCTCAGCCTGGACTTTATTGTCCATATCACTATCAGCATTTTGGTTGAAACTGTTCAACAAATCTCTAGGAAGTTCCAAACTTTCCCAAATCTTGTCTTCTGAGCCCTCTAAGTTTCTGGGAAGTTCTAAAGTTTCTCACATTCTCCTGTCTTCTTCTGAGCCCTCAGAACTGTTTCAGCCTCTGCCTGTTACCCAATTCCAATGTTGCTTCCACATTTGCAGGTATCTTTATAGCAGTGCCCTGCTCCTGGTACAAATTTACCGTATTAGTCTGTTTTTATGCTGCTAATAAAGACATACCAGAGACTGGGTCATTTACAAAAGAAAGAGGTTTAATTGACAATTAAGAATGGCTGGGGAGGCCTCAGGAGACTTACAATCATGGCATAAGACACCTCTTCACAGGATGGCAGGAGAGAGAATGGGTGCTGAGTGCCGTGGAAGCCCCTTATAAAACCATCAGATCAGATGAGAGCTTACTCACTGTCACAAGAATAGCACAGGAGTAACTGCCTCACAATTCGATTATCTCCCACCGGTTCCCTCCCATGACACATGGGGATTATGGGAACTACAATTCAAGATGAGATTTCGGTGGGGACAGTCAAACCATATCAGTAGGTATGCCATAATTTATTTAACAATATTCAAGACATATCAATTGAGCACATTTGTGATAGGTATTCTGCTAGGCTTATAAAAAGTTTGGGTATGGTGGCTCACATTTTAATCTTAGCACTTTAGGGGGATGAGGCCGGGTTTGGGAGTGAAAAGACATCACTTGAGTCCAGGAGGTTGAGGCTGCAATAAGCTATGATTGCACCACTTCATCCCAGTCTGGGCGGCACAGTGAGAACCTGTCTCTAAAAGGAGCTTACAGTCTCGTGGGGGATAGGGACAAATAGCAGGCAGTTGCAAGATAGTGAGTTAAAACTGTGATAGGGAGTGGGTGTTTTAGTTTTCTGTTGCTGCTACAACAAATTATCACAAACTTAGTGGCTTAAACCAATACAAATTTCTTCTTTTCCAGTTCTGGAGACCAAAAGTCCAAAATCAGTTTCACTGGGCAAAAGTCAAGGTCGGCAGGGCTGGTTGTTCCTTTTGGAGGTTCTGAGGTGATAATCAGTTTCCTTGACTTTTCAGACTCTAGAGCTGCATTCCTGGCATTATTTTTGGCTTCTGGACCCTTTCTCCATCTTAAAGATAGCACAATAGCATCTTTAAATTTTTCTTTGTTTCCTTGATTGTATGCTTTCTTTCAACCGTAATAAAATGTCCCTCTCCCTCACTCTTTAAGAACACTTGTCATTACATTTAGGATGCACTTGAAAAAGCCAGGATCATCTCCCTATTTCAAGATTTTGCCAAAAAGCAAAATCCCTTTTGTCATATAAAGTAAAATTCACGGGTTTCAGGGTTTAGGATTTCAATACCCTTGACAGCTATTACTTAGCGGTGGGTAGAGAGTTAGCAGGGGCCCATGGAAAGAAACCCACACCCCAGGGTCAGGAAGCCTGGATGCAATGGTGGACGTCAGAGGTGACCTTTCAGAAAAAGTCTTGATTAGTTGGAAAGGGAAAGGGAAGAAAGGTCTTATTGAAGTTGTAGGAGCCAGATAAAGCTGAGGTCCAGAGGACAGCTGGAGTTTATGGGAACTGCTGATAGCTTGAGTGAGTCAAATTCAATAAGAAGGATTTAGGGAAAGGAGAGAAAGAAAAGGAAAGCAGAGGCTGGGCGCGGTGGCTCACGCCTGTAATCCCAACACTCTGGGAGGCCAAGGTGGGTGGATTGCTTGAGATCAGAAGTTTGACACCAGCCCGGCCAACATGGTGAAACCCCATCTCCACTAAAAACACAAAAATTAGCTGGGCATGATAGCGGGCAACTGTAATCCCAGCTACTCAGGAGACTGGGGCAGGAGAATCGCTTGAACTTGGCGGGGGGGTTGTAGGGGGCAGAGGTTGCAGTGAGCTGACATCATGCCACTGCACTCCAGCGTGGGTGACAGAGTGAAACTCTGTCTCAAAAAAAAGGAAAGCAGAAGTCAGAATTTGAAGGGCTTTGTGTCCTGGGGCAATAGAAAATTGTCAAAGGGTTTTAAAAGCGGGATGGACAGACCCAGCTTGTGCTGTAGAGAGATATCCTTGGTTCTAGAGTGGAAAATGTATTGGGAAAAGAAAAGTGGTCATTCATTCATTCAAATTCAATAAATATTTTTTCAAACTACTAGAAAATGCTAGGTCCTAAAAGTATTTAGAATAAGTCAGATATGGTTCCCACTTACCCTTATAGAACTTTTTCTATAAGGAGATAAAGCAAACAGACAATAAATGTTTAAACGAAATATTTACACTTTGAGATATGGTAAAATAAAAAAAAAAGGAATACTTTGGTGATGTGATGTTAGAGAGAGTGACTGGGCACCTACTTTAGATATGGTCCTAGGGAAGGTCATCTGAAAAAATGAGGTTTGAACTGGGATTTGAAGAAGTCAGAAGATCCTTGTCAAGAAATCCAATTTGTGAAAGGCAGAGCAAGGATGCCAGTGAGCCCCAGGGGAGCCAGAGAGGAGGGTGAAGTGACATGAGATTAGAGAGATCAGCAGATTCCTGCAGGTTTTTCTTCTAAGTATAATGAGAAGTCACGGAAGTATAGTAAGCCGGAGGATGACTTGGATGGATTTGCTTTTAATACTAGATGAATGTTTAAGTGGATGCAGTTATCTGGTAAAGAGATGCTGTTGATCAGAAGTAAGGTAGTGCAGTGGGGATGGAAAAAGTTGTTATAGGAAAGGCGTCCGGATCCAGACCCCAAGAGAGGGTTCTTATATTTCATGCAAAAAAGAATTCAGGGAGAATCCATAAAGTGAAAGCAAGTTTATTAAGAAAGTAAAGAAATAAGAGAATGGGTACTCCTAGACAGAGCCACCCCGAGGGCTGCTGGTTGCCCATTTTTATGGTTATTTTTTATTATATGCTAAACAAGGGGTGGATTATTCATGCCTCCCCTTTTAGACCATATAGGGCAACTTCCTGACGTTGCTATGGCATCTGTAAACTGTCATGGCGTTGGTGGGAGTGTGGCTGTGAGGGCAACCAGAGGTCACTCTCATTATCATCTTGGTTTGTGGTTTTTAGCCGGCTTCTTTACTGCAAATTGTTTTATCAGCAAGGTCTTTATGACCTGTATTTTGTACCAACCTCCTATCTCATCTTGTGACTTAGAATGCCTTAACCATCTGGGAATGCAGCCCAGCAGGTCTCAGCCTCATTTTACCCAGCTCCTATTCAAGATACGGTTGCTCTGGTTCACATGCCCCTGACGTTGCTACACTGAAAACAAAAATATTTTGGAGGTAGAATCAATAGGACTTGTGATTAACTGGATATGGATAGTGGGGGATTTGAGCATAGAGAGAGAAGGAAGTGAGGGACAGAAGATTGAAGTTCATCTGGACAGATGGGGGTATTATTTGCTGAGAAAGGAAACATAAGAAGGAAATCAAGTTTGGGATGTATGTTGCAGTGAGGAATGAAAAGGTCAGCTTTGGAATGTGGAGATTGCTGTGGAGCATGCCAATTGGCAGGTCTGGTATGAAGTGAATCTCAGGTTTAGGAGAAAGGGCTGTCTTTGGGAGTACTGATGTCTAGATGACAATAAGACCACACAGGGGAATCAGGTAGATCCAGGAAAGGGTTTGGATTAAGAAGGTGAGGCCCAGACCGAATCTGAGTAAGAAGAATAAACACCTAAAGCCCCTAACCAGAAGACCAAGACATAGGAGGAAAAGCAGGAATGTCTGGTGTCACAAAAGGGAAGAGAACCATTAGAAAAGGAGAGGGCACTCAGCCACATCACATAGGAAGAGGACTGAAAAGCTTCCCCTGGATTTAGAAACTAGGAGGGTGTATTAATCACTTTTGGGAAGAGCAATTTCAGTGGAGTGGTTCAGACAGAAGCCAGATTAAATGGACTGAGGAGTGAATCGAGTGACTGAGGAAGTGTAAAAGTGAGAATTGCTATAGACAGCTCTCTCAAGAAGTCCGGCCATAATTAAGTTATTGGTGGGAATGTAAATTGATACCAACCCTTAGGAGAGAATTTGCCAATATTCACTAACATTTAAAATGTTTATAATCTTTGATCCCAGTAGTTCAATTTCTAGACCTGTGCCGTAATACTTAAAAAGTATGGGCTGGGCATGGTGGCTCATGCCTGTAATCCCAGTACTTTGGGAGGCCAAGGTGGGTGAATCACCTGAGGTCAGGAGTTTGAGACCAGCTTGGCCAACACGGTGAAACCCCGTCTCTACGAAAAATACAAAAAATTGGCTGGGTGTGGTGGCACATGCCTGTAATCCCAGCTACTCAGGAGGCTGAAACAGGAGAATTGCTTGAACCTGGGAGGCGAAGGTTGCAGTGAGCCAAGATCGTGCCATTGCACGCCAGCCTGGGCAACAAGAGCAAAACCCTGTCTCAAAAATAATAATAATAATAATAATAATAATAAGTATGCACATATATATAAAATTTACACTATGTTCTGGATGTTATTGCCTAGGTTTTCTTCTAGGGTTTTTATGGTTTGGGGTTTTACATTTAAGTCTTTAATCCATCTTGAGTTAATCTTTGTATAAGGTGTAAGGAAGGGGTCCAGTTTCTGTTTTCTGCATATGGCTAGCCAGTTTTTCCAGCACCATTTATTAAATAGGGAATCCTTTCCCCATTTCTTGTTTTTGTCAGGTTTGTCAAAGATTGGGTGGTTGTAGATGTGTGGTGTTATTTCTGAGGGCTCTGTTCTGTTGCATTGGTCTACATATCTGTTTTGGCACCAGTACCATGCTGTTTTGGTTACTGTAGCCTTGTAGTATAGTTTGAAGTCAGACACAGGGAGGGGAACATCACACAACAGGGTCTGTCGGGGTGGAAGGCAAGGGGAGGGAAAGTGTTAGAACAAATACTTAATGCATGTGGGGCTTAAAATCTAGATGACGGGTTGATAGGTGCAGAAAACCACCATGGCACATGTATACCTATGTAACAAACCTGCACATTCTGCACATGTATCCCAGAACTTAAAGTAAAATTTTTTTGAAAATTATATAAATTAATTGAAATTTATATTTTATATAAATTCATTTACATATAAATGAATAACATAATAATATATACACCATACCTATTCATATTTTTTCTAATAGCAGAAAGTTAGGAAAATTAAAACGTTCATCAAGAGGAAATAGATTAAATATTGGTACATCAATATGATGAAGCACCACATAATAGTTTAAAAAATAATATAATTTACATGTAATGACATAGAAATATGTAAGACGCAAATTCCAAAACAGAATGTGTAATTAGTTTACAGAAAAACAAAATCTGGAAACCTAATCACTAGACTGTGAATTTAGAAAGCAGTGAGGTAAAAAGGAGAAAAAATCCTCTCTCTTATGGAAAGAGGAAAGAGAAAGACAGAAGTAGACAGAAAGGGATGTTTTTTTTTTTTTTTTTATGAGAAAATCTCGGCAGGCTTAAGTGTTTCTAGAAGGAAACTATCTAAGGGAATGGTTGGAGTGAAGTGAGAGGGAGAGTCATCTAACAAGCTAGAGGAGAAATGCAGAAACAAAGGATTATTCTTAGCAGGAGAAGGGGTAATTCTGCCAGCATAATAAGAGAATAAAAAGACAAAAATATGAATATGATTTAGTTAATAAGAATTGTATTTATTCTTTATTTAATAGTATTGAGGGTCATTTATAATATCTTAGATTATTTGAAATTTTTATGTTGTTTTAAACTTTTTGTTGTATAAACCAGCATTCCTCAAAATATCACCTAGAGACTCTGTGACCTTTCAGGGGGTCTGCTAGATCAAACCTATTTCCATAATAATTCTGAGACGTTATTGTATTTATTACTCTCATACTCTCACAGGTGAACAGTGGTGTTTTCCAGAGGCTACATGACATGTGATTTTGCAACAGATTGAATGCAGATATGAAAACCCAGTTCTCTTCTATTTACTTACTTTTTTAAACATTCAAAGAGATATGCAAAAATGTAAAATAACGAAGTTTCATAAAGCTGTATTTTTCATTACTGTTTTAAATTAATTAATATATTCTTGAATTCTCAGTTTTAATTTCTAGTGGCAAATAAGGATTGATATAACCCTCAAAGCAAAATCTCTTTTGGTTTCTCAATAGTTTTTAAGCAATGCCTCAGTGACCATCATCATGGCTTAATCTTTACACACACCTATGATTATTTCCTTAGAATAAATTCTTGGATATTGAATTCGTGTAATCCCCTGATGGGTTCTTCATGCCAGTTGCACAGACAAAACCATTTCACTGAGACTGCAGTATTGCAGTAGAGAAAGAGTTTAATTAACGTGGAGCTAGCCAAATGGAAGGGCTGGAGTTATTACTCATACCAGTCTCATGAAGAACTCAGAGGCTAGGGTTTTTATGGATGATTTGGTGGGCAGGGGGATAGGGAATGGGTGCTGCTGATTGGGTGAGAATGAAATCATAGGGGTGTGGAAAACGGTGCTTGTGTGCTGTGTCTGCCTCTGAGTGAGAGCAGTAGAACCAGTTGAGTCATAAGTCACGGGTCTGGGTGGGATCAGTCAGTTGCCAGAATGCAAAAATCTGAAAAACATCTCAAAAGACCAATCTCAGGTTCTACAATAGTGACACTATCTTTAGGAGCAAGTGGGGAAGTCACAAATCTTGTGACCTCTGGCCACATGACCACTCCTGAGCAGTAAGGAAACGTAGAAACTATGCCTACATTTTAGCAGAATTCAGATCCCTCCCACCATCCTAGTGTCATAAACTTTCATTAGTTTTACAAAGGCAGCTTTGGTCTCTTGAGCAAGGCAGGGATCAGTTTTAGGGAAGGACTATTATGATCCTTGTTTCAAAATTAAACTATATACTAACATTTTCCCATGATTAGCTTGGTCTATGCCCAGGAATGAGTGAAGAAGACAGCCAGCCTGTGAGACTACAAGTAAGAGGGCATGAGTCATGCTAGCATTCTCTCACTGTCATAATATTTGCAAAGGTGTTTTCATTGATGGGTCAAAAAGTGCAAACGTTTGAGGAGACAGGGCAACCAAATGTAATGTGGTATTATAGAGACCAGGGGAAAACTTCCCCTTTGCCCTCTGAAGGTTTGCTGAAAATCGATTGATGAAAGGCAGATTAATAGGAGAAAAGGCATACGAATGTATTAATGTGGTGGAATCACAAAGGGATTACCCCAATCTTCCAATGGGGTACGGCTTATATACCCTTTTTCATAGGGGAGGGAGGCGCTGGGGGATATAGACAATTCTTTGAGGGGCAGAAAATGACTATTAGGGAGAATGGACGGACCAGGGGAACAGTAATTAACTTGTAAAGGATTTTCTTTGGAATTTTCTTTAAGCTCCAGTGGCAGGAATTATCTTCTTAAAAACAAGTCTGTCCAGGTGTGGTTGCATTCTTGTCTTTTTTCTGCAATAGATAATGAGATTTTAGGAAGCAGATAGAAGGCAATTTTTTTTTTTTGTAAGACACTTTTTTGAACAGATGAGGAAACTCCAGAGAGAGTCCCTTCCTGTCCTGGGAGGTGAAGTGGGCTGGGGAAACAACACAAGGTTAGACGGGACCTTGTTTCTGAGGCCATTCAATTTTCAAAAGCACTCAGCATGCCCAAGCCCCATAGGCTGGGGAATCATTTTCCACACCTCAACAGCATCCTGGATGGGATCTTGGAGCAGAAAAAAGACATTAGGCAAGTCTCGCTCTGTTGCCCAGGCTGGAGTGCAATGGTGTGATCTCGGCTCACTACAATCTCTGCCTCCCGAGTTCAAACAATTCTCTTGCCTCAGCCACTCAGTAGCTGGGATTGCCTGATTAACTTTTTTTTTTTTTTTTTTTTGTATTTTTAGTAGAGATGGGGTTTACCATGTTGGCCAGGCTGGTCTCAAACTCCTGACCTCAAGTGATTAGCCTGCCACAGCCTCCCAAAGTGTTGGGACTACAGGCGTGAGCCACCATGCCTGACTCAGAATCTAGTTTAAACAGAGTTGATTCAAGTGCAAAGTTTGAAGCCAGGCTTCTTGGGAAGCACAGATTCTAAAGAATGGAAGTCAGTGTTCCAAAGTATAGAAGTTTTTACTCATATTCACAAAGTTTAGGGAAGTTTAGCAGAATATCAACATCTTTCTATGTTAGGCTTAATGTATAGTTACAATGATCTGATTTGTTGAGGTGGTATTTTTCTTTCAGGAAAGGCATGTCAAGCTGAAACAATCGAACGGATCAGAATCTAGTTATAAAGAGTTTATTAAAGTGAAAAGCTGGGAACAGCTATTTAAAAGACACAGACTCCAGAGAAATGGGGTCAGGGCTCTGAAATTAAAGGTTCTTATATAGGCAGAAAATAGAGTAGGATTATATATAACATTTTCTATACAAGGCTGGTTTTTGAGTTATAAACATTTCATTAGTTATAGTTCATTTTGTTTTCCATACAGCTTGTTTTCATGTCCTTTCCAATTTAAGAGAGTATTTTTAATATTCCATCTGAAGACAATGTGATAACCATAAAGCCTTTTTGTGAGAAAGATAAGAGGAAGTTAATCTATAATAAAGATCAACAGGGAAGAGGGAAGGGGTCTTCCCTGGTGCCCTTTAGTAATATATAACATTTTAGAAAACAATGTAGGTGAGGAAGGCTAATCTATAATCAGAGCAAGAAAGGTTACAGCTGCCTGTCACAAGACTCAGGCCCCATAACCTCACATTTCTTTAAGGTTCAAAGTAATTTAGAGTTCCAACAGCTTGGATTTCCAATTACCTATTTTCAGAGGTATATTTAACATTTCACATTGAGAATCTAATAGTTATGGGGTCTTTTGCACCATCTGGTCTGAGTTAGGTATTGGACAATAAAGGAGGCAGTTAATCTATAACAAAGATCAGTAATTGTAAGTGGAGAAAGGTCTGGTCTCTAGTCTCTTCTGGTCATTTACAGAACAAGAACACTGAGGAAGAGAGTTAATCTATAATCTAATTGCAAACATGCTTCATGACTCAGTCTCCAGAGCTTAATTTCCCCCTTGGCATGATAAATTTAGAGGGTTCTGAGATTTTATTTTTATATTATCAATATTAGTTCGTTAATTTTAACAAATACACTATACTCATGGAAGATGTTAATAGTAGGGGAAACTGGGTGCAGGGTATATGGGAACTTTCTACACTAGCTTTTCAATCTTTCAAGAAATCATGAACTATTCTAAAAAATAAAGTATATTTTTAAAAATGAAGTATCTTAGTGTCCTAGGACTATCATTAACATATTACCATAAACTTGGTGGCCTAAAATAATAGAAATTTATTCTCTCACAGTTCAGGAGGTCCGTAGTCCAAAATCAAGGCGTTGGCAGGGCCACACTCCCTCTGAAGGCTACAGGGGTAAAAGTCCTTTGCCTTTGCTTTTTCCAGCTTTGGGTGATTCCAGGCATTCTTTGGCATGTGGCTGTGCCATTCCTACCTCTGCTTCTGCCTTCCATGGCCTTTTCTTTTGTCTGTGTCTTCTCTCCTTTTTTTCTTTTTTCTTTTTTTTTTTTTTGAGACAGTGTCTCACTCTGTTGCCCAGACTGGAGTGCAGTGGCGTGATCTCAGCTCACTGCAGCCTCTGCCTCTTGGATTCAAGCAGTTCTCCTGCCTCAGCCTCCCGAGTAGCTGAGACTACAGATGCCTGCCACCACACCTGGCTAATTTTTGTATTTTTAGTAGAGATGGGGTTTCTCCGTGTTGGCCAGGCTGATCTCAAACTCCTGGCCTCAAGTGACCTGCCTGCATCGGCCTCCCAAAGTGCTGGGATTACAGGCGTGAGCCACCATGCCCAGCCCTCTTCTTATAAGGACACTTGTCACTGGATTTACGGCACACCCAGTTAATCCAGGATGGTCTCATCTTGAGATCTTTAATTTAATGACACTTGTAAAAACCCACTTTCCTAATAAGTCACACTCACAGGTTCTGGGGATTAGGACTTCAGCAGATCATTTTGGGGGCAACCAGTCAATACACAACCTAAAGCAATAGTAGTACTAAAAAAGACCATACCAGTCAATATATCAGGCATGATTTTGCCTATAACACTCAGGAACAAGACAGATTTATTTATGTTTCTAATTTAAATTGAATGTGGCCCAGGCTCTAACCTGAAAGGGTTGGTGGGAACTCTGAATCTCAGCCTTTTTTCAGGGTCTTGGCAAGTGGAAAGGTGAGAATGCTCAAGCTCTGAGGGCCACTCCTTTAACCTGCAGTATTCATTGTGTTTCTACTTGCTTTTTCCTCTACATGCTAGTGTTGTGGGTCACTGGTCCTTCCTGACATGGACAAGCCCAATTTGTCACTATTCAGTTTCCCTGCCCTTTGCCCCCTATCCTAGCACCACTGGAGTACTGTGTCTGATTAGTGCTGTCAAAGTCAGATAAAATATAAAGATGAATCTCTGAAATTAAAATATTTTATTTGGCAAGAAAGAATTGCAATTAGGGGCATACACACAGACCGGGTGGTCTTTGGTATATCTAAAGAACAAAGAGAAGGTTGGAGCTTTTATAACAGGGAGAAATATTACATACCACTACTCTAGAAAGTTCATTGGCTCAAGTAAGGTTTTGGGGAGCTGGCAAGCTCTTTGGTGAGTGATGGTGGTGGGTAAAACTAGTCTTAGAGGTGCAGTAGATTGTTTCAGTAGCCTTTAGATAAAACTGGTTTCAGGTTACAGCAGGCAGTCTCAGCAGCCAAGCTTGCAGAGAATTACATTCTTGGAGCGATGGTATGTGCCCTGACTGCTCTGTTTTAGTTGGGTGTGACAAGAATGACCCAGTTTGTAAGGTCAACTTTCGCAGTGGCTACAGTCTCAAGCAAACTTTTCAGACTACCATCAGGTAAGCCATTTCACAATCAGAGCTGCATTAGGACATTCATGGGCCCTAGGTGTTACTGGAAAGGTGTCCTTATCCAGACCCCAAGAGAGGTTCTAGAACTTTGTGCAAGAAAAAAATTCGGGGTGAGTCCATAAAGTGAAAGCAAGTTTATTAAGAAGGTAAAGGAATAAAAAATGGCTACTGTATAGACAGAGCAGTGGCATGGGCTGCTCAATTGAGTATACTTATAGTTATTTCTTGATTATATGCTAAATAAGAAGTGGATTATTCATGAGTTTTCCAGGAAAGGAGTGGGCAATTCCCAGAACTGAGGATTCCTCTCCCTTTTAGACCATATAAGGTAACTTCCCTAGGTTGCTGTGGCATTTGTAAACTGTCATGGCCCTGGTGGGAGTATCTCTTAGCAATCTAATGCATTATAATTATATTATAATTAGCATATAATGAGCAGTGAAGATGAACAGAGGCCACTTTTGTCACCATCTTGGTTTTGGCTGGCTTCTTTACTGCATCCTGTTCTATCAGTAGGGTTTTTATGACCTGTATCTTGTGCCAACCTCCTGTCTCACCCTGACTAAGAATGCCTAACCTCCTGGGAATGTAGCCCAGTAGTGTTCAGCCCTATTTTACTCAGCCCCTATTCAAAATGGAGTTACTCTGGTTCAAACACCTCTGACATAGGCACTTATGCTTTTGTGGCTCTGTCCTCTATAAAAGATATTAAAATTATTTTTTACAATTGCATTATTATAAAGATATATGTAATCTAAACTGTTCATTCTTATATATTCATTTTTTTCTTCTAATTCAAAAATAATTAAAGTTAAAACATTTTCTTGGGACCAGGCTCCCAGTACTAGCTTCCATATTCCTTAGAATGAATTCAGTTAGATTAATGAGCTTAAAATTCTAAAACTATTAACTCTCTTCTGGGGTCGAAATTAATTCAGAATTTTGAGTCCTTTTAACCTTGTTGGGAGGCATATGCAAAACATATCTCATGTGTTTGTGATCAGGCTGTGCCCAAAACACGAAAGAGTTAATTTTTCACAAAATTTTTTTCTTGCCCCTTTAGACTTTGTACCATTCCACTAAGGGGCACTGGTGGAAACAAAGGTGATGGGCACCCTGCCAGTCCTAAGCGTCTCTTAGTATGATGAGGAGTGCATCAGTCACAGGGGGAAGGAAGAAGTGAGAAAGCAAAAGCTCAGCAACATGTGTTTAGTGAGGGGAGGAGACTTCAAACTAGCAATGAAAAAAGTACTTGCAGTTATTTTGTTGGTAGCTTCCCTGTTTGCTCAGGGTTGCTAAATACATCCAAAAAGGAATCAACCGAAGATATGGAAGCTAGAGGCTTGGACTGGTTATCTACCCTAACAAACTCCCAAGCTAGGAGTCCTGGTGAGAAAAAGGACAGTTTTCAAGAATGGACGGGTTCTGGGTTATTATTATGAGAATCATAGTTTAAATGTTTCTAGATCATTAGTTGTTTCTATTTTTTAACAATTTCTTCTAGTTTTGAAGATAGCTTTCTCAAGTCTCTCTAAGGGTATTATATAAGTATTTTAAAATTATCTTGTGTAGTCTTTAATTTTCTTAGTTTTTTTTTTTCAGATGTGGAATTTGGAGTTTCTTTATGTGGTTGGCATCCTTAAATCATGGGATTTTGGTGGACAGAGAGTGTCTTGCACCAGATTTTATAAGCAGAACTTGAGCAATATCCATTTAATATTTTAAGAGAAGAGGCATGCCCCACTTTAATAACTGAATGTACTTGTAGCAAAAAAAGTGGATTTATATTGAAACACACATTTTCGATGAAAACACAAGGCAATTCTTTAAAAAACTGCCCAGAAATAGAGACCATGTAGGCTAAATTTGTAGAATCCATATTTTTTATGTTAAAAAATGAAATACTTTAAAATATTCCAATTATATTCATTAGTGATTAGACGAATGATTGTACTTAAATAGTGATGAGCTTTGTCAAATTGAAGGGAAGAAGGCTTGTGGTAATTTGCAAACTTTATGCTTGAATGGCTCAGCACAATCGACATTTTAATTAGTAACTTGGATGAAACTATAAAAAGCAAGTTTGTCAAATTTGTGGATGACAAGCTGGAAGA
The DNA here is from genome assembly GCF_028878055.3 of Symphalangus syndactylus. NCBI lineage: Eukaryota > Metazoa > Chordata > Mammalia > Primates > Hylobatidae > Symphalangus > Symphalangus syndactylus. The sequence continues at coordinate 88,370,985 of NC_072429.2, read as the reverse complement.
TTCCAGATTTAGGGATAAAAAATGTATTGAATGACTGGAACTAGGGATGAATTAAAAAAAAATAGAGATAGGCCAGCACAGTGGCTCACGCCTGTAATCCCAGCACTTTGCACTTTGGGAGGCCGAGGAGGGAGGATCATGAGGTCAAGAGATTGAGACCATCCTGGCCAACAAGGTGAAACCCCGTCTCTACTAAAAATACAAAAATTAGCTGGGCGTGGTGGCACGTGTCTGTAATCCCAGCTACTCGGGAGGCCGAGGTGGGAGAATCACTTGAACCCAGGAGGCCAAAGTTGCAGTGAGCCAAGATCGTGCCACTGCACTCCAGCCTGGCAACAGCGAGACTCTGTCTCAAAAAAAAAAAAAAAAGAGATAAAGGCAAATTGTTATAGATGGGCCTAACAATCCAATTTACCTATTTGAAAAGTGGAGAAATAAGGCAAAACAACACAGGTGTACAGATGAAGAATTTGTTAGCTGGTAGTTAAATATTAATTTGACAATGACGTGACTACTATAAAACGGTGTTTTAGCATTTTATTTAAGGATAAGGGAGCAGATATCCCAACTGTGATGGCAAGACCTGAGTAGGAGCACCGTGTTTAGTTGTGGCTACCATACTTTGAGAGGAATATAGACCATGCCACTTAAATAACCACTGAAGAAAGTAGGAATTATTCTGAAGCAGAAAAAAAAAAACACCAGAAATAAAAAAGCTCCTTGGAAATATATAAGATGCTGTCATAGAAGAGGGATTAGATTTACCCTGTAAAATATTCCAAGGTTTGGAATCAGGATGATTGATGAATGAGCTGATATATACTACAGGGAAATCAATTTTTATTTTTATTTTTTATTGTTTTATTTATTTTTTTTTAGACAAGAGTCTTGCTCTGTCGCCCAGGCTGGATTGCAGTGGCACGATCTCAGCTCACTGCAACCTCTGCCTCCCGGTTTCAAGCGATTCTCCTGCCTCAGCCTCCCAAGTAGCTGGGACTACAGGCGCACGCCCCCACGCCCGGCTGATTTTTGTATTTTTAGTAGAGACGGGTTTTCACCATGTTGGCCAGGATGGTCTCGATCTCCTGACCTCGTGATCTGCCTGCCTCGGCCTCCCAAAGTGCTGGGATTACAGACGTGAGCCACCGTGCACGGCCGGAAATCAATTTTTAAATCAGTGTATGAAAGTATGGATAGTACTGTCTGGAGATGAAATAAATTGCCTGACAAGGTAATAAGCTCCCCCTTTATCTGTGGAAGCGTTTACTCATGAGATAAACGTCTATTAACATCTTTCCAGTAGAGGATTTTGAAGCATCAGATGCACACTTGTTCCTTTCAACCCATTCATTAATTACACGACACCAAATTTTAAACGAAGAAATAGGTAACAAAATAGAGGTCGTGTAGAATAAATTCCTTGAAAAGGATGAAAAAGGATAGATACGTTAAGTAAAGAAATTTTGTTTTTAAAGGAAATCTGGGTGTTTGAAAAGAAATGATCCAGTGGAGAGAGAGAAAAAGCAACAGGTAGTTTGGGAACTAGGCTGTGTGGGAGATAGGAGGTACAATTTTGAAGAAACACATTACTAACTTTTTGTTGTTGTTGTTGTTGAGATGGAATGTTGCTCTTGTCTCCCAGGCTAGAGTGCAATGGTGCGATCACGGCTCACTGCAACCTCTGCCTCCCAGGTTCAAATGATTGTCCTGCTTCAGCCTCCTGAGTAGCTGAGATTACAGACGCCTGCCACCACGCCCAGCTAATTTCTGTATTTTTAGTAGAGAAGGGGTTTCGCCATGTTGGCTAGGCTGGTCTCAAACTCCTGACCTCAGGTGATCCACCCGCCTCGGCCTCCCAAAGTGCTTGGATTAGAGGCGTGAGCCGCCGCACCCGGCCGAAACTTATGTTTGTGAGAATGGCTAAACATGAACGTTTACTGATTTTCCTTCTCTCCCAGTTGGCCATGTTTTTTTCTTCATAAATTATTTGAAGGGGCAGAGGGTAGGCAGATTAATGGTAGAGAGAAATAAAAAATAGCCCCCACTGCTTGACACAACTGCTGCAACACCCAAATCTTTCATAGTTATGCAAATTTCTTTAGTATAACTTTCAGTACAATTTAGTCTTGCTTCTTGTATTGATCCTCTTATATCGGCTCAGCTCTACTGTTGTCATAATTCAAGCGTTTGCCCCTCCTGAAGTTCTTCCCTAAAGAACTGAATTGTAGATTCTAATATAGTGATCTGATTTTCATGTTTAAGTGAAGCTATCTTTCCAAAATTCAAAGCATGATTAAAATTGTTTTGAGAATTCAAATTGGATGCAAAACAAAAGTAAAATTTTGTAATCAAACGTCAGCTCAGAGAGTGTACATTCTGAAGGCACATGGCAATCAGATTTCATGAAAACACATCAGTGAACCTAGAGAGAAATTATTTTATGCACAAATCTATAGTGTTTCTTAAAATAAAGGGTCTTGAACTTTACCATGAGTAAAAATCACTTGGAGAGTTTGTTAAAACAGATTCCTAGACCTCACCCCCAGAGATTGAATCAGTCGGTCTGAGATAGGAGCCATGAAGTTTCATTTCTAACATGCTATAGGTGATGCTAAATGTAGCCAGTCTGTGCACTGTACTTCTGGGTAGCACTGTCTTAAAATGCACTGCAAGGAATGACATCTCTAGCATTATCTAGTACTAGCTAGTTAAAAAATAAATTACTAGGTCCCTTCCTGGAGTGACTGAATTTTAATCTGTCATTTTCTTACTACTTCTATGATTGCTGGCACATTCATGTCCTATCTATATTATGATTTACTTAATAGTACTTAAATTGTCTTTATTTAAATATTATGAAATAAAACTTTAGTATAAACAGAAAACCATTACTTGTCATATGTAGAAGTAGAAATTTCAAATAGAATGCAACAAAAAAACCCATAAAATTCTTGCTAAATATTGTCTCTGAAGTTCTGAGCCTAAAGCCTGTTCTCCTTTTGTTAACAAGAGGGATAAAAAGATGTTAGCACAAAAATTGAGATACTCTCCTTTATTTAATTATAAGGCTCAAAAAAGAACAGAAAAGAATGTCCTTTACTAAATGACTCAAATGCCATTTAGTGGTGAGCCTACATACGACCTAAAATAATCCCACTTACTACTAGCTGTGCTTGCACTACATTTTGGGAAATAAGATTTAAAGGAAACATCTCCCCTTCTCTATTTTTTCATTCCATTACACTATTCATTAAAGAGTTATTCAGAAAGTGCCTACTCTATGCCAGACCCTGTTCTACACTAACTAGTCATACTCAGCATAATCTGTCTCATCTTCCGTTAAGTAGCAGTTACTAAATAGGGGTTATGATAAAAACCAACTGCTGAGATTGTAACAATCCCATGAAGAGATGATGACAGCTCATTGGAGATTCATCTTAATCCCTGACAACATCTTCTTACTTATCAACATGTTATTATTTATGCAGAAAAAGTTTGCAGAGCTGTGATGATGGATGACTACACGTGTCTTCCATACAGAAAATTGTGGGAGAAAGTGACTGTAAGCACATAGCCATAAAGCACACAAACTATGAGTTTTTAGATCTTTGCAGAGAATAAAAAACAGGGCAAAGTTCATTTTATCAATCCAGATATACCTCATGAAATCAGTATAAAAGTCAATTTGAGGCCATCAATATTCAAAATAATTTCTTTTCAGAGTATGTATAGAGAAAAGGGAAAGCTTCCAAAATAATTTTTTTCTCTATTTATTACTTCACAAATAAAATTTGCATCTTAATGCTTTCTAAAATTTAATAGATAACTCGTGTTTAGTTTTCATTTTTCCCTATTAATTTCCATATTTCTGAAAGGCACAGTAACAGGTACTACAAGCTAATGTCAAGCTCTAAAATGGAGAATAAAATACTTATATTTCTAATTAATATTTAATCGCCTTGATGGCATCTAATTTCTTTTATTCAAACTTTTTTCAGGTTGTGGGTCTGTTGCTCCTTGAAAGTTCATCTTTTCAAACTTATTCTGTATCTCACTTTCTGCTGACTTTGCTATGCAGTTTCAGAAAAGGGCTATTATTCCTCGTAAGTTCTCCTATAGTAATATAACCCATTAACCAAAAAAGTGCTCACTCTGTACTTTTATTGTTTGGGCTAAATTTGATATGGACAAGTTAAGAAAATAAAAACTGTGGGTATTAGGCAGTAAGTAAAAAGAGTAAATTAGAGCCATATCTGATCTGGAAGGCTGTACTATTAAATGCAAAAAGCAGGTTGCAGTATGAAGTATTATTATAATAATATTATGCAGAAAAGATCCTTTCCCAAATGAGCATATGTTCTAAATATAAGCAGGAAGAAAGGGACAGAAGGATACACATCAGGCTGTTGACTTTATTTAGCTTGGTTGTTGGTGACAGTAGGGAAGGCTGAGGTTAAAAATGGGGACAGACAGCCGGTATTAATATATATTTTTTTCTTTATATTATATTGTTTTACCTTTGAAATATCTTTTTTAAAGGGAATTAATAAATAAAACTTTAAAATGTAATCCTAATAATGGAGTTTTAAATTAATAACCCTTTGTAGGGCAATTAAGCCTGGGATTTTAGGGTAGGGATTCTGTACTGTCTCTGGTGGGTAAAGGGTATATACTTCATAAAATCAAATTGCATCTTAGACAAGTAACAAATAATCCATGAAGAACATGAATGTGAAAATCGCTTCCATCAGAAATACATCATACCTTAAGGCACTGTTATGAACAAGAATAATAACTACTATCCTTTAAAAGTGGTTTCTGTTAACAAAAGAGACATAAAAATTGAACTATGTAGCAAAATTCAAACAACTTTTTACTTGTATTAATTAAAAAAAAATACTGCAGTGTCATGGAGGGAGACTAATAAAGAAGAACCTTCAATAAAGCTTTAATACTCACGGATTTTATATAAAAAAAGTCAAAGCAGCAGAGATATAAATATCCTTTTATAAAACACTTTTCTTCTTGAAAAACAGTCACTTACATGCTTTTATTTTGAAGTAAATTTAAAGATGGAGATCTAGAAACCACAAGTATTTCCGGGTAAGGCTGAAGACCCATTTGTTTGTTATCTTTCAACTTTTGTACTATAACTTTGGCAAATTCTTCTCCTTGGATGTCAGTAGTGTCTAGTAATTGTCTGACTTTTGAGGTCCTTGTAGGCTTGGTACTAACAAGTTCATAGTCCTCTTTCATGATCAAGTCCCTGGACAGAAGGGCATCTAGCGACTGGTTAAGGCAGGCTTCTGTCATTTGGTTCACAATGTCTTCCCTTTTGCTCTGGATCCACTGCTGGGCTATACCAGGCTGCAGATATTCTGAAAAAGAACATGGAATGAATAATTTAAAAGGTGAGGACAGATACACAGCAATAAGTAAAATTCCATGAAAAATAAATAAAGCATAAAACCTAATTTTCCTGTGATTGTGCCAATATGGAATACCAATACTTTGGGGAATGCTGTCATTTTTTAGGAAACATTCAGAGATTTGGATTATCTCCCCCTCACTCCCCAGAAAAGGCACTGCCTTTTCCTATGGTATAAATCACGGGGCAAAAACCACTTTATGTCATCATTCCCATCTTCTGGGATTTGTTCAGTTTTGTTTGATGTCCATTTTATTTCAAATGTAAAAGATACCTGCAAATTTGTTAAATAAACAAAAATAACTTTACCATTAGTAGTATGTTAATACCTCCTCTTAGCACTGCCTCCCTATTTAGATGTTCATAGAATACCATTTGGGCCATGTCATCATTCCCATCTCCTGGAATTTGTTTTCCTACTTAAGAAGGTATATATTTATCATATTGAGGAAATAAAGACAAACCTCACTGTATGGTAAATCCACTGAACATAGATATGTAAGGTAAATGGCATCACTTACAAGGTATTTCACAGTAAATATTTACCTGAGTTTCCTGCAGTTGAGAGTGGATTTATTATTGCTGAAGAGCATGGAGTGGTCTTGTGATCACAGAATGCAGCCCTTTGAGATGCAGAAATGGTGCTATCCCAACTGTGATTTCCAGGACAGTGATGCAGCTTCATAAAAGAACAGTCTTGAGCTTTTCCTACAAAATACAACATCTTCATTAGAGGTAGAATACTCCTTAGAAATTCCTATTGGCTAACATGTCAACATCTGATCAGACAGAAGGTAGGCTCCAATGTCTTTAGTTTCCACTAATATTAAGGCTGGTTCAGAAACCTAATTCTGCAAGTAGATATTTCTTAAAACAAAAAAGGGTTTATATGGAATGCTTTCACTACAATTTCAGTCAGCAGTTGTGTCCTATGTAAATTATAAATCATAGAATTTTACTTCTTCACATAGTCCCGTATTTTTCCTGTGTGTCTTCTTAACTCCTTCTGAAGTTTAAGTATGTTCTCTAAATCTATATATGATGTCTGTCTTTCTAGTTTCTCTTCTGGCAATCCCACTCAGCCTCAGGGACTTAATCATCCCCTCTCTTCCCAAATCCACACAATTACATTTTCTGTCTTCATTGAACTTTCATCTTATATTTCCTTCCTTCCTTCTTTCCTTCCTCCCTCCCTCCCTCCCTCCCTTTCTCTCTCTCTCTCTTTCTTAGATGGAGTTTTGCTTTTGTCACCCAGGCTGGAGTGCAATGGTTGCGATCTCAGCTCACTGCAACCTCCACCTCTCAGATTCAAGCGATTCTCCTGCCTCAGCCTCTTAAGTAGCAGGGATTACAGTTGCATGCTACCACAACTGGCTAATTTCTGTATTTTTAGTAGAGATGGAATTTCACCATGTTGGCCAGGCTGGTCTTGAACTCCTAACCTCAGGTGATCCACCCGTCTCAGCCTCCCAAAGTTCTAGGATGACAGGTGTGAGCCATCACACCCAGCCTTGAACCTTAGTGTTATATTTTCAAAAGCCCTCTGGCCATCAACCCTTTGTGTGCTCCTAGTACCTCAAATTAAAAAAAACAAAAACAAAAACATTAAAAGTATAATTATTCATCTTAACTCTAAAACTTGTTTTAACGTCTTTTTTTTTTTTTAAATCGAGATAGAATCTTGCTCTGTCACTCACGATGGAGTGCAGTGGTGCAATCTCAGCTCACTGCAACCCCTGCCTCCCGGGTTCAAGCGATTCTTGTGCCTCAGCCTCCCGAGGAGCTGGGATTACAGGTGTGCACCACCATACCCACTAATTTTTTTGTATTTTCAGTAGAGATGGGGTTTTGGCATGTTGGCCAGGCTGGTCTTGAACTCCTGGCCTCAAGTGATTTGCCCACCTTGGCCTCACAAAATGCTGGGATTACAGGTGTGAGCCACCGCTTGCAGCCTGTTTTAACTTCTATTTCTTTTAATGGCACCAATGTTCTCCCAGTCCCCAGGCTTAACAATTTATTTGGCTTTACCTCTTTTTTCTCTCATCGCTCCTCTAAATGAAAAGTTACAAAGTCCTATCATCTAGTTGTCTATAACATCTCACATACCACCCCTCCTTTCTTTCACTCTGTATCGGTTCTTAATAATCTCTCACGGGTACTACAGTAATAGTCTCCTAACTGATCTCCCCATCTCAAGTTTCCTTTTCCTTCCAAAATATACTACACATTCCAGCCAGAATGAATCTTCCCAAAGTAAAAAATTTTATGTCACTCCCTTGCTCAAAAAATTGCAATAGATGCTTCCTACTCAAGTATAAAAGTCCAAATAGTTTAGCTGAATGTTAGAATTCCTGATGATACGACTCCAATCTACTTAGCTCTTACCTTCTTTCATTCATCTTCTTTACTAGCTAAACCAAATTACTCACTGTTCTCTGTATTTTCATGCTTCTGTACCTCTATCTTGTTCCTTTTGCCTGGAATGCCTATCCTTTGTAATTACAGATTCAGCCTTTAGCCAGAAATAATTTTGTGATGACAACATGGTAGAGTGACATGATAATATTTATCAAAAGTCTTAGATGTGCCAGCTACTAGCTATGTGATCCAGAGTCTTTAAATCTGTAAAATGAGGACATTTCTCTCACAAGGTTGTTGTGAAAGTCCTTTGTACAGTGTTACTCTTCCACTGTACTACCATAGCTCTAGATCCACGTCTCTCTTATATCACTATCTCATATAACAGTTATTTAGAAACATTTCTCCTTTTTCTCATAACAGATTTTTTTGCGGACATTTTCTGGCAGGGTCTAACATAATGCCTGTTTTTTAAAATTTATTTTTTAACACAGAGTCTCACTCTGTCGCCCAGGATGGAGTGTGGTGGTGCAATCTTGGCTCACTGCAACTTCCCTCCCGGGTTCAAGCGATCTTTGCCCCTCAGCCTCTGAAGCAGCTGAGACTACAGGTGCCCACCACCATGCCCGGCTAATTTTTGTATTTTTAGTAGAGATGGGGTTTCACCATGTTGGCCAGGCTGGTCTCGAACTCCTGAACTCAGGTGATCTGCCCACCTTGGCCACCCAACATGCTGGGATTATAGGTGTGAACCACTGCGCCTGGCCAAACATAATGCCTTAAAACTTAACTGTATTTGCTGAATATCACACTACTATTTTCGTATCTTTAGACTCTGTCATTTAAAAAATGAGTTATATATGCAAATTAAAGTTCCACAGAAATCATGACTGCTTGCCAGAAATATGATCTTGAAAGAAAATGGAAAACTTGCAAGTAAATAATGATTGGAAAATCTACATACTAGATAAAAAATCATTGTCTTGAGGAGCTGGCAGGGACCTTGAAGTTTCAGGAGAACCACTATTTTCATGGAGCTGAGAGGATCCACATGATTCCTAAAGTAAATAAAAAATAAAGGGTTTAGGTTAGTAAAAATTATAGAGCTTTAATTTCTAAATAGTTCTTGTTTGTGGCTTATCACAAATGAAGATAAAAACTACTAATTTTTTTTTTGAGACAGGGTCTCACTCTGTTGCCCAGTCTGGAGTGCAGTGGCACAACCTAGGCTCACTGCAGCCCTGCCCTCCTGAACTCAGGTGAACCTCCCATCTCAGCCTCCTGAATAGCTGGGATTATAGGTGCACACCACCACACCATGCTAAATTTTGTATCTTTCATAGAAATGGGGTTTCCCTATGTTGCCCAGGCTGGTCTCAAACTCCTGCGATCAAGTGATCCACCAGCCTTGGCCACACAAAGTGCTGGAATTACAGGTGTGAGCCATTGTGCCCAACTTACAAAACTACTAAAAATTATACTTTACAAAATTAAAGAAACACATACATCTATAAAATAACCAACAAAGATAAACTTATTTTCTTAATTAACACAAATGGGGGAAATAGGGGAATAATGAAACATTAGAAATAATTATTTTTTCAGTATTTTCTACATGATCTCAGATGCTGCAGCCAGTAGCTAGAATAGTGAATGAGAAATTTGGTATCTGCAAGTCTGGTTTCCTACAGATTTAGAAAAGCCTGTCCTCAGCACCTCAGGTTCCTTCCACATGGAGGCACAGGAAACCATGGAAAAAGTAATGGAGAATTTTACTCCTAGCTCTGTCATGGAATTACTAGCTAACTTTCAATAAGGTATTTAACTTCTCTGGCTCTCAGGTTTTTGGCTGTATTATCCACACTATCTAAAAATATGCATGAATAGGCTCAAGGATCAAATGAAATACTGTACATCAAGTGATTAAAAATGTGATATACTATGCTTTAAGGTTCGTTTTAAAGACACTACAGGTTGAGTATCCCTTATCTGAAATGCTTGGAACCAGATGTGTTTGGAATTTTTGATTTTTTTCAGATTTTGGAATATTTGTATATATATAATGAGATATCTTGGGGTTGGGACCCAAGTCTAAATATAAAATTCATTTATGTTTCATATACACCTTATACACACAGCCTGAAGGTAACTTAATTCAATATTTTAAAATAATTTTGTGCCTGAAACAAAGTTTTTTTTTTTTTTTTTGAGATGGAGTCACCCAGGGTGGACTGCAGTGGTGCGATCTTGGCTCGTTCAAGCAATTCTCCTGCCTCAACCCCCCAAGTAGCTGGGATTACAGGCATGTGCCACCATGCCCAGCTAATTTTTATATGTTTAGTAGAGATGGGGTTTTGCCATGTTGGCCAGGCTGGTGTCGAACTCCTGACCTCAAGTGATCCACCCACCTTGGCCTCCCAAAGTTCTGGAATTACAGACTTGAGCCACCGTGTTCACCCGTGAAATAATGTTTTGACTGCGACCGATCATATGAGGTCAGATGTTGCTATGGTTTGATATGGTTTGTTTGACCCCACTAAATCTCACGTTGAAACTTGATCCCCAATGTGGTGGTGTTGGGAGGTAGGGCTTAATGGGAGGTGTTTGGGTCATGGGGGAAGATCCCTCATGAATAGCTTGGTGGTGAATGGATTCCTGAGAGAGCAAGCTGTTAAAGAACCTGACTTCCTCATTTTCACTCTCCTGCATCCTGTCTCACCATGTGATTTCTCTGCATAGCTTGCTCCCCTTCCACTTTCCAACATGAGTGCAAGCAGTCTAAGGTCCTCATCAGATGCAGCTGCCCAATCCTGGACTTTCTGGCTACCAGAATTGTGAGCCAAATAAACCTCATTTCTTTATAAATTACCTAGTCTCAGGCATTTCGTTACAGCAACACTAAACAGACTAACACAGGTGTGGAATTTTCCACTTGTGGCATCATGTTGGTGTTCAAAGTTTTGGACTGTGGAGCGCTTTGGATTTTTGGATTAGGGATGCTCAATCTATGTTACTTTTCTAATTCTGTAAAATGAACATACATATACATTCTTAAAAGAAATTACTAATTCGGACTAATATAAGTCTGATTGAATGCTACTAAAGAGATCTTTCTTCCTGGGCAGCAATGTTTTCCTCTCATTAATTATTATAAGAGGTAAGAACAAGGTAGCATAAATACAGTGTTAAAACTGTAATCAATGATTTGCCTACATACTACCCTGGGATATCATTTATTGTATAAAACAATGACAGGGACAGAACTCAATGCCAAACAAAGAAGCAATAATTGTGATTTGATCGGATGAACAATGAACTGAGAATCAGTAGAGCTGGGTTTCAAGTTGGAGATTGACATGACAGAACTCAGTGCCAAACAAAGAGGCAATAATTGTGATTTGATGGGATGAACAATGAACTGAGAATCAGTAGAGCTGGGTTTCAAGTTGGAGATTGACATGAGCTACCCAACAAATCCTAAAAGCTCCCTGGGCTTTAGTTTTCCTTCTATAAAAGAAAGGCTTAGACCAAATGATTTTTTCAAATTCTTCTCACATTTTAAGTTTAATATAACTTTTTTTTTTTTACCTCCTGTGGACCATGATTTACAGGTATGTTCAGAGATAATTCCATTTTCTTCTTGTCACATAGGTGAATGGCACTTGAAACACTCTGTAACTGGAATGAATACATAAATATATATACACTTTAACTGGAGGTGATTAGGAAATTATAGAAGTAAAATACAATCTAATTAACACATTTTATATGTTTTTACAAAATACACGGAAAGAAAATATAAAGAGTTGAGAATATAACATATAACTGAAGGAAAAGACAGTGTAGAACAGGGGTAATAACTTTAGAAACACAGACTTTGAATACTGGCTCATATTAATGGGTTACCTTCTCTCAGTGTCTCAGAGCTTCATCCTTGATATTTAATAATACCTACATGCAGGATGGTTCTAGAGATTGAGCTTATAAATATGAAATATCTGGTATAAACTAGGTACTTAATAAACTTTTGGGAATTTTTGGGAGTGTGATTGTATGTCTATCTCTAAGTATTTACCACATTTTAGGCACTGTGCCTGTAAGTACTATTATGATTTTCATTTTATAGTTAAGAGATTGAGGCTTGGACTAAGTAAAGGAGGTAGAGTGTCAATAATGGAATGGCGGGGCCATGGAGCCAATCAGATGTGATTTAGAGTCCCACATCTGTTTGATGTGAGACATTAGATTTAATCTCAGTTTACTTATCTGTACACTGGAGATAAAAATTCCTATTTTGAAGGATTACTGTAAGGAAAATGAAAAGTAATATATGCAAAAAGGCCCAAACATTACTTGTAAGCATTCAATAAATGGTAGCTGCTGAGTAGATGATTTACTTAAATACTATTCTTTTGTGTTAAAATTAAGTGATTTATTCCTGTCTATACAAGCTAGGCTTGGATTAGTTTCCATCACTACTCAGTGATTTAAAAACAAACCTATCAATCATTTTCTTCCCCAGACCATCATAATGTCAACTACTCTTCAGAATTTGGAAACTGGTGAATTCACACCCAGCCATCCATTATGCACATTTATGACTGCATGCTCTATTTACATGGCTAAGGAACTTCAGGAGGAAATTACTCCTATTCATCTGTGTATATAATGTACCTAGCACAGGGCTTTATATACAGCAGTTCAATAAACATCTATAAATATATTGTTATATGACCCTTTAAAATGAGTTTTTGGTTTTATCTCTGTTATGTGAGGTTTTTCTCTGCTTATAAAATTTGCCAAAACATTTCTGATAATGCAATATCCTTGAATTAGTAAGTTTTTCATAACTGATCAGTTATGATAATTGAAATTACTTGAACTAGTGAATCAGTCCCTAAGAAGAAATGAACAACTGAAGAAAAACTATGTTTGTTCAGTGTTTATTATTCAAGATTTAGAAGCCAGTTACCTAGGAAAACATAAATTACAGGAGCTGATTCCAAGAGTTGAAAAAATGTAGGAAACTCAAAACAAATTTCCCTACTAATCTTGGCTTTCAGAAATTTTTTTTTTTTCTTAAGAGACAGGGTCTTGGTATGTTGCCCAGGTTGGACTGGAACTCCTGGGCTCAAGAGATCCTCCTGCTTCAGCTTTCAGAGTAACTGGGACTATAAGGCATGTACCATCACACCTAGCTCAGAAATTTCTTTATGAAGAATCTTATTTAATTCGTGTTCTACTGTTGTCCCTGACATTAGCTTACTGTGTGAGGAGTACATAAGTGACTAACTTCCCTATACGGTAGTCCCCCTCTTATCTTGGTTTCACTTTCCGCAGTTTCCATTACCCTTGCTCAACTTTGGTTTGAAAATATTAAATGTAAAATTCTAGAAATAAACAATTCGTAAGTTTTAAATCACATGCAGTTCTAAGTAATATGATGAACCTACAGCTCCATTCCACCTAGGATGTGAATCATCCCTTTGTCCAGCATATCCATGCTGTGTATAAGCTACCACCCTGTTAGTATCAGAACAACTGTCAGGATCACAGTGCTTGTACTCAAGTAACTCTTTTTTTTTTTTTTGAGACAGGGTCTCACTCTGTCACCCTGGCTGGAGTGCCAGCTCACTATAGCCTCTACCTCCTGGGTTCAAGTGATCCTCTTATCTCAGCCCTCAGTAGCTACGACTATAGGCATGTGCCACCACACCCAGCTATTTTTTTTTTTTTTTTTTTTTTGCCACATTGCCTAGGCTGGTCAAGTAACTCTTATTACTAATTAAGTCAACTCTTACTACTAATGGCCCAAAGTGCAAGAATAGTGATGCTAGAATATTGTTAGAATTGTTCTACTTTATTATCGGTTATTGTTAATGTATTACTGTGCCTATCTTATAAATTAAACCTTATCATAGGTATATATGCATAGGAAAAGTATGTATGTATGTATGATAGATATGTTTGCACAGTATACATAGGGTTCAGTGCTACCCATGGTTTCAGGCATTTACCAGGGTCTTGGAATGTATCTCCCATGGACAAGGGAAGACTACTGTACCTTAGTTATCTTATCTACAAAAATCAGATGATATTCTTGCCCTGTAAGTATCACAGAATTGATACAAAATTTTTTTTAAAAAAAGAACAATCCTAAGTGGAAAAAATATGGCAACTTAAAAAGTAGCTGAGTGTGGTAGCCCATGCCTGTAGTTTCAAGCTATTGGAGACACTGAGGTGGGAGGACTGCTTGAGCCCAGCACTTCGAGGTTGAAGTGAGCTATGATCCTGTCATGGCACTCCAGCCTGGGTGACAGAGGGGGCCCCTGTCTTTAAAAACTAAAAAAAAAAAAAAAAAAAAAAAAAATTTTGAATCTATTAAGGAAGAGAGAAATTGGTATTCTCTGGAAAACACTACCTACTCAGAAGTGGTGGAGCCAGTGAAAAGTTATTAAAAGAATGAAAACACAGTTCCTCTTTAGTTCCTTCCTTTATGCATTTCCCTTTGAAACCAAGGGTTATGTCACTAGATTCAGCAACCCACAAGGGGCAGGCAAGCAATGTCATTTGGTGATAAAAATTGTAGATGTTGCTTGTTCACACCCCAAGAGTTTGGCTAACTGCTGGTTTTTATATCACATATTAAGTACAATTTAATGAAACCTATATCCCCTAACAAACCACAGTTCATTAGGGCAAAGTAAGCATAGTTTAGCACTTGCCCTAATGAACTATGGTTGCTTTTTAAACAATTTTGAGTAATACTAAAAAAAAAAAAACAAAAAAAACAAAAACCCTGCAGTATTAGGTCCCTTCGATTGTTCCGACCCACAAGAATCAGACTGAGTAAATAATACAACTCTCCTGGGTAATTCCTATCAACTGTTACTGCTACCTTGGTCTATAAAACATGAAGTGTTTGAGAGGAAAACTGAAAAAACAAACCACAAACACACTTTGGTCTCAAATATAATAAAAATTCTACAGCTTAACTTGGCAAGGAATCTCAGAAAAAAATGTACATTAAATAAAAAGAGAAGTGCGAGAACCCAGACATCTATTATTATTTAGGCATTACAACTTTAGGAAAATAAATGTACATTAAAAAACAAACTCCTCTAATGGCTCAGTGCACTCATTGTACACAACTGGCTGTGATTATACATTTTTAAATTTACATCTGATATATAAGGGTTCTGGAAATGTCGTGTTTTTTTTGTTTGTTTGTTTACATTTTAAATAAAGGTGGGGTCCTGCTATGTGGCCCAGCTGGTCTCGAATTCCTGGGCTCAAGTTATTCACTCGTCTTGGCCTTTGAAAGTGCTGGGATTACAGGTGTGAGTCACCATGCCTGGTCCTGGAAATATCTTTAAAATCTGAAGGTGGCCATTTGAATGAAATAGAAAAGCTTTTGGTGACAAAGGAGAAGTAGTATTCATAGTCTCTGGTAAATTTTCTCACTCCAAAACTGTAGCTTATATCTGTGAAAAGTATATATATTAAAAACTACACTTAAGAATCTCCATGAATATTATGTAGTTGTTTAAATTTCTAATTTCCAGCATTTCATTTAGCAACTTACCTTTGTTTTCTTTAGCTGAACAACAGCTTCAAGAAAAGTTATCTCTTCAAATGTTCTCAAAACTGGTTCAAGTTCTATTAAACATTCTACATAAGAGAAAAAAAATACAGGTTGAGTTCAGATTGCTTCTGATTATTAAAGTGAAATGCTAACATTTAACGTTCAAGGCCTCAAGTCAGTTTTTCCACAAAGTGATGACATTCAGCTGTTTTACGAGCTTTTATTACTGACATAAAGATAGACATAAGCAACAATGGAACAGGGTTGACAATCTAAAAACACCTGTTTTTGGACAAATGTGCTAAGCCAATTCAATGGGGAAAGGATAGGATAGTCTTTTTAATAAATGACGCTAAAACAGTTGGATATACACCTGGAAATAGACAAATTTAGATACTTACATCACACTACACATAAAAAGTAACTTGAAATAGACCACACACCTAAACGTAAACATAGGAGAAAATCCTCATGATCTTGGGTTAGGCAGAGTTCTTAGATATGACATCAAAAATGAAATCCATTAAAAAACTTGAAAATTGGGCAGGGCATGGTGGCTCACGCCTGTAATCCCAGCACTTTGGGAGGCCGAGGCGGGCAGATCACGAGGTCAGGAGATTGAGACCATCCTGGCTAACACAGTGAAACCCTGTCTCTACTAAAAATACAAAAAAAAAAAATTAGCTGAGCGTGGTGGTGGGCACCTGTAGTCCCAGCTACTTGGGAGGCTGAGGCAGAAGAATGGTGTGAACCCAGGAGGTGGAGCTTGCAGTCAGCCGAGATTGCGCCACTGCACTCCAGCCTGGGCAACAGAGCAAGACTCCATCTCAAAAAAAAAAAAAAAAAAAAAAAACCCCAAAAACCCCTAAAAATTGGACTTCAAAAAATTTGAACATTTTTGCATTTCAAGACAGTATTAAGAAAAAATAAAAAGATAAGCTGCAGCCCTGCACACTGTATTTCCACATCATGTATCTGCTAAAGGGTTTGTATCTACAATATATACAGACCCATGACACTCAATAATAGGAAAAATAGCAAAATTAAAAAACAAGTAAAAGATTTGAATTTCACTAAAGGAGATATACAAATGTCTTCAAGAAGCACATGAAAAGATGCTTAACATCATAAGAAAAGGCACTTTAAAACTGCAATGAGATATCACTCCATACTCACTAAAATATAATTAAAAAGAAAATAAGAAGTGTTGACAGTGACGTGGAGAAAATGAAACCTCATACATTGCTGGTGGGAATAAGATAATGCAGCTACTTTGGAAAACAGTTTGGCAGTTTCTTAAAAATTAAAGATAAATTTATCATATAACCCAGCAATTCTACTCACAGATAATTAACCAAGAGAAATGAAAACATATGTTCACAGACTTGTGTGTGAATAGTCACAGCAGCATTATTCACATAGGCAACAAGTAGAAACAATCAAAACGTTCATCAACTGGCCAATGGATCAACAAAATGTGATACATCCATATGATGAAGTATTATTCAACAATAAATTACTGAACTATGATTCATGCTGAAACCTGGATGAACCTGAAAAATATTATGCTAAGTGTGAAAAGAGCCAGATGCAAAAGGACCACACATTGTTATCATTCCATTTATATGAAATATCCAAAAAAGGCAAATCTAGAAAGACAGAGAATAGATTACTGGTTACCTAGGGTTAGTGGTGAGAACAGGCAGTGACTGCAAATAGTTATGAGGGATTTTGTAGGGGGTGATGGAAATACTTTAAAATTGGATTATAGTAATGGTTGCAAACTGTAAAATTATTAATACTAAAAAGTCAATGAATGTATAGATAAATTTTATGGTAAGTAAATTATACTTCGATAGGCTTTTGAAAAAAAGAATATTATATAATTCCTCTCTGCTACTGTGTTACTTTGCCATTTAATATGTACATTAATTGAACAGTTAAATCTATTTTCAGAATGTATACTCTAGTCACTTTTTCAACAAAGGTTTACTGATCTTCCTCTTTTCCTTAATTCAGTTAACCTACATTTTTTTTAAAAAAGGAAAAATATTGCTTGCTTCTAGTTTTTCAAGCTTCCTTTACTTTTTTATTAAAATTTCTTTCATTGTGAACTTTTCATTTCTTTTCAGTAGGTTTATCCAAAAGTAGGCATCTTGTGCTTACTTTGGTATCTACAGATCCCTTTGGAATTTCATGTTCTACCATTTGGTCGTATTAACAGAATTTCTTTATTGAATACACTTAAACTTTCCCTATTACTGATCTTTTTTATTCTTCCTTTCCCTTTCGGGTTCCCAGAACCTGCTTTTCACCATTCCAATATACACCAGAGCCTTACAATAAAACTGACAGGCTGTATAGGCAGTAGTGTGTTTATAAATCAGTGATGGTACCTTCCCACTGAAAATAGGAAACAGTCATCCTAGGAAAAAAAGTTGTACTTCCATTTACAAACAAAGTTCAAAACCTAACAATAACAACAAAACCAGTAGCATCCCAACGGCTATAAATGAAAAATGTCTAAGGCAGACAACAGTACTTTGTAAGAAATGTGATAAATTAAACACACACACACACACACACACACTCACACTCACACCGTACTATTAGATATAAAGCTGGATATGTTTATAGGCCATTTCAGTTAGACAGTTTAAAAATAAACTCTGAGTTCTTATTACTAAAAAAAAATGCATTGTATTTTTCATTCAATATGTATAGCCATTGTTCATCAGCATTATATTTACAAATCAAAAGTTGCTAAGGTAATGGGTTCACATTTTATTTCTTTCTTTCCGGAGCCATGAGGAAGGGTACATATCTCTGTTGTCCTCTCTTTGCCATTTCCAAATTTCTTCTTTCTGTGAAAATTCTAGATCCTCTAAAGTTCATGCCATTAGGCAATACTTACTTCTCTGCAAACTTCTGCTTTTCTCCTATGCTCACTGAAGATTTTGGCTTTTGGCTTACTGACTTCTCCACCCTGTAGTGATCAGTGCTCCACCAAATACTTGAGAGGAACCCTCTGCAAATCTCTGGGGTTCTCCCTCTGTGTACGTTTTCCCTTCTGGTGCAATGTCCTATGAAGTCTATCTGCCTTGGTCTACCCAAACTGTCATCCCTGTCTCCTTGACCCTGAGTGTCCACTGGGTTCCACCTCAGTTTCCTCTCCCCATGCTGCATCTAGAAACTCTCAAGGCAGGAAGCTGGGCAATCGGAAGGCTCACTTCATTTGTTTCCCATCCATCAAAGATTGCTGCTCTTTGTTTCCTGATATTTAGTGTCTTAAAAACCACTGTTTCACATATTTTGTCTAGGTTTTTTGGTTGTTTCAGGCAGGAGGGTAAATTGGCCCGTTACTCCATCTTGACCAGAAGTGGGGTCGCTGGTTTCTTTAAATTAACGGCCCAAACTAGACACTAAATACCGCTTCTCAGCAATCCTATTTTGCTTCCCAAACACATCTACTATTCTGTTCTCATAGATAAGTGGTTCTTAAAGTGTGGTCCAGGGACCCCTGGCGGGGGTGGTTCCTGAGGGTTCACGAAGTCAAAACTGTATTCAAAATAACAAGTACTAAGATATTGTTTTCCCTGTTCACTGTCATCCCCAAATAAGTATATAGTGGATTTACCCAGAGGCCCATAAACAAGGTGTGATAAGATCACTGCTTCAGTAGATAATGGAATGTGTTCTTGTATATTCCTACATTTTAAAATTCCTTGGTTTTAATTTCTAATACAGTAAATGCTAATAGATAGATATTACCCACACATACAAAAGCTCTTTGAAGTCCTCAATAATTTTGAAGAGTCTTGAGATCTGAAAGTTTGAGAATTGCTGTCTTACATGATTATCTTATACTGTTGGAGGAGACACTTAAGTCCTTTTCTTCATGTTTCCAACAGGAAGATGACATTTCCAGTTCAATCCTCAGGAAGGAGAAGTATAGGAGGAATTCTTCCAGCTTCTTTTTGCCCCTCAGACTTACCTCATTTGTTAATCTTGGAGAAAAACTGAGCATGCTTATCTGGTCCCTTTGCAGTTTTCTCCTTCTTTTAAAAGTCAGCTTGTCTAAAGAATGCATACATTTTCTGCTTACCTATGTAGAAGCAGGGTGAGGCCTGTGGTAGGTTGGTAAAGCTATCAACTGTAGGGGTAAAATGTAACTAAGCCCATTTGGCTGCAGATCTAAAGGTACATTCTCCAATTAGCTTTATCAGTAATGAAACTGATATTCTGACCACCATCTTTCTTTCTTCCTTGGCTTTTTCTTAATATATTCTGAACTTAGAAAGGGAAGGCAGGGGTAATAGGCATTGTACTTTATCTTCCCCTTTTCAACCTCTTACATCCCATCCTCCATCTTTCCTTTGAGCTAGCTGATCATCTGCTCTCATCCTACACTGAGAAAATAGAAGCCATGAGAGGGAATTCCTTCAGGGTTCTACAACCAGATCTACAAAATTCTCATACTTGTATCCATCTCTCCAACCTCATTTCTCTTACAGTAGAAAAAAGTGTCCACATACTCATACAAATGTAAACAGTATCACTTGCATTCTGAATACCATTTCCTCCACCTCTCCAGCATTCTGTTTCTGATACTCTCAGTTCTTGCACTGACAATCTCTGACTCTACTGGATCATTTGACTAGCAATAATCTTATCTTTCTCCAGCAGTTTTTTTTTTTTTTTTTGTAAGAAACAGCATTTTGCTTTGTCAGCTAGGCTGGAGTGCAAGTGCAGTGGCACAATCATAGCTCACTGCAGCCTCAACATTTTGGGCTCAAGCAATCCTCCTGCCTCAGCCTCCCAAGTAGCTGGGATTACAGGCAACGCACCATGTCTGGCTAATTTTTTAATTTTTTTTTTTCAGTTGAGACAAGGTCTTGCTGTGTTGCCTATGCTGGTCTGGAACTCCAGAACTCAAGTAATCCCTCTGCCGTGGTCTCCCAAAGTGCTGGGATTACAGGCATGGGCCACTGTGCCTGGCCATAGGAAAAAATTTTGACCCCATATCATCCTTTAGCTATCACCTCATTTTTTTCTGCTTCTGTTCAGAGCCAAGCATCTTGCTGGAATTGTCCATATTTGCCTTCACTTCTTTCTATTTTTTTAAATGTACATCAGTCTTCTGTTTTCATATCTCTATTAAAACTCCATTTGTTTGGATTACTGGTGATGACAATATTGGAAAATCCTGCTTACCTCATTTGGCCTCCTGGCAGATTAGACATGTCTGACTATACCTCTCCTTGACTTCCAAGACACAAAGACTACACTCTCTACTGTCTTCTCTTCCTCAATCTCTTTTTCTTCCTCTTCTCAATTTCTAAGTGCTGGAATTCCTCAGACCTCTACTATGGGTCCTCTCTTTGCTATCTATATTCCCTTCTTAGATGAACCAGTCCAGACTATCAATATGTTAGTAATGTTCAATTTTATATTAGGATCCTGGACTCTTCCTGGAACAACAGATTCATGTATTGTTGTAGTAGTAGCAGCAGTAATTACGACTGTTTCTACTTGCTGGCTGTTATAAACAATGCTGCTATCACTAATCACATACAACTGTGTGAACATATGTTTTCATTTCTCTTGGGTTACCAATAGTGGATTGCTTGGTTGTATGATAAATTTATCTTTCATTTTTAAGAAACTGCCAAACTGTTTTCCAAAGCGGCAGCATCATTTTATATTCCCACCAACAATGTATACGGATTTTGGTTTTGCCACATCACTGTCAACACTTGTTATTTTCTGTCTTTAATTATAGCTATTTTTGTGGATACGAAGTGGTAACTCATTGCAGTTTTAATTTGCATTTCCAAATGATTAATAATATTAAGCATCATTTTATGTGCTTTTTAGCTATTTGTATATCTCTCTTGGTGAAATTCAAATCTTTTACTCATTTTAAAATAGGGCTATATGTCCTATTATTGACTTGTCAGGGTTTTTTATATATTCCAGAATCAAGCCCTTTAGCAGATACATGTTACGCAAATATGTTCTCCCAGTCTGTGGCTCTACTTTTTTTTTTTTTTCCTTTTTGGAAATGAGGTCTTGCTATGTTGCCCAGGTTGGAGTGCTGTACCTTTTCACAGGCACGATCACTGCGCACTATTACACATCCTCAAACTCCTGGGCTCAAATGATTCTCCTGCCTCAGCCTCCTAAGTACCTGGGACTAAAGTCGTGGACACTAAATGCCTGGCTTTCTCTTTTTCCAACAGTATGTTTCAAAGTGCAAAAGTTTCCAATGTTTGCAAAGTCTGATTATAAATTTTTTAATGAATCCTATTTATTTTTGATGTCATATTTAAAGATTCTGCCTAACCCTAGGTCATGAAGATTTTCTCCTACATTTACATTTGGATGTCTGATCCATTCTACCTCTGAAATACTATCTTAATTCTGTAACTCTTCTGTTTTCAGAATTTCCACCTTAATTAGAAAATTCCTGAAAGTTTCTTTTCTAGCCTCTTTGCATCCACTTTTGCCTTTCTCCAATCAACTTTCCACACAGCAGTAAGAATTTCACCTAAACTTCTATCAGATCATGTCACTTCCCTGCAAAAGATACTTTAATGGCTTTCCATTGCACTTGGAATAAAAATCTAACCTTTTTATGATGGCCAATAGCCTCTCTCTTACCTCTCCAATATCAACTAATTCCTTTCCTTGCTCACTATATTCCAGCCACACAGGCCTTCTCACTGTTTCTTGAGAATATAAAACTTTTTCCTCTTCTAGGCTCAGAGCCTTTATGCTTGCTGTTTTGTTTGGCTGAATACTCTTTCTTCAACATTTGAATGACTGGCTCTTTTTCAAGCTTCAAATCTCGGCTCAAATGTTTGCCCCTAAAAAAAGTCCTTTGTTTCCCTCCCTTAATTAGTCTATTACCTTGCTTATTTCCTTATGAGACTGTCACAATCTGTATCTTGCTTCTTTATTTGTTTTCACTCTGCCTTCTCAACTAGAATGTGAACTAGCTACAGAAAGTTTGTCTTGTTTACTAGTCTGTTCCCAGGGCTCACTCCAGTATGTACATAGCACATGGTAGGGGTTTAAGACATATTTGTTAAATATACGAAGGAAATTGTTACTCCTATCACACGATTTCTCTTTTTTGTTAGGAATTCTCAATTCTGCTCTAGAAGGAGTTACTCATATATAAATGCTATGATAAGACAGAAAATAATTTAAACAACTTCTAGCTAGTCATCTAATTTGCACAATTTTTCAAGGAATATTTTACTCACAGTATATTAACTAATTCTGTAATTCAAAGAGTCCAGGTTAAAACTATATACTCACTTAAGAAAGATGGTCTTTCATCTGGATTTTGTGCCCATCCACTTTCTATTAGAGAGATCATATGTGCTCGGTGAGGTATATCATATGGCAAACTTTCTTCATTAATAACAGGCCGATGTCCTTGTGACACACTATACATTATCTGCAAAGGATTGGTGACATCTGTCAAAACAAATAGATTGCATTCATTAGAAATATATTATGATTCAGTGTATTACTTACATCTAAAACTAATTAAAAGAAAATAAGTGAATATTAAAATTTTAGGAATGATGCCTTACCCCCCTTTCTGTAAAAGGAATATATATACCCCAAACCATTGCCAGACTTGTCTGATTCCTATGGAAGCAGTTTATATCCTCACCTCATTAATTTTGGGCTTGGCCATGTGATTGGATTTGGTCAACAGAGTATTTGTAAAGCAGAGCTGAGCGAAACCTAGCAGAACTAAGAAGGGCTACAGCAACTAATATTTAATGTGAATGAGAAATAAATGTTTATTTCATAAGCTATGGGGATTCTGAGGTTGTTTTTTGTTACACAACAAGCTGACCTACACAAACCTCAAAATAAAGAAATAAACAATATTTTCAGGGAATATAAAGGACAGATTAGTCTTCAATATTTGCTAGTCTTAATAGAGAGAGCAGTAATTAAATTATCATATAAGTAATTTTATAGCTAGACTAGAACTTGGAAATAGTAATTTAAAATTCTTATTATGCAGGTGACAAAAATGAGGACTCAAGAGATTTTGTTACTTGATCACAGAGCTAATTACTGTCAGAACAAGAATTAAAATCTGGGTTTTTCTGATCCTTAATCCAGTACATTTTCCAGTAGATAGTAGACTCACAACTGGATCCTTAACCCAGTATATTTTGCAGTATGTGATGCATTCACAATTGATAAATTGGTTTAGTGTGTTTTCCACAAAATGAATAAGCAGATTTAAAATAACATGATTTTTAGATAGTTCTGAGAGTGACCTACTAACATGATGTTATTGAGCATAAAACAGTCAAAATATACTTACCTTCAAAAGGCTGCTTTCTGGATAACACTTCCCATGTGATAACTGCATAGCTGTTTAACATAAGAACATACATGTCACATATTTTAAATGAACTCTGCATAATAAACTAAAATAGCACTATTTTTAAAAGCTGACTGTGAAGATACCATTTTTGAAAGTGATAAGGCAGCAAAGAATTACTGTATACAATGAATAGATAAATGCTCATCTAGTTTTGAAAGAAAATCAACTTTAAGTTAAAAAATTAGGAAATTACTGTAATAAAAGCTTAACGTTACATGCAAGATTAACTTTTTGTGGATGACTTAATACTAGGATTAATTCTTGAACACCCAGATAAGTTATGCCCTTTAATTAAATGATATTATTTTTCACAAAGAACAAAGAGCAAGAAAAAAAATTGTCTCATGGAGCTCTATTCTACTGCATTTTTTTCTGCTCTCAGCACTATCTTCTTTGGTAGTGGAAATATCTTGCCTACAGTTTAACTTCAGATGTCAATTACAGGGTTAAGCTGCATAGAGTTTATAATTAGAATAAA
The DNA here is from genome assembly GCF_028878055.3 of Symphalangus syndactylus. Classification (NCBI taxonomy): domain Eukaryota; kingdom Metazoa; phylum Chordata; class Mammalia; order Primates; family Hylobatidae; genus Symphalangus; species Symphalangus syndactylus. The sequence continues at coordinate 88,346,711 of NC_072429.2, read as the reverse complement.
TGGTTAAATAGGATATAATAATTTTGCTACACCCCAACATTAACCATGCATTCAAAATGGACACATAGAATTTATTACTACCAACACCTTGTGTTACAGGGAGAGCGAGGAGTACAGAGGGAATTCCTATCCAAATAAAGGAATAATATTTCCTCATTTTTCCCTGACAGAGAATATTGAAATTGAACATAAAGGGAAAATTCACAAAATGAATGACTGGCAGATTTAAATTGGCCCATTTTATAGAATCAAACCAGCTTTCAAGAATTGTTTGGTAGAACATGATCTTTACCTTAGAAAGCTATAAATACATTTCCCCTCCCCTCAGTACATCATTCAGAATGAATTAAAAATATCAGAAAACAAAATATAAAAGGACAGTTTTTTATATTCATACAATGTGAATGTAAAAGACACTATATGAATTGTTTTAGTGCAGCCACTAAAATGGATTGCCTGGCTTTGGATTTAATGAGAAATAACAAAAATGAAAATACTTTTGAGGAAAAGGAATATGCTATTTAATTAAATATATAGTTTTCTGGTAGAGATATAGCATTCATTCCTAAAATGATTCATTAACAGGTTTTTTATTAAAGATGGCAAAAATCCATTTAAAGGACTATAAAATGTGTTCAGAGCAAATTTAGAGAGTCTGCTTTTGCATTCATTAGTATATTAAAAGAGATGAGTAACTTACACATGAGGTGAATGTCCCCATCTCCTAAACCTGTGTAAATAATCATCTTCCTTTATTCTGGTTAAATAACCAGTGTCAATAACAATGTGTTATGCTTATTACTGCATTATAAGATTATAAGTAATATGCATCTGAAATATGAAAATCTGATCTTATCAAATCCATTGATTCATTGTATGAAAAATTTACACATATACAAATATTAGGGATTCTTTAAATAGAAATATCCCCAGTATGATTAAGAGTTCATCTATTTATCTAAAAAGATATATAGATATCAAAAGCTGAAAGGTTGAACAGGTTGAGAAACTTAAAGCTAAAATGTTAGGAACCACGTTTCCCTCTGCATTTCCAAGTCACATATGATAAAAATCCTTAACTATTATATTATAAATTGATAGGATAAGAAGAGATGCTTTAAAATTTCTTAAAGGATGTAAACGTTTCTTAAAGCAAATCATTAAATTTCCTTAATTTGAAAAATATTAATCACTGTGGGGCCTCAAGTTTATTTTCAACACAATTATGAGAGAAGAATAAAAATCAGTTTAAAATGTAGCTTCAAAATTCTGGCTAACTAATTTTGTGTCTGAGACAAGGTTAACTCTGAGCAGAAGCAACTTTACTCTACCTATATATATCGTGCTTGATACTGGCCCTTGATTTTTGTCCAGGTTCATAGTTTTCAGGTGGCATATAGATAATTGTCCCTCCTTCTGGTGCAGATTTGCTACTTCGTGATTGTGAGAGGGACATCATGCGCCATTTTGATAAACCAAAATCTGCAATCTGTAAGGGAAAAGAGCAAATAATTGAATTAAGAAATTTCCTCTTTAAAAAGCCCAAAAGTCAACTATCTTTGTGTATAGTCACTGTATTTATATATCAAACCAGAGAAAATGTAACATATTTTAATATTTTATTTCTATATATTCCCCCAACTTCTTACAAAATTAAATTCCATAGTGCTGAGCCAAATAACTCTCGGAGCAATACATACTGAGTTAAAGTTTAATATAACATTACAAATTTCAAAAGAGAGGCTAATTTTTGAAAATTAAAGAGAGACATTCTTTGTCTGATATTCTCAATGAGTGTGTACCTTGCACACTTTACTTTTCATGATATATAGCTTGATACCATGTGCTTTCTACATCTCACAGAGCTGCCAAGTCTACTCATGTCTCATGCAATTGTCACCGGTCATTGTTTACAATTTTGGTTTATACAGTTGTATTAATAATGCCCTAAAGGTAGCATCCTTAAATCACGAAATAAGCTAAATCTCAAAATTGTAAAGATAATTATTATATAATTTTATGCCGATCACTAAAAGAAGTATTTCATGGAAACAGTATAACTGCAAATAAAGCACATTTATGTCCAATACAATGGGTGTCTAAAGAATCATCAGTGACAATATTCTGTGCCTTTGATATGTCCTGTATAGTTTTGCTTCAATTGTAAATCTTATGCACATATTATACAGTATCTTATAACTAAATATTTAAAAGCTTCCTTATTTTTTACTTTATTTTTTAAAAATGTAAGACAAAATGTAAGAACAGAAATAATATTTAATTGACAAGGGAGTATGGGAAATCCTAAAAGACATTTAAATTACTTAAAACATTTTACTGCATACTTTAGAATTCAGCAGAGTGAAATGAGCTCCATGCAGCACATCATTTGTTTCCATTGTTTACCTCCTATATTTTTTACCGATTTTAACAAAATACATAATTTTTATTAGCATTTAGATGAATTTGAGATAAAAAAATTATGGCCTCCATTCCCAAAAAGGAGACGTAGAATAAATGAATCTTTCATTCATTTGCTACAATAAAAGAGTAAATTTAAGAAAAAATAATAAAAATAATCAAGAATTTTAAAATTGAATTCACAGAAAAGGACCAAGATGACTAAGTCATGAGGATAGCTGAGAAAAGCAGTTAAGCAAAGACTTTCATAAAATTTTTAAGAACAGAACGAAGAAATATGGGCTGTATAATAGCACTTTTAGGAGTATTCCAGACAAACTGAATTGAGTATTCTCCAAAAGCGTGGATTAACAAAAGGACTCATATTGACCCAGATGAAGGTTCTTATGGCCATGTGATGCAGCTCTGATTCGAGCTCTGTACTAGTTCATATTTAATCATGACTTCAAGATACAAAAAACTAGCTAATTAAATTTGAGCATCACACAAAACTTGGAGAGAAACTTAAAACCTTCAGATTATAGAAATAACATTGAAAAAGGTCTTAAGAGACTGAAGCAATTGCTCCAATCTAACAAGATAAAATTTGATCATATCTGGAAAGTATTCTGCAAAGTACATGATAAGAAGAGGTGGCTTAAGCAACAATATGTGGCAAAAAGAACCTCCAAGGGTTTTTTGGTTGACACTAAGCTCAATTTGAACCATGTGATATGACTACCCCTGGAAAGCTGATGAATTAATAAGGAACTATTAAGTATTTAGGGCCAAGGAAATGACACTTTCACTAAATTCTGCATTCATCAAACCACACCAAAAATAGTACTGTGTTCAGTTCTGATGATCGACATTTAAGAGAGATTCAAACAAACAGATGCATCTACATAGCACCAAGGATTAAAATCCATGTAATAAGAAAACGAGTTGAAGGAACTAAAGGGTATTTATCAGAGAGATGGATAAAATGCACTTGTATGTGAGTGGTTGGGAGACAGCTCATAGCTATCTTCAAATATTGAAAGGGTGGTCTTGTTGAAGTAACTAAATTGGATTTATTCTGTTTATCACAAAAAGTTAAAGTAGGATCAATGGGTGGAAGCAACCAGGAAGGAATTTTGGTTGATCATTTAAGAAAATGTCACTATTATTCAATTAAGGATGTTAAGACTCCCTGTTACAGGATAACTGCTTTGGGAGACAAGGATTGTTGCAGTGAAGGCTCAGAGAACTAGGTAACCATTAAGGTACTTCTACTTGATGGTTCTATAATTAGTCTCTTTTCTTCTTAGCAATACTGAGGCAGCAGCTTGCTTCTCTCTCCCTTCCCCTACCACATTATTCTAGGGAGAGGAGGGTCTTCAATAAAAATTTTTCCCACTTATTTTTTTCTCACATTTCTTGTTTTAATTTCCCTGTTGTTTCAACTTCTCTATTACTGATTTCTTTGAACATTTTTTATATTTATAATAATTTTCTCATTACATGTTATTAAAAGAAGTATAGCAAAATAATATATAAAATATGGTGAGTTACATTTAGTATTAATTACTCAAAAACTACTTTTATTTACACTTAGTTAGATATAGAATAGCTGTGAAATCACAACAGCCAGTGTCTTCAGCACTTAAGTCCTGCATCTTATAAAAAAATGAATTCAAGGGGGATCGCAGATTACATATGTAACATAAAACTATAAAACTTATAGAGGATAACAAAAAAGAAAATCTTCAGTAAGTAGAACTTGGTGAAAAGTGCTTAGAGATCACAGCAAAAGCATGATCCATAAAAGAAAACGAATGGACTTCATCAAAATTAAAATTTTTGCTTTGTGAAAGTCCCTGTTAAAAGGATGAAAAGACAAACTATAACTGGGAGGAAATATTTGCAAACTACATATCTGATGAAGAACTGCTACTGTAACATATACAGAACTCTCAAAACTCAACAGTAAGAAAACCAAAGAATCCCTTTAGAAAATGAGCTTAAGACATGAAGAGACATTTCACTGAAAACCACGTATGGGTGGCAAATTAGCATATAAAAAGGTGTTCCATATCATTAGCAGTTAGGAAAATGCAAATTAATACCAAGATGAGATATCACTATGCATCTGTTAGAACAGCTAAACAGAAAACAGTGATAATACCGAATGCTGGTGGGCATTCGGTATTATCATTTTGCTTTGTGAAAGTCCCTGTTAAAAGGATGAAAAGATAAACTATAACTGGGAGGAAATATTTGCAAACTACATATCTGATGAAGAACTACTACTGTAACATATACAGAACTCTCAAAACTCAACAGTAAGAAAACCAAGGAATCCCTTTAGAAAATGATGTGGAATAGCTGGATCTCACACACAGCTGGTGGAATGTAAAATGGTACAGCCACTCTGGAAAATAGTTGGATACTTTCTTTAAAAACTAAACACACCCTTACCATATGACCCAGCATTTACATTCTTGGGCATTTATCACAGAGTAATGAAGACTTATGTTCACTCAAAAACCTGTACAGCTTTGTTCACAGCAGCTTTGTAAATAATTACCCCAAACTGGAAAGAGCCAAAATGTTCCTGAATGGTTAACTTTGGTAGATTTATACTGTGGAATACTATTTATCAATAAAAAACAACTATTGTTACAAGCACAACTTGGATCGCAAGAGCATTATGTGATGTGAACAAAGCCAATCTCAAAATATCACATACTATATGATTCCACTTATATAGCATTTTCAAAATGACAAAATTAAAGAGATGGAAAGCAGATTAGTGGTTGTTAGGGGTACAGATTGTGGTAGGGAGGAAGTGGGTGAGGTAGCATGAGTGGTATCTTTGTGGTGATGTTATGAGTAGTGCTGTACCTTGATTGTTGTGGTTACACAAATCTATACATGTGATAAAGTAATAGTACTATGAACACATGTTGTACTAATGTCAAATTCCTGGTCTTGAAATTATACTATAATTATGTGTGATATAACAATGTGGGAAACCAGGTGAAGGATACATGAAAACTCTTTATTACCTTTGCAACTTCCTATAAACATATAATAATTTTAAAATAAAAAGAAAAAAAAAAAGGTGATCTTGACAATTCAATTAAGAAACATAATGGCTTTGTATTTTGTACCATAATTCTATCTCTGTCTAGGAATAACTTCCTAACTGCAGTAGGAAGAAGGAGAATAGAAGATAGAAATTAGGGGCTATGGAAATTACTATTCATTAGGCCCCACCCCTAAGGAGAGACATGAAATTGGCTAGGTCAAAGAAATAACTAAAAAGTTTTTTTAAAACTATAAGGACAAGGAAACAGATAAACTTTTTAAAAAAGTAATTACCTTAACATGAAATTCATTGTCCAATAAGATATTCTGAGTCTTCAAGTCATGATGAAGTAAAGGAGGAGTCATATTGTGCAGGTAATTTACACCAAGGGCAATTTCATGCAGGATGCGAAATCTCAATGGCCAAGCAACATCAGGATATTCAGCTTTCTTCATATATATGTGAAAAGAAACAAAATGAAATTAGTCCAAATTTCACTATGTTTCACACTTAGAAAGTTAAATGCTCCATGAGGAAATACAGTATAAACTAAGGTTAAAACATATGCTCATTTTTATAAAATAGCACCAATTTGATAGGGTTTAACATTTTTGTGTCTTACTTTCCTCACTTTATAGAGAAAATTATGATAACTTTTAAGCACCAATACTTCCTTTTAGTTTATATTGGTCATGCAACTTCATAGTTTTGGGTCTTTCTTCAACTGACACAGATCTCAATTATTTTGTGTCTGTATATAGCCAGAGTCATATACTTACACCCACATCCACCTCCCCATTCTATGTCTTAATCAGGTAATTCGAGTGCACACAAATACACACAAAATTACACACAGTTTGTTTCTAGTAAATACCAAGCCATTCATTCAAAATTTGTATTTTAATTTTTCTATTAATATAAAATCATACTTTATTATAATCACTGCATCAGTTACAAATTATGATCATATTGTATTTGATCAAGCATTAATTTATCATACATTTAATCATACAATTAATTTATCTGCATTCCAGCTTATAAAATTAGCCTTTTGTTTTGTTTTTGTGGAAGGGACAGTCATTTTTGTTTCCAAAACTATACAGAACAGACACATTTAAAACATAACGTTTTATTTTTCATAGTACTCAAATAATATCCATCTGAGTTTTCTTAAAATAAATGTTTTCTAAACATAAAAGTTAATGTGGCTTCCCAGGAGAATAAACATACTTCGGAAGATCAGGCAATTTGGGAAGACTGACAATGAATCACCAGGCACCATGCCACATTTCTCTAAATGCTATGAAAAAGACTGCTTCTACTGAAAGTACAAAACTGTTCTTGAGAAGTTTTTCTGCAAATGCGTCAGTTTATAGTTCAGTGATCAATCTGGCAGGGGGAGTGGTTCAAAATATTTTAGACTGTTTATGATACATCTTGAGTTTTCTCAGTGAATTTTGTGAGGTTGGGGGAGGGCACTTCAAGATAAATCCCACCTTAAATAATGCAATACAGGAAACCAAAAGAAACACAAAAGGCTAATGTGGAACATTACTTTCTCTGGTATACACAGAGCCTGTTCCCTAGAGAAACTTCATTTTTTAATCTGTAAAAAAGGTAACTTTTTCTGAAAATTATGCAGTTCAAAGCAGTTACCAGGCCTCTCTGCAGCATAATGTAATATGGAGGCTTGTGATCACGGAGACAAGGGAGAGAAGTGCTCACTCTATATTTTATGATTTTTTTCCAGGAGTTAGCAATCCCCCTGGAGGAGGCTGTAGAATTTCCAGCGAGCTGCAAATTTGGGTGCCAGAGTATCTGCTGGGGTGTGGGAAGAAAATGTTAGATTTCTACTTATACTCATTTCTCAACAAAAATATAAGAGAAATTGTGATTTATTAATATTTGTATCTTGGCTCTGTGGTAGTTATACAAATCTTACAGACTGACACCAGTTACTTATTCCATCCTTGTTTCAAATGGTCACAAGTCATGAATAGAATGTGATATATTCTGAAACAGAGGAAGTTACTCTATGACTGACTGACAGTGGCACCCACTTTCCCTTGACCACTTACAGGGCATTGTGTTACATTATCATTTACGAGTGTCCATTGATTAGATTTTGTAGATTATTACAGTTTTAATTAAGCCAACCCTCACAAAATGGACCAAGTGGTTTAAAAAGATTTATTGAAACTACAGACTCATGATAATATTAATAATGAATACATGTATTTTGAGAATGAGGACCCCTGAATTTGTTTACTCATGGGATTCATAATCAAAGACAGAGTGATTGGTACCTTGGGAAAAAAGATAAATGGCTCATACCACTGTCTATAATTAGAAAAGCTAATGTATCTGGTATTCAGAGATAATTTATTAATATTTGGCCTGCTAATTCAGAACTTTATGAACTGGTATTAGTAACATTAAATTTGAATTTGAAATTGCTATTAATACAAAATAAAATATCACTTAACAGTGGATTTTACAGTGTGCAGAGTTTATCTCTTCCATTTCTACCCATGTAATATGCATATAAATACTAGAATTTGGTATAAATGTTAGGAATGGTAACCCAGGCAAAATAATCTAGAGTACAGGGCCTGAATCCACAGTGTTTTAATCAACACAAAAATGTCACAAAAGGTAAAATTTTATCCCTGTGATAGTTTTTCATTATTTTTTGATTCATCTATATACCCCTAAATAATCTGATCAAATATAAAATCAAAGTAAAATATAGTTTGAATAGTAAAAATGGCAATTATGGCCATTAAAAATGTGTAATACTTACCCTATGTAGGAGTTCATTTAATGATCCATTTGGCATGTATTCAGTAACTATTCCCAAAAATTCAGGCTCATTGCAAATTCCCAAAATTGGAAGAATGTAACTAAATCTAGCTTTGTGTAAAATTTCAGCTTCTCTTAAGACATCATTTCTTTCACTAAGAAAAGAAAATGCATAATTACTTCAAGTAATAAAAAATATACAATTATCATGTCTATAAGACTAAGCCTGGATTTTTTTCATTAATTAGCTATGTGACCTCATATAAATTATGCAACTTCTCTGCACCTTAGTTTCATCATTTTAAAATAGAAATAATACCACCCAATATATTCCACAGGTCTGTTTAGAGACCAAAATAACTTCTATAAGCCACTGACAGGTAAAAGTGCTAAACACAGGTTTATTATTATTGTACTTATCCTAGGAAAGGGAAAGAACATAGTATTAAATTTATAAAGTCTATCTATGTTAGAATAATTGGTGCTTGAACTAATTACATGATTAAGTTTACATTGTATTCAAGTGAACATGTTTTATTAGAATATTATATTAAATTTTATGGTTGTATACCATCTAAACATTTTCCAAATATCCTGAATATTAAAACATTTAAATGTTATAAATTTAATAGCTGCATAAAAGTCAATAATATTTATAAACTATATACCAGAACTCAGGAAAAGAACACTGAGAACAGGTAAATGCTCAATAATATTAATAGATTGCTAGGGTAACTGGCTACCAGGTTCATTTGTTTATTCATATGTAAAACAAATACACATTTAACTATTTTTTTTCTATTTTTCTTTGTCACCCAGGCTAGAGTGCAGTGGCATGATCACAGCTCACTATAGCCTCAAACTCCTGGATTCAAGCCATCCGCCCACCTTAGCCTCCCCAGCAGCCAGCTAGCTCCACAGGCATGCAACCGTGCCTATTTTTTTTTTTTTTTTTTGTAGAGACAAGGTCTCACTATGCTACTCAGGCTGGCCTCAAACTCCTGGGCTCAAGTGACTCTCCAGTTTCAGCCTCCCAAAGTGCTGGGATTACAGGTGTGAGCCACCTTGCCTGGCCACATTTAACTTTTATTATGAATAAAGAACGATGCTCAGCATTATGGAAAATATATAGATTAAAAAAACATAGTCTTTGCTTTCGAGTTGCCCAGAAATCTTTTAAGTAAAATAAAAATACAAGGCAGAATGTAGTAAATGCCACCAAAACAGAAAAAAAAAGAAAAGAAAGCTATTGGGAGTTCAGAGAAAAGAGTACATTTGAGGTTAGGAGAGTCATTTACGGTCTTCAGAAAAGTAGGATTTTGATCCCAGGTTAAGAATGGACAGAATTTAAACACTGGAGGGTATCTAAGACAAATGAGGCCTCCACTTGACGAGGGGATGTGCTTTCTTTTTAACCTGTATATGCCTAGCACTTGGAACAGTGCCCTGGACATAGTAATGTATCAGATGTCCAGTAGGTAGGTATCAAATGATTTCAAGGCAGTTAAAGGGAAGGCTAAATTTGGGAAATTGTGAATTGTTTAATGCAGTTCAGGATATGTAATATAAAAGGAGTGAAGGTGAATAAGACAGGTTAGGGCCATATCTCAGTCTTAAAGCCTGGTTAGGGTGGTGAAACTTCACTTAAAAGTCACTAAATTGTGACTGATGGTTTGTTTGCTTTTTTTTTACATACAGAATACACACTGGAAACTTTTTTTTTTTATTTTTTTATTTTTTTAACAGACCAGATCTTGCTGTGTTGCCTAGACTGGCCCTCCCTACTCTGCCTCTTGAGTAGCTGGGACTACAGGGGTGTGCCAATGTACCTGGTGTGACTGAAAGTTTTTGAGTCGGGGAATGACAGTAGAATAAAATTTTAAGATGATTAATTTGGCAACAAGATGTAGGATTAGTAGAAAGTGGTAGAGTTTGAAAGTCAGGTGTTAGGCGATTTTAATACCAGTTAAGACGTGAACCTAAAACTACAAAGGTAGCAGTGGAAATGGAAAGAAAAACACTAAGTGAATAGAATGCCCGGGTTGTGGTGCCTGACTGTAGCGGGTTAAAAAAAAAAATGAAAAGGTATTGGAGATGTCATTATTTTTTTTACCCTGGGTGACTGGATGTTGGTTGCAGCAATGACAGAAATAGAAATGTTTCCAGGAGAAGCCTATTAGGTAAGTAATGATGATAAGTTAGTTTTTACACCTCCCAAGCTCTGAATGAATGGCTGTTGAAATATGAATAGCAACAGACATTTTAGACCAGACTAAGAGGACTACTTTTAAAAACAAACAGAAAAACAAAGCAAAAGAATCTTCGTTATTTATTTTTTGAATAGGTCACATATTTATATGTCTTAAAATTCAAGAGTAACAAGAAGGCATAAAGTGAAAAGCTTCTCTCATTCTCTGTCCTTCAATCACTTAATACTCCAGCTGCTAGGAAACCAATTGTATCAGTTTGTGAGACCCATTTTAATTAAACGTTTATTCCCTAGATGGAAATAGTTCTGTATCTTTCCCAAGAGGTTTAGGCCAACAACAGAGGATGACCCTGAAGATTCCTGGATACTAAGAACAACAGAGAGTGCATGCTGCATAAGTCTCAGTGACACTTCACACACTCTTTCCTCCTCCCATTAAGAGGCATTCTTCTTTCCACTGTGACCGTATTACATGTCAGTCACTTTATATGCACTAGCATCCTAAGATCACCCTCTAAACATAGTTTCATTATCTTCACTTTATAAATGAGGGCACTGAAGCTCAGAAAAATTAATACTTTTCTAATGGTCACACTAATAAGTGGCAGGGTTGGCGTCAGATTTGAATTGCAATCATGGGACATTAAAGCCTGTGTTCTTTCTACCCTATTGCTTGATCAAGGAATATAGTAGGAAAGTTCTTGAAGACAGATTTTTGGCAAGATTGAGTGAGTGGGAAATTTCTTTTTTTAAAGCCAAAAGATTTTAAAAATTGATTTTTACATTTTGAAAATAAAGGTGTAAAGTACAGCTTCTATAGTCACATCACCAAAATTGACTCAAAAATTTAATCAAAAAAGTTATGTCATCTACACGGTATCTGAACAATCAATTGGACTCATTACTCATAAGGGGTGGGAAGATTGTTGGAGAAGGTCCACTCATCGGACAGAAGTCAGGTTATGGAGACTGATTCACCAATCATTAAAGTAAGAGCATGTAACATTGCATAAACTTATTTTTCTTTGAGGTCATCCCAAAGAACAATGCCAACATTGTTCTCCATAGTCTGAGAAACACGTGTATTTATTATTCGTATTTTATGAGTGAGGAAAGAGACACTAGTGAGTCAACTGCATAGCCTCATCTAATGCTCAGACTACATAAATACTGCAATGATAAGATCTTAAGTAACAAATTGGAGAAAAGAATGTGATGCAGTAATGCCAGAGTGTTTCACTGGTCTTATGGCTTCCTCCAAGACAGAATTAATTTCCTACCCAATTCAGTGAAGAATTTTAGACTATGAAAATTGTTCAAAAGTATGGGAAGGAAACTCCCTCTTCACTTCTTGGTTCCCAAACTGCACAAAGCTTAGATAAATCAAAATCCTGAGAAGTAGCACCCAAAATGGGAGATCAATTGGCTTTTCAATACCTAATGGGTCCATCAGTGCTACATTTCCATATAGTGTTTGCATAACTGGTTCTAACATATATCCACCCTCTCTAACCAACCACCACCCTTAAAAGTTGACTACAGACACATATACACACTTGTCCAGCACTTGTTCCACAGAATACAAGGCTCTGAGTAAACAGACACCACACCTTGTGTATCACTGAATCTGGATTATGATAGACAAGAAGTGGAAACAAGCTCTAGGTGTCCCAAATCTCCTGTGCCATTTAGGCCATCTAAGCCTGACAGTGAGAGACAATGAAGAAAAGCCACAGGTAGGTGAAAATCCAGTAACTTTGGCAGGGCGGAAGCTGAGGAATTTATCTGATATTGGATACTCACAGCTTCTGGCCAATCAGGCATCTGTGATGACGTATTTTCGCATTAGATATAGGAGGAGGAGAAGAGAATGTTGTAATCATGGATGTTAACTCACTAAGAACTGAATGCTGGGCCTAGTTAAATCCCTGTAGGAAGTAAAATGCACAAGACTAGTGACCAGAACCATTGACTAATACACAGTCACAGGTCTATGGCACGCGGTTGTAATGTTCTTCTGAAAACAGAAACTAATGCTACCTTCCCTTAAAACCTGTACAAACCAATAAGTGAAAGCCATTTACAATTTCTGGCCATTTAACAGTCTTTTGGTTCAATTTATTGTGGCAAAAATAGCACACATTTCCTCTACTTAATCTTCCCTGTGAAAGAAACTGAGGCTGGGAGAAACTGAACTGCTAGTATTGAGTTTGATATAAAACGTTCCTGACAACACATAATAAACCACAAACAAAATAAAAACAACAAAAAGCAAAACATCCTTGATTCTAAAGCAGCGCGGTCCAATAAACATATAATGTGAACACCACCACATACAATTTAAAATTTTCTCGTGGCCACATAAAGTAAAAAGAAACACATAAAATGAATTTTAATCTTATATTTAACCCAAGATATCAAAAATGTTATCATTTCAGCATATAATCAATAAACAAATAATAAAATGTTATAAGTTCTTTTTTTTAAATAAATACTAAGCATTCGAACTCTGGTATTTTACACTTAGGTCACATTTCAATTCGGACGGGCACATTTCAAGTGCTCAATAGCCACCTGTGGCTAAGAGCTACCTACTGGACAGTGCAGCCCTACAGCCCGATTTCAAAAATAAGGAAAAAACAAAGCAAACAAAACCCACACCCACTATATATAAACACACACCAATTTCAATAAACCCGGCGCTTAGAGTTAGGCAGTGATTGCTGATTTTTGGAGTACGGAGCCAGAACGCCTAGGAGTAAGAGGTAAGGAGGGAAAGGGCAATGGAGAGATGTGTGGAGGAATGCAACTGCTGCATCTCCAGAGAAGTCGGTGCTCCCTACCGTGCCAGAGCTTGAGGGGTCGGTGCTCCCTACCTCCCAAGCTTGAAAGGCTGCCTAGAGGTGACGAGGTGGGGCCGGCCCCAAGCGGTCACTGCCATTTGGGCTCTAGAGCCCGCTTGTCAGGGGGCTTGAGGGGATGCAGGAGAGTTGGGGGCTCTTCCCGGGAACCCCAGTGGCTGCCTACCTGTCGAGCAGCGGAGTGTGGATGTGCAGGTGCTTCACGGCCACCTGGACGCGCCAGTCTGCGTGGCGGGCGGACGACACAGTGCCCGAGGCGCCGCGGCTCAGGTAGCGCAGGTCGGCGAGTTTGTGGTAGGGAATGGTGGGCAGGGCGCTGCAGATGGCCTCCCCGTTCATGGTCCCGGGCGCTCAGGCCGGTTCCGGGTGTGCCCCCTGCTGCGGTGGCTCCCAAGGCCACCCCGCCGCGCTCGGGCGCCCAGATACGCTCCTGCACGAGCGAGGCCGGCAAGACCCTTTTTGTCCCGCAACGCTAGGTCACGAGGGCGCCCATTCCCCGGGTGGGCCACGCCAGCCGCTGCTTCTCCGAACCAGAGCTGACTTCTTTTCCAGAGACTGGTGCCAACGCCGTAGCGCCGCGAAAGAGCTTCCTCTCTGGCAGCCCCGGCCCTCCCCGGCGCGCGCCGCGACCAGCTCCGGCCGCCCGAGCTCCTCCCTCCCCAAACTTCGCAGGCTACGTCAGCGGCGTACAGCAAGGCGGGGAGAGGGGCAGTCCGCTCGCGGCCCTCCCACGTGGCTCTCGCCTCGGCCTGCGGCCGAGATCCTGCACACCGGTCGTGCAGCCGAGGCCGAGGGCTGGGGCGGGCGGCCGGGAAGTGGGAGAGGGAGCCAGAGGCGCTCCTTTTGTCTTCTCTTCCCATCCCCCAGGTTTGGGAAAGTTTTCCTTTTGGGAAAGCCCCTCTCTTCAGCCTGCTGGCGGGTGTCGGATTGGTTAGCGGCCACTGGCCCCCGCCGCCCCCAACAGGATTCTCCTTTGAGCCATAGGTCTTCCGGAAGTTGCCAAACCCCGGTAGTGGCAGCGTCCGGCTGGGGGCTTTATTAGGGGCACCGGGTTCTGCTTTCCGACTCCCTCCCGACTCTGCGCCTGCGCAGGAAGCGATTTGGGGAGTGTTGTGAATTCCGAGGGCTCCACACTTAGGAGGCTGTACACTCACCTGTCTACCTGGACTCCAGTTTCCATATTTCCAGCCACCTGAGGACTGAGAGGTGGATGATAAACCCTGTCATAGTGGAGCAAGTTCAGGTGTTTAACCGCTGTTATGGGGGATCTGCCTTTTCTCCCTCTTCTTACTTCCATAAGTATATACGTGCAGAGATTGAAAAATAACCTTGAGAGAGTCCATCCCTCTAACTCCAGGTAAGACTGCAAATATTTCTTTCTTATAAATCTGGAGGGAATGCAGTCAGTGTTTCATGCCAACCAAAAAGACTGCAAACGTTTTTCCATCTTTTTGCCTTAAACACCTTTCTACTTAGATGACTATTTTGTAAGACATGAGTGCAAATGTTATATACAATATCAAGTCCATACTAGATGTTTAATTAATTCTAGGGATTCAGTAATAAGGAATGACTCGAACAGATTTCTGCCTACAGACAGCTAATGCTTCTTGTATTTCTGCATTATCTGAAATGAAAGTAGCAATGTTAGGTTTTACAGTAGTGGGAGGTTGTACACAATAGTGTGTTAAACCTTTTTGATCATTTATAATAAAATGTTCAGCACTAAATATATGGTCTGATACTCTGTGCTTTATTGCTTAATAAGCTTTTTTTTTTCTTTTCGAGAGGGAGTCTTGCTTTGTCACCCAGGCTGGAGTGTAGTGGCGCGATCTCGGCTCATTGCAACCTCCGCCTCCCTGGCTCAAGCGATTCTCCTGCCTCAGCCTCCCGAGTAGCTCGGATTACAGGCGCCTGCCACCACACCCAGCTAATTTTTGTATTTTTAGTAGAGACGGGGTTTCACCATGTCGGCCAAGCTGGTCTCGAACTCCTGACCTCGTGATCCGCCCACCTTGTCCTCCCAAAGTGCTGGGATTACAGGCGTGAGCCACCGCGCCCAGCCAATAGGCTTTTTTCTTAAAAAGTACTCACAAAACTTTTCTATCCATTCATTCTGTTCTGCGTGTCAGTGTGAAGAGACTACCAAACAGGCTTTGTGTGAGCGATAAAGCTTTTAATCACGTGGGTGCAGGCCGACTTAGCCCGAAAAAGGAGTCAGCAAAAGGAGATAGGGGTGGGGCGGTCTTTATAGGATTTGGGTAGGTAGTGGAAAATTACAGTTAAAGGGGGTTTTTCTCTTGCAGGCAGGGGTGGGGGTCACAAGGTGCTCAGTGGGGAGCTCCTGAGATTCATTGTCCAGGAGAAGGAGTGTCACGAGGTCAATTGATCAGTTAGGGTGGGGCAGGAACAAATCACAATCGTGGAATGTCATCAGTTAAGGCAGGAACTAGCTATTTTCACTTTTGTGGTTCTTCAGTGGCTTCAGGCCATCTGGATGCATACGTGCAGGTCACAGGGTATATGATGGCTTAGCTTGGGCTCAGAGGCCTGATATATTTATCTAGTCAATTAATTAGAAACCTGAGTCCTAGAAAAAGAGAACAAAAAATAAACAGGGAAGAAATGATCAAAATAATAATTTAAAAAATTTTGCCAGGGCAGGGGTCTTCATATTTAAAGGGCCCACCAAGTAAAAAGACCTACATTAAAGCACATCATTAAAAAGGTGAGAACACTAAGACTAAAGGGAAGATTCTAAACGTTTTCAGAGGGCAGAAACAAAAATTAAAGGGATGGGAATTAGAATGGCATTGGATTTCTTAACAATGTTACTAAGTCATTGTTATCCTGAAATATAATGAAGTGAAATTTTTTCAATATTCTGAAGGACAGTAACTTCCAACTTAGAATTCTATAGTCAAACTTTCTGTCAAATATAAGGGCAGAATAAAAACATTTTCACATATACAAGGATGAAATACTTTCTTTCCATTTCATTTTTTTTTTTTTTTTTTTTTTTTTTTTTTTTTAAAGAAAGTGCCTAGAGAATGTGTTCAGCAAAGCATGGGAGTAGGCCAAGAAAAAGAAAGACATGAGATCCAGAAAACAGGACCAGGAAATTAAGAAGGGAAACTCCAGGATGAGAGAAATATGGCAGAATTGGAGAGCAACCCATTTTCACTGAACAGGGAGATGGCAGACTTCAAGAGAAAACAGTAGTTACAGTAATTGAAATGATAGATTATCTAATTTTGAGTATTTGAGAAATTATATTGATAGATGTTTGATAGATCTAATGAAATATGGGATAAAATTGGAGAACGAATTGTAAAAAAAATAGCAGTAACAAAAAGGAGACAATTGTTAATTCCATGAAAATTATATCAGAAGGGAAACAACATTTCTCTAAACTGTTTTGTGGTGGTGAAAAATGTAGAACTTTTCAGAGCTTTTGAAATGCTAATATAAATCTCTAAGAAGGAGACAGCATGAAGCATAGAACTTCATGAAATTTATTTGTATTGTCAATTACATTACTTTTAAATTTACTTTTTAAAACCATATCACATGGTTTAAAATTTAAAACAATAAGGACTCAATGCAATAGAAAAATTGAGAAGAGGACTTAGATACCTTGAAAAAGAGGTGAAAAGGTTCTCAACATCATTAATTATCAGGGAATCACAAATTTTATTCACTTTGCAACACTACTATCCAAACAGTAGAATGAATAAAATTAAGAAGACAGAATATACCAAGTGTGAGTGAGGATTTGGAGCAACAGGAACTCTTATACACTGCTCATGGGAGTGTTGAATTGGTACAATCAATTTTGTAAGTTGTATGTCAGTATCTATTAAAATTGCAGATATGCAGACCCTATGACCCAGTAATTCTTTGCTTTGGTATGTGGACATGTGTATGCATCTACTAGAATGTTCATAACAGTGGTGTTTATAATAGTCTCAAACTGGAAATCACCCAGATATCCATAAACAGTAGAATAGATAAATAAATTTTGGCACATTTATGCAATATAATAGTAAATGGGAATGAAATTAAACAGTGTACAAATATAATGTTGGATGAAAAAAGCCAGATACAGAAGAGTACATATTGCATGCGTCCATTTGTATAAAGTACAAAAATAAATAAAACTAACTTATGCTTATAGAAATCTTCTCTCTAGTAGGGGAGAGGCACTGATTAGAAGGGAATCATGAGGTATCTGGGATGATGGTAATGTTCTATTTTTTGATTCAGGACCTAGGATGTAGGTGCCAGTTGCATGGGTGTGTTCAGTTTATGAAAATTCTTGGAGATTACACTCACATTCACTTTTCTGTGTATAGTACTTCAATAAAAAGTTAATTGGCTTAAATATAAAATAAACATGCACATATATAAATATAGGCACATATTGTATATGCATATATAAATATAGATTTATATATTATAATTTATTTTATCTTTTTATATTATATATATTTATATATAAATATATATTATGTGTGCATGTTTACATTTAATTATATATAAAATATAGATATAAAATATCTGTCACTTATGTAATTATTATAACACTATATACTCATCCACTTTGCTTACTTTTCACTTAATATGTCTTGGATATCTTTCCATATGAATGCATAAAAAGCTCCCTCATCTTTTTTATTTTCTAAAGGCTGACGGATATACCATAATTTATCCCCCATTGATGGGCATTTACTTTGTTTTCACACATATGCTATTACAGATAATGCTGCAATAGTTAATTTTTGCTTATGTTATTTCATACATATTGTCAGGCCTCTGAGCCCAAGCCAAGCCATTGCATCCCCTGTGACTTGCAGGTATACATCCAGATGGCCTGAAGTAACTGAAGATCCACAAAAGAACTAAAAATAGCCTTAACTGATGACATTCCACCATTGTGATTTGTTTCTGCCCCACCCTAACTGATCAATGTACTTTGTAATCTCCCACACCCTTAAGAAGGTTCTTTGTAATTCTCCCCACCCTTGAGAATGTACTTTGTGAGATCCACCCCTGCCTGCAAAGCATTGCTCTTAACTTCAACTGCCTATCCCAAAACCTGTAAGAACTAATGATAATCCACCACCCTTTGCTGACTCTCTTTTCGGACTCAGCTCACCTGCACCCAGGTGAAATAAACAGCCATGTTGCTTACACAAAGCCTGTTTGGTGGTCTCTTCACACGGGCGAGCATGAAACATATATATCTACATATTCCAGAAGCCAAACTGCTGGATCAGAGTATGTTGGTTTGTAACTTTGGTTGATGTCATTGAATTGTTCTTCATTGAAGTTGTACTAGTTTTCTTTTCCTGTAGATGATGAAAATAGCTATTTCTCCACACACTTACTTTCCTTCCTTTTAAAGATGGATAGTACATTGTTGGTCTGCTGATTCCTGAAGTGTTCAGTGCTTCTAAATTCATATAAATGCTAAGATTCTTTTTATCACAAGCCTTCTAAATATTTTTTAATCACAACCTTAAACCTTTAGCTTTCATGATAGGTTTTACCAGTATACAGTTTTAAAAACATATATTATTAGTCATATATGGGAATTAATCAAATTATATATTTCTTCATATACATATAGTTCAATTCCCACAATTAAGTGGCTGAAGATAGAAAGTTTAAGGGAATTGATGCTGAAATACATCAACTAAACAAGAAAGAAAATATTAGAATATTTGTGCAAAGTAGGCTTAAAAAACAAGAATCACATCTATATGTTGATTTCATCTGTTCAAAATTCTATAAAATTACATCAAGATTTGTTTTTCCATGAGATAAGGGTTATTTATACCTGTATGTATTATTTTAGGAAATTACACCTTGAAATTGCATATCTTTTCCATTAGACATGAGACAAAAAAATGGAAAAATAAACTACTTAAAAAACTACATATTTAAGAATTTCAAATATTTCATATTGTAAACTTTTCTAATTTTTGGTCTAAAAGCACCTAATAAGTTTTAAAAACACAAATCCTGGGGAAGTCTCTATAATTGCATAATAATAAATGTACTGCATGGGAAAACTAATGTTTGGGGTACATTTGATACCTTCCCCCCCAAAATTTTAATACATGATGTATCTGATGATAGAGTCTATTATTATGAGGAGATAGAAAAATATACTTTTTGCAGCTAACTAGTAAAATCATGTTTCTCATTTAGCCATCAATCCTAAAATTGAACATGTCATATTTAAATTGATTGGTGAAATGATGTTTTTTCTTTTGAATTATTAGCAAACATTACATGGAAATCAACTTTTTAATATGATATTTACTAATAACACTTTTCTCAAATATTTGTCAATTTAAAGTTACATTTAAATGTTACCATTTGGAAAAAAGGTGAAATTAAAAAAAAAAATTCTAAGAAGGTGAAGTTAGTGTATATTTCTTTGAAAGTGCTGAAAAGTAAAAATAAAACAAAACAGTTGGAGACACTGAGCTAGTACAATCTTCCACTTAATTCAAGAATATCTAATGAAGAGTTGACCAGTTCTTTTGAACATTCCCTGGCAAAAGGGAAATCACTACATTTCTTGTCTTTCCTTGTCTTTCCTTCTCTTTCTCTTTCTCTCTGTTTCTCTTTCTTTTCTTTTCTTTTTTCTTTGTCTTTCTTTCTTTTCTCTTTCTTCTCCTTTTCCTCCTCCTCTCCTTCTTTTTTTTCCTTCTTCTCCTCCTCCCACTCCCTCTCACCCCCTTCCTCTTCTTTCTTCATCCTTTTCAAAGCCTCTCCAAGTAGCTGGGACTACAGGCGCCCACCACCACACCCGGCTAATTTTTTGTATTTTTAGTAGAGATGGGGTTTCACTGAGGTCTCGATCTCCTGACCTTGTGATCCGCCCACCTCGGCCTCCCAAAGTGCTGGGATTACAAGCGTGAGCCACCGTGCCCGACCTGATGATGCTGTACTATCTTTTTGATGTGCTGTTTGATTTGGCTTGCTAGTACATTGCTTAGGATTTTTGCATGTATGTTAATCAGGGATATTTATCTGTAGTTTTCTCTTTTTCTTGTGTCCTTATATGTTTTTGGTATCAGCGTGATACTGGCTTCATAGAATGAGTTAGGAAGAATTCTCACCTCCTCAATTATTGTAAACTGCTACCACTGCAGATGGGTCTTACCTGCAAGTGTCACCTACTTACTGGCCTAGAGGGTGGAGTGCACAGTCCATTACAGCATTTGCTTATGCAACTATAGAGTACTTGGGAACAAGATAAGCTTCTTACAATCATTGCCTATACCACCCTGGCTACTCAGGAGGTTGCTACTACTAAAACTGGTATTTGAGAAAGCCACCGCACTAAGACTATTTATGTCCAAGGAAACAATACTGTCATTACCACTGAACACACCTAGAAGAAAAGCCAAAAGAGCCTACCCAACATATACTACAGTCACATTCTAAGAAAAAGAAAAGGCCTGCCTCAATAAAAGTAAATTTAAAAATAAAAAGTGGCAACTATATCTCCAGATGCACAGAAATCAGCAAAATAGTACAGGAAGCATTAAAAGCAAGGAATTATGACAGCCCCAAATGAGTACAGTAATTTTCTGTTAATAAATCCAAACCAAAAATAAATCCTTAGAGTGTCAGGTAAAGCATTTAGAATATTGGTTTTAAAGAAGCTCAATGAGATCCAAGAGAGTTCTGAAAACTAACACAAAGAAATCAGAAAATCAATTCAGGATACGAACAAGAGATTTACTGAGAAGATAAACATCTTAAAAAATAACAGAACTTCTGTAAATGAAAAATTCATTGAACAAAATACAGAATACATTTGAAGGCATTAAAAGTAGACTGGACTAAGCAGAAGAATGAATCTCAGAATTTGAACACAAGTCTTTTGCATTAAGCCAGTCAGAGAAAAATAAAAAGAACATAAAAGAATGCACAAGGCCTTTGAGACATATGAGACCGCATAGATCAATCAAACTTGTATTCCTGAGGAAGAAGAAGAAATAAAAAGTTGAGAAAACCTATGTAAGGGAATAATTGACAAAACTTCCCTAGTCTAGCAAGAGATTTAGACATTCAGCTATCAAAGCCCCAGTGATCATCAAGAAAATCAATTGCAGAACACACTTCATGCCATATAATCAGACTGTGAAAAGGCACCGTGAAAGAAAGAATTCTAAAATCAGAAAAAGAAAAGCATTTAGTCACCTGTAAAGAACCCCCATCAGACTAATAGACTTATCAGCAGAAACCTTACAACCCAAAAGAGAATGAGATGCTATTTTCAAAGTGCTAGAAGAAAATGTCAGCCAAGAATTTTATATTCTGTCAGAATAAGCTTTATAAATGGAGAAGAAATAAAGCCTTTTACAGGCAAGCAAACACTGAGGGAATTGCCGCCACTAGGCCAGCCGAACAAGAATTGCTCAAAGGAGTCCTAAACATGGAAATGAAAGTATAAAACTCACAGACTGTATAAAACAATCACACAAGGGAGCAGGAGAAAGGAATCAAATAGCAATGCAACAGAATTCCACCAAACCAGAAAGACAAACAGAGAAAAAGATAGAAACAGAATTTATAAAAGAACTAGATAACAGTTAACAATATGACATAAACAAAACCTCACATATCAATATTAACCTTGAGTGTAAATGGAATAAATCCTCCATTTAAAAGATTTAGATTGGCAGAATGGTTTAAAAACATGATTTAATTATATGCTGCTTACAAGAAACTCATCTTACCCATAAAGACAAATATAGACTGAAAGTAAAGAGATGGAAAAAGATATTCCATACCAACAGAAAACAAAAGTAAGCAGGAATAACTATATTTAAATCAGATAAAATAGACATCAGATCAAAAGCAGTAAAAAAAAAAAAACAAGTCAAAGAAGGCTAGTATATAGTGATAAAGTGATCAATTCAGGAAGAGAATGTAACAATCATGTAGATAGATATGAATCATATATATACATCTATAAATATACATCTCAAGCCTTGAGCACCCAAATTCATAAAATAATTACTATTAGGTCTAAGGAAATATATGGACAGCGATACAATAATAGTGGGAGATTTTAACACCCCACTCACAGCACTAGACAGATCATCTGGACAGAAAATCAAGAAAGAAACATTAGACTTAAACCATAATCTAGGACAAATGGACTCACCAAACATACAGAACATTCTACTGAACAACTGCAGTATATACTTCTCATCAGCACATCGAACATTCTCCAAGATAGACCATATGTTAGGCCACAGTACAAGTCTCAATAAATTTTAAAAAATTGGAATCATATCAAGTATCTTCTCAGATCACAGCAGAATAAAACTATAAATCAATACCAGGTGGAACTTTGTAAACTATACAAATATATGGAAATTAAACAACATGCTCCTGTTGACTCTTTGGGTCAATGATGAAATGAAGATGGAAATTAAATTTTTTGAAGTGAATGAAAATGGAAGCACAACACATGAAAACTCTGGGACATAGCAAAGGCAGTGCTAAGAGTAAAGTTTACAGTGTTAAATGCCTGTATAATAAAAAAAGAAAGATCACAAATTAATAGCCTAACATCACACCTCAAGGTGTTGATTATATATAAAACAACAAACCAAGCCCAAAGTTAGCAGAAGAAAAAAAGAAAGATTATAGCAGAACTAAATGAAACAGAGATACAAACAAACAGAAACAATAGGAAGGGTCAATGAAACAAAAGGGCTTTTCTTTTTTGTTTTGTTTTGTTTTGTTTTTGGAGACCAGGTCTTATTCTGTCACCCAGGCTTGTGTGCAGTGGTGCAGTTATGGCTTACTATGGCCTTGAACTCCTAGGCTCAAGCAATCTTCCCACTTCAGCCTCCTGAGTACCTGGGACTATAGGCACAAACCACCATGCTCAACAAATTTGTAAAAAATAAAAAAAAGTGTTTTTCAGAGATTGGACCTTACTTACTATATTACCCAGACTGGTCTTGAACTCCTCTGGTCTTTACCTCCCAAAGTGATGGGTTTACAGGTGTGTGTGACTGCACCCAGCCAAAATACTGCTTTTGAAAAGATAAACTGTTTACAATAATTGAGGAGGTGAGAATTCTTCCTAACTCATTCTATGAAGCCAGTATCATGCTGATACCAAAAGCATATAAGGACACAAGAAAAAGAAAAAACTACAGGTAAATGTCCCTGATTAACATACATGCAAAAATCCTAAGCAATATACTAGCAAGCCAAATCAAACAGCACATCAAAAAGATAGTACAGCATCATCAAGTGGGTTTTATATCACATATACAAGGATGGTTTACCATATGTGAACCAATTAATGGGCTTCATCACATAAACATAATTAAGGAAAAAAACATATGATCACCTCAATAGATGCAGAAAATACATTTGATAAAATTCATCCGCACTTCATGATAAAAAGCCTCAACCAATTAGACATAGAAGGAACATACCTCAAAATAATAAAAGCCATGTATGCCAAACCAATAGCCAATATCATACTGAATGAGGAAAATGTGAAAGCATTCCCTTTAAGAACTAGAAACGAGAGGGATTCCCACTTTCGCCACTCATATTCAGCATAGTACTGTAAGTCTTAGCCAGTGCAATTAAGCAAGGTAAAGAAATAAAAGGCATCCAAATTGGAAAAGAGAAAGTCAATATATCTCTGTTGATGATATGACCTCATATCTAGAAAACCCTCAAGATTCGATAAAAAACCCTTAGATTTGATAAATGAATTCAGTAAAATTTCAGGATAGAAAAGAAATGTACAAAAATCAGTACCACTTCTATAACCTTATAATGATCAAGGTGAGAACCAAATAAAAAAGGCAATTTCAGTTACAGTAACTATGAAAAATACAAAATACCTAGGAATATATTTGACCGAAGAAGTGAAAGATCTCTTTAACAGGCTGATGAAAGAAATTTTTGATGACACAAACAAATGTAAAAACATCCCACGCTTATAGATCAGAAAGTTACTATAATTAAAATGACCATATTGCCTGATATGGTTTGGCTGTGTCCCCACCCAAATCTCATCTTGAATTGTACTTCCCATAATTCCCACCAGCCATGGGAGCGACCCAGTGGGAGTTAATTTAATCATGGGGGCAGTTATCCTCATGCTGTTTTCCCGATAGTGAGTGAGTTCTCACAAGATTTGATGGTTTTATAAGGGGCTTTGCCACCTTTGCTCTGCACTTTTTGCTGCTGCCATGTGAAGAAGCATGTGTTTGCTTCCCCTTTTCCCAATGACTGTGAGTTTCCTGAGGCCTCCCAAGCCCTATGGAACTGTGAGTCAATTAAACCTCTTTCCTTTATCAATTAACCTGTCTCAGATATGTCCTTATAGCAGTGTGAGAATGGACTAATACTGTCAATTGGTACTGGCAGAGTGAGGTGCTGCTGTAAAAATGTAGATGTGATGTTGGAACTAGGTAACAGACAGAGGTTGGAACAGTTTGGAGGGCTCAGAAGAAGATGGGAAAGTTTGGCACTGCCTAGAGACCTGTTGAATGGCTTTGACCAAAATGCTGATAGTGATACGGACAATAAAGTCCAAGCTGAGGTGGTCTCAGATGGAGATGAGGAACTTTTTGGGAACTGGAGTAAAGGTCACCTCACCCTTGCTATGCAAAGAGACAGGTGGCATTTTGCCCCTGCCCTAGAGATCTGTGGAACTTTGAACTTGAGAGAGATGATTTAGGATATCTGGTGGAAGAAATTTCTAAGCAGCAAAGTGTTCAAGAGGAAGCAGGGCAAAAACGTTTGAAAAATTTGCAGCCTGACGATGTAGTAGAAAAGAAAAACTGATTTTTTGAGGAGAAATTCAAGCTGGTAGCAGAAGTTGGCATAAGTAATGAGGAGCCCAATGCTAATCACCAAGAAATGGGGAAAATGTCTCTATGGCATGTACGAGACTTTCGTGGCAGCCCCTCTCATCACAGCCTCAGAGGTCTAGGAGGGAAAATGGTTTTCTGGGCTGGGTCCAGCACACCACTTCTGTATTCAGTCTTGGGACGTGGTGCCCTGGATCCTAGCTGTTCCAGCCATGGCTAAAAGGGGCCAAGGTACAGCTCTGGCCATGGCTTCAGAGGGTGGAATCCCCAAGCCTTGGCAACTTCCACATGGTGTTGAGCTTGTGGGTGCACAGGAGTTAAGAATTGAGGTTCGGGAACCTCCGCCTAGATTTCAGAAGATATATAGAGATGCCTGGATGTCCAGGTAGAAGTTTAGGATTATTTGTTTTCTTGTTACTGAGTAGTTGAGTTCCTTGTATGTTTTGGATATTGGCCGCTTATTTAACATATGATTTGCAAATATCTGTCGATGTGTGGGTTGTCTCTTCACTCTGTTAGTTGTTTCCTGTGCTGCGCACAAGCTTTTTAATTTGATGTAATCTCATTTGTCCATTTTTGCCTTCATTGCCTGTGCTTTTGGGGTCATATGCAAGAAATCTCTGCTGATTCCAATGTCATGGAGCTTTTCCACTGTTTTTACTAGTAGTTTTACAGCTTCAAGTCCTAAATTTAAGAATTTAATTAACTTTGAGTTGATTTTTCTGTCGGTGAAAAAGTCCATTTTTATTTTTCTGTATATTGATATCCAGTTCTCCTGATACCATTTAAAGAAGACTGTCCTTTCTACATTGTGTATCTTTTTTGGAAGTTAGTTGACCATCGATATTTGGGTTTACTTTTGGGCTGTCTATCTTATTCTGTTGTTTGATGTGTCTGTTGTGAGTATCATGCTGTTTTAATTATTATAGTTTGTAATATATTTTAAAATTCAGTAATACAATGCCTCCAGCTTTGCTCCTTTTCCTGAAGATTACTTTGTCTATTCAGGGTCTTTTGTGATTCCACATGACTTTTATGGTTGTTTTTTCTATCTCTGTGAAAAATAGTATTGGAATTTTGATAGGGGTTGCATTGAGTCTGTAAATTGCTTTATGTAGTATGGATATCTTGACAATATTAATTTTTCCAATCCATGAACAGAGGACATTGTTCCATTTATTTGTATCCTCTTCAATTTCTCTTATCAATGTTTTATAGTTTTCAGTGTACAGATTTTGTAAAACTTTTTTTTTCCCATAAGTTATTGGCATACAGGTGGTATTTAGTTACATGAGTACATTCTTTAGTGGTGATTTGTGAGATTTTGGTGTACCCATCAGCAGAACAGTATACACTGTACCATACTTGCAGTCTTTTATCCCTCACCCCCCTCCCACAATTGCCGCCAAGTCCCCAAAGTCCATTGTATCATTCTTATGCCTTTGCGTCCTCATAGCTTAGCTCCCACTTATCAATGAGAACATACGATGTTTGGTTTTTCATTTCTGAGTTACTTCACTTAGAATAACAGTTTCCAATCTCATCCAGGTCACTGCAAATGCTGTTAACTCATCCCTTTTTTTATGGCTGAGTAGTATTCATATATATGTATATATTATATATATATATATCACAATTTCTTTATCCACTCGTCGATTGATGGGCATTTGGGTTGGTTCCACAATTTTGCAATTGTAAATTATGCTGCTATAAACATGCATGTGCAAATATCTTTTTG
Source organism: Symphalangus syndactylus (assembly GCF_028878055.3). Classification (NCBI taxonomy): domain Eukaryota; kingdom Metazoa; phylum Chordata; class Mammalia; order Primates; family Hylobatidae; genus Symphalangus; species Symphalangus syndactylus. Next base: position 88,319,743 of record NC_072429.2, on the reverse strand, counting down.
TAATAATGATTTCTTTTCCTCTGGGTAGATACCCAGTAGTGGGATTGCTAGATGAAATGGTAGTTCCATTTTTAGTTCTTTAAGGAGTCTCCACACTGTTTTCCATAGTGGCTGTATTAGTTTACATTCCTACTAGGAGCATAGAAGTGTTCCCAGATCACTGCATCCATTCCAACATCTACTGTTGTTTGATTTTTTGATTATGGCCATTCTTGCAGGAGTAAGGTGGTATCGCATTGTGGTTTTGCTTTGCATTTCCCTGATCATTGGTGATGTTGAGCATTGTTTCATATGTTTGTTGGCCATTTGCATATCTTCTTTTGAGAATTATCTATTCCTGTTCTTAGCCCACTTTTTGATGGGATTGCTTGTTTTTTTCTTACTGATTTGTTTGAGTTCGTTGTAGATTCAGGATATATAGTCCTTTGTCAGATGTATAGATTGTGAAGATTTTCTCCCACCCTGTGGGTTGCCTGTTTACTCTGCTGACTGTTCCTTTTGCTATGCAAAAGCTGTTTAGTTAGGTCCCAGCTATTTATCTTTGTTTTTATTGCATTTTTTTGGGGTTCTTGGTCATGAAATCCTTGCCTAAGACAATGTCTAGAAGGGTTTTTCCAATGTTATCTTCTAGAATTTTTATAATTTCAGGTTTTAGGTTTAAGTCCTTAATCCATCTTGAGTTGATTTTTGTATAAGGTGAGAGATGAGGATCCAATTTCATTCTCCTACATGTGCTTAGCCAATTATCCCAGCACCATTTGTTGAAAAGGGTATCCTTTGCCCATTTGGTTTTTGTTTGTTTGTTTGTTTTTTGGAGACGGAGTCTTGCTGTGTTGCCTGGGCTGGAGTGCAATGGCATGATCTCGGCTCACTGCAACCTCTGCCTCCTGTGTTTCAGCAATTTCCCTGCCTCAGCCTCCTGAGTAGCTGAGATTACAGGTGCCTGCTACCATCCCTGGCTAATTTTTGCATTTTTAGTAGAGATGGAGTTTCACCATGTTGGCCAGGCTGGTCTCAAACTCATGACCTCAGGTGATCCACCCACCTCGGCCTCCCAAAGTGCTAGGATTACAGGCATGAACCACTGTGACTAGCCCCTTTCCCCACTTTATGTTTTTGTTTGCTCTGTTGAATATCCGTTGGCTTTAAGTATTTGGGTTTATTTTTGTGTTCTCTATTCTGTTCCATTGTTCTATGTACCTATTTTTATACCAGTACCATGCTGTTTTGATGACTATGGCCTTATAGTATAGGTTGAAATCAGGTAATGTGATGCCTCCAGATTTGTTCTTTTTGTTTAGCCTCACTTTGATTGTGTGGGCTCTTTTTTGGTTCCATATGAATTTTAGAATTGTTTTCTTTTATTCTGTGAAGAATGATGGTGATATTTTGAAGGAGAGTTCCTTGAATTTGTAGATTGCTTTTGGCAGTATGGTCATTTTCATAATATTGATTCTACCCATCCATGAGCATGGGATGTGTTTCCATTTGTTTCTGTTGTCTATGATTTCTTTCAGCAGCATTTTGTAGTTTTCCTTGTAGAGGTCGTTCAACTCCTTTGTTAGGTATATTTCTAAGTATTTTTTTTTTTTTTTTTTTTTGCCGCTATTGTAAAAGTGGTTGAATTCTTGATTTGATTCTCTGCTTGGTCGCTGTTGGTGTATAGAAGAACTACTGATTTGTGTACATTAATCTTGTATCTGGAAACTTTGCTGAATTATCAGTTCTGGGAGCTTTCTGGAGGAGTCCTTAGGGTTTTCAACGTAAACGATCATACTGTCAGTAAATGGTGACAGTTTGATTTTGTCTTTACCAATTTGGGTGCCCTTCATTTCTTTCTCTTGCCTGATTGTTCTGGGTAGGACTTCCAGTACTGTGTTGAAGAGGAGTGGTGAGTGTGGGCATCCTTTCCTTTTTCCAGTTCTCAGAGGGAATGCTTTCAACTTTTCCCCATTCAGTATTATGTTGCCTGTCAGTTTGTCATAGCTGGCTTTTATTACATTAAGATATGTCCCTTTTATGCCGATTTTACTGAGAGTTTTAATCATAAAGCATACTGGATTTTGTTGAATGCTTTTTCTACATCTATTGAGATGAACATATGCTTTTTGTTTTTAATTCTGTTTATGTGGTGTATCACATTTATAGACTTATGTACATCCCTGCATCCCTGTTATGAAACTCACTTGATCATGGTGGATTATCTTTTTGATATGTTGTTGGATTCAGTTAGACAGTATTTTGTTATGGATTTTAGCATCTATGTTCATCAAGGTTATCGTTCTGTAGTTTTCTTTTTTGGTTATCTGCTTCCCTGGTTTTGGTATTAGGGTGATGCTGGCTTCATAGAATGAATTAGGGAGGGTTCCTTCTTTCTCTATCTTGTGGAATAGTGTCAAAAGGATTGGTACCAATTCTTTTTTTTTTAATTTTATTATTATTATACTTTAAGTTTTAGGGTACATGTGCACAACGTGCAGGTTTGTTACATATGTATACATGTGCCATGTTGGTGTGCTGCACCCATTAACTCATCATTTAGCATTAGGTATATCTCCTAATGCTATCTCTCCCCACTCCCCCGACCCCAGGTACCAATTCTTTGAATGTCTGATAGAATTCTGATGTGAATCCATCTGGTCCTGGACTTTTTTTTTGTTGGTAAGTTTTAAATTACCATTTCAATCTCGCTGCTTGTTATTGGTCTGTTCAGGGTATCTAAGTCTTCCTGATTTAAGCTAGGAAGGTTGTATCTTTTCCAGGAATTTATCCGTCTCTTCTAGGCTTTCTAGTTTATGTGCATAAAGGTGTTCACAGTAGCCTTGAGTGATCATCTGTATTTCAGTGGTGTCAGTTGTAATATCTCCTGTTTCACTTCTCAGCGAAGTTATTCGGATTTTCTCTCTTCTTGGTTACTCTTGCTAATAGTCTATCCATTTTACTTATCTTTTCAAAAAACCACCTTTTTGTTTCATTTATCTTTTGTATTTTTGTTTGTTTGTTTCAATTTCCTATAGTTCTGCGCTGATCTTGGTTATTTCCTTTGTTCTGTGGGGTTCGGGTTTGGTTTGTTCTTGTTTCTCTAGTTCCTTGTCATGTGACCTTAGAATGTCAGTTTGGGTTCTTTCTTTTTGATGTAGGTGTTTAGGGCTATGAAATTTCCTCCTAGCACTGACTTTGCTGTATTCCAGAGGTTTTGGTAGGTTGTGTCATTACTGTCATTCAGTTCGAAGGATTTTTAAATTTCCATCTTGATTTCGTTTTTAACCCAACGCTCATTCAGGAGCAAGTTATTTAATTTCCATGTATTTGCATGGGTTTTGAAGGTTCCTTTTGGAGTTGATTTCCAGTTTTATTCCACTGTGGTCTGGGAAAGTGCTTGATATAATTTCAGTTTTCTTGAATTTATCGAGGCTCATTTTATGGTCTATCACATGGTCTCTCTTGGAGAAAGTTCCATGCGCTGTTGAGTAGAATGTATATTCTGTAGTTGTTGGATGAAATGGTCTGTATATATCTGTCAACGTTCATTTGTTCCAAGGTATAGTTTAAATCCACTGTTTCTTTGTTGACTTTCTGTCTTGATGTCCTGTCTAGTGCTGTCAGTGGAGTATTAAAGTTCCCCACTATTATTGTGTTGCTGTCTATCTCATTTCTTAGGTCTATTAGTAATTGTTTCATAAATTTGGGATATCCAGAGTTAGGTGCATATATGTTTAGGATTGTGATATTTTCCTGTTGGACAAAGCCTTTTACCATTATATAATGTCCTTCTTTGTCTCTTTTAACTGCTGTTGTTTTAAAGTTTGTTTTGTCTGATATAACAGTAGTTACCCCTGCTCACTTTTGGTATCCATTTTCATGAAATACCTTTTTCCACTCCTTTACTTTATGTAAGTCCTTATGTGTTAGGTGAGTGTCCTGAAGGGAGCAGATATTTGGTTGGTGAGTCCATCCATTCTGTGGTTCTGTATCTTTTAAGTGGAATATTTAGGCCATTTACATTCAATGTTAGTATTGAAGTGTGAGGTACCATTGCATTCATTGTGCTCTTTGTTGCTTGTGTAATTTGGTTTTTTTGTTTATTGTTTTTGCTTCTTAACTCATATTTTTGTTTTATAGGTCCTGTGTGATTTATGCTTTAAAGAGGTTCTGTATCAATGTGTTTCCGGGATTTGTTTCAAGATTCAGGACTTCTTTTAGAAGTTCTTGTTGTGGGTGGCTTGATAATGGCGAGTTCTCTCAGCATTTGTCTGTCTGAAAACGACTGAATCTTTTGTTCATATATGATGCTTAGTTTCACTGGATAAAAACTTCTTGGCTGATAATTGCTTTGTCTGAGGAAGCTGAATAAACCCTTCTAGCTTGTAGAGTTTCTGCTGAGTTATATGCTGTTAATCTGATAGGTTTTCCTTTATTGGTTACCTAGTGCTCTGTCTCACAGCTCTTGAGATTTTTTCCTTTGTCTTAACTTTTGATAACCTGATGACAATGTGCCTAGGCGATGATCTTTTTGCAATGAATTTCCCAGGTGTTCTTTATGCTTCTTGTATTTGGATGTCTAGGTCTCTAGCAAGGCTGGGGAAGTTTTCCTCGATCATTCCCCCAAATATGTTTTCCAAGCTTTCAGAATTCTCTTCTTCCCCAGGAACACTGATTAGTCTTAGGTTTGGTTGTTTTACATAATTCCAGACTCCATGGAGGCTTTGCTCATATTTTCTTTTTTTTTTTTTCTTAGTCTGTGTTGGATTGGGTTAATTTGAAGACCTTGTCTTTGAGCTCTGAATTTCTTTCTTCTACTTGTTCAATTATATTGCTGAGATTTTCCAGAGCATTTTGCATTTCTAAAAGTGTTTCCAAAGTTTCCTAAATTTTTGATTGTTTTTTCTTTAAGCTATCTATTTTGTTGAATATTTCTCCCTTCACCTCTTGTATCATTTTTTGATTTCCCTGCATTGAGCTTCACCTTTCTCTGGTGCCTCCCTGATTAGCTTAATAACTAATATCCTAAATCTTTTTCAGGTAAATCAGGGATTTCTTCTTGGTTTGAATCCATTGCTGGTGAACTAGTGTGATTTTTTTGGGGTGATAAAGAGCATTGTTTTGTCATATTACCAGGGTTGGTTTTCTGGTTCCTTCTTATTTAGGTAGGCTCTGTCAGAGGGAAGGTCTAAGGCTGAATGCTGTTATTCAGATTCTTTTGTTCCACAGGGTGTTCCTTTGATGTAGTACTCTCCCCCTTTTCCTATGAATGTGGCTTCCTGTGAGCTGAACTGCTGTGATTGTTGTCTCTCTTCTGGGTCTAGCCACCCCGTGAGTCTACTCAGCTCTGGGCTGGTACTGGGGGTTGTCTGCACAGAGTCCTGTGATGTGAACCGACTATGGGTCTCTCAGCCCCTGTTCTGGTGGAGGTGGTGGTAGGAGGATGCAATGGACTCTGTGAGGGTTTTCAGCTTTGGTGGTTTAATGCTCTCTTTTTGTGCTGGTTGGCCTCCTGCTGGGAGGTGGCACTTTCCAGAGGGCATCAGCTGTAGTAGTATGGAGAGGAACTGGCAGTGGGCAGGGCCATAGAACTCCCAAGATTATATGCCCTTTGTCTTTAGCTACCAGGGTGGATAGGGAAGGACCATCAGGTTGGGACAGAGCTAGGTGTGTCTGAGCTCAGATTCTCTATGGGCAGGTCTTGCTGTGGCTACTGTGGGGGATGGGGGTGGGATTCCCAGGTCACTAGAGTTGTGTACCTAGGAAGATTATGGCTACCTCTGCTGAGTCATGCATGTTGTCAGGAAAGTGGGGGAAAGCTGGCAGTCACAGGCCTCACCCAGCTCCCATGCAAACTGAAGGGCCAATCTCACTCCCACCATGGCCCCTAAAACAGCCCCGAGTATGTTTCCAGGCTGTGGGCAACATGGGCTTGAAAACTTGCTCCAGGCTACCTGCCTGCCAGCTGAGAAAGAAAAGAGCTTGGTTCTTACCAGCCTGTGGAGTCTGCACACTGGATTTGCGCCCTCCCTTCAGGTCTGGCCAGGAGGCTTCTCGCCCCATTCAAATTGTTACAAAGTTCAACAAGAGATTTCCTTTTCCCCCTGTAGTTTTACCCCCTGCTCCTCTGGCTGTCCTCCTGGTGGATCCTTGTGGTGCCAGGTAGGAATGGGCTGCTTGGGGACCCAGTGTGCTCCGAGAGCCTTTCTGCTGCTTCCTGTACCCCTGTATTTTGCTCAGCTCTCTAAACTGACTCAGCTCCAGATAAGATTGGAAACTTCTCCCGCAAACAGACCTGTAGTTTCTCCAGTGCAGGTGTGTGTTTGGGAGAGGAGGGCCTCCCTTTCCCACTTCTGCAGTTGGGGCACTCACAGTATTTGGTGTGTCTCCCAGGTTCTGCAGGAGCAGTCTGCTTCCTTCAGAGGTTCTGTGGGTCCTCTCGGGATTGGTAGTTTGTTCTTGCAGTTGATCTGGAGCTTAAATTCACAATGTGAGCCTACATGCTGCTCTTTCCAGAGCTGCAATCTAGTCCTGCTTCCTGTCCACCATGATGATCCTTCAGTGTACAGACTTTTGACCCCCTGGTAAAATTTACTCCTCTGTACTTTTTGGATATGATTGTAAGTGGGATTGCTTTCTTAATTTCTTTTTCAAACAGCACATTGTTAATGTACAGACATACTTCTGATTTTTGTAAATTGATTTTGTATCTTGCAACTTTACTGAATTTATTTATCACTTCTAACAGTTCTTTGGTGGAGCCTTTACAGTTTTTTTTTTTTTTTTTATATAGGATCATGTTATCAGCAAGCAGAGACAATTTCACTTTTTCCTTTCCTAATTGAATGCCTTTTATTTATTTTTCTTGCCTAATTGCTCTGGTAGGACTTCCAATATTATGTTGCACAGAGGGGTGAGAGTGTGCATCCTTGTATTATTCCTTATCCTAGAGGAAAAGTCATCATGTTTTCACTGTTGAATATGTTGAAGTCATCATGTTTTCACCGTTGAATATGTTGGGTGTGGGCTTCTCATATATGGACTTTGTTGTGTTGAGGAACATTCCTTCTATACCTAATTTGTTGAGAGTTTTTGTTGTGAAAGGAGGTTGAATTTTGTCAGATGGTTTTTGTGCACCTATTGAGATGATCATATGTTTTTTGTCCTTCATTCTGCCAATATAGTGAATCACATTTATTGATTTGTGAATGTTGATCATCTTCACATCCCAGAGATAGTCCCATTTGATCATGGTGAGTGATCCTTTAATGTACAGTTGAATATAGTTTGATAGTATTTTGTTGATAATTTTTGCATCTATGTTCATCAGTGATATTGGCCTGTACTTTTCTGATAGTGACTTTGGCTTTGGTATCAGGGTAATTCTGGCCTTGTAAAATGAGTTTGGAAGTATTCTCTTTTCTTCAATTTTTTGTTAGAGTTTGAGAAGGATTGATATTAGTTCTTTAAATGTTTGGTAGCATTCAACTATGAAGCCATTTGGGTCTGGGCTTTTCCTTGATGGGAGATTTTTGACTACTAATTCAATCTCTTTGCTCATTATTGGTCTGTTCAGATTTCTGATTTCTTTATGATTCTGTCTTGGTAGGTGATATGGTTTGGTTGTGTCCCCACCCAAATCTCATCTTGAATTGTAACTCCCACAATTTGCATATGTTGTGGGAGGAACCTGGTGGGAGGAGACTGAATTATGGGGGAAGGTCTTTTCTGCACTGTTCTTGTGATAGTGAATAAGTCTCATGAGATCTAATGGTTTTTAAAAGAGGAGTTCCCCTGCACGAGCTCTCTCTGCCTGCTGCCATCCATGTAAGACGGGACTTGCTCCTCCTTGCCTTCTGCCATGATTGTGAGGCCTCCTCAGCCATGTGGAACTGTAAGTCCATTAAACTTCTCTTTCTTTTGTAAATTGCCCAGTCTCGGGTATGTCTTTTATCAGCAGCATGAAAACGGACTAATACAGTAGGCTATTTGTTTCAAGGAATTTATTAATTTTTTGTATGTTGTCCAATTTGTATATGATTGTTTATAGTAGTCTGTTATGATGCTTTCTGTTTTTGTGTAATAAGTTGCAATGTCTCCTCTTTCATTTTTGAAATGAGTTTTGGTTGAGTCCTCTCCCTTTTTTTCTTAGTCTAGCTAATGGTTTGTCAATTTTGTTTACCTTTTCAGAAAAAAACCTCTTAGTTTCATTCATCTTTTGTATAACTTTTCTAGTCTCTATTTTATTTACTTTTGCTCTGATCTTTCTTTTTTTTTCTTCTAACTTTGGGCTTAGTTTGTTATTCTTTTACTAGTTTCTTGAGGTGGAATATTAGTTTGTTTATTTGCAATTTTCCATTTTTTTTGAGGCAGGCATTTACTGCTATGAAATTCGCCCTTAGAACTGCTTTTGCTATCCCCATAAATTTTGGCATGTTGTGTTTCCATTTCTGACTTAGTGTTTCCATTTTAAAATTTCCCTTTTAATTTCTTTGACCAAATAGTTGTTCAGGAGCATATTGTTTACTTTCCATACAGCTGGCAATTTTCCTGATTTCTCCTGTTATTTACTTCTAGTTTTATGCCATTTTGGTTGGAAAAGATACTTGATATGATTTTGATACTTTTAAATTTGTTGTTTTCTTTGTGGCTTAACACATGATATATCTGGGAGAATATTCTGCATCCACTTGAGAAGAATGCGTATTCCATTGCTGTTGGGTGGCATGTCATGTACATGTCTATTATGCCCGTTTGGTCTAAAGTATAATTCAAATCCAGTGTTTCCTTATTGATTTTATTTCTGGGTGATCTGTCTTTTGTTGTAAGTGGGGTACTGAAATATCCTATTATTGTGTTGCAGTGTGTTTCCTTTCAGATCTCTTAATGTTTGCTTTATTTCTTCATCTTTTTTTATTTTTTGGCAGGATTTTGCCCTGTTGCCCAGGAATGCAGTGGCACAATCACAGCTCACTGCAGCCCTGACCTCCCAGGCCCAAGCAAACAGCTGGGACCACAGGTGTACACTACCATACCTGGCTAATTTTTAAATTTTTTGTAGAGCTGGGCTCTCCCTATGTTGCCCATCCTGGTCTTGAACTCCTGGGCTCAAGTAATCCTTCTGCCTTGGCCTCCAAAAGTGCTGGGATTATAGTCATGAGCCACCATGCCCAGCCTGACTTATATATTTAGATGCCCTGCTGTTGGGTGCACACACACACACACACACACATTTATGTATATATTTACATATATATATTTACAATTGTTTGCTCCTTTTAATGAATTAAACCCTTTACCACAATATAATGACCTTCTTTGTCTCTTTTTACAGTTTTGACTTAAAGTCTATTTTTTTTCTGAAATAAGTATACCTGCCCCTGCTGCCTTTTGTTTTCTATTTGAATGAAATATATTTTTCCCTCTCTTCATTTTCATTCTATGAGTATCCTTTAAGATGATGTGAATTGTAGACAGCATACAGTTGGGTCTTATTTTTTTAGTGCAGACATTTGCTCTGTGCATTTTGACTGAAAAATTTAGTCCATTTACATTCAAAGTAATTATTGGTAGGTGAAGACTTACTAGTGCCATTTTGTTAATCATTTTCTGGTTTGTTTTGTAAATCCTTTCTTTCTGCTTTTCTCTGTTGCTTTCTTCCTTTGTGGCCTGATGGCTTTCTGCTGTAGTATGCTTTGGATCTTTTCTTTTTATCTTTTGTATATCAAATATAGGCTTTTGCTTTGTGATTATCCTGAGGCTTACATAAATCATCTTATAATGTGGTATTTATCTTGGAAACAACTAAATTTTGATCACATATAAAACTTTAAACTTTTACTCCCCTTCCTCTCACATTTTATGTTTTTGATGTCTCATTTTCATCTTTTTATAATTTGTATCCCTCAACAAATTATTGCAGCTTTAGTTATTTTTAATAGCTTTGTCTTTTATTTACCCACTGCCATAACAGTAGCAGTGTTTTGGTTTTGACAGTGTAGTTGTTTTTATCACTGGGTTTTTTTTTTTTTTTTTTTTTTAATTTTTTTTGCATACAAAAACAATAAACATTTTCTAAAAATACATACAAACAAAAAGATGCGTATCAAACATATTAGGAAGGTTGCACATGGGAAGTCGGGGAATAGAAATGGGGGTGGGAGTTAAAATAAATGAGAGAGGGACTTTATATGGATCAGTGATAATAACTCAATCCTCTATTTGACAAAGAAGAGGGAGAAGGAAGAGGAAGAAAAAGAAAGTGGGATAAAGGATCAGAAAGGGAGGAAAATAGAAAAAATTAGAGTATGACTCCAGGGTAGACCTGTTTTGTTGTCATTGAGTTGGTTGGTTGGTTTGTCTGTTGTATTCTTCATGTTTCGCCAAGTTGGCCAGACTGGTCTCGAACTCCTAGCCCAAAGTGATCAACCCGCCTCGCCCCCCAGAGTGCCGGGACCACAGGCGTCAGCCACCACGTCCAGCCCCCACATTGCTTCTGGCCTCCGTGGTAGACCTCCCAGACGGAGCGGCCAGGCAGAGGAGCTCCTCACTTCTACCCAGACACGGGGCGGCCGGGCAGAGGGGCTCCTCACTTCCCAGACGGGGCGGCCAGGCAGAGACGCTCCTCACTTCTTCCCAGACGATAGGTGGCTGGGCAGAGGCGCTCCTCACTTCCCAGACGATGGGTGGTCGGGCAGAGGCGTTCCCCACTTCCCAGACGATGGGTGGCCGGGCAGAGGCGCTCCTCACCTCCCAGACGATGGGTGGCCGCGCAGAGGCACTCCTCACTTCCCAGATGGGGCAGCCGGGCAGAGGCGCTCCTCACTTTCCAGACGATGGGTGGCCGGGCAGAGGCGCTCCTCACCTCCCAGACGATGGGTGGCCGGGCAGAGGTGCTCCTCACCTCCCAGACGATGGGTGGCCGGGCAGAGGCACTCCTCACCTCCCAGACGGGGCGGCCGGGCAGAGGCACTCCTCACTTCTTCCTGGACGGGGCGGCCGGGCAGAGGCGCTCCTCACTTCTTCCCGACGGGGCAGCCGGGCAGAGGCGCTCCTCACTTCTTCCCGGACGGGGCGGCCGGGCAGAGGCGCTCCTCACTTCTTCCCGGACGGGGCGGCCGGGCAGAGGCGCTCCTCACTTCTTCCCGGACGGGGCGGCCGGGCAGAGGCGCTCCTCACTTCTTCCCGGACGGGGCGGCCGGGCAGAGGCGCTCCTCACTTCTTCCCGGACGGGGCGGCCGGGCAGAGGCGCTCCTCACTTCTTCCCGGACGGGGCGCCCGGGCAGAGGCGCTCCTCATTTCTTCCCGAACGGGGCGGCCGGGCAGAGGCGCTCCTCACTTCCCAGATGGGGCGGCCGGGCAGAGGCACTCCTCACTTCTTCCCGGACGGGGCGGCCGGGCAGAGGCGCTCCTCACTTCTTCCCGACGGGGCGGCCGGGCAGAGGCGCTCCTCACTTCTTCCCGGACGGGGCGGCCGGGCAGAGGCGCTCCTCACTTCTTCCCGGACGGGGCGGCCGGGCAGAGGCGCTCCTCACTTCTTCCCGGACGGGGCGGCCGGGCAGAGGCGCTCCTCACTTCTTCCCGGATGGGGCGTTTTATACTTGCATATGTTTTTGTATTACTAACTAGTGTCCTCTTCAGCTTGAAGAACTCCCTTGACATTTTAAGGCAAGTCTAGTGGTGATAAACTGTCTCATTTTTTTTTGTCTGAGAAAGTATTTATCACCTCTTCATTTTGAAAAATAGGATTGCTTGGTATAATATACTTGACTGGCAGTGTTCTTTCTGGATTTTGCATATATCATTCTATACCCTTCTGGCCTGCAAGGTTTCTGCTGAGAAATCCATTGATAGTTGCATGGTGGTTCCCTTATAAATGATGTTCACTTTTCGCTTGCTGCTTTTAACACTCCATTTGCTTTTAGCTTTCAACAATTTGATTACGATATAGCTTGGTGTGGGTCTCTTTTGATTCATCTTATTTGGTGTATTTTGTGCTTCCTGGATCTGGCTTTCTCTTTTCTTCTCCAGTCTTGGGAATTTTTCTGCTACGATTTCTTTGAATATGTTTTCTGTTTCTTTCCTTCTCTAGTCTCCTTCTTGTACACTGATAATATGTAACCTATCTTTTTTTGGGGGGGACGGAGTCCTGGTCTGTAGCCCAGGCTGGAATGCAATGGTGCGATCTCGCTCCATCTCCTGGATTCAAGCAATTCTCCTGTCTCAGCCTCCCGACTAGCTGGGATTACAGGCGCCCACCACAATGCCTGGATAATTTTGTATTTTAGTAGAGATGGGGTTGCATCATGTTCTAGCCAGGCTGGTCTCAAACTCCTGACCTCAGGTGATCTGCCCACTTCAACCTCCCAAAGTGCTGGGATTACAGGCATAAGCCACCGTGCCCAGCCTTATGTAACCTATCTTTACTCTTTTTCATTATTTTTTCTTTTTGTTCCTGAGATTGAATGATTTCCAGTGATCTGTCCTCAAGTTCATTGATCTTTCCTTCTGCTTGATTAGTCTGCTACTCAACCCCTCTGTTGAATTTTTTAGTTAGGGTTCAGTTATAGTATTCTTCAGTCTATAACTTTTGTTTGATACTTTTTATTACTTTCTGTCTTTTTTTATCAATGCTCTCATTTTGTTTTTGTATTGCTCTCCTGACTTCATTGAGGATCTGTAATACCATTAGTTTGAATTCCCTGTCAGATAAACTACATATCTCCAATTCATTCAGATTGGTTTCTGTAGATTTACCTTGTTCCTTTATTTGGGAACAAGATAAATCTTGATCTTAATTTCCCTTGAATCTCTGTTATGATTTCTTTCTTTCTTTTTTTTTTTTTTGAGACAGTGGCTTGTGCTATCACCCAGGCTAGAGTGCAGTGGCACTATGTCAGCTCACTGCAACCTCTGTCCCCCAGGCTCAAGCGGTTCTCTCACCTCAGCCCTCCTGAGTAGCTGGGATTACAGGCATGCACCACCATACCCAGCTAATTTTCTTATTTTTAGTAGTGATGGGGTCTCACCATTTTGGCCAGGCTGGTCTTGAACTCCTGACCTCAAGTGATCCACCTGCCTTGGCCTCCCGAAGTGCTGGGATTATAGGCATGAGCCACTGTGCCTGGCCCTCTGTTATGATTTCTAATTAAAAAGAAATACATGTATCAAATAGGCATGGTAAGAGATCCAAACATTATAAAAAGGCATGTGGATGAAAAATGGACCTTCCTGATACTGCAGATCTCTAGTCTGTCTCTCCTAATGAAACAAACAAACAAAAAGCAACAGATACTTTATGTACCATTAGGCTAGGTGATGGATATACAAGAATAACAAAATACATGTGCCCTGAAATGTTTTTAGTGCTCTAAAGAAGATAGACACCAGAATATGCAGTTACAGCGTCATTAATTTTAGAATAGGGAAGTCCAAGTTCTGATAGGGAATTCTAGGTTACACTCACAATAATAGGCGAGAGAAGTATGTATGGTAATTTAATGAAAGTGAGGTCTGTAGAGGTTAGGTAAATTGCCAGAAGTCACAGTTTTGTGAATTATGGAAATAGGATTTCTGAACACATCTGTTTGAATCAAAGTTCATATTATTTCTGGGAACTACTTGATTTATCAGTAGAGTGCTTCAGTTTCAGTTTTACTTTCTGTAATGTCTGAGGAGAGAAACTTAGTGACAAGAGGGAATTTCCCAGCTACAAAAAGACAGTATTGGAAAAATATTTATTATTAATAGACAATACATAGGAAATTCCATTTTCCTTTTATATTTTACTTGGCAGGTTTCCAAGAATGTGGAAGGACATGTAACTAGTATTTCATTTGCATTTAAACATTTTAGCCTTGGAATTTAGCAGGATATTTTGCTTTTTAATTTTTTTTCAGAATTCAAAATTGTATTTTTCACCTGTCACTCCTGGGTCATAAACAAAATATATTAAGGTATATTAACTTTTTAGCTGGGCGCGGTGGCTCACGCCTGTAATCCCAGCACTTTGGGAGGCTGAGGTGGGCTGATCACAACGTCAGGAGATCGAGACCATCCTGGCTAACACGGTGAGATCCCGTCTCTACTAAAAATACAAAAAAATCAGCTGGGCGTGGTGTCGGGCGCCTGTAGTCCCAAGCTGCTCCGGAGGCTGAGGCAGGAGAATGGCGTGAACCCAGGAGGCGGAGCTTGCATTGCAGTGAGCCGAGATCCTGCCACTGCACTCCAGCCTGGGGGACAGAGGGAGACTCCGTCTCAAAAAAAAAAAAAGCTTTTTAGGCAACACACACACACACCTCTTAAGAAGTGACTGTGAAAGGAGGTTATAAGTTCAGTAACCTTTTTAGCATCCTGTTTTGGGCAGATACAGTTGTAGAAGAAGGCAGAGCTGTTCTTATTGTAGTAGCCTGTGTAATCTAGGTCATCACAGGGCGGGCTAGTGCAATTCTCTGGAAGGGGGAACTATGACTGCATCAGGGATCGAACGTCAGCAGCTGAACATGACAAAACTGTGGAGTTTATTGAGACATAAAGAGCACTCAGGAACCTTCTTTGGCTCAATTTTAATAGTTGTCAAACAGAATAGAAATGTCTGTCCTTCCAGGGCAGCCATTTTTGCACAACTCCAGTGGGGATGTTATTCACAGTGGGGAGGTATCATTCACATGGAATACATGATCAATGGGGCCCCTGGAGTTGTGCAATGTGGAGGTACTATGGTCTACTTATCTTCCAAGATTGTTCTGAGAGGCTCAAGTTACGCAATGAATATATAAGGACTTTATAAGCTTGTCAATATTCGTAAATAATGACAATAATAGTTGTTGTTTTCTGGCCAATTCTGCCCTTTGAGCAAAGCTTTCTTATGTAGTTTGCACTACTGGCCAAGACTTGGCTTAGCACTCACAGTGAAGCTGTGGAGTTCTCTTGTTGAATATATACATTGTCACAGAACACAAACTTCACACATGATCTCTTTGTGAGTATAATTGAGCAAGATAGAAATTAGACTACTTCATGATCATTTCAGAACAGAGAAAAATAAGAACACTGTCCAATCCATGAAAATGAGTGAATATCCCCTTTTCCTGGCTAATAATGAGTAACTGCTGATTCTTTCCAATTATAGCATTAGCTTACTTCATTCCTTTCAATGTTTAGATAAGAATGATTAAGATACCTAATCAGGGAATTCCCCCTGTTTCTGTGAAACATCCAGTCCAGGGAAGATCCACATTTTCTTAAAAGCTCCCCCAAATCATCTACCACAAGCTCAAATCCTGTAAGTTTTTTCTAACACCTTCTTACTGATATGCTCAAGGGTCCCCCATGGTATTTATTTCTCCCCCTTGCAATGAATTAATAAACCGAGTTTTATAGAACTGCAGATGTGTTGCTGGTGGTCTTTGACTAGAGGATGTTGACAAATTCATACAGTAGTTATTACTTAGCCAGGAGCCCTCTCCCTATCTCAGTCAGAGGTGGCTCCTCTGACTTCTCTAAGGATTTTGTCTATGGCATTGGTGCTGTTACAGAGCCCGAAGCTGGACATGTAAACATCAGAACCAAATAACATAAATTTCCAGTTTTATTTATTTTAATATGTTTTAGAGATGGTGTCTTACTGTGTCACTCAGGTTTGAGTGCAGTGGCTCAGACATGGCCCACTGCAGCCTGGACTGCTCAAGGATCAGGTAATCCTCCCACCTCAGCACCCCAAATAGCTGGGACTATAGGCATGCACCACCACACCTGGCTAATTTTTTTTTTTTTTTTTTTTTTTGAGACAGAGTCTCGCTCTGTTGCCCAGGCTGGAGTGCAATGGCGCGATCTCGGCTCACTGCAAGCTCTGCCTCCCGGGTTCACGCCATTCTCCTGCCTCAGCCTCCCAAGTAGCTGGGACTACAGGTGCCCGCCACCACGCCCAGCTAATTTTTTGTATTTTTTAGTAGAGACGGGGTTTCACTGTGGTCTTGATCTCCTGACCTCGTGATCCACCCACCTCGGCCTCCCAAAGTGCTGGGATTACAGGCGTGAGCCACCGCGCCCGGCCTTTGTATTTTTTATAGAGACAAGTTTTCACCATATCACCCAGGCTGGTCTTAAACTCCTGAGCTCAGGCAATCCGCCGACCTCGGCCTCCTAAATTGCTGAGTTTTACAGGTGTGAGCCACCTTGCCAGGTTTGCAGTTTTCTTTAGATTTGCTTTGTGATAAGGTGGTAAACTTGTTAGAATAAAGGGATTATGTAAATTTCTATTTAGTGAGTAATCAAATGGTACACACATCTAAATTAAATGTCTAACATAGCTCAGTTATTAAGCAGCTTACATGGAAGACAGCAGAGTATACATATGTATATCCACACAAATATTTAACAGAAACACTGTAAAGAGATTCAGTAATATTCATGCTAAAATGAGAAGAAGACTAGGGAGGTAGTGAATGAAGAATCAAATCAGTAGTATTTTGTAGGGAATAAATTATTGAGGAAAATTTACAGAAAGAGAAGATCTGAAGGTGCAATTTAGACGAGGGGACTATCTTTGCTATCACAGACAAGAAAAAGTTTTTCCAGAGTCTGGATGGTACATTTTTAATGTATGGTCGTGGTTAGTCATGTGTATGTCCTATTACACTCTGGGGCAATAAAATGTTTTAATGGGTGAGTACCATAATATGAATTTGTAATTTTGTATTCATAATTTGTAGGCAGATGTGCAAAGGCTCTAAAATCTGCATAATGTATGCCTAGCCCAAATTACACATATTAAAACATGTTAACAGGATTGTGCTTGGTTTTAAGTTCAGTTTCTATTTTAGCACTCACATTGCCCATCCTTGCTGAAACTCACTTTTCTCATTTGTAAGAGTTATAGGAGGAGTGAATACGATAATGCATGTGGAACTGCTTCATGAACTGTGGTGCATTAATTAATTTTAGTTTTGGATCCTGGCTCTGCTCTACGGTTTTCTCTTTTCCAGCTTAGTGTTGTTTTGAGGGTGAACACCGTGCTAGGCACATGCAGAAAAAGTAGCAATTATTCTACCTTTAGATGTTTTGCTATTAACATAGTTTCTAAAATTACTCATCTGTGGGGTGTTCAATAAATATTTACTGACTAACATATGACAGGCAGATCAGTTAATTGGAGGTAATACTTTCATTCATACAGTGTAGCATGTGATCTTATGCATGGAAATTGGCAAAATGTGCCAAAGAGTTACCAAACTGGCCTTCAGGATCTAGTTGTGACAGTCAGTTTTGGTTTATTATGTCTCTTGTATTTGCTGTGACTTGTACCTGTTTATATAATCTCATGTATAACATCAAATCTCTTAGCAAGAATTTAACACTCTGACTTTGAATGCAGTTAAATCTCAACCTGATTAAGGATTGTTTTCTAATACAACTCTTTCCCTAAACCTCAAAACATTTAGAGAATTCTAAGGCTCTTCTTTTGCCTCAGTTACCACTCATAGCACTAATGCAATGGGTTGGCTGCTTTGGCATTATGGGATGCTTGTTTTGACTATTGAGGTTTTGAATATTACAAATATAGTGAAACAATAGTGAAGCACAGATTGCCCAGAAGGGGCAAAGGTTCAACATCTTCCCACAAAAACAATGATTGAGTCTTTTCATTAGTTAGCTCCTAAAAAATCAGCATAAAACTAGATAATAATAGGATACCTGTTGATCTGTGAGATAAAAGCATTCTTTTGAATTGCATGCTAATTTGAAAAGGTAAATATTGATACCAATGTACTGGTGATGAAGTGGGAGCCGGGGGTGTGTGGGTGAGACCAGCTGGCAGGCATTGGCTAAGCCAGACCCTGGGCTGTGTTGGATTGCATAGGCCTTGTGACTCTATTATTAAACACAGATCCTGAGGGTGAATGACAGCATCTGTGAGATTTTTGAGTCAGTTCTGAAGTAGGTTCTCAGCCAAGTTAGGCAGACATAGAAAAGTAATTATAAAATGATTAGGCACCAGCCCCACCTAGAGTTGATGCTTAGAATGAGGTAGATAGTAGCCGAAGGAGAGTTTTTTAAGCCAGTGAGCTTTACAGTGGGGGAAGGGACAGAATGGGGAAGTCGTTTATTCTGAGCTCTTAAGCATGCCAGGAGCAGATGCCTGATTTTACTGTATGGCACTTTGTGGCCCAGAAACTTTCCAGATTCTGTATTTTCCTCTCTGGTTGAATTTAACTGTGTTTACCTGTGTTTCAAAGCCTGAATGCTTTATTTATTCACTACTTAATTTTCTTTTTCAGTTCTTCCTAACAAGCTTCCCTAGATTTACTTGTTCTCACTTCCTAGACACTATTTATATTCTTCCTTCTTCTCTAGTTCATCAGAAATTTCTGCTTCTTTGAGACTGAAGTTAGATTCCACTTCTTCTGACTACACCACCACCATCAATCTCCTTCTCTGAACTCCTGGATCATTACTTCAAACTGAAACAACTCATCAGGTATCTATAAAGGTGGTTATTTGAGTTCCTGTTTTTAGGATTCCAAAATAATGCCAAGACATGTAAAATAAAACGTTAATTGCATTTTTTTGAGGGGGTTAGAACTATGTAAGTCCCAAAAGAGACAAAGAGTTTAGCTCAAAGCTATCAGATGTTGGAATCAGAAGTTTGGCTTAGGTTAATAAAATGTTTTGCTGTTTAATGTACAAAATTTTTCAAGATCAGGTCCCTGGAGGGAAAATAGCAAAAGGCATTCCTAATAGAGAAAAGTTGCAAACCGCTAATTGTATGTAGATTTGGTATTTTGTTATGTGTAATAAAGTAGTTGAGAGTATGATCTTTGAAGTCAGGCAGACCTGGGTTTGCCACTTTCTATAACTCTGTACTTTGCATTATCTTTTGGAGTCTTGGTTTCTCACCTAGAAAGTGAGTCAAGGCAAATAATTTACTCAGCACAATGCCTGCCATATAGTAAATGTTCAGTAAATGTTATGTGTTATCATTACTGTTGTTGCATCTTATTTGCTCTTTTTTTGTGGTTTATGTCCTATGTTAGGCAGAATAGTTGCCTACTGCCCCAACCTCACCAAATGTTCCAGCACCTCTGATATTACCTCACATGGCAAGAGGGTTTTGAAGATGTGATTGAGTCAAGGGTCTTAAATGGGGAGATTATCCTGAATTATTCAGGTGGACTCAGTGTAATCACAAAGGTTTTTCAAAGATGGAAGAGAGGCAGAAGAGCCAGAAAAGGATATGTGACAATGGAGTCAGTGTCAGAGTTGGAGTGATGTGATGTGAGAAGGATTCAACGTGCTGTTTCTGGCTTTGAGGATGAAAGAAGGGGCCATGAGCCAAGGAATACAGGTGGCTTCTTTCAAGAAGTTGGAAAAGGTAAGGAAATGGATTCTCACCTAGAACTGCTAGAAAGCAACCCAGCCCTACTGATACCATGATTTTAGCTCAGTGAGACTGTCCAGATTTCTGACCTCTAGAACTATAAGATAATACATTTGTGTTGTTTTAAGCCACTAAGTTTGTGGTAATTTGATAAAGCATCAACAAAAAATGAACACTTCACCCCAGCAGGACTCCTTTTGAAGACCAGTTCAGTATACATCATCATATCCAGCGTAAGTATTGGATGTATATATGGATCAATAATTTGGAATTTACTAAGGTTTCCAGTGGTGAGGCACAATAATTTGTAATTTGCAATTTTTTGTAGTGGAGAAGAGGTAACCATCAGTCAGCTCTCTTTCTGCATACACATTTCCATTGCAGCACACGTTAAAGATACTGGGGAAATTCCCCATCTCACTACCAAGGACAGACCTAACTGACAATAAATTCATCTGTAGCCCAGTCAGGGTTTTCCCCTCATTGTCCCTGCCTTCCACAATTGCAGCTAGTTTTCAAAATGATACATAAAAATAGCTACCGTGAATTTAGCACATGGTATGTTCCAGGAGTTATGCTAAATGCTCTGCATATGTTATCTTACTTAATCCTCCAAAATTTTCCATGGTGGTAAAAATAAATGTTTCTTGTTTTCAAACTTCAGGTCATGACTCTCAGTGGATTTTGAAATCAGTTTTTTAGGGAGTGATCAGTAGTTATTAAACAACAAAATAGAATATGAAATATCACATTTCAGGAAGTAAGAGTAGGCATAGTTTCATCAAATTTTGGTTTCAATTATATATATATCATATCATATCTATAAAATAAACACATATGTGTGTGCACTGGGTTGTGTTACAGAACATATTTCTTACAATGAGTCCTAGTAAAAATTACTTTTTTTTTTTGGAGATGGAGTTTTGCTCTCGTTGCCCAGGCTGGAGTGCATTGCATGATCTTGGCTCACTGCAGTCTCCACCTCCCAGGTTCAAGCAATTCTCCTGCCTCAGCCTCCCGAGTAGCTGGAATTACAGACATGTGCCACCATGCCGAGATAATTTTTTTTTTTTTTTTGCAGAGATAGGGTTTCTCCATGTTGGTCAGGCTGGTCTCGAACTCCTGACCTCAGTTGATCTGCCCACCCCAGCCTCCCAAAGTGTTGGGATTACAGGTGTGAGCCACCACACCCAGACTTAAAAAGTTACTTCTTGGAGTGGGTTGTATTTAAATTTTTTAACAACCACCAATGAAGTGGTTAAGAATATAGGCTTTAGCAACAGGGCTACCTGAGTTTATTCTCAGTTCTTTATTTTACCAGCTCTGTGATCTTGAGCATATTACTTACTGTTTTTACCTCAGTTACCTCATTTATAGGATCCTATCTCATAGGGACTTTTGAGGAGTAAATGAGTTCATTCATGTTAAGCACTTTGAACCGTGCCTTAGTAATTAATGCTTAGCTAATGTTACTTTCCCAGTGTCATGTGGGTTAGTAAGTGGTACAACCTACCAGATTCCCATTCTGTCTGACAAAGTCTAGTCTCTTAGCCTGAGTTTGAAATCTAAAGCAATTTTACAGTAATTTATGTGGCCCCTCAAAACGAACAAATCAACAAAATTAAAAAGTTTCCCTTTATAATAAATGGTACCAGTACATGAAAATACCGGGGATGCTTTTTTCTCAGGGAGTTGGCTGATTTGTCATAACTTTATCTCTGAGGGAAAACAGGTTTTGTGACTTGTTCCACTCTGAATTTCAAGAGAGGAATATGTGGAAGGTACTGAGTGCTTTTGACATATAGAGAACAAAGCGATGACTCACTTAAACCCTGACAGTAGGGGCACCATATAAATTATTATATCTAAAGGGAATCAGGTCAAAGAAGAAATGTTGCAAGAATCTGGAGGGAGATCTGTTGTCTAAAAGCTTATTACGAGACTAGGGTATAGGTTTTGCTAGTGTTTGTTTTTATCTTGTTTTTTTCCTTCCTCTGTTCCAGCAGGCATTTTAGTGATCTTTTGAAACACGTTTTGACTGTACTTGGTGATTGAAATACACAGCCAGGCTGTGTTGCTTTTATAAGCTCTGAAAGTTTAAGAATTTAGGAAGCTAATGACTGTCTTAAGTTACAGTTAAATCTAACTGATAAAATTATCCTGGGATATTGAACGATTGATTTTAGTATTTAGCTAATAACCCATTTAAAATGAATTCCATACTTCTTTCAACTTGCTTGACTGAAGAGTAATTTTGTCGCTAGTTACTGCATTACTGGAAAATGTATTCCTAGGCTTTAAGATTTGGGAAGCGTGTGAGTCTAACTTCTCAAACAGAATTTGACAAGGACGTAGCAGTGTTTTAAAAAGTCAGGGAAAGGAAAGAGGTGTGTTCAGCATTCCTGCCCCACCTTAACACATTATTTTTCTCATTTTAACAGTGGTAATATTTTATGTTATTTTGGTTTGATTTTTGTTTGTGGCATATGGCTCTGCTGTCCTACGACTCTAAGTAGAAGAGAAAATAGTACCAATAATTTCTTCATGAAGATGCACCTCTCTCTCTTAAGTCTTGAACAATGTTTGAGGTAGGTGGTGGTCTAAATGAATAAGCATGTCGTGTGTGATTACTTAGTGAGTGTAGTTTTGTAAGGCACACCAAGGAACTGGTAATTAACTGCTAGGCGTGAGATTACCCCAAGATTCTACCAACCCACCTAAGCGGTGTTATATTTGTGAAAATATTAGAGGAGCTGAACTGTGTATCTTCTTGGTCTCCAGTGGGCAGATACAAGGGGATTGCAGCAAAGATTGGGGAAGTGGCCTCCAAGTATGCATGTGGATGTCCTCTGCTCCTCTGAAACATGATGGATGGCCATTGTCTTTGTTAGAACAAATAAAAAGCAGAAGTATATTTGCCTTTTAGAGAGAGCTCGGTGTTCCTTTTTGCCAAACACAGTACTCTCTCACACCTGCCTTCTGGGGCAGGGATATTTTATTGGACCACAGATATTCTGAGGGGAAAGGAGTTAAAAGTCAGAGCTTGACAAATGCTGGCTCCAGTGCTAATCAGCATTTGCAAATGCTCTGATTCTAGGCTTTGAAAAGCCTTGAGTTATTAATGAAGTACCCACTATTCACTGTACACTGTGTAAAGTCCCCAAAATGGAAAGAATAATACTTGCTAGTGTCCTTTTAAAGTTCGTGTTTATATTGTCTGTTTCCAGGAAAAGTGCTTTCAGCTGGGCTGAGAACACCTTGGCACTCTTTTCTGCAGTGGGCACTGATCGAGGGTCTTCTTGGTGTGGCATCATCAAATCCCTGTTGCTCAAACCCACTAATTAGCTCGTTCTTATCTACAAGTAGCAGGGGCCCTAAAGCTCTCTGAGAAGATCTCACACTGTGTCTCCTACATTTCATCTTCTATAATCTCTTATTCTTAGAGACAGAAAGATGGTTAAAAGACATCACTTCATCTCTTTCTCTGGATTTGGAAAGAGTTATATATTGGGATTATGCTGTTAGTTTACACTTGCATGGTTTAAATTAGAGGAAAGGTTATTTTGTACAGAACAAATAAAAATTACTCTTTAACTACCTTTCAGAATATCCCAACTTTTAACATAAGCTGTTTTGTAAAGGCTGGCTGTAGTGACTTGCTTCATAATAGACTATTAAAATAAGATGCATTGAAATCTTGTTCTTTTCTTTACAATACCATGTATCAGCTTTGTTTTGAGAGGCAAACTCAATTTTCCCCTGAAATTAGGAAATTACCGTAAGGGACTGGAATGACGCACAAGAAGAGATTACATCATAGCAGGGAGAGTAGCCAGTTAGAATGGGGGTTTCTTTACAAACACTAGACTGGTCTATGGATTATAATTGACCTAGTGTTAATAGTTGCAGTCATACATCAAGGACAATATATATGTTCTTTAGTTTTTTGTCACTGAGCAGAGGTAGAAACAGGGAAACAACAAAGGCCAAATAATTTCCAGCCATTGCTGCTTTGTTTGCATGGAGCCCTTTGAAATGTGAACTAAGAATATTTCTCAGAAGGTTTTTAGGTGATTCATATACACAGTAAAGTTTCAGAAGTGCTATATTCGAGGGCATATGGAAACCCGTGGCTTTTCTGCTAGAGGACTGTCAAAAGTCCAGAATTTCATAACTAAATACCATGAATTTAGTATAGTAGAGCACAGAAATAAAGGCTGTCTTGTGGCTGCAAAGAGTTGACTTCACATAGCATAAACTATCATCTAAGACAGTGACTTAGACATAAGAGAGAAGAGAACTTGGTAACTGGGACTGTTTTACAGCGCGATCATGTATATTTCTACATTATTCTAAAAATATTTATTATATTTATATAAAAATTGTTACAACCATGTACAAGTGTGCATAAATAAATAGTGTATTTACATAGTCTTTATTTGAATGTCAGGCCAGTTAGAGAAGCTAGACATGTATAACCAGTTTAGTCTTAACAATCAAGTTCAGAAAATAATATGTAGACTTCCACCTAGTTCCTTTTCTGAATAATATTACAGACTTAAGGAAGGTAATAAGAGTCCAAGATTCTCTGAGTGCCTTTGTGAATTACTTCATCTGATTCATGTATGTACCTTCATATAATGGCTGTTAATATTGAGGAATATTTGGAGATTAATAGATTAGAGTAATTCTGAGTTCATTAAATTGTAGATTGTCGTTTCTTATGAAGATTTACTTTCCTGGTACAACATGTTTTTTTTATTTTTTATTTTTTGAGACGGAGTCTTGCTCTGTCGCCCAGGCTGGAGTGCAGTGGCGCAATCTCGGCTCACTGCAAGCTCCGCCTCCCGGGTTCACGCCATTCTCCTGCCTCAGCCTCTCCGAGTAGCTGGGACTACAGGCGCCCGCCACCACGCCTGGCTAATTTTTTGAATTTTTTAGTAGAGACGGGGTTTCACCATGGTCTCGATCTCCTGACCTCGTGATCCGCCCGCCTCGGCCTCCCAAAGTGCTGGGATTACAAACGTGAGCCACCGCGCCCGGCCTACAACATGTTTTTATCACTAGTTATAATGTATTTTTTTACTTTTGGCTTAGATTTTGAGCCCTCTATTCATGACATATCAAATGTAGTTCTTTAGATATGCTGCTTTCTAATTAGGAAGCAGAATGTGATTGCCTACTGTTCTCTAGCCACATACCTACTAGTGAATATATAAAGGATGGAATTCAGGCCATGGTTTATGAAATTCAGGCTGTGTTTTTGAGTACTTCCAAGTATTTTTCAAGTAACTTGGTTATGGTTTTGAATGACTAGGAAAATGCTTTGCTTTTTTTGAAAGGGAAATTGTTCAAAAATGAGATTCAATGGAAAACACAGAGGGTGCTAAAAGTGCAGAGACATTGTATAAACCTATAAGAAATTTTACATGGAACCAGAATTTTGATGCCCCTTAAAAGGAAACCAATGAGATTCCTTATTCATTAGTACTTTGAAAGTTGGCAGTGGAGTGAGGATCTGTGGAGGAAGGGACAGCTGGATCTTGCACTCAGGACTTCTGCCCTCTGCTCCTCAAAGAACTCATTAGTCACTGTTCCCACTCCCACCCTGGCACTAAGGAAAATGTTGATGTTTCCACCTTTCCCACCCAGGCCTATTTAGGGCATACAACCCTTCCTGAATTTCCTGCAGTACAGTTGAGATCACACTGTAGCCTCTAACAAGCATTTACCAGAGATTCAGGGATGACAACAGAGAACTACAATATAATGAGTAACAGATAACCACTCCATAGATGTTGCATGCATTTTAGAGTGTATACAGCCCATTCTAACCTTACAGGAGAACCAGGAAAAGAGAAGTATTTGGGAAGGTCTCTTCATTTAATTTTTCCCACACTGCTGCCTCTTCTGTCTTTGGCTTGTTTCTTCTTCTCACGTAGGAGGAAGTGGTTCTCAGATAATTGACTAATCACTTCTTCATGGTCGTGAACTCAAGGACTTATCTGTTATGAGGGGAGAAGCATAATAAAGATTACATCATGTGAACTTTTGAAATAAAATGCCTGAAGACATAAGAGAGACCCTTACCACTGTCATTCTCAAAAGGAAAGCTTAGTAGCTACAGAGATTTAAAAAGCAAGCAAACAAGCAACCAAGCAAACAACAAAGACCTGAAGAAAATTCCAGAATAATCCTCAACCTGTGCTTTCACATGCTAAAATTTCATAATGAAAAAGATTTCTTAAACTATGTATCTTGTGGTGTCAGTGGTCAGTGTGGTGATAGTAGTTGTGGTTTGGGCTGCTTTTTTCCTTGTTTATTTTTTCCAAATTTTATTTGGGAAAATTTCTGCTGTTTCCATTGTGAACTAAAGTTACATATACTGGATGATATAACTTGAACTCCTAAGAGTATGTTTGGCTACGTTTTTGGAATTAGGTATTATGTATGCCACCTTGTGGCCGTTATTAAGAAAACACCTAACATGAAGATGAGAAATAGGATCATTAGTGAGAACAGCTTGAGCTTGGAGCAGTACTTTCCCAAGTCTGTTTCTCCAACAGCGTCCTTAGAACCCTTAGAACCTGGATATCACATTTTAGTGGGAGGAGACAGACAATAAATAAAATAAAGTATAATAAGTGCTCTGGAGAAAAGTAATGCAAAGAAGAGGGCCAGAAAGTATCAAAAAGTTTGAAATTACAAATAAGGTACTCTTGGAAGACCTCACTAAGGTCACATTTGAGCAGAGATCTGAACAGCCTGAGAGACAACTGGGGATGGGGGGGGGCAGAATAATGTTTCAGATATGGACATTGCAACTGCAAAGGCCTGAGACAGGAATTTGCTTGGCCTGTTCCAGCTTAGTAAAGAAACAGGCCTGTGTTGCTGATACTCAGAGACGAAGGAGGCAATAGCAGAAAATGAAGCCAGAAAAGTGACCAGATGCAGGAGTGACTAAGGCTTTGTAGACTGCTGTATAGACTCTGAGGGAAATGAGCGGTCATTGATGGGTTTTTCGCACAGAAGGATCCTGGTGTATTTTAAAAGGAACATTCTGGATTCTATGTTGAAAACAGACTGAAAAGCGCAAGGGAAAGAAGAGGAAGAGCAATTAGGAGGCTGTAGTAGAGTATTATTCAGCAAATATTCGCCCTACTGTCCTCCCCATAAAATTTTCCCAGGCCACCATCACTGGATTTGGCTATTTGACTTGCTTTAGTCAATGGAATGTGAGTGAAAAGTGACTGTACCAGTGGGGAGGCAAAGCCTTAAAAGACCCAGCAAATTTCTTCCAGCCCTTTTGTGCTTCTGCCAAAAGAATACTGCGAGCAGTCAGTGCCCCTTAAGCCTGGGCCTCAGAACGAGAGATATGGAGCAAACCTGAACCTGACCAGCAGCCTAGAGCCAAGCCAGGATGACCCTGCAAAGCCCAGCCAAGCATAGCACAGCCACAGCAGACTTGTAGACCAATGAGCATGAAATAAATTGCATTGAAAGCTACTGAGATTGGAGGAATAATTTTTATGCAGGATTACTGCAGTGAACCTGATTAATACAGGAGCTACTGCAATAATCCAGGGAAAGAGTGGATGATGAGCTGAAGTAAACTAGGATGGTTGTGATCGGATTAGAGTCTGTATATACGTTTGAGGACAAGATTTGAAAGAATTTGCTGATGGTTTAGCTATTAAGTGTGAAAGAGAAATTTTGAAATTTTGGTCCAAACAATGGGAATGATTGAGTTGCCATTTACTGACACAGGGAACATGAAAGAAGGGGCAGGTTTACTTGATTCAGGGCATGCAGAGGAAAGCAGAGTTAAACTTTGTATATGTTAAGTTTCATATGCCTCTTATATTTGCAAGTAGAAGTATCTTCTTATATTTGCAAAAAGAGATATCCAGCAAGTAGTTTGACATTTAAAAAAGATTTCTGGAGATCATTTCTGCTCTGGCTATAATGGGATGACAGAGACTACATTTACTGTATACTTTAAACAAATAGAAAATTGGACAATACAATGTTTTCAGGCATAATAAACAAATTGAACCTTATTATTGCCCCAGCTTGGCTTGCCACCTAGAGGCAGTTTTCAAGCTTTAATAGATGGAGGGTTTATTAGTCTGTTTTCACACTGCTATAAAGAATTACCTGAAACTGGGTAATTTAAAAAGGAAAGAAGTTTAATTGACTCACAGTTCCTCATGGCTGGGGAGGCCTCAGGAAACTTACAATCATGGTGGAAGGTGAAGGGGAAGCAAGGCATGCCTTTAAGAGGTGGCAGGAGAGAGAGAAAGAGAGAGAGAGAGAGAGAGCAAGAGCACAGGGGAAACTGCCACTTTTAAACCGTCAGATCTCATGAGAACTCCCTATCACAAGAACAGTGTAGGGAAAACTGCCCACATGATCCAGTCACCTCCCACCAAGTCCCTTTCTTGACACATGGGGGATTACAATTTGAGATAAGATAGGTGGGAACACAGAGCCAAACCATATCAGAGGGAAACCTCGAACAGATCCTGGCAGTCTAGCTTAGTGGAGGGATTAGAAATTAGAGTTCATGGAGACTAAAGTGGATAGAGATTTTGGGTGGGGGGGGTTGGTGAAGAGAGAGAGAGAGATAAGAGAGATATACCCAGAGATCACAGAGGGGTCCCTTGAGCCTTGGTATGTGCATGTGAGAGAGGCAGATACACCTGGCAGGGGGAAGAACTACTGGGAGGCAATAAGCCAAATAATTCCTGAAGCTCACTTAAGGCTGGGAAGAGTTTGTGTTCCCATCAGTTAGAGTGGAAAGACCTTATTACACTGTATTATATAGGGGCATTGAATAGAATCCTCAGAAGAATACCTCAGTAGTAAAGTTAGTAGTGAGGCTAAGTTAGCCCTAGACTAAAATATACTCTGGATTTCCCTAACAAGCCTCAAAAGAGCTAGACTGCTGCTAAGTAACACAACTGTGTGCTAGAACAAAGCCTAAGACTACTAGAAGGGTTACAACAAAATCCACCACCCTGTTAAGTGAGGTTTCAATGTTGCAGAGCAATAAAGCATTTACCAGACACTAGAAAGAATAAGAAACCTAACCCATAATCAGAAGAAAAATGTCAATAAATAGAAACAGAACCAGAAATGACAGAGGTGATGTAGTGACTAAAATTGTCTATTGTAAATATGCTTCACATCATAAGTAAGGTAGAGGGAAACATGAGCATGATGAAGAGAGATACAGATAATAGAAGAAGACTGAAATCAAAGTTATAGAGCTGAAAAATACAATAGATTCTTCATTTCATCTCTGAAATGAATAGATTGAACGGGATCAACAGCTGATTAGATACTGCAGAAGAGAAGATGAGTGAAATTGAAGGAGCAATAGAATCTATGAAAAGTGAAGCTCAGGGAGAAAAATGACTAATAGAAAAATGAACAGAGCATCAGTGACCTGAGGAACAAAGTCAGGAGATCTAATATACCTATAATTGGAACCACTGAAGCAAGGTGGAGGAGGGTAAAAAGAGAAGACATAATGGCCAAATGTTTGTCCAACTGTGATGAAAAGTATAAACTCATAGATCCTAGAAACTAAAAGAATCCTAAGAAGTAAAAGCATTCAGAAAATCACACTAACACATATTGTAATTGAATTTTAGAAAACCAGTTTTGATAAAGAGAAAAATCATAATAGCAGCCAGAGGAAAAAAAAAAGGCGCTGTCTCAACAGAAACTTCTCATCAGAAACTACACAAACTGGATGACAATCCTCCAAGTGTTGAAAGAAAGAAACCTGTCAATCTAGAATTCTATATCCAGGTTTTTGATTTTTTAAAAATAAAGGTGAATAAACACTTCTCCAGACAAACAAAGAGGTAAAATTCATTGTCAGCCAACTAACTGTAAGAAATATTAAAGGAAGTTATTCAGGCAGAAGGAAAATTATGCCAGATGAAAACTTGTGTATTCATATAGGAATAAAAAATTCCAGAAATGATAAATATATGGATACATGAAAAATACTTAATTTTCTTAGTTTTTAAGTCTCTTTAACAGATAATTGACTGCTTAAAGCAAAATAGAAATAATGTACTGTTGGCTTTGTAACATATATAGAAGTAAAGTATATGATAAGGACACTGTAACTTACCACAGTTGTGTTAAGCAGCTTCTAAGATGCTCCCCAACAGTCTCTGCATTCTACTGTTCAACTCTAATATAGTCTCATCCTGCATGGCATAGGGCCAAACTCTGTAAAGAATAGAATATGGAGAACTGACAATGTACGGCTTCTAAGCCTAGGTCAAAAAGATATTGGAGCTTCCAACTTGCTCTTTCTTGCATTGCTCCTCTGAGGAAAACCCAGCTGCCATGTCCTGAGGATGCTCACCATCTACAGAGAGTTTACTTGGAGAGAAACTGAAGTCTCCAGCCAAGACCCAGCATCAACTTCCCAGTTACGTGAGTGAGCCATCTTGGAAGCAAATTCTGCAGCACCAGCAAAGTGTTTAGGTGACTGCAACCCCTTTCAACATCTTGACTGCAACCTCTTGAGAGACCCTTAGCCAGAACCACCCAGCTAAACCCATCCAGATGCACAGAAACTGTGGGAGATCATAAATGTTTATTGCTGTTTTAAGCTGCTAAGTTTGGGGGTATTTTGTTATTCAGCAATAGGTAACTAACACAACAGTCTACCACCAGAGGACAAATCATTTCCCACATAGTGAAAGAAACCTTCAACAATATACTTCTATTTTACCTCCTGTCCATGTATACTACTTTCTTTCTGTGTTTTTTTGTGATTCCTAGCTAGTGAAGTTTGGCAAGAAAAAGAAAAAAAAATACATAGAGAAAGGAAAGTGTTTTTATTTGCGGATGACATGATAATCCACATTTAAAAAAAACTGAAGAATTATGCTATTGGAACTAATAAGTAAGTTTCACAAGGCTGCAGGATACTAGGTCAATATTCAGAAATTCATTATATTTCTATATAGTCACAATTGACAATTGGGATTTTATATTAATTTAATAATGCCATTTTTATGGCACTTAACTTGATGGCAATAAAATAAAAATTATAGGGATAAATGTCATAAAATATGCATGCAATCTGTATACTCAAAAGCACAAAATGTACTGAAAGAAATTAGATAAAACCTTAATAAATGGAGATATAAACCATGTTCACAGATTGGGAGACTAATCGTTAAAATATCAAATGCCCCCAAACTGATTCTATGTTTTTCGAAATCCTGGTAGCTTTTGACAAATCAACTCAAGAATTTATCTGTCAGTCCAAAAGTTCATAAGCTTTGCAACAAGTGTTAGAAAAGAACAAAATTTGAGATATATAATATCTGATCTCTAGTCTTTTTTTTTTTTTTTTTTTTTTTTGAGACGGAGTCTCGCTCTGTTGCCCAGGCAGGAGTGCAGTGGTGCAATCTCGGCTCACTGCAAGCTCCGACTCCCAGGTTCACGCCATTCTCCTGCCTCAGCCTCCCGAGTAGCTGGGACTACAGGTGCCTGCCACCATGCCTGGCTAATTTTTTGTATTTTTAGTAGAGACGAGGTTTCACCATGTTAGCCAGGATGGTCTCGATCTCCTGACCTCGTGATCCACCCACCTCGGCCTCCCAAAGTGCTGGGATTACAGGCGTGAGCCACCATGCCTGGCTGATCTCTAGTCTTTTGTAAAGCTGTAGTTATTAAATAGCATGACATTGGCATAGAGAGAGACATATAGAAAAATAGAAACAAATAATAGTCCCAGAATAGATAGATACACATGTAGTCAATTTATTTTTGACAAAGTCTTCAAGATTATTCATTGGAGGAAAGGATAGTCTTTGCAATAGGTGCAAAAGGTACTGGAACAATTTGATAGCCATCTGGGCCTTAACTCTTACCATACATACTATAAAAATTAGCTTTAAATGGACTGTACACTATAAAATTATAGAAGAAAGCATAGGCAAATATCTTTGTAACCTTGATTAGGCAGATGCTTCTTAGATAGGACATAAAATGTATGAACCATAGGAAAAATAAATGGTAAAAAAAAGAATTAATTGAAATTAAAAACGTTTGTTTTTTAAAACCCACTGTTAAGAAAAGGAAAAGGCAAACTACAGATAGAAAATATTGGCAAAGTATACATCTGATGAAGGGCTTGTATCTATAATATAAAAAGAATTCTTACAATTCAATAATAAGAAGATAAATATCTGATAACAAATAGGTGAAAGATTTGTAGGCACTCTACCAAATGAATTATGTGAATGGTAAACAGCATATGAAAAATGGTCAACATTATTAGTTATTAAGGGAATGCAAATGAATGAATACATAAATTGTACATTCATATGTAAAATTCTACTCAGCAATAAAAAGGAAAGAACTATTGAGAGATGCAATAATGTAGATGAGCATCAAAAGCATTGTCCTAAGTGAAAGAAGCTATTCTCAAAATACCACAAAATATATGATTCCTTTCATCTGAGGTTCCACAAAAGACAGAACTCTAATGATAGGAAGAAGATTTTTGGTTACCAGGGGCAAAGGGTGGAGAGAAGGGATTGATGGCAAAGGATTGGAATGATGGAAATATTTTATATCTTGATTTTGGTAGTGATTATACGACTATATTCATTTTCCAAACTCATCAAATTGTATACTGCAAATTGATGAATTTTGTTGAATGTAAATTTTACCTCAGTGGAACTAATTACAACAATTCAGGGGAGAGGTCTGGGATAGAGACATAAATTTGAGACTCCTGAGCATATAAAATTTAAAGCTATGAAACTGGATGATGTCACTGAGAAAAATAATGTGTGCATGTGTGTGTGTGTGTGTATATATGTATACATATAGTCAAAAGATTAAGTCCTAACATATCCCAATGTTTAGAAAACAGGGAAATGAAAAGGAAGTAGCAAATGTGACTCAGTGAGTAGCCAGTGAAGAAAACCAATTATGTGTGGTGTCCTGGAGGCCAACTGATAAAAGTATTTCAAGAAGGAGTGAATGTGTCAAATGCGGTTGATGCATTAAAAAATGAGGATTTTTTTCCCCCAAGATGTCAGATTAGAGGCAGTGTTTGCATGCTTCTCCCACCTGGAGACAAAATAGTGTGTACATATTCACACTGTGAGCTTTTTTCCAAGAAGCAATGCAGGAACTTAACAGGAAAACTGAAATCTACAAATTATTTGAAAGAAGTGGCAGGCTGCAGCCTACACCATGAGTCAGGCAAGAAACTGTAAGTCCGCGGAGTGTGTGACGGGGAGAGACTGCCTCTAGGTTATACACCCCCACTAGGGAACCTGGAAATCCAGGCCACAGGGGAAGGCCTTAATCCTATCCAGTACTAGAACTAATTTAGGAGGGTGAGGAATATAAAAGTAGGAGTGGCAGCAAGATGAGTCTTGTGTGCATTCCCAGTCTCCAGTGTGGACCAAGGGAAGCCATTACCTATTCTGACTCATATGGGACCTTGCAGAAGTCTGCCAACTGACTCAGGCAGTGGTCTCAGTTTGGAAGAAGCTCCCAACTGAACTTTGTGATACAACCCGGAGTAGGGAAGAACTCCTTTTGCCAGAACTGGGGGTAAGTGGGAAGTGTGCTGCAATCATGAGCATAGGAGCTGGGCACCTCAGTTGTGCAGGTACACTTTTCATGCATGGCTTGAA
This sequence comes from Symphalangus syndactylus, assembly GCF_028878055.3. Classification (NCBI taxonomy): domain Eukaryota; kingdom Metazoa; phylum Chordata; class Mammalia; order Primates; family Hylobatidae; genus Symphalangus; species Symphalangus syndactylus. The sequence continues at coordinate 88,286,686 of NC_072429.2, read as the reverse complement.
AGCTGTGGTTGTTATCCCTGCAGAGAAGGTATATGGCCTGGGGGAGTTTTGAGTTCTGTGCTCAGATGGCCTGGAACTTAGGGTCATTGCTGCTAGTGGAAAGCTGAAGGTGTGAGATCTGCCTTGCTGAGTGTGTGGGAGCTGGGTGGGACTTACCACTGCCTGCTACTCCACATTTCCTGCAGTACTTTTCTGTTCGACAGAGGCAGCTATGATCCTCTTTGGCACATTACCCCAGTGGCCAGAGAACTGTCTCCTAACTCCCACAGGGGCTGCTGCTTGCTCTGCACATGGAGAGTCAGAGCAAAGACCTGCCTAACTCAGCCCCCACCTGGCTTTGCCACTCTACCTGCCTGGTAGCTTAACACAAAGGACAGAAACTTTTGGGAGCTTTATGCCCATCACCTGAGAAACCAGAGTACCTCGCCTGGGTAACGTAAAGCAAGCACAAATCCCACTGCTACTACCATAGCTGGTGCTCTTTTGCAAAGTGCCACATTTTGGCTGGAGGCCAACTGACGCAGTCCTTTACAGCGTCTCCAATTTGAATAACAACGCACCCAGGAAGGAGAAAACTTGTGTGTGACCTCAGCTATCACCATTGCCTACACAACCCTGGCTAACCAGGGGGTCCTAACTCTGTACATGTGACCAGTTCATTACTACTACAACCAGCATTTGAGAAAGCCAACACACTAAGGCTATCTATAACCAAGGAATTTCACAGGATCTACATCACTCCCTTGCCACCTGCATCAGAGCTGGTGCTAGTACACACTGCTGGGAAACTTAAAGACAGATCACATCTCTGGATCCCTTGAAGACATTCTCCAGAACCAGCCTGGAGTGTATCAGCCCTACTGGGCAACTTGACTCAGGGGCAACAGGCAACAGCATTCACAGTAGTCTGGCCCTCAGAGGCTCCTACTCCTAGGGGAAGGGAGAGTGCAGCACATCAAGGAAACACCCTGTAGGACAAAGGAACCTGGATGGCAGGCTTGAGTCCCAGATCTTTCTGCTGGTGGGAAGTTTCTTTCAGCTGATGCACAGTTGCAATGCTGGGTTCAACAGGGAAAGTCTACAGTTTTGCCCCAACAATCAGGAGGCCCTGGTGCCCATGAAGGATCTCGGAGAAGGGGGTTTCTTCTCCTCCTCGTCCACCACTGCAGACACAGCTGGTGTTCTCCCCACAGGAGCTTAGCATGAGTGCACCTATACACGGCCTTTCTGTAACACGTCAGGGTGACTGCATCTCCACAGGAGGAGCACCTTGCAGGCTTGCATGAGAAGTAGGGTCACATTTCCTCTCTACTTGGAACGTCGGCATTTCTGCTGATGAAAAGAGGCACCTGTCTGATCTAAATAGCTGGAACACTGGGTCAGGAGTATGTCTGGGAGGTGGATAGCTTTCCTGCTGGCCTGGCAGGGGAGCTGAAATGATTATGGCCCTTCCCTCTGATAAGACCTCAGTGTGTTTCACTGAGGGTGCCCCCAGTCACTTCTGTCAAGGCTGAGACTTCTGCCCACCACTGAGTGCTGCATTTACCCACCTGCTTTAGCCACAGCTGGTTTTAATCTGTGGACACCTTTCCTAGTGGCCCCAATACTGAACTCTTCAATCCAGTAAATGAAATACTGGGGAATAAATAAGTACACACCAAGGGGGAATCAAATACACTTCAAGATACCTCTGTCATTCCAACCCTATAGGAGACAGTGAAATTGCTCACTCATCGAGCACATTGCTACTGCAACCAGCATCTGAGAAAGCCATCATAAAAAGACTGTCTATAACCAAGGAACTCATACATAGTCTTCATCCCTGAAAGCACCGAGAGCCAAATTAAACTATAAACTATAAACATTAAAAGTCACATCCTTAAACAGGGAAAAGAATTTTAACAAAATACAAATAAAAAATAAGTTCAAGAATAATGAGAAGAAACTGTCTACCCAAACTAAACCCAAAGCTAGTAGAAGAAAAGAAATAACGAAGATCAGAGCAGAACTTAATAAAATTGAAACAAAACACAATACAAAAGATCAGTGAAACAAAATTAGTTATTTGAAATATAAACAAAATTGATAGACCATTAGCTAGATTAACCAACAAAAGAGAGAAGAGTCAAATAAGCTCAGTTAGAAATAAAACTGGAGAAATTACAACCAACATCACAGAAATGCAAAAGATACAAAAGATCATTTGAGACTAGTATCAACACTTCTATGCACACATAAAAAACTTAGAGAAAATAGATAAGTTCCTAGAAACATAAAATTCTCCTAGATTAAATCATGAAGAAATAGAAACCCTCACTAGACCAATAACAAGCAGCAAGATTGAATCAGTAATATGCAAAATTGCCAACAGCAACAACAACAAAAAATGCCCAGGGCCAGAAGGATTCACAGCTGAATTCTACCAGGTATTCAAAGAAGAATTGGTACCAATCCTACTGAAACTATTCCAAATGACTGAGAAAAACAGAATCCTCCCTAAATCATTCTATGAAGCCAGCATCAACCCTGATGCCAAAACCAGGAAAGGACATAACAACAAAAAATAAAAAAACTACAGACCACTATCCCTCATGAACATAGATGAGAAATCCTCAACAAAATATGGCCTAACCAAATCCAACAGCACAACAAAAACATAATACACCATGATCATTTGGGCTTCATCCCAAGGAGGGATGGTTTAAAATACACATGTAAGTACATGGTATATCTTATAAACAGAATTAAAAAGAAAAACCATATGATCAACTCAATAGATGCCAAAAAGCACCTGATAAAATCCAGCATCACTTTATGATGAAAACTCCCAACAAATGAGGCATAGAAGGGACTCACCTCAAACTAAAACAAGCCATAATGTGAGAAACCCACAGCCAACATCATACTGAATGAGGAAAAGTTGAAGGCATTCCTCCTCCTGAGAAATGGAACAAGACAAGGATGCCCACTTTCACCACTTCTATTCAACCATTTAGCCTAGTACTGGAAGTCCTAGTCAGAGCAATCAGGCAAGAGAAAGAAGTAAAGAGCATCCACATTAGAAAAGAGGAAATCAAACTATCACCGTTCACCTATGATAGGATTGTATACCTAGAAAACCCTAAAAACTTCTACCAAAGACTCCTAGAATTGATAAACAAATTCAGTAAAGCCTTGGCTTACAAAATCAGTGTACACAAATCAGTAGCACTGTTAAACATGAACAATAACCAAGCTGAGAATCAAATCAAGAACTCAATCCCTTTTACAGCAGCTGCAAAAAACAAACAAAAACCCAAGAATATACTTAACCAAAAAGGTGGAAGATCTTTACAAGGAGAAGTACAAAACAATGCAGAAAGTAATATAGATGACACAAAGAAATGTAAATACATTCCATGCTTATGAATTGGAAGACTCAATATCATGAAATGACCATACTGCTCATAGTAATCTACTGATTCAACACAGTTCACATCAAAGTATCAACATCATTTTTCACAAAAGTCCAAAAATTCATATGGAATCAAAAAAGAGTCTGAATAGCCAAAGCAATTCTAAACAGAAAGAACAAATCTGGAGGCATTGTATTACTGGACTTCAAGTTATACTACAAGGCTACAGTTACCAAAACAGTATGGTACTTGTATAAAAATAGGCACAAAAACCAATGGATGAGAATAGAGAACCCAGAAATAAAGCTAAAAACTTACAACCCACTGATCTTCAACAAAGCATACAAAAACATAAACTGGGAAAAGGACACCTTATTTAATAAATGGGGAATGGGAATACATGGTGCTTGGAAAACTGGCTAGATACATGGAGAAGAATAAAACTCGATCCCTATCTCTCACTTTATACAAAAACCAACTCAAATTTAATACCTGAAACTATAAAAATTCTAGAAGATAATATCAGAAAAACTTCTGGACATTGGTTTAGGCAAAGAATTTGTGACTAAAACTCCAAAGTGAATGCAACAAAAACAAAAATAAATGAAACTTGATTAAATTAAAAAGCTTCTGCACAGCAAAAGCAATAATAATCAGAGTAAACAGAAAACTCATAGAATGGGAGAAAATATTTGCAAACCATCTGTCAAAGAACTAGTATCCAGAATCTACAAGGAACTCAAACTAATCAGCAAGAAAAAAAGAAATCCCATCAAAAAGTGATCAAATGACATGAGTAGGCATTTCTCAAAAGATATGCAAATGGCCAACAAACATGAGAAAATGCTCAACATTACTAATCATCAGGGAAATGAAAATTAAAACCACAGTGAGATACCACATTATGCCTGCAAGAATGGCCATTATTAAAAAGTCAAAAAATAATAGATCTTGGCATGGATCTGGTGAAAGGGGAATGCTTATACCTTGCTGGTGGGAATGTAAATTAGTACAACTTCGATGGAAAACAATATGGAGATTCCTTAAAGAACTAAAAGTAGATCTACCATTCAATCTAGAAATACTACTACTGGGTAGCTACCCAAAGAAAAATAGGTCGTTATGTGAAAAAGACACATGCACCTATATGTTTATTGCAGCCCAATTCACAATTGCAAAGATATGGAACCAACCTAAATGCCCACTGACCAATGAGTGGAAAGAGAAAATACACACACACACACACACACACACACACACACACACACACTCACTGTGGAATACTACTCAGCCATGAAAAGGAATTAATGTCTTTGCAGTAACTTGCATGGAATTGGAGGCCATTATTCTAAACGAAGTAACTAAGGAATGGAAAACCAAATACCATGTGTTCTCATTTGTTAAATGAAAGCTAAGATGAGTATGCAAAGGCATACAGAGTGATATAATTGATTTTGGAGACTCATAAGGGGGAGGCTAGAAGGGGTGTGTGTGATTAAAAAAACTGCATATTGGGTACAGTGTACACTACTTATGTGACAGATGCACTAGAATCTCAGAACTCACGACTATATAATTTATCCATGTAACAAAAAACCACTTGTACCCAAAAAGGTATTGAAATAAAAATATATTAAAAAATAAAAATAAGAGGACTGAGTATTTCTTGTAGAATGTAACAATCAAATATGAAAGGGATTCATATTTTCTCTTGATGAGAGCAGTTTGGCTGGGGCTGCCTGGAGTTGATTCAAAAGAGAATGAGTGCAGGTAAATTAGATACATTGAATAGAGACAACTCTGAATTAGGAGTTTTGTTTAAAGGGAAGGAGTGTAATGGAGTTTAAGCTGGAAGGGTAGTAAGACAATGAGAGAATTTATCATTATTGTTGTTATTTAAGATGGTAGCAATGTTAGCATGCTTTTGTGCATATGGGAAAGATTTCAGCAGGGGGAGAAACATTTATGATATGAGAAAAAAGAGGGAATTGGGAATATTTGTAAGTGTGGTGTTCTTGAGCAGGAGTAGACAAGATGAAGCATTAAGCTTGCATAGAAGTGTGGACAACTAATCTGTATTAACAGTAAAAAAGAGTGTAAGGAAGTACATATATGAGATGGGTAGATGTGATGGTGATGGGAGGTTATGGGGATTCTCTTCCATTTTTATTTTCTCCGAGATACAGGAAGCATGATTGTCAGCTGAAAATTAGGATGAACAAGTAGTTGATGGAGGTTTGAGGTGAGACTAGAAGATATGAAACACTTTTACAGGGTGGGAGTGCGAATGACTAGGGAAATATGGTTTGATTGTTGGGCAGCATTTAGAGCCCACTTGTGCAGACTGGCCAGGCATTAAAAGTGAGACCAGTCAGCATGGTAGTATGTTTCTCTCCAGATTCTTTCAACTGCAAGGATACAGGCACAGAATAGATGGAGTGATGGCTTCCCCAGTATTAGGGTTTCGCCAGGAGACAGTGAGAAGCTGAGAGAGGCAAGGGAGTTGAGAATATGTGCAAGAAAATAATTATGAAGTTGAACTGTAGATTTAAGCTGTGAAAGGCAGTGACTATATGAAGAAAATGATGGACAGTGGAAAGATGGTAGGATAAATGGATGGTAGGATCCAATAAAGTTTAAGAATGGTTAAAATCAGAGCTAAGATGGCTGACTAGACCCAGCCAGGAAGAGCATCTCCCACTGAGAGACCAGACCATCAAGAAGACCGGCACATTCTGAACAAATCTTTGGAAGGTAGGAATTGAGAGTGGATGGAGGGAGTATGCAAACCTTGGGGCGAAGGAAGAGGAAGCTGGGAATTTTGCATGGGGCTCACAAGAACCGGACTTGTTTCTACCCCCCACCCTCACCAGTGGCTGCTGGGGAGGGAGTGAATTAAATAGGCAAGGAGTGGCCCACTCTTACCAGACCTCTGGAATCCTAGCTGCAGGAGACCCCATGACCCCCATGGACATTTGAAATGGCAGGGAGAGCTACATGGAGAGGTGGCAGAGAGAGGACTCCAGCCTGTGCTGAACCCAGAGGGTGTGGCATGGGAATGGTTGCAGTGGAGCGTGGCCAAGGAAGCCCATCCCCCAAAGTTCACCATGCTCCTCTAGGTGACTTTGGCCTTTGTTGACTGCAGGACATGGACAGAAAAGAACTGTCTTGCCCATGGGACGGGGACAGTCAGATCAGAGCACCCCTGTCTGCTGACCTACCTTTCAAGGTCCCTCCCTGGCTATATCCACTTGCAACGTAGCCTTGGATACCCAACTGGGGTTCCTCCTGGTGGCTGCTGTCATAACTCCTTTTACCAGAAGGCCGTGCCTAACCATTGAAGAGGTTCAGCAGATGTGACCCCATGGAAGTGCTTCTGCTGGCATCCGCATTCAAGTGTTGTTGCTAGTAGATTGGGAACATCTCAGCTCTGCCAGTGCAGCAGGTGTTTAACTTCAAGGGGCCAGAGATCAAAGGTATGGGCCTGGTGTCAGCCTCCTAGGGTTACAGCATACAGCCCAAATGTGCTGAGCTGAACTCAGGCACCCTGAAAGTATCCAGAAAGGAAGCCAGTTGACGGAACTCAACTTATTCCACAGTCAAACCCTCAAGGGCATCAAAGAATATAAAAGCAAAAAGCTGCATCCAAAGCATAGCAACTTCCAGCATTAAAGGAACATCAGCTCATACAGATGAGAACCAGCACAAGAACTCTGGCAACTCAAAAAGCCAGAGTGTCTTCTTACCTCTAAATGGTCGCACTGGCTCCCCAGCAATGGTTCTTAACTAGGCTGAAATGTCTTAAATGACAGACTTAGAATTTAGAATCTTGAAGGCAACAAAGATAATCAGGATTCAGGAAAAAACTGAAGCCCAATTCAAGGAATTTAAGGAATCCAGTAAAATGATACAAGAGATGAAATATGAAGTAGTCATTTTTAGAAAGAACCAAACTGATCTGATAGAGCTGAAAATCTCATTGAAAGAATTTCGTAACACAATCAGAAGTAATAACAGTAAAATAGACCAAACTGAGGAAAGAATCTGAGCTTGAAGATTAGTTCTTCGAATCAACTGAGGCAGACAAAAATAAAAAAAGAGTAAAAGAGAATGAACAAAACCTTTGAGAAACAGGGATTTATGTAAAGAGTCCCAACCTATGACTCATTGGCATACCCGAAAGAGAGGGAGAGACAGAGCTAGCAACTTGAAAAATATATTTGAGGATATTGTCCACAAAAATTTCCCTAACTTCACTAGAGAGGTCGACATTCAAATTCAGAAAATTGATGATGCTCTCCCACTTTCAGTACATGCTATCTCCCTGCAGATCTTTCTCTGAAGCCTTAAGGTCTCCCTCAGTCCAGGGAAGGCAATTTTGAAGCATGTAGGGGTTTATATTTCTGGCAACAAATCCATACCAACTGGGAAAAGGAGTTGGATAAATGCCTCAGTTTCTCTTCTTTGGAAGGGTAGTTCAGTTCAACATGATTCTCCAGAAGGTACTCAGAAGGATTGAGCTGCTACAGGGTATTCTGGTAACTAATGTCATAGCATACACCTCAATCTCACTCTTATTACTCCCTCACTGTTACTTCTTGGAATTGTCTCTTAAACTGACTGCATTCAAGTACTTATCTTGGGATTCACTTTGGGAAATAAAATTGAACTATTGATAAGTCAGATTATTCAAAGGATGATCCAAGTGGATATTTAAAAGACAATAGTAATATTGGAGCAAATGAAGTAATCTAGGAGTTACAATCTGGAAGTATCAGGGAGTGCATTACTTAGCACATAGCTTGGTGCTTGAAAGTAATGATTGGTAAATATTTTTTGAATAAACAATGCATAGAGCACACTGATCCTTCACCATCCCATTCTTGTGAATTTCAGTTCCCTACCATAGGAACTCCTTGAAGAATCATTCTAATGTCCATTGCGTGACATCTATACCACACTGATCTGACAAATAACAGTGGTGAGATGCATCTAATGGCTGGCTGAGACCAGAAAATACCACTAAGTAGGAAAATCAACCATGCTGCTTTGAATTTTCTATGGAAGCACAGAGCTGGATATTTACTGAAACTATCAAATTGGAACCATCTTGTATAGCTTGGGGAACTGTAGCGATATACTCCAAGGCCAGTCAAGTCTTCCTTACCATCCTCTTTAAATTGTGCCAGGAAACCTCTTTCTGAGTGCAATTACTTTCACAAGATGAATAGAATGTAGGGACTTTTCTATTGCTGCCCTTATTTTGTATCAAAGGGCTCTCAATTTAATGAAATGTAACTGTAAATTCATTAAGAAATACATTTACAGCTTTAATATTTGTGCTCCCTAATATATACCAAAGTGGTTCCTGAAAGCTAAACATGATGTAGGTAGTTGATTAACTTAAAACATTATCTCTAAATGAAACATAGCATATTTATAGGGAGAGAGTTGATTAATGTTGAACAGGAAAATGAGAGGAACTGATGGAAATATTCACCAAGGAGTTACACCTGAGATGCCGAGTTTCTAAATGTAATGCCTTTTCTTATCTCTATAATGAAAATTGTCATTAGGAAGATGGCAGAAGTAGGTTGTTACTGCTGGTAATGAAATAAGACATGAAACACTTGAGAGTCTGTTCATAAAATTGTATTTATCAGTAGAAGGGAAAATTGCCTCATTTATGTTTTAGGGAAAGATGCTACCGTACATGTTAAAAACAACAGATTCTGTTATATTATTCTAATAATTTAAAGCATACATTAAACATAGGCTGTTTTAAATGGCTAAATATCATGAAAGAGGACTTTACAGCTCAAAATTAAGTTTTATAGTTTTATAACGAACAAAATGGTGTAGATCCATAAATACATAATTTGGTATATGCGTCTATTTACTGTTAATAGAGAGAGAGAGAGAAAGAGAGAATGGCTTTGAAATATTCTGAGTACCTCTATTTGACTCATTGTAGAAAAATTGGAAAAATTGATAAATAATAAAAAGGAAATTTAAGTCACCCATAATCCCACTTCAGAGTTCACAGCTGTGATCACATTATTATATTTTGGGGGGACAATTTGTATCAAAAGGTATACCTAGTTGTTGATTCAGAAAGTACTTACCTGAAAAAAAAAAATAGTAACTGGATGGGTGTTGATCCAGCTGGTTCCATAAATACCATAAACTGGGTGGTTTATAAACAAAAGACCATAAACTGGGTGGCTATAAACAATAGAAATTTATTTCTCACAATTTTGAAGGTTTGGAAGGTCCAAGGTCAGCATGCCAACAGACTCTGTGTCTGGTGAGGGCCTGCTTTCTGGTTCATAGTCAGCCATCCTCTTGCTGTGGCCTCACATGGTTGAACAGGCGAGGGATCTCTCTGGGGTCTCTTTTATAAGGGCCCTATCCTATTCTTGAGGGCTCTGTCGTTGTTACCTAATCACCTTCCCAAACACCTCACCTCCTCATACCATTATCTTGGGGTTAGGATTTCAACATGTAGATTTGGGAGGGACACAAACATTCAGACCATAGAAGGTGCCTAGGGTACTTACTGCAGTGTTGTGAATAATAAATAGTTTTAAACCTGAAATATCATATATGAAGCTATTTGTTAAATTCATTGTGGTCTAGCTATATAAGCAAACACTAAATAGCAAATAAGAATGATATTGTGGAAGAACATTTAATGACATTGAAAGACCTTCACTATATATGATTAAGTGAAAGTAGTTGTGTCTAAAATAATAAACACATTATAACTACACACACAGTCACACACACACACACACTCACACACACATACACACAAACAGGCATACCTTGTAGATATTGCAAGTTTGATTCCAGACCACTGTGACAAAGCCAATATTGCAATAAAACAAGTTACATAAATATTTTCGTTTTCCAGTACATATAAAAATTATGCTTATACTATACTATTGTCTATTAAATGTGCAATAGCATTATGTCTAAAAATAAAATGTACAAATCTGAATTAAAATATTTTATTGCTAAAAGATGCTAATGATTATTAGAGCCTTGAATGAGTTATAGTCTTTTTGCTGATGAAGAGTCTTACCTCAGTGTGAATAGCTGCTGATTGATCAGGTTGGTGGCTGCTGAAAGGTGGGGTGGCTTTGGCATTTCTTAAAATAAAATAACAATAAAGTTTGCTGCATTGATTGACTCTTCCTTTCACAAAAGATTTTTGTGTAGCACACAATGCTGTTTGATAGCATTTTACTCACAGTAGAACTTCTTTTAAAATTGGAGTCAATCCTCTTAAACCTTGCTACTGCTTTATCAATGAGTTTATGTACTATTCTAAATCCTTTCTTGTCATTTTCACAATGCTCATGGCATCTTCATCAGGAGTATATTCTATTCAAGAAATCATTTTCTTTGCTCATCTGTAAAAAGCAACTCATCCGTTCAAGTTTTATCATGAGATTGCAGCAATTCAGCCACATCTTCAGACCCCACTTCTAATTCTAGTTCTCTGGCTATTTCTACCACTACTGAAGTTACTTCCTCCATTGAAGTTTTGAACCCCTCAAAGTCATCCATAAGGGTGGGAATCAACTCCTTCCAAACTCCTTTTAATTTTGATATTAATATTTTGACCTCCTCCCATGAATCACAAATGTTCTTAATGGCATCTAGAATGGTGAATCCCTTCCAGAAGATTACTTTCAATTTACTATGTCCAGATCCATCAGAATAATCATTATTTATGACATAGTCTTACAACATGTAATTTTTAAATAATAAGATTTGAAAGTAAAAATAACTCCTTGATCCATGGATTGCAGAATGGATATTGTGTTAGCAGGCATGAAAACAACACTAATGTATTGTACAGCTCCATTAGAGCCCTTGTGACCAGGCGCATTGTCAGAGAGCAGTAATATTTTAAAACAAATCTTTCATTTGTTTTTCTGAGCAGGAGGTCTCAACAGTGGGCTTAAAATATTCAGTAAACCATGCTGTCAACAAATGTGCTGTCATCTAGGCTTTGTTTTGACATTTCTAGCGCACAGACAGAGTAGATTTAGCATAATGCTTAAGGGTCGTTAGAATTTTTGGAATGGTCAATAAGCATTGATTCCAACTTAAAGTCACCAGATACATTAGTTCCTATCAAGGTAGCCAGCCTATCCTTTGAAGGTTTGAAGTCAGACACTGACTTCTCTCCAGCTATGAAAGTCCCAGACGACATCTTCTTCCAAAATAAGGCTATTTCATCTACATTGAAAATGTGTTGTTTAATGTAGCTACCTTCATCAATGATCTCAGCTAGATCTTCTAAATAATTTGCTGCAGCTTCTACATCAGCAGTTGCTGCTTCTCCTTATACTTTTATGTTATGGAGATGGCTTCTTTCCTTAAGCCTCATGAACTAACCTCTGCTAGCTTCCAACTTTTCTTCTGCAACTTCCTCACCTCTCTCAGCTTTCATAGAGAAAGAGGGGGAGGGCCTTGATCTGGATCAGGCTTTGGCTTAAGGGAATGTGGCTAATTTAATCTTCTATCCAGACTTCTCAAACTTTCTGCATATCAGCAATAAGGTTGTTTTGCTTTTTTATCATTCATGTGTTCACTGGAGTAGTACAGCTTTCAGCCTGTCTTGGTTTTTGACATGCCTTCTTCACAAAACTTAACCATTTCTAGCTTTTGATTTAAAGTGAGAGAAATGTAATTCTTCCTTTCAGTTGAACATGGATAGGCCATTGTAGGGTTATTAATTGGCCTAATTTCAGTATTGTTGTGTTTCAGAGAATAGGGTGGCCCAAGGATAGGGGAAGAGATGGGGGAATGACTGGTTGGTCCATGGGGTAATAAGAACACACACAACATTTATTAAGTTTGCTGTCTCACGTGGGAATGGTTCATGGTGCCCCAAAACAATTACAATAGAAGTATCAAAGGTTATTTATGACAGATCACCATGACAGATATGATAATAATGAGAATGTTTGAAATATTGAATTACTAAAATGTGACACAAAGTGAGCATATGCTGTTGGAAAATGGCACCAAGAGACTTGCTTGATGCAGAGTTGCTACAAATCTTGAATTTTAGAAAAGCACAATATCTGCAAAGTGTAATAAAGTAAAATGAAACACATTATGCCTTTATATGTATATACTCATATACACAATTTTGTGCATGTGTCTGTGTGGAGAAAATATTATAGGTATACCCATATTTTCGTGGCGATTATGTTTGGGAGGGAGTTTATATTTTGTTATCTGTATTTTTAAACATTTTCTACAATAAACAAGGTTATTTAAAAAAAGTCAACAATTATGGGTAAATAAAAGCACACAAATAACTTAAACCTTTAAATGGAACTAGTATGTTATGGAACCTTGAGAGAAAACCACATTCATCAAAGATTTGTTAACTTCACTTTACAAAAAGTATTAAATATAAAAAGTACAATATCTGAATATTCCTATATTATTTTTACCCAGAAATGATAGGAATAAATCTGGAGCTAGGCTAAAACCTCAGAAAAGTAGGAATGGAGATAAATAACCAAAATTTAATTAATGGTGGTTAAAGTCAGAACCAATCTCATCCTTTTCATAGAGAATTGATAGAAAGTGACTCGCTTTCTAAATGGATCCCCAGACGTGTGGATGGCTCTGGCTCTCTGTCCCTTCCATTATTCTTCCCTAGAAAGTCTGTGATAGACACCAAGAAGATAGGAACATGGCTGGTAAAGCTGCAAACATATTAATGTTCTGCAGATGTCATTCTAGCAAGATTTGTTTTTCTTTAATAAGTTATAAGCTCCTCTTTTAAAAGTAGGAGGATTGAATCTAACAGTCAAAACTTACCATAAAATAATTATATAATCCCCTTTCTCACCTTTTAATTAAAATACACATAAATGAATATTTTGTGGAAGAAAAGGAGGTCAGGGAAGTAATGGAGGGACTTATGATAGGTGGTGAAAGCAGCAGGGGCTTTGACTCACCAGAAGGGCGTGTTGATCCCTGAGGTGAGGGAGATAGAGTACCACAAAGTGAGAGAGAGTACAGAATGTGTTGGCAAGCTTGACAGTAGCAAGCCAGGCAGTACCAATTTTGGGCTTCGAGGACCATGCCGTCTCTGTCAAACTGCCTGACTCTGTTGTGGCACTCGAGCAGCCATCGACAATGCTTAAACAAGCAGCATGGCTGTGTTCCAGTAAAACTTACAAAAATAGGGGGCAGGCTAGATTTCATCTGCTGGTGTCATTCGCTGAGTCCTGGTCTAGGCTTAAAAAAGTCATGGAGAAAATGTGAATAACTCAGAATAAACTGAAAAGTGCATTGTATCTATAATCTTTGCAGTAAGAAAGCACACAAAATTGAGAAAATATTCTCTTAGTGTCAGAAAATATTCTCTTATTTAGCAAAAGAGTTGCTCACGTCATTGACGAATGAGTGAAGTGCCATCTATACTGGTGCTGTTTCTCTCCCACATGCTTTCTGCTTCGACAATACTGAGGTCTCTGATTACCATGCAGAGAAAGGTGAGATGGGTTGTTTTCTAAAATTGAATTTTCAAGTTCTGCTCCAGGGTAACTCTTTTTCTTACTGTACAGACCATGTCTCAGGTTCTGTTGTTAAAGAGGTAAAATTTCATTTCTGGTGGGCCAGCTTACTATATCTAGGTTTGTTTTATTTTTTATTTCACAAATAAAAATGATATATATTTATTGTATACAAAATGTTTTGAAATATACTCTAGGTGTTTCTTAAATATATAAGAAGTGAGAGTATTCTGGGGACAGAATTTCTTATAGGAAGAGTCATCTTTTATTTCAATAAATCACTTTAAGGAGCTACTTGGGTGTGAAAAGATGGAGCTCAGGGCTTGGTCTGGAAGGGAGAATAGATAAAAGAATGACAGAATTGCTTTGAATGAGAAAATGAGACGATGTGACTACTATCCAGCAACTGCTGTTGTAGGCACTGGATATAAAGTGGGGAGCTTAGAAGGGGCTCCTGCTTTTAAGCAGCCCCCCCTTTTTTTTTTTGAGTCAGAGTCTCGCTCTGTCGCCCAGGCTGGAGTGCAGTGGCGCTATCTCGGCTCACTGTAAGCTCTGCCTTCCAGGTTCACGCCATTCGCCTGCCTCAGCCTCCCGAGTAGCTGGGACTACAGGCACCCGCCACAACGCCCGGCTAATTATTAGTATTTTTTAGTAGAGACGGGGTTTCACTGTGTTAGCCAGGATGGTCTCGATCTCCTGACCTCGTGATCCGCCCACCTCGGCCTCCCAAACTGCTGGGATTACAGGCATGAGCCACCGCGCCCGGCAAGCAACCTCTTTTTAGTTTAGCTGGAATGAGAGTGGAGAACAGCTGCAGGTACAGAGACCAAGAGAGAACTCAGCAGAGGCAGGATATGATAGCAAGAGATGAATAAGATAAATTTAAATCCTACAAGGGTATCTAGAGGTAGAGGTAGGGGAAGGGGCCCCGATAGCACATTTCCTCACCTGTATGGCATAGGTGCTTGGGCCAATTTTTAAACAAACAAACAAAAAGATGATTTCACAACATTAGAGAACATAGAGACAGCTAGCTGACCTTGGGTTACCTACATTAACCCCAGACATCCATTATTTTTTCTGTGGTCTTTCTCTTTACTCCCCTTTCTCCCTCACCAAATGGTGTAGTATCATAAGATCTGTAAGATCTTGATTTAATTAATGTTGGTAAGATGCCACTAGTGATGATTATGTTACATGTGCATATGACTGAAATGAGACACTCCTGCCTGGGACCACACTTACCTGATTTAGTGCCACTTTTACACGAATGCTTTAGAAATGAGATAGGACAGCGGTACTGCCTTCTACAACATCGCCTTCTTCCTCCCATTTTGCAGTTGGGCCAACATATAAGCTTGCTTCCTGGAGGCTGGAACTTTAGTTCTTCACATTGTAAGCAACACTGTGCAGTGAAATTTCTTCCTGAAGTGAATGTTTACACCTGCCTACTTAAAATCAGCACAATGAATGAAACAATGGAGCAGCATGTCAGCTGTGTTTTGGGATTATCTATAGATAACTCCCAGAAAACTGCGTTAATTCTTCATTGCCTAAAGTGTCCCACTAAATGTTCTTGTTTCTTCATCTTAAAGAAAAGTAGAATGCTACTGTGTGGAATCTAAAGTTCAGAACCACATATACATATAGTAGAAACTGTGGGCTGAAAGATAAAACAAAAAAATAATTGGTCATTTTCCTTGGCTTCAATGGATAAACAGTAGTATAAAAGTGAGTTATTAGGAAGTCTAATTTCAACTTAAATGGTGACTTTAGTAACTGCCTACCAGATATGGCTTTGTTTCCAGGTTGAATTTATGTTTTGAATTTCTCTAGCTTCATATAAGTGCTAATCATAAATAAAATGCAATTTGAATGATTTGAATAGCACAGATCTTTTCTTAACTCTTTTCATACTGTTAGGAAGGTTCATACCAGAGGTGACTTGTGGAAATAATAGGGGCTGAAATAATAATTATTTTTATGATGTGCATTTTTTTCTCCAAGAATGCACTTCAGTAAAATAGTCAATAGATGTCACCGTTGCAACACACAGATGGAAGCAAATACATTGTGTCAGAGAGAGGAGCTGAATGGATATTGAATATGACAGCTTCAACAACACATCTGTTCAAAAAGTAAATTCAAATAAAACTGACTTCTTAATGCAGTCCAATTAAAGTTCTTCTACAGCTCAAGTAATTTAAAATTGGGCAGGTGTGTTTTGGGAGTTCTTATTTAGGTAATTATTAGTATATTTTTACTCATCTATCTTCCTAAGAATTTAGGTTACAAAACCTAAATACTGTCTTTTTGGTTTCTATTATATCTATTGAAAGACTTTTTTTTTTTTTTTTTTTTTTTTTTAACAAGGGGTCTCACTATGTTGCTAGACTTGAACTCCTGGACTTAAGCAATTCTTCTGCTTCAGCTTCCTGAGTAGCTGGACTATAGGCCCATGCCACTGCACCTGGCTCATATCTATTTTTAAGACCTAAAAAAAGGTATATTTTGCCATGCTTTCCTGTCTCCGTGCCTTTATGGCATCGCTAAAACAGCTAAAGATCACTCAAGAATTGCCCACCTCACCATTCCCCCATGTTTGTGTATTTTGTAAGTCTTGGATTTTTCAGAATTTACTCTCACAGTAAGTTGGTCTAAAGAGTGGTAGGGTCCCTTGGGAGCAAGAACAATCATTTATCTTTTTTCAGCCATCTGCAATGTAGAGGCTGGGCAGCAATAAACCATTAAGGGTTTGCTTATTTTTTAGGAGCAGGTGTTAACATGGCTTATCAACAAAATGCTGGTGTTGATCAGATTTAATATTCAATATAAAACTAAAATATCATCCCATTCTTGTTAAAATAATGGATATTTACAAATACAGAATCATTAATGAATTGTTGTTAATGCTCCTGTTCTTCAATCATTAGGATGAAATATGAAAAGTTTTCTTTTTCTCAAGCCACTGCTTTTAAATGTATTCTGTCCAATTTCTCTTGTTATCCTTAAATAACATCTCAGGCAAATCTCATAACAATCAATTCATTTATAGTTATTAGAACTCATTCCAGTATGGTTTAAAATTTCCAATATTCCATATTGATGGTTCTCAAATTTTAGTATGTATCAAAATCACCTGAGGTTGGGGTGCTTTTTAAAAGTACAAATTATTGGGTACTAGCCCCAGAGTTTTTTATTCAGGTCTGTGGAAATACCTGAGAATATGTTTCTAATAAGTTCCTAGGTGATGCTGTTGCTGCTTTCCGGAAACCAACATTTAAGAAGCACTGCTGCAACTGAAAAAGAGCTCGTATAGCCAAGACAATCCTAAGCAAAAATAACAAAGCTGGAGGCATCATGCTACCCGACTTCAAATGATACTGCAAGGCTACAGTAACCAAACAGCATGGTACTGGTACAAAAACAGAAACTTAGACAAATGGAACAAAATAGAGAACTCAGAAATAAGACTGCACAACTACAACCATCTGGTCTTTGACAAATCTGACAAAAATAAACAACGGGGAAGGATTCCCTGTTTAATAAATGGGGCTGGGAGAACTGGCAACTGGCTAGCTATATGGAGAAAACTGAAAGTGGACCCCTTCCTTACACTTTATACAAAAATTAAGATAAAGACTTAAATGTAAAACCCAAAACTATAAAAATGCTAGAAGAAAATCTAGGCAATACCATTCAGAACATAGGCACAGTCAAAGGTTTCTTGACGAAATCATCAAAAACAATTGCAACAAAAGGAAAAATTGACAAATGGGATCTAATTAAACCAAAGAGCTTCTGCACAGCAAAAGAAACTATCATCAGAGTGAACAGGCAACCTACAGAATGGGAGAAAATTTTTGCAATCTATCCACCTGACAAAGGTCTATTATCCATAATCTTCAAGGAACTTAAAATTTACAAGAAAAAACAAACAGCTCCGTTAAAAAGTGGGTAAAGGACATGAACAGACACGACTCAAAAGAAGACATGCATGCAGCCAACAAACATATGAAAAAAAGCTCAACATCACTGATCGTTAGAGAAATGCAGATCAAAACCACGATCAGATACTATCTCACTCCAGTCAGAATGATGATTATCAAAAAGTCAAGAAACCGATGCTGGCGAGGTTGCAGAGAAATAGGAATGCTTTTACATTGTTGATGGGAATGTAAATTAGTTCAACCATTGTGGAAGACGGTGTGGCGATTCCTCAAAGATCTAGAACCAGAAATACCATTTGACCCAGCAACCACCTTACTGGGTATATAACCAAAGGAATATAAATCATTATATTATAAAGATGCATGCACATGTATGTTCATCGCAGCACTATTCACAATAGCAAAGATATAGAATTAGCCCAAATGCCCATCAATGATAGACTGGATAAAGAAAACGTGTACATATACATCATGGAATGCTATGAAGCCGTAAAAAGGAACAAGATTATGTCCTCTGCAGGGACATGGATGGAGCTGGAAGCCATTGTGCCCAGCAAACTAATGCAGGAACAGAAAACCAAACACCGCATGTTCTCACTTATAAGTGGGAGCTGAACAGTGAGAACACAGAGAGGGCAATAACACACACTGGGGCCTCTCAGGGGTGTGGTGCGGGGAAGGACAGCATTAGGAAAAAAAGCTAATGCATGCTGGGCTTAATATCTAGGTGACAGTTTGATAGGTGCAGCAAACCACCATGGCATACGTTTACCTTTATAGCCTGCACATTCTGCATATGTACCCTGGAACTTAAAATAAAAATAAAAATTAAAAAGATAAACAAAACAAAAACAAAACAAACAACAAGAACAGAAACACTGCAGCATACATTCTTTCCTGCCTTTTCTAGGCTCTAGTGCTCTAGCACTCAGTTGTGTTAGAGTGGAGAGGAAGGAGAGCGAAAGGGAAGTGTCTCTTTACTTCGTTGGCTATTGTCGTGGTCCTCTCTTGGATGGTTGCTTCTCTCTGGCATCGTAACTACCAGCTGTTGATGTCTTCTGACCTACAGTATCCACATGCTGACTTTCTTGGGATGTCCCACATGTGTGTTATTTAAAGGGCTCTGAGGAGTGTGTGTCTCCCCACTACACAATTTCCCGATGGGTTAGATTCTGCTCTGGTTGGGTCCCTTCCATGTTTACCTTTGTTCTCACCATTGGTAGTCCACCCCATTCTCTTATTGGTGTGTGCTCCTCTAAGCCAGTCTCCACATGGCTGCCAGGGTGGTTTTTTTAAGACCCTAAATTGTATCATATTCTGCGTAGCCTGTCTCACTCTTATTTCCCCTCTTTAGTCCCTGTTTAACACCTTTCAATAACTTCATAAAATCTTACCTCCTTAACATGGCCCCAAGGGCCCTGGATGATCTAACCTTTGTCGCTGTTAACATTTATTGTACTGCCTTCTGGACTTTTTCATACTATTCGTTTATATTCAATATTAACAATATTGTATTATTGTTATATGTATACATTTGCTTACACAAAAATTTTGTGTATATTTTTATACACAAACATAAATGCTTATACGCACATATACACACAAACATACACACATTTACACACTTCTGCTTTTATAAACACAGGCTTGTTCTATACATATTATTCTGAATCTTTCTTTTCCTTCTAACAATTTTATTTAGGAGAGCTTTCCCTGTTAGAACACATAATAGTGATTTTCAAACTTTTATGGATAAGAATCAGCTGAGGCTTTAATGAAACATTTATGTCCAATGAATTCAGTAGGTCTGGGATGAGGCTCAGGGTATCTGCCTGTTTAATAAAATGCCAGTCAGCCTTAAAAAAGGAGCGTCTGCAATGTGAAAAGGAGCGTCTGCAATGTGCCAAAACATGGATGGACCTGGAGGGCATTATGCTAAGTTAAGTAAACCAGATACAGAAAGACAAATATACCATGATCTCACTTATATGTGGAATGTAAAAATAAAAGATCATATATATAGGGGAGAATAAAACAGTAGTTACCAGGGTTGGGGTGGAGTAGGGAGAGAAAATGGGGAAATGTAGGTCAAAGGATATAAAGTAGTGAATATGCAGGATAAACAATACACAACATGAGGATTATAGTTAATTAAAATGTACTGTATTCAGGATTTTTGCTAAATGAGTAGATTACAGATGCTCTTTTGAGGAGGGGATGAGTAACTATGTGAGACAATGGATGTTAGTGTTTGTTCCACTGTAGTAACCATTTTACTATTGTAATAAAAAAGGCATCTGAGACACTGAGACAGGTCTGAATCAATTTGGAAAGTTTATTTCGCCAAGGTTAAGGATGTGCCTGTGACACAGTCTCAGGAGGTCCTGATCACATATGTCCAAGGTGGTTGGGGGACAGCTTGGTTTTATACATTTTAGGGAGTCATGAGACATCAATTAATATAGGTAACATGTATGCTGGTTCAGTCTGGAAAGGCGGGACAACTTGAAGCAGGGAGGGGGCTTCCAGGTCATAGGTAGATAAGAGACAAATTGTTGCATTCTTTTGAGTAGTTTCTGGTTATCTCTTCGCTGAATGCACAATTTACGGGAATAGTCACTTACGCCTTAGTCTGGCTTAGTGACACATTAGGGCAAAGGAAGCAATCAGATTTGCGTTTGTCTCACGTGATCAGAGGGATAACTTTGAGTTTGTCCTTAACCTTGGCAAAATAAACATTCTAAATTGGTTGAGACCTGTCTCAGATGCCTTTTGGTTTACACTATATATGTAGTTTGTAACATAATGTTATATACCTTAAATATACACAATAAAATTTATTTATTTAAAAAAACCCAGTGATTTTGGTGCAGATGATCACTGGATCATAGAGAAATACTAATAGAAAATTTTCTCATTCTTTTTATGACTATGTTTCAATAGCATAAATGTTACATGATTTATCCATGTATTTTTTTCTTCAACTTTTATTTTAAGTTCAGGGGTATATGTGTAGGATGTGAAGGTTCGTTACATAAGTAAATCTGTGCCATGCACATACACGCCCATCATCCCATCACCTACATATTAAGCACAACATCCATTAGCTATTCTTCCTGATGCTCTCCTCCCCCAGTCCCCAACAGGCCCCAGTGTGTGTTGTACCCCACCTTGTGTCCATATGTTTTCATCATTCAGCTCCCACTTATAAGTGAGGACATGCAGTGTTTGTTTATTTTTTGTTCCTGCGTTAGTTTGCTGAGGATAATGGCGTCTAGCTCCATCCATGTCCCTGCATATGACATGAACTCATTTCTTTTATGACTGGTATTTCATTGTGGTTTTGATTTGCATTTCTCTGATGGCCAGTGATAATGAGCATTTTTTCATGTGTCTGTTGGCTGTATACATGTCTTCTTTTGAGAAGTGTCTGTTCATATCCTTCGCCCACATTTTGATGGGGTTGTTTGTTTTTTTCTTGTAAATTTGTTTGAGTTCATTGTAGATTCTGGATATTAGCCCTTTGTCAGATGAGTAGATTGCAAAAATTTTCTCCCATTCTGTAGATTGCCTGTTCACTCTGATGGTAGTTTCTTTTGCTGTGCAGAAGCTCTTTAGTTTAATTAGATCCCATTTGACAATTTTGGCTTTTGTTGCCATTGCTTTTGGTGTTTTAGACATGAAGTCCTTGCCCATGCCTATGTTCTGAATGGTATTGCCTGGGTTTTCTTCAAGGGTTTTTATGGTTTTAGACCTAATATTTAAGTCTTTAATCCATCTTGAATTAATTTTTGTACAAGGTGTAAGGAAGGGATCCAATTTCAGCTTTCTACATATGGCTAGCCAGTTTTCCCACCACCATTTATTAAATAGGGAATCCTTTCCCCATTTCTTGTTTTTGTCAGGTTTGTCAAAGATCAGATGGTTGTAGATGTGTGGTATTATTTCTGAGGGCTCTGTGGTGTTCCATTGGTCTATATGTCTGTTTTGGTACCAGTACCATGCTGTTTTGGTTACTGTAGCCTTGTAGTATAGTTTGAAGTCAGGTAGCGTGATGCCTCTAGCTTTGTTCTTTTGGCTTAGAATTGACTTGGCAATGCAGGCTCTTTTTTGATTCCATATGAACTTTAAAGTAGTTTTTTCCAATTCTGTGAAGAAAGTCATTGGTAGCTTGATAGGGATGGCATTGAATCTATAAATTACCTTGGGCAGTATGGCCATTTTCACGATATTCATTCTTCCTATCCATGAGCATGGAATGTTCTTCCACTTGTTTGTGTCCTCTTTTATTTTGTTGAGCAGTGGTTTGTAGTTCTCCTTGAAGAGGTCCTTCATATCCCTTGTAAGTTGGATTCCTAGGTATTTTATTCTCTTTGAAGCAATTGTGAATGGTAGTTCACTCATGATTTGGCTCTCTGTTTGTCTGTTATTGGTGTATAAGAATGCTTGTGATTTTTGCACATTGATTTTGTATCCTGAGACTTTGCTGAAGTTGCTTATCTGCTTAAGGAGTTTTGGGCTGAGATGATAGGGTTTTCTAAATATACAGTCATGTCATTTGCAAACAGGGACATTTTGACTTCCTATTTTCCTAATTGAATATCCTTTATTTCTTTCTCTTGCCTGATTGCCCTGGCCAGAACTTCCAACCCTATCTTGAATAGGAGTGATGAGACAGGGCATCCCTGTCTTGTGCCAGTTTTCAAAGGGAATGCTTCCAGTTTTTGCCCATTCAGTATGATACTGGCTGTGGGTTTGTCATAAATAGCTCTTATTATTTTGAGATACGTCCCATCAATACCTAATTTATTGAGAGTTTTTAGCATGAAGGGCTGTTGAATTTTGTCAAAGGCCTTTTCTGCATCTATTGAGATAATCATGTGGTTTTTGTCTTTGGTTCTGTTTATATGCTGGATTATGTTTATTGATTTGCATATGTTGAACCAGCCTTGCATCCCAGGGATGAAGCCCAGTTGATCATGGTGGATAAGCTTTTTGATGTGCTGCTGGATTTGGTTTGCCAGTATTTTATTGAGGATTTTTGCATTGATGTTCATCAGGGATATTGGTCTAAAATTCTCTTTTTTTGTTGTGTCTCTGCCAGGCTTTGGTATCAGGTTGATGTTGGCCTCATAAAATGTGTTAGGGAGGATTCCCTCTTCTTCTATCAATTGGAATAGTTTCAGAAGGAATGGTACTAGTTCCTCCTTGTACCTCTGGTAGAATTCGGCTGTGAATCCATCAGGTCCTGGACTCTTTTTGGTTGGTAAGCTATTGATTATTGCCACAATTTCAGAGCCTGTTATTGGTCTATTCAAAGATTCAGCTTCTTCCTGGTTTAGTCTTGGGAGGGTGTATTTGTCGATGAATTTAGATTTCTTCTAGATTTTCTAGTTTATTTTTGTAGAGGTGTTTGTAGTATTCTCTGATGGTAGATTATATTTCTGTGGGATTGTTGGTGATATCCCCTTTATCATTTTTTATTGCATCTATTTGATTCTTCTCTCTTTTCTTCTTTATTAGTCTTGCAAGTGGCCTATGAATTTTGTTGATCTTTTCAAAAAACCAGCTCCTGGATTCATTGATTTTTTTGAAGGGTTTTTTGTGTCTCTGTCTCCTTCAGTTCTGCTCTGATCTTAGTTATTTCTTGCCTTCTGCTAGCTTTTGAAGGTGTTTGCTGTTGCTTCTCTAGTTCTTTTAATTGTGATGTTAGGGTGTCAATTTTAGATCTTTCCTGCTTTCTCTTATGGGCATTTAGTGCTATAAATTTCCCTCTACACACTGCTTTGAATGTGTCCCAGAGATTCTGGTATGTTGTCTTTGTTCTCGTTGGTTTCAAAGAACATCTTTATTTCTGCCTTCATTTTGTTATGTACCCAGTAGTCATTGAGGAGCAGGTTGTTCAGTTTCCAGGTAGTTGAGCAGTTTTGAGTGAGTTTCTTAATCCTGAGTTCTAGTTTGATTGCACTGTGTTCTGAGAGACAGTTTGTTATAATTTCTGTTCTTTTACATTTGCTGAGGAGTGCTTTACTTCCAACTATGTGGTCAATTTTGGAATAAGTGTGATGTGGTGCTGAGAAGAATGTATATTCTGTTGATTTGGGGTGGAGGGTTCTGTAGATGTCTGTTAGGTCCACTTGGTGCAGAGCTGAGTTCAATTTCTGGATATCCTTATTAACTTTCTGTCTCGTTGATCTGTCTAATGTTGACAGTGGAGTTTTAAAGTGTCCCATTATTATTGTGTGGGAGTCTAAGTCTCTTTGTAGGTCTCTAAGGACTTGCTTTATGAATCTGGGTGCTCCTGTATTACGTCCATATATGTTTAAGATATTTAGCTCTTCTTGTTGAATTGACCCCTTTACCATTATGTAATGATCTTTGTCTCTTTAGTTTTTTGTTGGTTCAATTTCTGTTTATCAGAGACTAGGATTGCAATCCCTGCCTTTTTTTATTTTCCATTTGCTTGGTAGATCTTCCATCCCTTTATTTTGAGCCTACGTGTGTCTCTGCATGTGAGGTGTGTCTCCTCAATACAGCACACTGACAGATCTTGACTCTCTCCAATTTGCCAGTCTGTGTCTTTTAATTGGAGCATTTAGCCCATTTACATTTAAGATTAATATTGTTATGTGTGAATTTGATCCTGTCATTATGATGTTAGCTGGTTGTTTTGCTCGTTAGTTGATGCAGTTTCTTCCTAGCATCGATGGTCTTTACAATTTGGAATGTTCTTGCAGTGGGTGGTACCAGTTGTTCCTTTCCATGTTTAGTGCTTCCTTCAGGAGCTCCTGTAAGGCAGGCCTGGAGGTGACAAAATGTGTCAGCATTTGCTTGTCTGTAAAGGATTTTATTTCTCCTTCACTTATGAAGCTTAGTTTGGCTGGATATGAAATTCTGGGTTGAAAATTATTTTCTTTAAGAATGTTGAATATTGGCCCCACTCTCTTCTAGCTGGTAGAGTTTCTGCCGAGAGATCCACTGTTAGTCTGATGGGCTTCCCTTTGTGGGTAACCTGACCTTTCTCTCTGGCTGCCCTTAACATTTTTTCCTTCATTTCAACTTTGGTGAATCTGACATGTGTCTTGGAGTTGCTCTTCTCGAGGAGTATGTTTGTGGTGTTCTCTGCATATCCTGAATTTGAATGTTGGCTTGCCTTGCTGGGTTGGGGAAGTTCTCCTGGATAGTATCCTGCAGAGTGTTTTCCAACTTGGTTCCATTCTCCCCGTCACTTTCAGGTACACCAATGAAAGGAAGATTTGGTCTTTTCACATATTCCCATATTTCTTGGAGGCTTTGTTTGTTTCTTTTTACTCTTTTTTCTCTAAACTTCTCTTCTTGCTTCATTTCATTCATTTGATCTTCAATCACTGGTACCCTTTCTTCCAGTTGATTAAATTGGCTACTGAAGCTTGTGCATTCATCATGTAGTTCTCATGCCATGTTTTTCAGCGCCATCAGGTCATTTAAGGACTTCTCTACATTGGTTATTCTAGTTAGCCATTCATCTAATCTTTTTTCAAGGTTTTTACCTTCTTTGCGATGGGTTTGAACTTCCTCCTTTAGCTCGGAGATGTTTGATCATCTGAAGCCTTCTTCTCTCAACTCGTCAAAGTCATTCTCCATCCAGCTTTGTTCCGTTGCTGGCGACGAGCTGCATTCCTTTGGAGGTGGAGAAGTGTTCTGAATTTTAGAATTTTCAGCTTTTCTGCTCTGTTTTTTTCCCCATCTTTGTGGTTTTTATCTGTCTTTGGTCTTTGATGATGGTGACGTACAGATGGGGTTTTGGTGTGGATGTCCTTTCTGTTTGTTAGTTTTCCCAGGCTTTGTCAGTAACATTTAAAAAAAACACCAGTGTCTTAATATAGATCTTCCATCCTTATTGCCATCTCTCATTTTTCCAGTTTAGTGCCTTTAGTAAAATGAGTCTAACATTGTTAGCCCCATCCAGGTCAGAGTGTAGGCATGGCTTAGCTAGGTCCTCTGCATGGCTATAGTAAAGGCACCAGTTGGAGATGTGGTCTCACCTGAGGCTTGAATGGGGAATGATCCACTTCCTTGCTCATGTGGTTGTTAGAAGAATTCTGTTCCTTATGGGATGTTGGACTGAGTGCCTCAGTTTTTTGCTGGTTGTTTATCTGGAGGCTGCTCTCAGCTCCTTGCCACATGGGCATCTCCATAGGCAGCTTATAATGGAAAGTCACTTCTTTGCAAGAGAGAATCTCCTTGCAAGACAGATGTCAATATCTTATGAAACATAATCATGTGCATCCCATTTGCCTACTTTATTGGCCCAGAGAAAGTCACAGGTTCTGTCCACATTTAAGATAGGGGTACTACACAAGAGAATGAATACCAGGAGGTGGGACCATAATGGCCACCTGATGTGGTTTAGATCTCTGTCCCTGCCCAAATCTCATGTTGAATTGTAATCCCCATTGTTGGAGGTGGGGCCTGGTGGAAGGCGATTGAATCATGGGGGCGGTTTCCAATGGCTTAGCACCATCCCCATAGTCTTGTCCTGTGATACAGTTCCCATGAGATCTGGTTGTTTAAAAGTGTGTAACACCACTCCACTTCCTCCTTCTCTGGCCATGTGAAGTATTGGCTCCCCCTTTGCCTTCCACCATGATTTTGTTTCCAGCAACTTCCCCAGAAGCCAAGTAGATGCCAGCATCATGCTTCTTGTACAGCCTGTGGAACTACAAGCCAATTAAACCTCTTTTCTCCATAAATTACACAGTCTCAGGTATTTCTTTATAGCAATAAAGATAATACACCATCATATGATATGTCCATCTCAGACTGATTGTTCATCTGACTTTGACATTCTCACTCCTGTTAACATGGAGTGACACTGGCCAGTATATTATCATCAAACTAAAATGACAGCATTCTCAAATTATAGACTGTTTGGTTACAGGCATCCTGGATCAATAACAAATTATTTTTTTAAATTACTATTAAATAAAATTTAATTAATTATTATTAGTATACAAAATTAACTTTAAAAATGAAGTATTGTTCTCTTTAAGGTTAAGTTATTGATTGTTTTTATTAAAATTTATTCTGGAATATACATGCAAAGATATGTGAACAAACAGGTTAATAATAGTAATAAAGTAAATATTAACATATCCAACACCAGGTTGAGAAATTACTTGGGTAGTGGCTTAGAAATCCCCTGAGTGCTCCTCTTTTAAAATTTATAATCAAAGTGCTCTTTGATAATTTTCCTTTCTGTCCTCTTTCGGTGCTTATTACTCTCCTGAATTTTCTGTTAATCATTCCTTTGTGGTTCTTTACTGTTTTGACAGGTATATTTCTATCCCTAAACTAAATAGTGTTTATTCTGCCTCTTTTTGAATTTTATACATAGTGCGGTTCTTCTCTTTCACTCAAAATTATGATCTTAATTTATCTTTATTGTTCTTATTCTTACATATTGATGTATGGCTGTTGATATTGCACCATATACTATTATATTATACACCGTTTGAATATATTGCAATTTACATATCTATTGTATCATTTTTTTCTATTTTTTTTTTACCATGAGCAATGATGCTGTGGGATTTCTTGTTGATGTCTTCAGTCATAGATGCTCAAGAGTTTCTCTTTGCCACTTAAGAGTGGAATTACTGAATTATAGGTGATGTGCATGTTTAACTTTCCCAAGAATGCCTAACTACTATACAAACGGTTGTATCAGTTGACACTTACACCTGCAGTAGAAAAGTCTGTTTCTTTTTATAGGAGAAATTTACCAAGAGTCAGCTTTAAAATACTTTACCTCATCAGAGGCACGATGATTGTAATCAGTCACTTCAGAATTAAATGCTTAAGTGTAAAAAACTGACAGCTTGATTAAATCTTTCTGGCATGTGGGTAAATTTAAAATAAATGTATCTTAAGATTATAAACTTTGAGAGAGTTTAATTAAAGTTTAGAGGAGATTACAGCACAAATGTTTAGGAACTAAAAATCCCCTTTCATGTCCAATGCCGATTAATTCTTCTCCTCTTGCATTTCTAATTTATCAGCTTACTTCTGTTGCACTGATAGTGCTGCTACAATTTTCTACTTGGTGGTTATTTTAAAGCCAAGAGGCTAAATTTACCAAGCTGTAAACTTACCAAAGTGAAGCCAGGTTTACTCTTTGTATTAATCAATGGGATTTCTAAGCCCATGGTGAGTATTGAATTGGGAGATAAAGGCAAGTTGGAATCTCTGGGTAAAGAATCACCTAGAATTAAAAATATAAATGTACATTTATCAGGAAGGTCATGGTCTATTTCCTTATCTTCCTCACAAGAACACATTGTGCTTTAAAATTAAGTGTCAAAATTAGGGTAGATGTCATGCATAATTAGAAAAATTTGAGAACAATTTCCTCAAACTTATGCTCTTCACACTGTTGAGACTAATGGGCATATTAACATGAATTGCATTGAAAATCACCTGGAATGTAACATTTTAATATTCTTTATTAGAACATTTATTTATTTTGGAATATATTATTACTCTGTGAAATATTAGGTGTCTTTAGGTGTCTGTGAAATTGTTTTTATTGCATTTTATTATCTATTTAGCTCTTCTCTCTAATCACTCACCTGCATTGGCTAAATTAAAAAAAAGTTTTCTCTTACCACCTCTTATCTGACTGTAGGAAATCTTTTCTTGGGTTGCTGAGAGAGAAGCAGGAAGAGAAGAGCAGATAGGGGAGAGGGAGAGAGGGAAAAAGGGAGAGAAAGAAGAGGGGAGAAAGAAGCAGATGAGGGAAGGGCAGCAGAGTGGTCAGTGATAATAATGAATTGACATTCTTGCCAGATAAATTTCTGATTACAAGCTAAAAAGAATAGGATCTCTCCAGCCTGTGTATGTCTCCTCTTCCCTGGAGGAGAGGCAGGAGTCATATTATTCATTAATCTATGTCTTAGCCCAAGTTTCCTACAAAAAAAAGAAAGGAATCTGAGGCAAAGTTTACATGCCATTGCTTTATTGAGGACTTCAATCCTGGGGCAGCAAGAATAAAGTAAATTTGGCCATGGAGGAAGAAGAGCAAATACCAGATAGTGTGCTACTCAGCTGGTTACATTCTTATAGGTGACACAGCTGATTGCTTGGTCACATAGGACATTTCTGGAGTGGTCACCTGAAATCACTGTCTTAGAAAAATCTATTTGGATTAGAGGGGAGGCAGGCAAAATAATTTATCTGACATCTTCTTGTAATCTCCTGTTCCTCCTTGGTTAATATTTTTCCTCCAGGGCATTAAGCAGACCAACCTCCTCTGAGCAGCTGTTGGAGAACTCAGATTGCATGCCTCATGGGGAGTTGCTTCATTGGAACCTGGAAGTGGTGGGAAAAGCCAGAGTTTCTGGGTGTCGGGTTAGTTTATGCTTGGACATGGCGTTGGGGCTCACTCCAGGAAGTGGTTGGAAACAACCGGCAGTTTTAAGAGAGAGGCTCACTGCAGCCTAAGGCCAGCTGCGATAGTAGATTGTCAGTAGGCTGACCTGGCCCAGCTGTTACATCTGTGGACCACACAGGTGGGGGATCCTGGAGTGGCTCCTCAAGTAGTCAGTTAACTCACTGTCCCAATTATCTGAAGAAAATTTGGATCAGGATTTAGAATGCTTCCCCTCTTCTACAGAATCACAACCTGCGAATATGTTTATGCGTTTTTTGAGGTTCTTGTTCAGGGAAGAGAGCTGAGATGATGGAACAGAAGAAAGATAATTAGCAGATGGGCCATTAAGAGCATAAATTTAATTTTTAATTAAAATGCATGTTTCTCATATTGAAGTTATTGTTGGATAAGAGGAAGCATTTCAGGGCCGAGGGGGTGGGAACTGACCTAAGACTGGATAAGTCTCAGAAACTGACTTGACTATAAATGTATAAACGAATAAGTTAGAGGCCAGTGTGGCTCAAACTGCCAGTGCTACCAGGGAGCTCACTGGGTGGGAGGCCTTGTGTGGTGTGGTTTGGCAGGGTAAGGTTTTGGAGCCTGGTGCTGGTGTGAAGTCTGGCAGGACCGTTCGTTATTCCTTCACGACAGTGGGAGCAAGATCCCACCCTCAGGACTGTAGGAAAGCGGGAGAGAGCTCCAGGTAAGATTCCAATCTTTAGTTGAATACTAGGGTATGCCAGTAGAGAAATAATAGAATGAAGCTCCCCGTGAACTGAGCCAAAAATTAGGCTGAAGTTTGAAGGAAAGAAGAAAAGCAGGATTGTCTTTTAGGGACCCTGCAGACACCCTGGCTCATTCATGCATACTTTATAGTAGGTGTGCCTAGAAAATAAGGTTTCCTTACCATGTGAAGTTAGAAAAGACCAGGGGAAAATGAATTGAAAATATGCATATTATCTTCTGTTGCTTGAAACATTTTTCAGATGCATTCAGAAAGTTGACATTTGTTTTGGGACAGGTGGTCTCAGAAGACCTTAAAAGAATCATGTTGCATATCTCAAAAATATCTGGAATTCCTTTTTGGAGTCCGTGTTACTAAGATTTGTTTTTAAAAACCCATCCTGTTTGTTTTCAATTTTACTGTGGTATCAAAGATTATTTTCTCACCTGCTTTGAAAATATTTGATATGAATAACTTCCTTATAATCTCAATCAGCTATTTTCATATTACTGTATATTATTATTACTTTCAAAGATAGGAATTTCTCTTGCATATCAATTCCATAGAATCAGAGGGGGCCAAATACTTTTTAAAGCTCTTTTAACCAATTATAATGCACATTATTTACAAACTATTTTTGTTTCTGATTTAATGTAATTTATTGATTAAATTTTATTTTCTTGAAGACATTAACATTTTCTGTTAAAAGACAGAAAATCCTTTTGGAAAAACATCATTGTCACTCTTTTTTTAAAATTATTATTATACTTTAAGTTTTAGGGTACATATGCACAATGTGCAGGTTTGTTACAGATGTATCCATGTGCCATGTTGGTGTGCTGCACCCATTAACTCATCATTTAGCATTAGGTATATCTCCTAATGCCATCCCTCCCCCCTCCCCCCACCCGACAACAGTCCCCGGAGTGTGATGTTCCCCTTCCTGTGTCCATGTGTTCTCATTGTTCAATTCCCACCTATGAGTGAGAACATGCGGTGTTTGGCTTTTTGTCCTTGCGATAGTTTACTGAGAATGATGGTTTCCAGTTTCATCCATGTCCCTACAAAGGACATGAACTCATCATTTTGTATGGCTGCATAGTATTCCATGGTGTATATGTGCCACATTTTCTTAATCCAGTCTATCGTTGTTGGACATTTGGGTTGGTTCCAAGTCTTTGCTATTGTGAATAGTGCCGCAATAAACATACGTGTGCATGTGTCTTTATAGCAGCGTGATTTATAGTCCTTTGGGTATATACCCAGTAACGGGATGGCTGGGTCAAATGGTATTTCTAGTTCTAGATCCCTGAGGAATCGCCACACTGACTTCCACAATGGTTGAACTAGTTTATAGTCCCACCAACAGTGTAAAACTGTTCCTATTTCTCCACATCCTCTCCAGCACCTGTTGTTTCCTGACTTTTTAATGATGGCCATTCTAACTGGTGTGAGATGGTATCTCATTGTGGTTTTGATTTGCATTTCCCTGATGGCCAGTGATGATGAGCATTTTTTCATGTGTCTGTTGGCTGCATAAATGTCTTCTTTTGAGAAGTATCTGTTTATGTCCTTCACCCACTTTTTGATGGGGTTGTTTGTTTTTTTCTTGTAAATTTGTTTGAGTTCATTGTAGATTCTGGATATTAGCCCTTTGTCAGATGAGTAGGTTGCAAAAATTTTCTCCCATTCTGTATGTTGCCTGTTCACTCTGATGGTAGTTTCTTTTGCTGTGCAGAAGCTCTTTAGTTTAATTAGATCCCATTTGTCAATTTTGGCTTTTGTTGCCATTGCTTTTGGTGTTTTAGACATGAAGTCCTTGCCCATTCCTATGTCCTGAATGGTATTGCCTAGGTTTTCTTCTAATGGTTTTAGGTCTAACATGTAAGTCTTTGATCCATCTTGAATTAATTTTTGTATAAGGTGTAAGGAAAGGATCCAGTTTCAGCTTTCTACATATGGATAGCCAGTTTTCCCAGCACCATTTATTAAATAGGGAATCCTTATCCCATTGCTTGTTTTTGTCAGGTTTGTCAAAGATCAGATAGTTGTAGATATGCGGCATTATTTCTGAGGGCTCTGTTCTGTTCCATTGATCTATGTCTTTGTTTTGGTACCAGTACCATGCTGTTTTGGTTACTGTAGCCTTGTAGTATAGTTTGAAGTCAGGTAGCATGATGCCTCCAGCTTTGTTCTTTTGGCTTAGAATTGACTTGGCGATGCAGGCTCTTTTTTGGTTCCATATGTACTTTAAAGTAGTTTTTTCCAATTCTGTGAAGAAAGTCATTGGTAGCTTGATGGGGATGACATTGAATCTATAAATTACCTTGGGCAGTATGGCCATTTTCACAATATTGATTCTTCCAACCCATGAGCATGGAATGTTCTTCCATTTGTTTGTATCCTCTTTTATTTCATTGAGCAGTGGTTTGTAGTTCTCCTTGAAGAGGTCCTTCATGTCCCTTGTAAGTTGGATTCCTAGGTATTTTATTCTCTGTGAAGCAATTGTGAATGGGAGTTCACTCATGATTTGGCTCTCTGTTTGTCTGTGATTGGTGTACAAGAATGCTTGTGATTTTTGCACATTGATTTTGTATCCTGAGACTTTGCTGAAGTTGCTTATCAGCTTAAGGAGATTTTGGGCTGAGACAATGGGGTTTTCTAGATATACAATCATGTCATCTGCAAACAGGGACGATTTGACTTCCTCTTTTCCTAATTAATACCCTTTATTTCCTTCTCCTGCCTGATTGCCCTGGCCAGAACTTCCAACCCTATGTTGAACAGGAGTGGTAAGAAAGGGCATCCCTGTCTTGTGCCAGTTTTCAAAGGGAATGCTTCCAGTTTTTGCTCATTCAGTATGATACTGGCTGTGGGTTTGTCATAGATAGCTCTTATTATTTTGAGATACATCCCATCAATACCTAATTTATTGAGAGTTTTTAGCATGAAGGGCTGTTGAATTTTGTCAAAGGCCTTTTCTGCATCTATTGAGATAATCATGTGGTTTTTGTCTTTGGTTCTGTTTATATGCTGGATTACATTTATTGATTTGCATATGTTGAACCAGCCTTGCATCCCAGGGATGAAGCCCACTTGATCATGGTGGATACGCTTTTTGATGTGCTGCTGGATTCGTTTTGCCAGTATTTTATTGAGGATTTTTGCATCAATGTTCATCAAGGATATTGGTCTGAAATTCTCTTTTTTGGTTGTGTCTCTGCCAGGCTTTGGTATCAGGATGATGCTGGCCTCGTAAAATGTGTTAGGGAAGATTTCCTCTTTTTCTATTGATTGGAATAGTTTCAGAAGGAATGGTACCAGTTCCTCCTTGTACCTCTGGGAGAATTCAGCTGTGAATCCATCAGGTCCTGGACTCTTTTTGGTTGGTAAGCTATTGATTATTGCCACAATTTCAGAGCCAGTTATTGGTCTATTCAGAGACTCAACTTCTTCCTGGTTTAGTCTAGGGAGGGTGTATTTGTCGAGAAATTTATCCATTTCTTCTAAATTTTCTAGTTTATTTGAGTAGAGGTGTTTGTAGTGTTCTCTGATGGTAGATTGTATTTCTGTGGGATCAGTGCTGATATCCCCTTTATCATTTTTTATTGCATCTATTTGATTCTTCTCTCTTTTCTTCTTTATTAGTCTTGCTAGTGGTCTATCAATTTTGTTGATCTTTTCAAAAAACCAGCCCCTGCATTCATAAATTTTTTGAAGGGTTTTTTGTGTCTCTATTTCCTTCAGTTCTGCTCTGGTTTTAGTTATTTCTTGCTCTTGATGCTTTTAAGTAATCATTTCCCTCTAATTAAATTGGAATGGAATTGCCTTGTTCAAAAGTTGATCAGAACACAGAATTTGTAACAATGGTTTTAGAGATTTGGTGCTAATTCCTGTTTTCCACCTTCTACAATCTTTGTTCCAGCAGACATTCAAAAGTTTTCTGTCTCTAGTGTCTGTTTTTACGTACATTGCAGTGACACATCTTCCTCTGGCAGCTGGTTTGCTTTGCTCTAGTGCTCCCTTCATCTTCCATCTATTCTTCATCTTCTCAGATCACAGCCAGTCACAGGCAGAGTAACTTAGAAACCAACAGAGTGGCAAAACAGAGCAGCTGTTAGGGGAACAGAGCATGACATGTGGGAGACGAAGGGGGGAAACTCAAGTGAACAAACTGATGCAAGTCTGCAGGTTAGAACATTTGACCCAGAAATATTTAGATGTGTAACTAATTCTTGAGATTGGCAAATCTATGTAGCTTAATAAGATGAACGCTCCTTCTGATATTCTTCTTTTCCCCATTCACCTTCATATATATTAATGAAGAAAAACAAAGCAGGCTTTGGCTAAAATAAAACAAAAAACCAGGACTATTACTTTGCAAAGCAAGTCTTTGAAACTATATGCAATCAGAATATTTTATAAGTTTCCACTTTATCAAGTCAGAAGGGGATGGAAAAAGGTTATGATATAGTCAGGTGCTTTTAGTTCCTTGTCTCTAAGTCTTTAAATACTTTGCCTCTCTGTGTCATTTGATTGAATCCTGTGAGATTCACATTATTTCAGACGTTTTAAAGCTTCAGCAGTCTCATTCTGTGTCTTTCTCCTGTGCACTCACACTTAGAACAGTTGCATTTATTTGTTGGAATTTCAGCCAGAATCCCTTGGCATACTTCAAATTAACTTACTGCAGCCTTCTTGCTATGTGTAGTCATGTTTGCTTTAGTCAAGGATGCCCTGTAGTGGGTTTCTCCTGTCTGTAGCTTTGTATTCATTTTTATGCATTGGCGGCATTTCTGGTGATTCTTTGAAGTATTTTAGTGTTATTGATTATTAGAGTGGAAGGAGCCGGAGTCCATCCTGCTCAGTTTACAGATGATGTATCTGAGTCTCAGAGCAGAAAAATGTCATGTCCAGTGCTTGCAGCTTGCTTGGGCAGAGTAGGATTAAGAAAGGCCAGCACATATTTCACTTCACTAGGCGCATTTATCATTTTGAAAGACACTTTTAGTCTTCCATCTGCAATTTATTGTTTTATGGTATATTATGCAAAGAAATGGACATATTTGTTATTGCAATGGATAAAATAAGCCTTTATTAAAACATTGAACACATCCTTAAAATTTAGTTGTGCCATTAACTTTATCTTAAAAAAATGACACAAATTACAAGCTAAAGAATGAATAGACCCATTGTTTAAACCTTCTGCTTTTTACTTCTGAATCAGGAATAAGAAAGACAGAATGAATATTTGCTTTTGCTCTTCTGTTTATTCATTCATCACTATTTATAAGTATTGACTATCTGCTATGTAACAAACAGTGTGCTAGATTCTGCACAGATATAAGGATAATTGAGTCTCCCCTGGAAGAGCTCGGTGTCAAAAGGGCTAAAACAGACTTGCATATATTCACAATTGCAGCATAGTGTAACCAATACTATAATAGAAGCAGGTCCAGAATTCTATGAAAACATGGAAGAAGAAAGATTAACTTCAAAAAAAGCTTCATTGGGAGATGACATTTACATTGTGTCATGAAGAATGTGTAGACATTGATCAGGTGGTAAAAATGTATAGGTATAAGTGAGAATCCCAGGCAGAGGGATTTTGAGACACACAGTTTTATGAAGAAATAAAATACTTCAGTGAGTGTGTGAGCAGAAATATGTTAGCAGAAAATGTGAGCTGAATAATGAAGAGAGATAGTTTTAGAAGAACGATTAGCATATGACCATATGGGGCCCTGTGCATGACTCTAAAGAGCTTAGCTCTTATTTTAGCTACATGGAAGCAAGGAGTCTGTCTAACTCACCATTATATCCACAATGCCAGCATGACACTCAAATAGGAAGGTATCACTATGATGAAAAGAGACTATAAAGTTGTTTGATTAGCATTAAGGAAAATATCTAAGAAGCTTTCAGAATAGCCCATGCAAGAGATCAAGCATCAGAAATGAAAGATTAATGATTTCTTAGTCTCCTTGGGCTGCTATAACAAAATATCATTGTCTACATAGCTTATAAACAAGATAAATTTATTTCTTATAGCTGAGGAGGCTGGAAAGTCTAAGATCAAGGCACTGGAAGATTTGATGTCTAGTAAAGGTCTGTTCCTCATAGATGGCACCTTCTAGCTGTGTTCTCACATGGTGGAAGAGGCAAACAAGCTCCCCTAGGCCTCTTTGATAAAGGCACTAATCCCATTCATAGGGCTCTTACGTCGTGAATTAATTGCCTCTCAAAGGCTCCACCTCCTAATACCAGCACCTTGGGGTTAGGATTTCAACATACGAATTTTGGAAGACACAAACATTCAGACCACAGTGGCTGAGACGAAGAAAATTAGAAAGATATAAAAGGAAAAACTGACAGAATTAGGTGTCTGGTTAAGGGTGGTGCTGGAGTGGAAGGCATCAAGGAAGATTCCAAGGTCTCTAACATGAAAGCACAGATGATGATTTTGTCAACTAGAGCTGGAGAAAGAGAAAACATGAGGGGGAAGGAAATGAGTGGTTTTAGAATAAGAATCCAAATGACAATGTTCAGTAGCAGTTGGAAATGTGCATCTGGAGTTTGGATGAAAGACAGTGATATAGATTTGGAAGTCATCCACAGTCAGAGTCATACATGTGACTACTGAAGCCAGGGGAATGGTGGATTAGGTTACTTACAGAGTGAATGAAAACAGAAGAGACTCTGGGAGGAAATTCTGGGAAGTCACCATGATGGTTATGTAGAGTATGATAAATATCAGGATAAAAAGTGTCTTAAACTACCCTTGACTTAACAGTCATTATTCATTCATTCAACAAATATTTAGGCACCTTCTAAATTCCAGACACTGCATTAGGCACTAGAGATACAAAGATGAGAAAAAAAATACAGCCTCTGTTTTCAAAAAAAGATTATAGTTTAAAGGAAAGACAGGTAAGATAAATTGGACAGAATTTAGTGTGGCAGGGGCTGCTAAGTGGTATAATAGAGGTAGGATGGGGAAGAACTGTAAAAGGGCATCTAAAAGAGAGTTTAGGAATGGAGTTGTTAGGGGGATAGGAGGCAGGTGGGGAGTGGAATTGGAACTTGGAAGAGGTAGTTTCCTAGAGAATAATGAGAGAGCTGAGATGAGTCATGAAAGATGATCAGATGATATCCATGTGATATGCATTGGCTGTGTCCTCACCCAAATCTCATCTTGAATAGTAGCTTCCATAATCTGCACCTGTTGTGGGAGGGACCTGATGGGAGGTAATTGAATCATGGGGCTGGTTACCTCCATGCTGTTCTCATAGTAGTGTGTGAGTTTTCATGAGATCTGATGGTTTTATAAGGGGCTTTCTTCTCTTTGCTTGGGGCTTCTCTCTCCTGCCGCCCTGTGAAGAGGTGCCTTCTGCCATGATTGTAAGTTTCCTGAGGCCTCCCAAGCCATGTGGAACTGTGAGTCAGTTAAACCTCTTTTCTTTATAAATTACCCAGTCTCGGGTATTTTCTCATAGCAGTGTGAGAACATAATAATACAAAAGAATGGTATTAGGAGTGGGGTGCTGCTATAAGGATACCCAAAAATGTGAAAGCAACTTTGGAATTGAGTAACAGGCAGAGGTTGGAATAGTTTGGAGGGCTCAGAAGAAGATAGGAAAATATGGGAAAGTTTGGAACTTCCTAGAGACTTGGAGAGTTCAGAAGACAGGAAAATGTGGGAAAGTTTGGAACTTCCTAGAGACTTGTTGAATGGCTTTGACCAAAATGCTGATAGTGATATGGACAATGAAGTCCAGGCTGAGATGGTCTCAGATGGAGATAAGAAATTTATTGGGAACTGGAGCAAAGATGACTCTTGCTATGCTTTAGTGGAGAGACCGGGGACATTTTGCCTCTGCCTTAGAGATCTGTGGAACTTTGAACTTGAGAGAGATGATTTAGGGTATCTGGTGGAAGAAATATCTAAGTGGCAAGTCTTTCAAGAAGAAGCAGAACAAAAGAGTTTGGGAAATTTGCAGTCTAATGATGTGACAGAAAAGAAAAGCCCCTTTTCTGGGGAGAAATTCAAGCTGGCTGCAAAAATTTTCATAAGTAACAAGGAGCTGAATGTTAATCACCAAGACAATAGAGAAAATGTCTTCAGGGCATGTCAGAGACCTTCATGGCAGCCTCTCCCATCACAGGCCTGGAGGCCTAGGAGGAAAAAATGGTTTCCCTGGCTGGGCCCAGGGTCCCCCTGCTCTGTGCAGCCTCAGGACATGGTGCCCTGTGTCTCAGCTGCTTCAGCTCCAGCCATGGTTAGAAGGGGCCAAGGTACAGCTTGGGCCATTGCTTCAGAGGGTGCAAGCCCCAAACCTTGGTGTTTTCCACAGAGTGTTGAGCCGGTGGGTACTCAGAAGTCAACAATTGAGGTTTGGGAACCTCCCCCTAGATTTCAGAGGATGTACAGAAATGCCTGGATGTCCAGGCAGAAGTTTGCTGCAGGGGTGGAGCCCTCATGGAGAACCTCTGCTAGGGCAGTGTGGATGGGAAATGTGGGGTCAGAACCCCCACACAGAGTCCCCACTAAGGTACTGCCTAGTGGAGCTGTGAGAAGAGGGCCACTGTCCTCCAGACTCCAGAATGGTAGATCCACTGACAGCTTGCACAGTGCACCTGGAAAAGCCACAGACACTCAGTGCCAGCCTGTGAAAGCAGCCAGAAGGGGGACTGTATCCTGCAAAGCCACAGGGGTGAAGCTTCCCAAGGCAGTGGGAGCCCACTTCTTGCATCAGCATGACCTGTATGTGAGACATAGAATCAAAGGAAATCACTTTGGAACTCTAAGGCATAATGACTGCCCTATTGGATTTTGTACTTGTATGGGGACTGTAGCCCCTTTGTTTTGGCCAATTTCTCCCATTTGGAATGGGTGCATTTACTAAATGCCTCTACCCCCATTGTTTCTAGGAAGTAACTAACTTTCTTTCCATTTTATAGGTTCATAGGCAGAAGGGACTTGCCTTGTCTCAGATTAGACTTTGGACTTGGACTTTTGGTTTAATGCTGGAATGAGCTAAGACTTTGGGGGAACTGTTGGAAAGGCACGATTGTGTTTTGAAATGTGAGGACATGAGATGTGGGAGGGGCCAGAGGTGGAATGATAGGGTTTGGCTGTGTCCCCACCCAAATCTCATCTTGAATTGTAGCTCCCATAATCCCCACATGTTGTGGGAGGGACCTGGTGGGAAATAATTGAATAATGGGGCCAACCTCTGTGCTGTTCTCATGATAGTGAGTGAGTTCTCGTGAGATCTGATGGTTTTATAAGGGGCTTTTCCCCCTTTCTTCAGCACTTCTCTCTCCTGTTGCCCCGTGAAGAGGTGCCTTCTGCCACAATAGTAAGTTTCCTGAGGCCTCCCCAGCCTGGCGAGACTGTAAGTCAATTAAATATTTTCTCTTTATAAATTACCCAATCTCGGGTATTTCTTCATAGCCAGCGTGAAAATGGACTAATACACCAGGTGAAAAGGGTGTATATGTGCGTGTGTGTGTGGTGTAGGGGGTGAAAAGTCTGATTCTGGGATACTTCTTCCTCTTCTCTTTTTAAGACCTAAATTGTCTGGTGTCAAGGATAAGAAGGGAAGAAGGACAAATGCCCCTTTTTTCCTAATTGCTTATGATCTTTGTCCCTCCCTGTGTTTGATTTCCTGTAGGGAAGGCTTTGCTTCTCTAAGTAACACCTGTTGGCCATGGAGGGCTTCTGTGTGGCAGGCTTCTGCATGCTGATTTTCTAAGAAGGCATGTGGTTGGAGGTTTCTGAAGATTCCTACTGGACTTCTTCTCTATACAGAACCCCTCTTCCTGGGGGTCATCTCACCTGACTGCTGAGGGCATTCATGGCACTGTGTAAGGCAAGCAAAATGGTCATCAGACATGAATTGTGACTGAATAATTAATATTAATGCATTATTCATGTGACTCATAATTTACCATTAGTATTCAAAGCTGTTAATTCTATTCCATAATGCAAAAAATATTTGGCATGATGCACAGGTTAAATTTACTATTCACTACATCTGTTAAAAAAGTGGAAAATCTTGAGTTGGTTAAAATTACTCACAAAACATTTTCAGATGTTCATAGTACAGTGAATGTTGCTGCAGTCCTCTCTTTATTGAAGTGTACTCTCTTAAATAAAAACCATCTGTAAAACTTTTGAAAAAAACAAATAAGGAACCAAGTGATGATTCAATTTTAGTACTTGCAGCATCATGTTTATATTAATAAATTCAAACAGAAGAGAAAGTTGCAGCTCTAGACAAAGTGCCACCAACTCATGTCATAAAATGTTTGTGGTTGAAACATTTTCTTATAGAAAAATATTTGTTGAAAATAAAAAACTTGTATTTTTATAAGACATCCAATTACCAGCAGGTGAATTCATTGCAAAATTGATAAAACTTATTTGGTTAGGTGGTAGTTGTAAAAGTTTGACTTTTCTTATTATTGAGAAGTGCTATGTGATCAGATGAGCTGTGCGGTCAGACCTCCTTGGTTTGAGTCCCAGATCAGCATTCTACTAATAGGGTGATCTTAGCCAGGGTGATCTTAGCCAAGTCCCTTACTCATTCTTGAACTCAATTTCTAATCTTTAAAATAAAATCATGAAACAATTTTAAAACTTCTGATTCAATGTTTAATAAAGTAAACATTATATTAAGGACTCTTTGGGGTCCTTAATACATTTTTTAAATTTTTATTATACTTTACGTTTTAGGGTACATGTACACAATGTGCAGGTTTGTTACATATGTATACATGTGCCATGTTGGTGTGCTGCACCCATTAACTCATCATTTAGCATTAGGTATATCTCCTAAAGCCATCCCTCCCCCTTCCTCCCACCCCACAACATTCTCCGGTGTGTGATGTTCCCCTTCCTGTGTCCATGTGTTCTCATTGTTCAATTCCTGCCTATGAGTGAGAACATGCAGTGTAGTGGGCGAAGGATATGAACAGACACTTCTCAAAAGAAGACATTTATGCAGCCAAAAAACACATGAAAAAATGCTCATCATCACTGGCATCAGAGAAATGCAAATCAAAACCACAATGAGATACCATCTCACACCAGTTAAAATGGAGATCATTAAAAAATCAGGAAACAACAGGTGCTAGAGAGGATGTGTAGAAATAGGAACACTTTTACACTGTTGGTGGGACTGTAAACTAGTTCAACCATTGTGGAAGTCAGTGTGGTGATTCCTCAGGGATCTAGAACTAGAAATACCATTTGACCCAGCCATCCCATTACTTGGTATATACCCAAAGGATTATAAATCATGCTGCTATAAAGACACATGCACACATATGTTTATAGCGGCACTATTCACAATAGCAAAGACTTGGAACCAACCCAAATGTCCAACAATGATAGACTGGATGAAGAAAATGTGGCACATATACACCATAGAATACTATGCAGCCGTAAAAAATGATGAGTTCATGTCCTTTGTAGGGACATGGATGAAGCTGGAAACTCTCAGCAAACTATCGCAAGGACAAAAAACCAAACGCTGCGTGTTCTCACTCGTAGATGGGAATTGAACAATGAGAACACATGGACACAGGAAGGGGAACATCACACACCGGGGAATGTTGTGGGGTGGGGGGAGGGGGGAGGGATGGCATTAGGAGATATACCTAATGCCAAATGACGAGTTAATGGGTGCAGCACACCAACATGGCACATGTATACATATGTAACAAACCTGCACATTGTGTACATGTACCCTAAACCTTAAAGTATAATAATAATAATAATAAAAATGTATTAAGGACCCCAAAGAGCTATTGATTTTGTGAGTCCTTAATATAATGTTTACTTTATTAAACATTGAATCAGAAGTTTTAAGATTGTTTCATAATTTTATTTAATATAAAAAAATAAAATGAGGAGAGAAGAGTACGGACCTCATAGAGTTGATGTAGGGGATTAAATGAGATAATCCATGTATAGTGTTTAACAGAGAATCTGGCTTATAACAAGCAATCAAAGTCAACTAGTACTTATACAGTCTAAAGTAGTTGTCATCACAAAGTTTTATCATCGTGATCCAGATTTTGATCTTATGTAGTTTTATGATACAGAGTTAATTTTCTTAAGAAATTATTTTTTAAATCTGTATGTTGAAAATCTGGTTATATTGGTTCAAATATAGGTGACCAAATGAGCTAGTACTACATAAACACTTTATTATATTTTTTTAAAGTGTGGAAATGGTGGTACAAGAGCTCTCAG
This sequence comes from Symphalangus syndactylus, assembly GCF_028878055.3. Taxonomy (NCBI): domain Eukaryota; kingdom Metazoa; phylum Chordata; class Mammalia; order Primates; family Hylobatidae; genus Symphalangus; species Symphalangus syndactylus. The sequence goes on along the minus strand of NC_072429.2, from coordinate 88,244,386 downwards.
ATTTTTTTGAGGGATAGATGTTGAACAAAAGGGAAATGCTTAGTTGAAGTGTAAGATAAGGATATGAGTCGCCAGTGGTTTGGGGATAAAGAATGATAAAAGGAGGGACTGGAGAGTGGGAATGGGTTGTTTAGACCTTACAGTTTTGTCAGGTGTGACCCCGTATCACCTATCAAAGAAAAGAGCTATTCAGGTTGCCTTTCTTGTAGCACCTATGCATATAAATATATGTGTATACTATTGTATGCAGCTTCTTGTTTCTCATAGCACTATTACTAAAATAATCTTACACTGAGTGGTGTGTATTATCTCCAGTGAACAAAACAGAACAAAGAGAGTTTATGAGTCAATTCTTTAAAACCACATGTCTGGAAATATTCCAGCTGCTAAATGTCAACAGTGAATTTGATGGGATTTACAATGTAAAGGATAAAGTCACAGGATTAAACAGCTAATTACAAGAGAGGTAATACTATGAAAGGGGAAGTAGAGGGAACTATTGGAACATGTCGGGGAGAGGCCTTTAATTTTGTCCAAGAATTCAGAAAGGCCTTGTGGAGGAAATGTACTTAAGCTGAGACCGGACATGTAAGTTGATGTGGCCAAGTAATTTGGAAGGAAAACAAGAATAAAAGGGAGGGACAAGTATTCTAGACAGTGGGATAAACATGTGCAATGACCTGGAAAGAAGAGAAAGAACATGATGTGAAGGATTGAAAATACAGTTTACTGATACTACTGGGAGTCATAAAAGCACATGGCTTAAAGGAGAGAAAATAACTAATGCATGCTGAGCCCATGATGAACAGAATATCTAATGTCCAGAGAGCAGCCTACATAATTCACTACCTAGTATTTTGCTTCATCAGTCTACCAAGTCAGGAAGTCATCCATTAGTGACAGGATGTGCTATACCTGGTGTCCCCAATATCATTAGCATTCACATTTTAAAAATAACTATTTATTTAATTTTTAACTTGATGAATAATAATTATATATTCATATTCATCGGTTACATAGTGATGTTTTAGTACATATAATATATAATGATCAGATTTGGAAAATCAGCATATCCATCTTCTCAAACATTTATTATTTCTCTGTGTTGTGACCATTCAGTATCGTCCTTCTAGCTTTTGTAAGTATATTTATTGTTAACTATAGTCATCTGACATTGGTATAGAAGACTAGAATTTATTGCCCCATCTAGATGTAATTTTGTATTCATTTAAAATTTAAAAAATTCACATTGATACATAATATTTTACACGTTAATGGGTACAGGTGATATTTTGCTACATGCATAAAATGTATAATGATCAATATCACTTTGAGTATTTGTCATTTCCATGTTTTGGGAACAAATCATCATCTCTTTTAGCTACCGTGAAATATACAGTACATGGTTTTTAACTATAATCACTGTATACTCTACTTTCCAATGAGCGAATTTATACATTTTATCTAACTGTATGGTTGTACTCAACAACCTACCTCTCTTATCGCCCTAACTTTTTATTCTTTAGCAAATCCCCCTCTGTAGTTCCCTCCTTCCTACCCTTCTCAGCCTCTAGTATTTTCTGTTCTACTTTTTACTTCTGTGAGATCAACATTTTTTAGCATCCACATATGAATGAGAACATGAGCAGTCTAACTCTTCCTGGCTTACTTTACTTAACATAGTGTCCTCCAGTTCTACCCATTTTGCCATGAATAACAGAATTTCATTTTTTATGGTGGAATATTATTCCAGTGTGTATATATAACATGTTTTCTTTATGCATTCATCTGTTATTGGACATTGAGGTTGATTCCATATCTTAGCTATTGTGAATAGTACTTCAGTAAACATGGGGGTGCAGATGTCTCTTCGATATACTGATTTCCTTTCCTTTCAATAAATGCCCAGTAGTGGGACTGCTGACTCATTTGGTAGTTCTATTTGTAATTTTTGGAGAAAGCACCATACTGTTCTCCATAGTGGCTCTACTACTTTGCATTCCCACTAGCAGTGTATGAGTTCCCTTTTCTCCACAGTCTCACCAGCATTTGTTACTTTTTGTCTTTTTGATAATTGCCATACTAACTGTGGTGAAATGATAGTGCATTGTAGTTTTGATTTGCAATTCCCTGATGATTAGTGACATTGAGTAGATTTTTAATATATTTATTGGCCATTAATATGTTTCTTTTGAGAAACGGGTCTTCTGATCATATGCCCATTTTTAAATCAGATTTTTTAAAAATTAAAAAATTATATTTTTTGCTGCTGAGATCTTTGAGTTCCTTATATATTCTGGATATTAATCACCTGTTGAAGGAATACTTTGCAAATGTTTTCTCACATTCTGTAGGTTGTCTTTTCACTCTGTTGATTGCTTCCTTTGCTGTAAGGAAGCTTTTCAGTTTGATATAATTTCATTTGTTTATTTTTGCTTTTGTTGCCTATGCTTTTGAGGTCTTATTTTAATTTTTTCTTTCAGGCTAATGTACTGAAACATTTTCTCTGCTTTCTTCTAATAGTTTTATATTTTGGGGTCTTACATTTATGTCTTTGATCCAGTTAGAGTTAAGTTTTGTATATGATGGGAGATAGGTGTCTAGTTTCATTCCCCTGCATATGAATATTCAGTTTTCCCAGCACCATTTTTTGAAGAGTAGCCTTTCCCCAAAGAGTTTTCTTGGTATCTTTATTAAAAATCAGTTGTCTCATGCACAGATATGTTTATTGTGGCACTATTCACAATAGCAAAGTGTTGGAACCAACCCGAATGTCCATCAATGATAGACTGGATTAAGAAAATGTGTCACATATAACACCATGGAATACTGTGCAGCCATAAAAAAGGATGTGTTTATGTCCTTTGTAGGGACATGGATGAAGCTGGAAACCATCATTCTCAGCAAACTATCACAAGGACTGAAAACCAAACACCGCATGTTCTCACTTATACGTGGCAATTGAACAATGAGAATACTTGGACACAGGGTGGGGAACATCACACACTGGGGCCTGTTGTGGGTGGGGGGAGGGGGGAGGGATAGCATTAGGAGATATACCCCTAATGTAAATGATGAGATAACAGGTGCAGCACACCAACATGGCACATGTGTACATATGTAACAAACCTGCACGTTGTGCACATGTACCCTAGAACTTAAAGTATAATAAAAAAAATCAGTTGTCTTTGGATGCATGGATTAACTTCTAGGTTATCTATTCTGTTCCCTTAGTCCATGTATCTATTTTTAGTACAGCACCATGCTGTTTTGCTTACTATAGCTTTGAATACATTTTGAAGTCTGCTGGTGTGATTCATCTAGGTTTGTTCATTTTGCTCAGGATTGCTTTGTCTGCTTGGGGTCTTTTTTGGTTCTATACAAATTTCAGGACTGCTGTTTCTATTTCTGTGAAGAACATCATTGGTATTTTGATCTAGATTACACTGAATTTGTAGATTACTTTTGGTAGTATGGCATTTTAACAATATTAATTATTCTAATCCATGAGCATGTGATGTTTTTACATTTGTTTGTATCCCCTTCAATTTCTTTCATCAATGTTTTGTAATTTTTATTGCAAAGATCTTTACCTTCTTTGTTAAATTTATTTTTAGATTTTATTGCAGCTATTATAAATGTGATTGCCTTCTAGATTTCTTTTTCAGATAGTTTATTATTCATGTAAAGAAATGTTACTGATCTTTTATATTGATTTTTTATCCTCCAACTTTACTGAATTATTTTATCAGTTCTAAGAGGTTTTCGGTGGAGTCTTTAGTTTTTCTGTACGTAAGAGCATGTCATCTGTAAACCAAGTAAAATTGACTTCTTTTTTTCCAATTTGGGTGTGTTGGATGCATTTTCTTTCTTTCTTTTGTCTACTTGCTCTGAGTAGTATGTCCAGTACTATGTTGACTAAACATGCTAAAAGTAGGCATCCTTGTCTTTTTACAGTTATTAGAGGAAAAGCTCTCAGTCTTTCCCTGTTCAGGAAGGTGTTAGCTGTGGGTTTGTCATATATGGCCTTTATTATATTGAGGTACTTTTTTCCTTCTATACCTAATTTGTTGAGAGTTTTTATCATGAAGGAAGGCTGAATTTTAACAAATGCTTTTTTGGGCATCTATTGAGAAAATTACATGGTTTTTATTCTTCATTCTATTGATGTGATATATGATGTTTATTGTTTTGCATATGTTAAAGCATCCTTGTATTTCTGGCATAAATTCCACTTGGTCATGGTGTACTGTCTTTTTGATGTGTTGTTGGATTTTGTTTGCTAGTATTTTATTGAGGATTTTGTGTTTATATTCATCAGATATATTGGCATTTTTTCTTTTAATTTTCTTTTTTTTTGGTTGTTGTGTTGCTTTTTGCCTTTACTATTTGGGTTATGCTTGCCTGGTATCATGAGTTAGTAAGAATTTCCCATGCTTCAATTTTATGAAATAGTTTGGGAAGAATTGGTATTCCTTTTTAAAGATTTGGTAGAATTCAGTAGTGAACTATTCAGTCCTGGGTTGTCTTTGTTTTTTTTCTAATATTTTATTTTATGTTAATTTATTTTTAGAGACAGTGTCTCACTCTGTTGCCCATGCTGGAGTGCAGTGGTGCAATCATAGCTCACAGTGGCCTTGGCCTCCTGGGTTCAAGTAATCCTCCCATCTCAGCCTCCTGAGTAGCTGGGACTAACGGTATACACCATCATGCCTGACTAATTTTTAAATTTGTAGTAGAGATGAAATCTTGCCATTTTGCCCAGGCTGGTCTCAAACTCTTGGTCTCAGGTGATCTCTTGTCTCTGCCTCCCAAATCAATGAGTTTACAGGTGTGCGCCAATGCACTTGGCCTGTATATTGATCTTGTACCTAGCAATGTTGCTAAACTCACTTATTGGTTTTAGTGCCTTTTTAAAAGGGTAGATTCCATCCAATTTTCTAAATAAATGATAATGTCATCTGTAAGAAAGACAGTTTTACTTTTTCCCAATTTAGACAACTTTTATTTCATTTTCTTACATTATAGCAATGGCTGAATCTTTCTGTAAAATCTTAGAAGTGATGAGAGTGAACATTATTTTTTCAGATCTTAGGAGGAAACTATCCTATTCAGTCTTTAACCACAAAACATGATGTTAGCTTTAGGTTTTTGTAAATGTTGTTTATCAAATCAAGAAGTTCCCTTCTATGCCCAGTTTGCTGAGAATTTTTATTGGGATTGATTTTGGAATAGTCAAATGCTTTTTCCACATTTAATTAGATGATCATACGTACTTCTTTTTGGGCTTGTTGATATGGTGATTTGATTGAAATGTTAAGGTAAACATGAAATCTTACTTAGTCATGATGTATTACCATTTTTATACATTGTTGGATTTAACTTGCCAAAGGTTTTGCGTCTAAATTCATGAGGGATATTGGCCTGTTGTCTTAGTTTATAAGGCTGTTATAAGAAAGTACCATAAACTGGGAGCTTATCAACAACAGAAATTAATTTCTCACAGTTCTGGAGGCTGCAATTGTGAAGGGGACACCAATGTGGTCCAGTACTGATGAGTGCCTTCTTCTGGGTTGTAGACTACTGACTTGTTGTGGTATCTTCCCATGGTAGAAAGAGGCCAAGAAAGGGCTCTGGGGTTCCTTTTATAAGGAACTCATCACATTCATGAGAGCTCCACCCCCATGAACTAATTTCCTTCCAAAGGTCCCCACCTTCTAATAACATCACATTAAGGGGTAGTATTTCAGCATTTGAATTTTGGGGGAATATAAACATTCATTCCATTGCACATGTGGTTTATTATCATTATTATTTCTTGTAATGTCTTTGGTTTTGTTATCACAGTAATTTTGCAGTCCTGGACTTTTCTTTGGTGAGAGACTATAACGTTTCCATCTTGTTACTTATTATCAGTCTAAGTTGTCTGTTTCTTCTTGGTTCAATCTTGGTAGGTTTTGTCTAGAAATTTATCCATTTCCTTTAGTTTTTCAAATTTATTGGCATATAGTTGTTCATAGTATTCTCTAATGATCTTTTGTATTTCTGTAGTATCCATTGTTATGTCTCCTTTTTCATTTCTGATTTTATTTATTTGAATTCTTTCTTTTTTCTTAGTGAAGCTAATGATTTGCTGGTTTTGTTTATCTTTTCAAAAAGCAAACATTTAGCTTTATTGATCTTTTGTATTTTGTTTTTAACCTCAATTTTGCTTATTTCTGCTTGGATCTTATTTCCTTATACTAATTTTGGATTTGGTTTGTTCTTGCTTTTCCAGTTCTTTGAAGTATAATGTTAGGTTGTTTATTAGAAATCTTCCTACTTTTTTGATGTAGGCATTTATTGTAATAAACTTGCTTCTTAATACTTTGTTTGCTATATCCCATAGATTTTGTTATTTTGTGTTTGTATTTTCACTTGTTTTAAGGAATTTAAATTTTATTTTCTTAATTTCCTCCTTCAACTATTGGTCATTCACAAGTGCATTGTGTAATTCTCATGTATTTGCATAGTTTTGAATGTCCCTCTTGTTTTGATGTCTAATTTTATTTCATTATGGGCAGACAAGATGCTTGATAGAATTTTGATTTTTAAAAATATTTTGAGATTTCTTTTGTGTTTTAACACATAATCATTCTTGGAGAAAATTCTATGTGCTGATGAAAAGTATGTGTATTCTGTAGCTATTGGGTGAAATGTTCTGTAAATGTCTGTTATGTCCATTTGGTCTGTGCTGCAATTTATATCTGGTATTTCTTTGTTGATTTTCTGTCTAGATAATCTGTCCAATGCTGAGAGTGGGGTGTTGAAGTCCCCAACTATGATTGTGTCGGGATTTCTCCCTTTAGATTTAATAATATTGGCTTCATATATCTGGTTGTACTGGTGTTGGTGCATATATATTTATAGTTGTTACATTTTCTTGCTGAATTGATATCTTTATTATTATATAATGTCCTTCTTTGTCTTTTTAAAATAGTTTTTGACTCAAAGTCTGTTTTATCTAAATATAGCTATTCCTGCTCTTTTCTGGTTTTCATTTGCATGAAATACCTTTTTCTACCATTCACTTTCAGATTGTCTTTACGAGTGAGGCAAGTTTCTTGTAGGCAGCATATAGTTTGGTCTCAAATTTTTTTGTATCCATTCAGTCTATAATTTTATTAAAAATTAATAAATTAATAAAATTATTAATAAATTAATAAAATATATTATGTATATAATACTAATGGTATATATAATACTAAGATATAATTATATATAAATATATAATATATTATAATTATATTAATATAATATATATAATATAATAATTCTCCCATTGGAATCCAAGCTATTTTCATCTAAGATTATTATTGCTATGTGAAGTTGTGTTCTTGTCACATTGTTAACTGTTTTCTGGTTGTTTTGTATAGTCTTTGTTCCTTTTCTCTTAGTGTTTGTCCTTGTGGTTTGGTGATTTTCTGTAGTGATAAAGTTTGATTCCTTCCTCTTCCTCATTTGTGTTTTTGCTTTACTAGTGATTTCTATACTTTTGTGTGTTTTTATAATGGTAATGTTGTCCTTTTGTGTCCAGGTTTAGGTTTCCCTCAAGCACTTCTGGTAGGGCCAGTTTGGTAGTAATAAATTCTCTCAGCTGTTGCTTGTCTGGGAAAGATTATTTCTCTTTTGTATATGAAGGATAATTTTGCTGGGCATAATATCCTTGAATGGTAGGTTTTTTTTTTTTCCTTCAGGATTTTGAATATTTTATGCCAATATCTCCTGGCCTATAAGGTTTCCACTGAGAAATCTGATGTTAGTCTAATGAGGATTCCCTTATATGTGACTTGAAGCTTTTCTCTTGCTGCCTTTAAAATTCTTTCTTTGTCTCTGTCTTTTGACAATTTGACTACAATTTCCCTTGGATATAACATGTCTGGGTTGAATCTATTTGGCATTTTGAGATTCCTGGACCTGGACGTTTATCTCTCTCCCAAGACTTGGGAAATTTTCTGCTTTGTTTTCACCAAATACATTTTCCTCACCCTTCCCCTTTTTTTCTCCTTCTGGAATGTCCATTGGATAGAACATGTTTGGGTTGAATCTGTTTGGCATTTTGAGATTCCTGGACCTGGATGTTTATCTCTCTACAATACTTGGGAATTTTTCTGCTTTGATTTCACCAAATGCATTTTCCTTTACCTTCCCCTTTTTCTCTCCTTTTGGAATGTCCATAATACAAGCATTTATTCACTTAAAAGTGTCCAATTTATTTCTTTTTTTGGTCAGTTTGTGTTATTTCAAAAGACTTGTCTTCAAGATCAGAAATTCTTTTTTCTGCTTGTTCTAATCTCTTGTTGAGGCCTTCAATTGTGCTATTTCATTCATTGAAATCTTCAGCTCTAGGACTTCTGCTTTGTTTTATTTTATGAAATCTATCTCTTTTTTGACTTTCTCATTAAAATAATGAATTGCTTTTCTGATTCATTGAATAGACTGTCTGTATTCACTTTTATCTCCATGTGTTTTAAGATTATTATTTCAAATTCTTTTTCTGACATTTCATATATTTCATTATGACTGAGGTCTGTTACTGGATAATTGTTGTTTTCCTGTGTAGGTGTTATATTTCCTTGCTTTTTAATGTTTCATGTGTCCCTATCTTGATTTCTATGCATCTCATGAGAAAGTTGCCTCTTCCAATTTTGTGGAGTAGGTCTTGTAGGGAAAGTGTTTTTCATATGAATGGGTCTTGGGATGCTGGCCTTGCTTCAAGGTTGACACAGTAATGTAGTACCCATGTAGTTTCATTAGCTGTAGTCCACACTAGTGGTATTTGTGAATTTCTCAGTGGCCTAGCCTGAGAGTTTATGGTGAGCACGGTGTGGCTTTGCCAGGGGTGGGCTCAACCTATTTGTCAGGTGGCAGACACATCTGTGCATGTGGTGGGTCAGCCAACTTGGGTTCTGGTTTGCTAGGATTGGGGCCATGAGGCTGTTACTCTGGCCAGGAACATGGGCACATGCTTGCTCAGTCTGCCTGTGAGTGCACCTGCCAGGATCAGGACTGTTTCTCAGGCCTGGGGCACAGCTGCATGACTGCTCTGTTGCCCTGAGAGTACACTTTCTGAGAGTGATCCACAAGGCTGTTACTCTGACCTTGCTTTGAGGTGGACACAGCAGTGTGGTCTCTGTGTAGTTTCTTCAACTATAATTCACACTTGTGGCATTTGTGAATTTCTCAGTGGCGTAGGCTGAGAGAGTTTATGGTGATAGTTGCAGCTTTTCCAGGAGGGCGATTTCTGGGCTTTTTATCAGATCGGGGCTTATGCTTGGCAGGCCTGGGAATGTGTCTGCTAGGAGCAGCCCGGGAGGCTACTTCTCAGGCCCAGGATGAGAGCATATGGCTGCTCAGCTGGCCTGGGGGAGTATCTGCTTGGGGGAGGGGATATGGCTGTTTCTCAGCCTGGGATGCAGTCATATGGCTTCTCAGCTGTCCTGAGTGTATGTTTGCTGCACCCAGAAACACCCACAAGGATGTTTCTCAGGCCCAGTTTGTGGCTATACAGCTGCTTCACTGGCCAGGGGGTGTTTCTATGGGAGTGGCCTATAGGATTGTTTGATAGGCCTAGGATGCAAGTGCAAGGCTGCTTGGCTGGCCCATGGGCCATGGGAAATGGCCCGTGGGGTTGTTCTTAGGCCTGATATGTGGGAGTATGGCTGCTCAGTTGGTCTTGGGTATGTCTGCCAAGGTGGCTCATGGGGCTGCTTCTCAGTTCTGGAATTTGGGCTCTTGGCTGCTTGGTCAGTCTGGGGGAGTATTAACCAGGGGTGGCCTGCTGGACTGTTTCTTAGGCCCTGATTTTAGGCACAGGGGCCTTGGGCAGACCAGGGCATGTCTACAGGGGGAAGGGCCCTTCGGGGCTATTTCTCAGGTCCTGAGCAAGGGTGCGTAGCCACTCTGCTGGCCTGGGGGCATGTCAGCTGCTTGAAGGCTTGGAGACATCTCCCCTTTGGAAAAGAGCATATAGCAGTTTGGTCAGCTCAAGGGAGGCTCACCCTGGGTGGAACTACCAGACTGTTCCTCTCACTGGAAATATGGTGGTAAGAGTTGGTTTCCCTGCAGTGTAAGAATAGAGTCATAGCTGATCCTGGATCATGGGCCCAGGCTCAGTATGGCTGGGGTTGTGATGTTCAGTTACTTATGTGGGCTTGGTGAAATGAAGATGGAACCCAGTTCTGGAGAAATGCATTGGATACTGACCCACCGAGCAGGGCACCCTTCAGATGTGGCCCTGGTCTCAAGATGATGCCATGCTTTAGCAACTTGGCTCAGAAGGAGTGGGTGGGGGTAAGGAGTACACACCTTGTGCTCCTTACCTGGGGGTAGTACAGCTGCATGAATTCCTGGTAGCTCTCTAAACTGAGCTCAGGGCTTGCAAGGTATGGGATTCTCCAGTTGTAAGGACTGTAGGTATAAGTTGTAGGTGTTTGTTGTGGCAATGGGGGCTGGTGGGGCTCTTCTGCTTATCTTTTCCCTACAGTGGGAAGCCCTCCCTTACTCTGGGCAGGTCTGATCAGGGCAGAGAGACATAGCTGCAGTGGCCAGGTATCTTCATGCTGCTTTCCTGGACTTTCAATCATCAAAGGTGCATCTTCACTCCTCAGCTGCACTCCAGCGCTCTCCCTTCGACACTCCAGTCAAGTCTTAGCTAATTATTAATTGCCTTGGTCCTTTCTTGGGGAAGACGGCACAAGTGCCAGGCATCTCTAGTCTTGCTGACATCACTCTTCTAGTATTCACATTTTAAAGAACAGTAGGATATAGAGTTAGTATATAGATGTGAGCAAGATTTAGTCATCATTTTAGGATGTTAGTGAATAGTCTAATACTGCTTGAAGCAGTTGAAAGGCAACACATTTTCAGAGAACATAATTCTTAGGAGATAATGGAGGCTTGACTCTCATTTCTCAGTCACATGCACCTTATTCTGTTTTAGACACAGAACACAAAGTGGAGAAGCTTGAAATACCAAAATTTAATACATCTACTTCTTTGAATAGATCAAAATTCACTAGGTTAAATATAGTCTATCATTTGTTTCTAGGGAAGGGTTCAAATGTGAGATTAATCAAATGACACTAGAACTCAAATATTGTACGTGGTTTTTTAAGGTAGAGGAGAACGTCATAAAGAAAAAGGGAAGGAAAATACACCTTTGGATTGTTGGCATGTGTTTACACACAGTAGGTGCTCATTAAATATTTAATAATGAACCAATAAATAAGGAAAAATGACTTTGAAGTTCTAGAACTGGGGAGCAAGTTTCAAATCCTGAGCATACTTCAAACACCTTCACTGTCACTTTCTTGAAAGTGACAAAATCCGTTGCTCTTCTGGGCTTTATTACAGTGGACCAGAATACATATTGCAGCAATTACATAGGGTTGTATAATTGGAAGAATTCACAGGACTCCACAAAGCTTTCAAAAGGTTTTAGTAAAGACAAAGGGTACAAAACAGCAGAAAGAGAAAGCACAGGCAAATATCAGGAAGATTTGAGACATTCGTGTGCAGCTTTCAAGGATCCCCTCTCAGCTGCAAAGGGCACATCTAGTCTCTGGATTACAATCCACTAAGATACGTGAAACCAAGCAAAAGTTTACTGAGGGATGTTTTATGTCTCACTGGTTATGTAGCCAAAATGAGGCTGTGTAACCCAGTGAACCAAGTCTACGATATTAGTCCATATATTTTCAGGAAACAGTGTAGACAAGCTAGTATTCTTACGGGTCTCTCAGACTTTAAAGAGCATTATTAATCACCTAGGGTATTTCATCCCTAACTTGGTCATGGGAAGATCCACGGTTCTAGGAGCCTATGGGGATAAGCATAGAGTTGCAAGACAAGCTGCAAGTAAACACTATTTTTACAAATGTATCATTTTTTAGGAGAAAAGACCAAAAAAGGATAAAACACACCAAAGTTTGTTCAATCCAGCCAGTCCCCAGCAAAGACCTAAAAGAATGAATTCATTTTCTGGTAAGTTTTTATTCCTATTTTAAAGTTTAACTATGGAACAGAGTAAGGAGCTCTCCATGTAATTAAACGTCTGGCAAGTTAATGTGGATAGAGAAATCTGCAATCTTGGACACTTTGGAGTGAAACTGTGCAACTCTAGGCAGAAGTCCAATTTCATTTTGTTCTACATAGGTACTGTAGAGATAGAGCACATGAGAAGTCAGTCCCCAGGCAACCGGTGAGATAGCAGGAGGCAGGACAAAGCACTTTTTCCTTATTGCTCTCAGCTTGATCTGTAAGGAAACTTCATGATTCCATAGCCAAATTGCCACCAAAACAAAAACTAAAAAACCTCCACTCCTTCACTTAGACATGTGTTTCACCTTGGGCAAGTTACTTGATTCCTCTGAACTACAGCCTTCCTATATAAAAAAATGGGAACATTGATACTAACCACATGGGGATGTTGCAAGAATTAAATGAGTCAATGTACAAAAAACATGTACTACAACACATGGAGGCCTTAATTATAATTCTAAAATGTCCTCGTCAGAGAGGTGGGGATTAATATTTTTCCCTGCAGCAATCTTCTAACATTATCAAGGTCCTAAGCAATTAATCTTTTTAGGATAATATTATATAGTTCAATAGTTGATAGCTTGCTCCTTTGGACATAGAGATCCCTTTATACTTTTCCCTCAGACCAGAAACGCTACACATTATTCTAGTATACTGCTTCACGGCCAAACCAACTTGACTCACTGTATTAGAGTCTTACTGCAATTACTACCATAAACTTAACAACTTAACACAAATTTATCCTTTGACAGTTCTGGAGGTGGGAAGTCTAAAGTCAGTATCACCGGGCTAAAGACAAGGCATCAAAAGGCTGGTTCCTTTTGAAGGCTCTGAAGGGAGCCTCCATTTCCCAGCCCTTTTCAGCTACTACTGGCTGCCTGTATTCCTTGGCTTCCTACGTCTTCAATGTGCATCACTCCAATTTCTGCTTCCATCATCAGATTGCCTTTTCTGGCTTAGATCCCACTTCTTAAAAGGAACCTTGTGGCCGGGCGCAGTGGCTTATGCCTGTAATCCCAGCACTTTGGGAGGCTGAGGCAGGTGGATCACGAGGTCAGGAGATTGAGACCATCCTGGCTAATGCAGTGAAACGTCGTCTCTACTAAATATACAAAAAATTAGCCGGGCGTGGTGTGGGGCACCTGTAGTCCCACCTACTTGGGAGGCTGAGGCAGGAAAATGGCACGAACCCAGGAGGTGGAGCTTGCAGTGAGCCAAGATCTCGCCACTGCACTCCAGCCTGGGCGACAGAGTGAGACTCTGTCTCAAAAAAAAAAAAAAAATAAATAAAAGGAACCTCGTGATTAGACTGAGCCCACGTGGATAATCCAGGATAAGTTACCTGTTTCAAGATCTTTAACTTACTCAAATCTGAAAAGTCCTTTTTGCCATTTAAGAAAAAATTCACAGGTTCCAGGGATTAGGACATTGGGATCGGGATCATTGTGCAGCTTACCATACATACATTATTTTGTTCTCATATCAGGATGAGGTAGGCTGGCTCCATTTTAAGATGTACAGCTGTAGTCTACAAAAGTCAAGTGACTCATTGGCAGTGTTACCAGTTACAGTGCAGAGCTAGCAAGTCTTCATTTTGATTTTTGTAAATTCAGGAAGACTTGGTTGAAATGTTTGGTTAATAATGACAATTTTTTTTACAATAGTTTATGGTTTACAAAAGAGCTGGCACTAAATGATCTTGTTTAGTTAAGATAATCGTATGAGTTAGAGTTTATTTATAAGATTTAAGTCATTTTTTCAATATCTTTAATGAGCCTCTACAATAAGCCAGGCCCTGTGCTAGGTGATAGGGATACTGTAGTGACTGATACAGGCAAGATGCTTATCATTAGGCAGTTTATATTCTATTAAGGGATATAGACAAAACCACAATAAATCGAATAATTGCAAATTGTAATTAAGTGCTGCAAGATAACAGAGGAGGAAATGGAAGCCCAGAGTGATGAAGGGACTCTCCCAATGTACGTACAATACTAAATGGAAGAACTAGGTCTTGAATTTAAAGTTTTTGAAACTTTTGTTTCAAGACTGTAGGGCATACATGTGGTATACCCTGCATACCCAGCATTTTTTTTTGTCACTAATTTTCCCTAGGACATAATAGAGTCTGTTCCATTTTTTTTTTTCTCATGGCTCATGATTAAGACAATTTATATTAATAGTCATCAATGTACAGTTGTCTCTCCTTATTTGCAAGGTATTGGTTCCAGGTTCACCTCTGCATACTAAAACCCATGCATACTCAAATCCCAGAGCTGGCTCTGAAGCATCTGAGGATAGGAAAAGTCAGCTCTCCTTATACAGGATTTTGCATCCTGAGAATACCGTATTTTCAGTCTGGGTTTGGTTTGAGTTTGGTGTGGAGGGCCAACTGTACTTACTGAAAAAAATCTGCATATAACTGGACCTATGCGGTTCAAATCCCTGTTGTTTAAGGGTCAACTGTGGTTGGGTCCCTTGTGATAACTGTACTGCTAGTGTGTCTCGCTCTTGTGTTTAATGCTGAGTGGACTTGGTTAGTATCGCAGTAAGCCTTTATTTTTCTTTTTAGAATCATGCAGTCAATAGTGTCTACCTGTCAAGAAGATCCACGGCTAAATTACTAACATAGTGCTTATGTAAGCAAATTCTTATGAATTGTGCTTTCAGAATGATTTATTGCAGCTTTATAGCTTTTGCTGTGACATATTTTATCTACATTTAAAATTTTATTTAAAATAATAGCAAACTGGAATGCAGCTGTAGTAAGAATTGCATTTGGCCAAGAAGACAATTTTTAGTAAGTTGTCTGTGTGCATGGATTCACCTATTTTTTTTTTAAAGTATTGATCTTTAATTGATATATAAGAATTGTATATACTTATGGAGTACAGTGTGATATTCTAATACATGTATACAATGTGTAATGATCAAATCATGGTATTTAGCATATTCATCACTTCGAATATTTATCATTTCTTTGTGTTGGGAACACTCAAAATCCTCTCTTTTAGGTACTTAAAAATATACAATAAATTATTGTCAACTATAGTCACCCTTCAGTGCTATAGAATGCTGGAAATTATTTCTCCTATCTAGCTGTAGTTTTGTATCTTTTTTTCTTTGAGGTGGAGTCTCGCTCTGTCACCAGGCTGGGGTGCACTGGCGTGATTTCGGCTCACTGCAACCTCCCACTCCCTGGTTCAAACGATTCTCTTGCCTCAGCCTCCTGAGTAGCTGGGATTACAGGCACGTGCCACCACACCCAGATAATTTTTGTATTTTTAATAGAGACAGGGTTTCACCATGTTGGCCACAATTGTCTCGATTTCCTGACCACGTGATCCACCCACCTTGGCCTTCCAGAGTGCTGGGATTACAGGAGTGAGCCACTGCGCCCGGCCAGTTTTGTAACTTTTAATCAGCCTTTCTTTATCCCCTCTCTCCTTTACCTTGTCCAGCCTCTGGTAACTACTATTTTACTCTCTACTTCTATGAGATCAACTTTATTAGCTTCCACATATGACTTAGAACATGTGATAATTATTTTTTTGTGCCTGGCTTATTTAATTTAACACCATGTCCTCCAGACATATCCACGTTGCTGCCAATATTAGAATTTCCTTCTTTCTTATGGCTGAATAGTATTTCATTGCATATATCTATCACATTTTCTTTTTTTATTCATCTGTTGATGGATATTTAGGTTGATTCCATATCTTGACTGTTATGAAAGTGCTGGTATAAACATAGGAGTGCAGCTATCCCCTCAACATACTGATTTCCTTCACTTCGAATATATGTCCAGTAGTGGGTTTGCTAGATCCTATGGTAGTTCTGTTTTTTAGTTTTTTGAGGAAACTCTACACTTTTTTTATAACAGTTGCATGAATTTGTATTTCCACAAACAGTGAATAAGAGTTCCTCTTTCTCCTCACTTGATCATGGTGTCTAACCTTTTTGATGTGCTGTTGGATGTGGTTTGCTGGCATTTTGTTGTTTTTTGTCTTTTTAATAATAGGCATTCTAATGAGTGAAATGATATCTCCCTGTGGTTTTGATTTTTATTTCCCTGATGATTAGTGATATTGAGCCCTTTGAAAATATACTTTTTTGCTATTTGTGTGTCTTCTTTTGGTAAATATCTACTCACATAATTTGCCCGTTGTTTTCCTGAAATGCTTTTTAAAATTGATGTATTATAGTTGTATATATTTTTGGGATTTGCTCATGTTTTAATTGGGTTATTATTATTATTTTTTGCTGTTGAGTTGTTTAAATTCCTTGTATATTCTGGATATTATTCCTTTGCTGGAGAAATAGTTTGCAAATATTTTTCCCATTCTATAGGTTGTCTTTTTGCTCTATTATTGATTGTTTCTTTTTCTGTGCAGAAGTTTTTAAGTTTGATAAAATCCCATTTGTCTATTTTTGCTTTTATTGCTTGTGATTTTGAAGTCTTCTTCATAAAATCATTGCCGTGGCTAAAGTCCTGAAGCATTTCCCCTGCATTTTCCTCTAGTAGTTTTAGAGCTTTGGATCTTACATTTGGATCCATTTTGAGTTGACTTTTTTTTTTTTTTTTTAAATAGGGGTCTAGTTTCATTCTTGTGCATGTGGGTATCCAATTTCCCAGCACTATTTATTGAAGAGACTCTCCTTTCCCCAAAGTATGTTCTTGGCAGTTTTGTAAAAAATCAATTGGCTATAAATACATGCATTTATTTCTGGGTTTCCTGTTCTGTTTCACTGGTCTATGCATCTATTTTTATACCAGTGCCATGCTGTTTTGGTTACTATAGTTTGCAGCATATTTCGAAGTCAGGTAGTGTAATGCCTCCAGCTTTGTTCATTTTGCTCAGTATTGCTTTGGCTATTCAGAGTCTTTCGTGGTACCATACAAATTTTAGGATTGTTTTTCCATTTACGTGAAGAATGACACTGATAGTTTGATAGAGATTACATTGAATCTTAAATTGCTTTTGGGTTTCATAGTCATTTTAACAATATAATTCCTCTGATCTATGAGCATGGGATGTTTTTCTATTTGTTTGTATCCTTTTCAATTGCCTTCATCAGTGTTTTATAGTTTTTATTGTAGAGATCTTTGACTTCCCTGGTTAAATTTATTTCTAGGTACTTTGTTTTTTAAAATAACTATTGTAAATGAGATTGCTTTCTTGATTTCTTTTTCAGCTAGATTATTATTGGTGTATAGAAATGCTACTGATTTTAATACTTTAATTTTGTATCTTGCAACTTTGTAGAATTGGTTTATCAGTTCTAAGAGGTTTTTGGTGGAGGTTTTTCTATATGTTAGATGTCATCTGCAAACTGGGACAGTTTGACTTCTTTCTTTCCAATTGTGATGCTTTTTATTTCTTTCTCTGAACTACTTTCTCCGTGTAGGACTTCCAGTACTATGTTGAATAACAGCGCTGAAATTGGGCAAGCTTGACTTATTCAAGTTCGTAGAGGAAAGGCTTTCAACTTTTCCTTGTTCAGTATGCTGTTAGCTGTGAGTTTGTCACATGTGGTCTTTATCGTATTAAGATACATTCCTTCCATACCTAATTTATTGAGAGTTTTTAACCATAAAAGGATGCTGAATTTTATGAAATGCCTTTTCTGTTTCTATTGATATGATCATATGATTTCTGTTCTTTATTCTGTTTATGGGATGTATCATGTTTATTAATTTGCATATGTTGAATCGTTCATACTTCCCTGAGGTAAATCTCATTTGATCTTAATGTGCTGTTGGATTTTGTTTGCTAGTATTTTCTTGAAGATTTTTGCATCTATGTTCATTGGGGATATTAGCTTGTAGTTTGTTGTTGTGTCCTTGCTTGGTTTTGGTAACAGGGTAATGCTAACCTTGTAGAATGAGTTTAGAAGAATTTCCCTTCTTTCAACACTTTGGAATAGTTTAAGAAAAATTAGTGTTAGTTCTTCTTTAAAAGTTTGGGAGAATTCAGCATTGAAGCCATCCATTCATGGCCTTTTGTTAGGAGACTTTTTATTACTTTTTAAGTCTCATTACTCATTATTTTTCTGTTTATGTTTTCTAATCTTCCTAATTCAATCTTGGTAGGTTGCATGTGTCTAGAAATTTATCCATTTCCTCTAGTTTTTCAATTTGTTAGTGAATAGTTGTTCATAATAATCTCTAAGGATTCTTTGTATTTCTGTGCTATCAGTTGTAATGCTTCCTTTCATATTTTCGATTTTATTTATATAGGTCTTCTCTCTTTTTGTCTTTATTAGTGTACCTAATGGTTTGTCAATTTTGTTTATCTTTTCCAAAAACCAACTGTTTGTTTTGTTGATCTTTTGTAATTTTTTTTAGCGTCCATTTCATTTATTTATGCTCTGATTTTTATTATTTTTTTCCTTCTACTAATTTTGGATTTGGTTTATTTTTGTTCTTCCCATTCCTTGATGTGCATTGTTAAGTTGTTTATTTGAAATATTTCTATGTTTTTGATGTAGGTGCTTATAAATTCCCCCTTAGTACTGCTTTTGGTTTGTTGTATAGGTTTTGATATATTATGTTTATATTTTCATTTATTTCAAGAAATTTTAAATATTTTCTTATTAAATTTCTCATTGACCCATTGGTCATTCAGGAGCATGTTGCTTAATTTCCGGGTTTGTACTTTGTTTCCAAAGTTTCCTTTGTTTTGATTTGTAGTTTTATTCCACTGTGGCCAGAAACTATACCTGATATGTTTTCAATTTTAAAAAAATTGTTGAGACTTATTTTGTAGCCTAACATATGGTCAATCCTGGAGAATGAGAAGACTGTGCATTCTGCAGCTGTTGAATAAAATATTCTATAAATGTCTGTTAGGTCCATTTGGTATACAGCACAGTTTAAATCCAATGTTTCTTTGTTGACTTTCTGTCTAGGTGATCTGTCCAATGCTGAGAGCAAAGTGAGGACTTCAACTATGATCGTATTGGGGTTTAACTCTCCCTTTAGATCTAATAATATTTGCTTTGTATATCTTGGTGCTCTGGTGTTGGGTATATAGATATTTACAATTGTTACATTTGCTTGCTGAATCAATCCCTTTGTCATTATATAATAATTTTCTTAGTATTTACATTTTTGACTTAAAAGTCTATTTTATCTAATGTAACTACAGCTATTTCTGCTCGCTTTTGGGTTCTGATTGTGTGGATTATCTTTTTTGCCTCCTTTTACTTTCGGTATTATTTCTGTCTTTATAGGTGAAGTGAGTTTCTTGTAGTCAGTATATAATTTGGTCATTTTTTAAAGATCCTTTTAGTCTATATCTT